>NC_134365.1:125651576-126290951 GCF_035582795.1 Mycteria americana | reverse complement strand
GCAGACCTCTTCCACAGAGGAAGCCTGTGGGGGTTGGCAAGGAGGGACTGTGCAATTTAGAGGAGCCTTTAGCAGTGCCACTCATTCTGCACTTGTCCTCCCATTTCAGTGCTGGCAAGCATGGGGATTTGAGGAGGAAGAAGGAGGTGACAGAATAGCTGTGGACAGGACTCTGCAAAGGGCTGTCCCAGGTCCCACAAGGGTGTGTTTGTATTTTCCCTTCCTGACAATGTTTTTCAGGCCAAGTTCCTTGACTGTCTATGCTGACTCACCTTGAGGTGTGTTTGGGGCATGTGAGCTGTGGCCCAGGTGGGGAGTCAGGAGGAACCTGGGCAGCAGTGATCTCCTCAAGCCTTGGTGGCAGTTCTGCATCTGTGGCTATCTGAGATCACAAACACACACCCCACAATGTGGTGCAGCGGAGCAGGTGATACTACCACCCCGTTCCCCCATTGGCACTGCAGGACTCTTCAAAACTGTAGCAAGGTGGAAGGGGATCAGGGTGCTGGACCAAGAGCCTGCTTCTCTCATGGGTGAGTCCTATGTTGGAGCAGCATGAACATGGCCAGATTTAGTTTTGCCCCAGTGGTGATGAGGTACCTGGGCGGACAGGACCGGGCGCCCTGCCTATTCTCACCTTTAGTTCCCAGAAGCTACGTGTCGCAGCCTGGCTTTGCTCTGGTTTCTCTTTTCCTTTCATGGCCAGGCCCTGTACCTCGGAGGCTGTTGCCTGCTCAGGTCTGTCCCTGGCTGGTGGTACTGTGCCATTTCTGAGTGGGTACCAAAGCTGAGTGGGTACCAAAGCTGCTTTCTACGTGTGGAGCTCACAGATGCATGCACGCAGAGAAGGGTCTGGTGTCCAGGAGATGCAAATCCTTCTTTGCACCGGTACCTTTCTATGGCACTTTTCTGTCACCTGTGTGACAGTGAGGAGGGCAGAGGGGGCCCAAATACAAACCAGAGAGGCTGAACAGCCACTTTGTGCTAAAGAATGAGATTTCAAGTCAGGGAGAATTGCAGTAATTTTCCTGTTCAAAGGACAGAGAAAACAATAGCATGTTTGCCATGGATATCAGATATCTGAAAAACCAAATGGATCCCTGGTATAGCTTTGTGGGCTCCAACAAAATTAGCCTGGGATCAATAGCAGGCAGGGACTTGAAAGTTTTCAGGTGAGAGCTATTATGGCACACCTCTTTGCCTGCTGTGGAATGGATAATGTGTTTCTGCTGTTTTGTCATCTGCAGGCTAAAAGGCTGTCTGGGGCTGGCGTCCATTCGTTCTTCTCTCTGAAGAGCTGTACGTGTTCTTGGGAGCCCAAGCTCCTGTGACCTGTGTAGCTGCGAGGACAGTACCAGTAATAGGGCAATGAGCCTGAACTGTTTTTTCTCTGAGTGGGGACTGGGATGCCCAGGTGAGACAGGACAGAGAAGTATGTGCTACTAAACCCTGTGCTGCTACCTCTGCTATGTGACTTAAGGGCTACTAGAATGGCATTTCCCATATACGCTTTCATTCATCCTTCAGGAGAGAAAAAATAATATATTCTGGCATTGCCTACATGATATAGGATTCTATTTACCTTAATCTGTTCCTTCATTTGCTCTCTGCCTCTCACCCCTTTTGTATGTTTTCCTTCTTGCTTCATTTCCTAATGAAATGTGATTTTCCTAGTTTTCTGGTTCCCTTGAATCATCAACAAAAACTTGGTATGGCTTTTTTTTTTAAAGACTTACTACTAATACACTTATAAAAATAACTTCAATCAATGCTACCTCTTGGGGAATTCCTAAGTAATTGCTAGAATACAACTAATTATTGTGTTCTTACTTTACTGTTCAGTCGTTACTCTTCTGTGTAGTTGTAACTTTTGCTATCTAAATATTAGCTCTCTGATGAGCAATCCCACTAGGCTATGGGTTTTTTTCCTCAAGAAAATGTGTAATTTGCTTAATTACTTTCACTCATCTATTTAACTCCTGTGCTGCCATGTTACCACTTCTGAGAAGACTTGGCATTTCTAACTTAAAAGTCTGAGAGGAACTTCCTAAGGAAGAGGGAGGTGGCTTCAGCTTTGAGAGAGCTTACTTAGCATGGGGGAAACTTTCGGTAGTCTTTTCCAAAAGGATAAAAAGCCAAAATATCAAAACCTTTTGTTTCTCAAGAGGTTTAGAAAAGGGTAGAGGGAATATTATTTTCTGAATATTATTCTGAAAATAGGGGGGGTACTGGGGTGGGGTGAATATCTTTTCTTTTCAAGCTGAAGTTAAATATTCTGTGTGGGATGTAGTCAATGTTGGCAATTCAGTTTGAAATGAAGCATAATACTTTTTTTTTTTTCCTCATACTTTAGAATCATAGAACAGCCCAGGTTGGAAGGGACCTTGAAAGATCATCTGGTGCAATCTTCCCTGGGAAAGGGAGCTTAGATGAGATTACCTAGCACCCTGTCCAATAGCATCTTGAAAACCTCCAGTGATGGGGACTTGGCCATGTCCCCTGGGAGGTTGTTCCAGTGAACAATTGTTCTCACTGTAAAAAAATTTTCTTATGTTGACATGAAACCTCTCCTGCTGCAACTTGTACCTGTTGCCCCTTGTCTTCTCCGTGTGGCTCCTTGTGAAGAGAGAGCCTCCATTCTCTTTGTAGCTGCCCTTTTAAGTACTGGAATACCACGATGAGGTCTGCCCTAAGCCTTCTTTTCTCCAGGGAGAAAAGACCTAACTCCTTCAGTCTTTCCTCAGAGGCCAGGTTCTCCAGCCCTTTGATCATCTTTGTAGCTCTTGTTTGGACCCTCTCCAGTCTGTCTGTGTCTCTTGAATTGTGGGGACCAGAACGGGACACAGTACTCAGGTGTGGCCTGACAAGCACTCAGTAGAGTGGGGTGATCATATCTCTGTCTCTGCTAGTAATGCCCCTGCGGATGCAGCCCAGGATCTGACTTGCCTTTGCTGCAGTAGCACACTGCTGACTCATGTTCAGCCGCTTGTCCACCAGGACCCACAGGTCC
The DNA here is from genome assembly GCF_035582795.1 of Mycteria americana. Classification (NCBI taxonomy): domain Eukaryota; kingdom Metazoa; phylum Chordata; class Aves; order Ciconiiformes; family Ciconiidae; genus Mycteria; species Mycteria americana. The sequence goes on along the minus strand of NC_134365.1, from coordinate 126,287,941 downwards.
CTTCCATCAAGGCTGCTCCCCAGCCACACAGATCCTAGCCTGTCCTGGGCTCTTTGGTTATGTCGTCCCAGGTGCAGGACTTTGTGCTTGTCTTTGTTAAACTTCATACTGGTCTTGCTAGACCACTCTTCCACCCTATTAAGGTCTCTCTGTAAGATGGCTCTCCCTTCTGTCGTGTCCACCTCACCACCTGGTTTGGTGTCATCAGCAAATTTGGAGAGGGTGCTTTCAGTCCCATCATCCAGATCACTTATGAAGATGTTGAACAGCATGGGGCCCCGTGTTGATCCCTGGGGGACTCCACTTGTGACAGGCTGCCAGCCTGAGTAAAAAACATTGATCACCTCCCTCTGAGTGCAACCTGTTAGCCAGTTTCCTACCCATCTCACAAGACCCCCCATCCAATTTGTCTTGCCAGTTTGTCCAGGAGAAGGCTGTGGGAAAGTGTTGAATGCTTTGCTGAAGTCCAGGCAAACAACATCCACTGTTCTCCCCATGTTGACAGAAGATGTTGTAGAAAGTGATCAGGTTAGTATGGTATGATTTGCCCTTGGTAAATCTGCACTGGCTTTTTCCAATCACCTGCTTCATTTTGTTTGTAATAGCTTCTAGGAGGACTTGTTCTATTACTTTCCCAGGGACTGAAGTAAGACTAACAGGCCTGTAGTTTTCTGGATCCTCTTTTGGGCTCTTCTTGTAGATGGCTATGGCATTTGCTCTCTTCCAGTCATCAGAGACATCTCCTGATCTCCACAACTTTTCAAATGTTATAAGCAACGGCCTTGCAAGAATGTCAGCTGCTTCTCTTAACACCATGGGGTGGATTCCTTCTGGTCCAGAAGATTTATGTGGGTTGAGCCCTTGCAAGAGGCTGCACTTCCTCCACTACTGGTGGGTCGACACATGCGTTATTGTAGCTACTTGATCTTGTGATCTGGGGTCCAGCTACGCCAGTAAAGACAGAGGCAAAGAAGGTATTGAGACTTCTGCCTTGTCTGCATTAGGACTAGTTTCCCTGCCCTGTTTAGTAATGGGCCTATGTCTTGCTTGTGCTTCTGCTTACTGCTCACGTACCTTGTTGAACTTGGCATCCTTGGCCAATTTCAGTTCTAGCTGAGCCTTAGCCTTTCTGACTGGGAAACTATTGTAATTTTTAAAGCAGTTCCATTAAAAATGTATGTAGCTTTATCAATTGCAATGCATTACCTTGTGTTTTCCATTTCAAGATATTCTGTAGAATATGCTTTTTTTCTTTGCAATAACCTTGGCTTTTGCCTGTTTGCAATGAGGTGGTATGTGCTTAGACACTGTCACGAAGAGTAGTCTGCGGTAGTTCATTATTATTACTATTGAAATAAGTATATTAGTAAAGCGAAGCTATCGCTAAGATCTGCAATACCAGCAGAAGCTTCTCTCTTTGTCTTCCAATTTCTTTAATGCTAGATATTGACAGGTAATAATGACTTGAAGGAGTGCTCATAAAAGGTGCTTTTTCCCCCTAACCTGGTTAGAAGGGTTCTTATGAAATTATTGCAAGCATCAGATCTTATTCAGATTCTGTTTAATAATAGATTCTCCTGTAATGTAAGAGTGTGTTTTCCTTTATCAAGTCTCTGCTGACCTTTTTAGGATTACTTCCACCTCTGTTTCAAGTTAATGCACCTGAACAATAGCACAAACCATACAAACCCCATGACTGCCACATCCCCAGTGTGTTTAGCAGCAGAGCCCATGCTGGCTTGGCTGACCCAGGAGGTCTCTGCTCTCTTATTCCATAAAGTTTCTTACCTTGCTCTCGTGTCCTGGTTCAGTGGTGCATGGCCACAGGGAAAGCATGCAGACCCAAGGGGCAGGGCAGTGTGGGAAGTGTGCTTGCTATCCCGTTTTCTTAGCACTTCTTTGCTCGTTGATTTGCAGAATTATATTAGTAGCAACCCTGACTGGCATTATCTCCCTGCTCTCGTGGGCAAGGGGGAGAAAATTGCTACTGATTATGTTTGCAGAATAAGGAGGGGGGAGACATTTGCCCTCCTGTGGGGCCACATGGGGTCCAATCGCAAAAACAAGAGAAAATTGAAGTATTGATGGAATTCCTCTTGCCCTTGGCATTTTCTATAGTCCTATGGAAAACTCTAGGTGGCTTAGTTCTCATCTGTGTATGATCTATTGTAAGAAGTCCTCCTTTTATACATTCTCAATCTCTGCTTAATGAAGAGACAGGCATCATGAGAGCAGTTTGTAAGAAATTAGGTAGTCATATGCATTTAATTAATGTATAGCTCTGAATTCTACTTACAGGCAAAATTAATAAAGAACAGAAACAGATGGACGTTTTTATCTTGCCGAAAATGAAGACACACTTAATTCTCTCTGCTGATGATGTAATCCCAGACTGATCTGCTGCCAGAGGTTCTGGTGGTAAATTCATCTGCTGAATTATTCAGGGTGTAAAGAGCATTTGGATCAAGTTTGCCAACTTAATGGCAAACAGCCTGTCTAGGAGGGGTGGCACTTCATTCATTCTCTGGGTGAATTGGCAGCCTCGCCTGCCCTCTCCTTTACCTCCTACCAACAGTGTTGTTCCAAGTATTTTCTTAGTACATGGAGAAACCTTACCTGGGAAGCCAAGGAGCCACTCGGGGTGTTCGTGCCAGGAAAACGCAGGCTGTGTGTGACCTAAATGATCATCTACCAAGGTCAGACAGAGGTTGGAAAATCAGTCCCACGCACAAGAGGCCCCGCAGGGATGGTTCCTCTGTCATGTTAGCAGCTGCAAACAGTAACTGCATAATACTCTCTCATGCCTTCCATGGTGTTACCAGATAGTCATTTAGCATCCTAACAACAACTTTAATCTGATTAATGCAGCTCAGCAAGGGCTTCCACAGGAATCAGTGGTGGAATGCTCTGGAGTGTGCGAACCTGACATTAAGTAGCTACAGGTGGTCTTTTGGTGTTAGGGGGTAAAAAAAATGTAATTTCATATTGCTGAATCCTCCTGGAATTGCATACTGTGGGCAACATAATCCCTAAGAATGCATTTGTTTTCTTTAGTCTTGAATTTACTAATCATCCATGCTTTTCTCTGTGACCGATGTATTAAGATGTTAAAACAGAAGGGCCAAGACTCTGCAACTACAAAGCCAGCACAAAACCCAAGAATGTCTGTTTTCTACAGTGTTTATTTAAGGGAAGAAGTGTCCCAAATGGCAGATGACATGCCATACCAGCATAAGGAGTGTGTCACTTCGAGAAGAGTTCAGCAGATGCTCTATTTCTTCCCTGCCCTCCCCCCCCCCCCCCCCCCCCCCCCCCCCCCCCCCCCCAATAACTATGGACAAGTACTAAATAGTCAGGCCTGTCAAAGCATTTTCACTTGCATAAAAAACATTCTGGTCTAACTCCTCCCCCCCCCCCCCCCTTTTTTCTTCTCATCCAAAACTCAAAATTCACTTTAAACTGGAAGACTTAAAGCTAGTTACTTACTTTTCATACAAAATATTTTTCATAGTTTGACAGCTTACAAAACATGTATGTTTGGATGAAATACCTTTTTCCTACAGAAAACTTCTGACGTGTTCAATTTTTAGTGAAATGCTTTCAGCATGTGAAACCATGTACTATATTCAGTTATTTTGTCGGGTACTACCCCTAATGAGGCTGTTCAGTGGGCTATTCAGTCGTGAGCCTTAAGTGCTTTTCTTGAGACAATAAAAAAGGAAGGAAGCATCAAACAACCGGGATATTCAAATCTCATTTTTCCTAAGAGGAAAGGGCAAAATCAGTGGACCTGGGAATACTGTTAGGCATACTGCCACCATTAAAATACAAAAGAAAGCATATGGTGAACTGTGACATGATATTCTGTATAATCAGATAATTTAGCAAGATTTAGTGGGTTGCTTTATGACTGAAGCATGGAATAGAGCAATAATTATTAATCTGTCACTTCCATTGACTTTGACTACATAGGACAATTGCTGCTTGATCTACTCTACAAATCCAGACTGGTCACATTGTCACTTAAACTGTGCTAATTTATGTTGTCAGAAGCTCAGATTAATTGGTCCTAGGGATGCCCTGCCGTGCCTGCTTTCCTCTTCTATTTACAGCTGGGAGACAGGTATGGGAACCTCAGCTCTGCTCTGAGAACCTACAAAGCCAAGGAAACCTTGGATGACTAAACAAGTATAACAATCCCCTCACTGAGGTGGCCCAGATCTAGCCTAATACTTGAAAGGCCTTGACAATTGTGAGAAGATGAAGGTTACCTCCTTTTTTTTTTTAAATGAGAGTAACCTCTCCAGCATTATGGTGGTTGTTGGATATGACTTTGAATATCTCACACATACCTCTGGTTATGTCCTGTGAAGAATGGTTGTCTGAGCTGTATATCAAAAAGTTTTTGCTCTTTTTCTCTGTTATTTCCCAAGTTTTCCTAGAATCCTTTTTGCAAGTATTGCTGATTTCCACCACACATTACCTACAAAAAACCAAGCTGACAATCTGTTTTGTGGTGGTTTTTGTGTTTTGTTTTGGTTTTTTTTTCTCCCTCCCTACCCCTTCTTGCTTATTTTCTTCTCCCACTCTTTCTAGGAGCACATTGTATTCTGCATGGATTTAAAGCCCTGGTATGAGATGACATGCTTCAGTTTCATTACTGCTTGTTCATGAACGAGCCAGCAGCTGAGTAATTCATCTTTACAGGGCTCCTGACACCGAGGGGGAACAAAAGACTGGGTTTGAGAACTGGCATCGCTATCAAGGTGGCTTCTGAGGCGCAGAGAGCTACCTCTGTTTTACTTGCTGCACTAAGAACTATTGCATAAAGATTTTTTTTTTTTAATGGAGGATTACTGATACAGCACCAAACATTGATTCTTGTCTCAGTTTTTCCCTTTTTGAAGTGCCTCCCAAACAGCAGAATTCTGACTGCCAAAACACAGTGAGTATTAACAGCACTGTGAGGATTTTATCTTACAGTTCAAACAAAAAAGATGTTTTGATATCAAGCAAAAAATATTTCCTTAAACTCCCCGAGTCCTGCCCCTGCGGAAACACACAAGTTGCTCTGAATGTATAGCCGGAGACAAAGGCGGAGTAATTCATCCAGCTGCCTCGTCTTCAGGGTGCACAATACATCTGCCTTTCTGTACCCAGACAGGCATCTTTCTTGCTTGCTACTATCCCAGCCACACAGATAAACTTGTTTTTCTGGCTAAAAAAACTGAGATGTAAACTGAAGGTGCTGAGAGGAAAAGCTGCAGGGTTTAGTGGCTGGGCTGCTAAGTCTGGCTTCTTTTCTTATTCCTTTTATTGACCATGTGTGTTTTCAAGTAAGTCTCTCCTGCTCTCTGTATCACTTACCACTGTCCTATTGCTCCATCTCTGGCATATGAAATCTTTGGTTTTCTCTGTGTGCTTAGTGCAACAGGCTACGCTGAGCCAAGCAAGAACAACGTATGCGAGGCACTTATAGAGGTGTGTTTGCCAAGAAGGCTTAACCTGGCACCTCTTTCTGTGCTTGCAGCCAGCTGTGAGGGTGGCCACTTGCAGGCATGATGGAAAAACGTAGACATCCATCAACAGCCATTTTCCCCAAGCATGGGGAATGGCAAATTGCCAGCTTCTCCCTGTGGTTTTTGGGATGCAGCAGCCCTCAGGTCTTGCTGTTCTGTCTGCTGCTGTGTGCCTCCCTGCTCTCCTTTCCCTAGCAGCTCTCTGGTGCAGGGAGCCCTTCAGAAACCCTATGTAATCTAGGGAAGTCTGATGGTGAGCAAGATTCCCCCATTCCTTCTCAGCCTGGTGGTCTGACCTTGTTCTGGTTGTCTCCATGGTACTATAAACCATCCCACCATACTGCTTCTGGAGTACAGACCTGCTTGCACACTGATTTTTTTTTTTTTTTTTTTTTAAATAAGAAATTTTGTTCCTATCACTGCTGTTATTGATAAATTAGCTCTATTGCTGTCTTAATTCAATTTATTGTTGCGATCCATGTAGTAGCTGTAAGTGCCATTTCTTATTGTGGGTCCCACTTTTCAACACACACATCCCTTGTACTCTGGCTTCAGTCCTTTTGGTCCACACTTCCCCTCTTTTACCACATCCACATTGGGGATGTGCGCATCTCTTGCACAAATGACTCGATTCTTAAGAACAGCAAAAAATCTCCTTGTAAAATTGCCGAACTGTCTGCATGTAGCTGAACAAAGCATATGATATGTAATCTTATTGCTGTGTTTCTGAATATCCTGGCTCCCCCTCTCCCCTCAGCGCTTGCTGTGCTGCACACGTCAGCATGAAGATCATGCTCCTTAGGGGTGGTGCTCAATCTCTGTCTGGGCTATAAATCCCTGTGTACCGTGCAAATAACGAGGAATCATCAGATAATCTTTCATGAAACTAACGGTGCTTCACAAGGTTGCACAGATTATAGTTCTTGGCAATTTTGAGGTTTTGCTGTCCTAAGTATCATCTGCTAATGGTCCCTCTTGTACATATGCTGTTGATCACGCAGTATGCTATTGTTTTTACCTGCAGAGTTGTAATTTAATGACATTAAAACTGTGAGGAAAGCTTGGTGATATATAAAATGGATTAACTTTTCCTGATTCTTTACTGTTCCTCTTCCTTTAAGAGGAGGTGTGCAGTATAGACATGGGATAAATGATAACTTTGTCAGGCTGATTGTGTTTTTCCTTTCTGAGGAAGGATAGGCAGATTTGCCCTCAGCAGTCCTCTCCTGTTATATACTCAATAACAGACTGAAATAGGTTTAATATAATTGACTTAGCATTGTGGGAGGATACTTTGCCAAGTAGTGGAAACTGGCTTGTGCTAGCTTAAAAGGTCATTGCTGTGTAAGATTGCCCCTTCATGCATTATCTGCAAACACAGCTTCTGATCCAGTGTAATTGATTTTAAAGCCTGATAGTTTGCCAAATTGATTTATAATATGAATCACTGCTGGAATTGAAATTTTTGAATTCAAGTGTAAGTGGCAAAACTTCATCAACCCAACCTGCCTTTGTTTGCAGCCTCTGCCTTCCTTATTGTGCTTAATTAATGCTTTCCACAGGAACTGGTGGAAACCCTAGAAGGCAATTGTAAAAAATAAAGGCACGAGCGGGCATTTTGCCTACTACTTCCCTTATAAGAGAAGGCAATGTGAATAGAAACCAATTTAATTAGCAAAAACTATGGGTCTGTTTCTGATCTCATACAGGTAATTATTTTGTGTGACTTTATGGATTCACTAGATTTATTCCTGGATTACATCCTTTTCAATGCAGTCAAAATTGTATCTATGTCCTTGTAATACAGAGAATCTTTTGACTAGGAAACTGCCTAAAAGCATACAGTAATTTGGAAAAAAAAGAAAATCTGCCACAAAAAAGCAGCTACTTGGAGACTAGAATACAAATAATAATAGCGTAATAATAATGAAGTCTAGGCCAATGCACAGGATTGGCTGGTGCTTGCAGGAGATGTCATCTGATTTATAAGAATCAAGTGAGACTGGAAAAAAATCTTTAATACTGGAGAGAATAATTTCATTTCCACATAGAGCAGCAAATACAAAAAGGGAAGATTTTATCTTATCTGAATTGTAATAAACCCTGATATGTGTAGAACGCAGTGCCCTGAGATATTTTTCCTGTGATGAAACAAATGCTTTTTTGTATATTTGTCTTTGCATGGTTGGGCTATTGGCCAACAGGACGGTGAGAACATTTGCACTGCTTATAGTTCCGCACATGAACTTTAAAGCTGAGAGTGTTTCTGAATGCTCATGAGAGTGACAGATAACTGCAGATGAACTGGTTCGCAGAGTGAAAAAGCAGAGCTGTAATAGTGGAGAGGGACTCACTGGTCTGCTTCAAAGTTAGGTGCTTGTCTGCATTGTTGTTCACTTTTTCCTTCCCCTGAACGGCCATATGCTTACGGAACCTTTCCAAAAAATGTGTCAGTTAGTTAGGACGGATACTGTTTGCTCATCAGTGTGAGTCGGTTATTTAATTCCGAAAGGCGTTAAGCAGCATGAAACTTTGAGAACGATAATGAAATGGAGCAATCGAGCAAAAACTTGGGCCCATTTACTTCTGTCATCTTGTATTAGCGTCCTTATTAGTGGTGACTGCTGCATGACGCTCTTACTGTCAGAGCCTGAAAGTGACTGTTTTGGGTCACTTTAGTAGCCAAAGGACTGGATTGGCCAGAAAAAGAAATATCTTCATTGGCATAGAAAATGACTCCAGCAGTGATCTAGAGCAGTGGTCTGCTCTAATTACTAGGCTTAAATTCCCATTGGTGTTTAGTGAAAATAATGATAAAAGAAATCTTTATCTGTCAGTGTGATAGATGTACCTATTGTTTTATCTCATGTCTCAGTAAGGGGGAGGAAAACCTTGCGTTGCAAGCTGTTTTTCAGTGGCTGATGGTACTTGGTCTTGGTTGGCAGAAGGGCACAGAATTCAACCTCACAAAGACAAGTTAGAGAGAAAGGAACAATAACCAAAAAAAGACAGTTTGCTCTGATAAATTGAGACACATGGTCTCTTGTGCCCAAAGCCTACCAAAGGTTTTTATGCAGGCTGTAATTCAAAGCCACCATCAGTTTATCGGCTTCCACAGCTCAGGTACCTGGCAAATAAGGAAATGGGAAAGAAATAAAATGTTTTATGGGAAATATTCTCAAAGTGGGTGCCTCACTTGTTTCCTGTACATCATGATTTCCATTTTGATGCTCTCATCTAACCATGTCATCTCTTGCAAGAAACTTTTGTGACATTCAGAGCAGTCGGGCACATTTGTCTCAAAGCAGTTAGCCTGATTCTGGGGTTTTAACCACTGATTCAGAGATGTTGTGTATTGAAAACTGTCACATAAGTCCTGAAATCCTGAACTGAGATCTCCTAGGAAAGAAAAAAATGCATAACTTAGGCTATCAGCTGAAGCCAGGACATGTGCCTCCAGCTGAGAAGATGGCACAGATGTGTCATTTGAGGAAAAAAAAAGGAAACTCCTGATGCACCTTGAAGATCTGTGCTAGAGTTTGCCCTCTGAGAGCCACTGAACATCTGTCCTGTTGCAACAGAAAGATTACATATTTGCTTCCCGGTCTGCTACAGCAGCAGAAGCTCTTGTTAAAGTTAAAGGATGAAGCGTACTGATGTTAATTTTGGCTATGTCAGAAGACACTGAGTGTAAGATTAGAGGCATCGAATAAGTGTGCTCATGTGGCTTCTGTTGCTCTGCATTTGAGTCTATTTATGTTTTCCATAATTAGATCTGCACCACCAATATATGTTCTGGCAGCGGCCTGTTATCAGGCCATAAAGTTGTTGAGCAAAGGAAGGAAAAAAAAAAGAAAATCTTCTCATATGTATGGCCTGGGCTTTATGGCACTGAGAAGCATTAACTGGAAGATTATCTGTGTTTGTAGATTGCTAGTTTTGTAATGACAGGATCCCAGACCTGTCAAAAGACCTTCAAAAGAAGACCCCTTTTTTTCAACTTAATCTCCCAAACTTCACTTGTTCTGCAGGTTGTCTTCCTGCTCTCCACTGAGCCTGCTCTGCCCAGTTCTGCATCCGTGAAGCATCTCCATACTGAGCTCCACATGGAGCTGCTCTTGGGTGAGGAACAAGCTCCTTCCTCTTCATCCAGCAGCTGCACCTTGCCACAGAGCCATAGTAAAGTCACCATAGTAAAGCCACCAAGAAATAGGAAGCTTTCCTCCCTGTGACCCAGCCCAAAGTATTTTTAACACAATGTACTGTACAACTGCTATCAGCTAAGAATGTCTCAATGAATTTCACCATTCACTGGCACTGTAGAGAACAATAATCATCTTTTCTAAAACAATACACAGTTAAAAGAACTCTTCTGCCATACCGCCAGTGTTGTGAAGGACATGTGGTCAGAGAGGAGTGTTAGATCAGTTGCCCCTATTTTTGTCAAGTTTGCTTACCTGGCCTTTAGCAATAGTTACCTCATCTGCCATAAGGGCTGCTTTCCTAGCTCTGTAACTCAGATGTCAATAATTTGTAGTCTAACTTTTTTTTTCTGCATGAAATTGACTATAAAATTGTGATTTTTTTCAATTGTCTTTTAGTGCTTTCAGCTTTACTTGAAAAAACAGAACCTATTTTTTTCTTTAAAGCTGACCAGGTTTGGTCTGAAAAGATGACAGGGAGAAAGAACTGTTAAGAGTTGTTCAACAAACTTACCGAAACAGGACCGCTACCCTGGCTGAGACTAGTCAGCATTTCCATAAAGATCCAAATGCAATGCAACTTTCATTGCAATTGTCCTTTTTCAATGCTTTCCCACTGTTCTTCTCTGCTGCATGCTTCCAGACCAGGAGTAGCATGCATGGTCCGCTGTTGTTAAGTGCAGTCAGCCAGGAGTCAGTTCAGCCTAAATTACAGTGCTTCTAATCCCTGCTTGTTTCACTCTTACAGATATACTGGTTTCAAGCTGGCTATTCCTATTTTTCTCACTTAATTACAAGAATAAATGCTCCCAAATGCTTCAGGGAGAAAAACAGTCCTTTCCAGGAGGCTTGAGAAAGGGCAAAAATACTTAGTTCCTGTTTTAGAAGTGCAAGAATTGACTAGAACTGATAAATTATTAGGTTTAAATAGATTTTTATTTGCATCTACATTCTGCAACAGAGACATTTCTGCTAAGCCAGGCATCACATTATACAGGTGAGAAAAACAGGCATTTATAAGCCTGTCACAGGGCACACAAATGAACCAATAAAACTCAAAGCTGGCTTAGGATGAAGAAACATTAAGCAAGCAAAGATTGGACAGGTTTGTGGGTATTTTCTTGGTTTTCTGGGGTGGTTTTTTGGTTTGTTTTGAGGTGGGCAAAAGATCATCCTTTCAGAGGACATTTTTTTCTGGGGCTGCCATCCCTTGTGGCTCTGTACAGCTTCTCTGAACAGCTGAAGCATCTTGGGGGCTACTGAGATGTGCCCTGGAAAGTGGCAACAGCCAGCAGAGACCACGTTAGCGGGGAGCAAAGGCTGCAGGGCAGCGTGGCCAGGGGCAGCTTCTGGTGATGTATGGGACTAGCTGGAGTGGCCAGCGTCAGCCCTGCGCGGGGAAGCTGGAGGCAGCCTGGCTGATAGTCAGCCGCACCCCCAGCGAGCCTTTGCCACGAAAAAGAGCCCAGTGTGGCGTGGGAGCGGGGCACGTGTTGTGTTGGGCAATACCTGCTGGGCTTTTCTGAGCCTCCGGGGCTCAGAGCACAGGAGGGAAGCAGCACAGGCACTCGGGAGGAGGGAGGCGGTCAGGGCCGATTGCTCGCGTGCTCTGGAAGGTGACAGCTCTGGTTCTGGAGATCATACAAGTTTTCCAAAGCAAGAATCACTTTCTTTTTCTTTTTCTCCCCCCTCCAACAAAGTTCTGCTTGTTTAGGTCCATCTGCTAAACGACATTTGCACAGGAGGGAACATTGTTCGTTGTGTGCCCAGACTCTTTTTCTTCCTCTGGATGGGTCTGGGTCTGATAATGTTTGTGTTTTTGATGAAGTCCATAAGAAATTGCATGTGGCCTTTTTTTTCTTCCAGTTAGTGCCTGGCAGAAGTATTGTACTTGTGAAATCTATGAACCCAGCATAACACAAAAGAACCATACACCAGCTTGGACGTACTTCCAGCCTAGCAGGCAATAACAATACATTTGTTGCGCTTCATCTATCCTTTGAATTCAAAACGATTGACAGCTTGTAGCTGCCATCTGTCAGTGGAAAATCCAGTTATTACAAGAAAGCAATTTACTCACAAAATTTGAAAGGAGATTCTACCCTACTGCCTTCATTGTTAAAATGCAAAACACTGACATGATAAAAAAAAAATGTGGTAGCCATCACTTCAGGATTTGCTTTTGTATCCCTTGATGGGATCATGCGTCTGCCCCCAGGCACTTGCACAGAACAGTTTGAAAACTGCTGCTGCGAAGTGTTAGTAGGCGGGGTTTCATCCAAGCATTGAGGAATAGCATGAATGAAATTTCCTTTTAAAACAAAGTGTGGAAGTGGGGATGCTCCCAGAAAAGTCCACTTTTGTGACTGATGTAATAAATTTTCTCCCCATCTATTCCCAATCAAGACGAAGACAGATTTGTAACACCTGGAAAATATACTTCTCTAAAAGGTCTTTGTGCTGTTAAGCTCATGTTGTCACCGAAATTGGGAATCAAACTCCTTAACGCCAATGTAGCATTAAGAGGCAGGCATTCTTTATCACGGCGCCGGGTGCACGAGGGATCGTTCCACCTAGCGTGCATACCGCAGGTTACATCAGCCAAAACTTATATTGTCCAGTTACATACGTATGCATCAAATTTCCTGGAATGATCATGCATATTCATTCTATTTCCTGGAACTAATTATCATATTTGCGTGGTCATTGCGCATGCATCCTTGAGCTCCGAGGGGCTTCTGTGGGGGTCTCTGGTGGTCCTTGGTGGTCGTACAGGTGTGTCCTTTAGCCGACCCCTTCTTCTGGACATGCGCAATCCCACCTTGCTTATGAAACCCTTTTTCCTTCTTCATGGTGCATGGTCCCTAACAATGATTTGGCACCCTTAACACAAACCAATTATTCTAACCACCCTCGGCTCCTTGTCAAGATGGGCTGGGGCTGTACTGGGACCATAGCAGCATGTCCGTACTACTCCTTGTCCAAGTGTCTGTGGGCATAGTAGCATATCCATAGCCATAGGTGTACAAACACAGTCTTAAAGCATCATCTAACCTGCTGCTGTCTCTATGTTGCTTAGTTACAAAAGAACAAACTAATCATTTTGGTTACCTCTGGGTACAATGTGGTCGCCTAGGCTAAGCACCTTTGGATGGGTATGAGTCTATACATAGTTACAATGACCTCCTCTTCAAAGTGCAGGGATGGCCACCAACTTCAGGAAGACTTACTGAAGTACTGGTGCTTCATCAGGTCTGGGACTTGAGGAACCTCCAGAACAACTTTGGGAGGTTGAGAGGTCAGGAAGTGAGCTCTGAAGTTAGGTAATGTGTGTTTCTGTGTGCACTGGCTGTGAGCCTAAAGAGAACGAAAGCAGGAGCTGTGCAGGGAATGCATAAACAAGCTACGATCCATTTTCAGTTGTCCAGCGATCATGGGGAGGGTGGGAAGAACTAACCTGCATAAGACAGGATCAGATTAAAATAACATAGTTGAGTTAGACCAAAGGAACCTACCTGTATGTGCCCCTGCGTTAAAAGTGTCCTGGGAAAAGCAGAGGCAGCTTTAAACCGCAAAAGGCAGAGCGGTGCCTGGGGTGTGCGAGTGGTGTTTGCCAGCGTCAGATGGCAAGGGAGGAACTGCAGCAGTGCTGCAGCCAGATGCTGTAAGGATGCTGGGAGCTGGTTATCCACCATCTGAGACTCCAGCCGCTGATGATCAGTATTTGCTTGTCTTACCAGAAGCAACATTTCAGGGCAAGATTACACGCAGGACTAGAAATGTTGCAGCTGAATGATTCTGTCCAAAATTACTGGTTTGTCAAAACTGACACACTTCATGAAGATTTGTCAATTCAGAGAAATGTGTTTTGAAGGGTAATGAGAAACCTTTGAAGAAATCAAGCAATTCTGATTGACTTCTTCAATATGGAATGTTCCAACTTTTCTGTTTCAAATTAAGTTTGTTTCGTTCTTCATTTTTCTATAGTCTATAGAATTTGTCCTAGTTAGACTGAAAAATTTTAAATCAACAGAATATCTCTGAATGATTAATTCAAGTTTTTTGCTGAGGATGGTAGCCTTTTTTTCCTCTTCTTCTGCAGATCATTTTATTGCAAAGTAGAGGAAATTTTAAAATTCGGGGGGAGGGGGCCCAACCAACACACACAGATTTCCTCTCTCCTTTTGCTCCAGATCACATGTTTGTCACAGACTTGGCAGAAGGCTCTTTCACCTACATTGATTTCCGCCAAAAATACAGCCTATAGACACTTGAGAAGATATGGGTAAGTAGACTGGTAGTATTCTGTGCTCTTTTTCTAGCAGTAAATGTTCCAATCTGAAATAGAAACAGTTTGGTATCTAAACCCCGTTCTGTTATGATAAAGCTTGCATGCAGAATCAATGAATGTGCATCCAGGTACCCCATTATTAACCTTGAGACAGCTAAAATGTCCTGCTAGAGCTGTAATCTTTAATTCCAGAAGAAAGTAAGAGTAACATAATAAAAATGAAACTGGAATGTAAAGGAAGAGCTGTTAGAGTTAGACCACCAAAACTGCTCACTGCTTTGCAGAGACGGGTCAAGGAGTGGGAACTTCTTTCTGTCCGGGAGCAGAAGCAGTCAGATCAGCGCGTACTCATGTCCTCAGTGAATGTAAATCTCTTTGGTACCCTGTATGTATTTTACAAGTAGGGAAATGATTCAAGGAATATGCTGACCTCATTGATTTAGGAGTATTAAGATTCAATCCAATTTTAGGGCTGTGCATTCCCAGGGGGCGCAGGAAATTGTATCAACTTTCTACAAAAGCTGTCTCAGGAGCTCTAGTAATAGCCAAAACCTTTTACTTGGCGTGATGCCACTCCAATTAACAAGAAAAGGCATTGGGAAGAAGCTCTGCAGAAAATAAAACTGAGGATGAAAACTGGCAGTGTGGCAAGGAGAAAGATGCAGAACTACACACGATGCTGTAAAATACCTCCTATTTCCAAAAAACATCTGTGCCTGAACTTGGCACAGCGCAGGAGTGGATTCTCACATCAGCCCGGTCCATTAGTAAATACTGGCAGGTGGTAGCTATGTAGCGAGTGCAAGCATCTAGAAAAATGTTTGCTCTATACTGCTGTAGGCTTGCTCCTGTGCTAGCAGGATGCAAAAATGTAGGCATATTATCTACTCACTGCCATGGGGCCCTCTGCAGAGGGAATCAAACCCCATTAGTTTCCTAAGCAATCTAGCAGCATGCCACAGCTGGAGTTACCGTGGGACTTTGACCCACCACCAAGCAACAAAATATTCAGCATTGCTAGCTGTGGAGTAATGGCATATACTTGCAGTTTTACCTTGCTCCTGTACTCTGCAACACTTATGGTAGCCACAGAAATGTCACAGGTGTCTTACGTCTCAGTGAAACAAAATACTGTATTGAACGTTTCACAGTGGGGTTTGGTTCCTTGCAAGAAAATATACTTCAGCGAGGCTATAGAGTGGGAGGAGCTGTAGGTTACACAAGCTGAAAGTTTAGGCTGGAGAGCCTTTTAATTTAAAAAATGAACTGCTTCAGTCATTTTTTGTTTTGAAAGTGAACAATATTTTGAATGATATTTTGAACAATATTTTAAACAATATTTGCAAGATATTGTTTTTCTTATTCACATCATGAAATGTTAGAATATGACATTATTTATTTATATTTTCAGTAGTAAAAACAAATTTTCTTTCTAAATTGCTGGAAGTTTTCAAAATATTTTTCGTTTTATTTTTTAGAGGAGGCTGTGTTTCTCCTTGGGGAAAAAACCAATTTGAAAGAAAAAACATTGATCCTTTTCATTCTGACCTCCTACATTCTATTCCCTTTTCTCAGTTATTCATCTACAAGTTTTGCCATCCTACTAGACAGGAAGAACAAGAAAGAAGCTTTACCAATAACCTCAGTATTTTTGTAGGCCCATATTTTAATGCTTAGGTTCATTTTTGTGAACTTTTCCCCATCTCAGGGCGTCATTTTTTCTGCGACCAACATAGTTCAGGCGCAATTCCCCTCATGCCATGCTGTCAGTGAAGATCCAGAACACTTGGCTTTGTTATTGCTGTGCTTTAAGTTTCTTCTCCAGGCAATTAGGAAGACTCACAAAAATAGAAGCAACATATCTAAGCAAAAATGGAAGCAAACAGCAGTGAAATTTGGACTGACATGCGGAAAGGCCGGGACCCTTTGTGTAACCAAAGAAAGCATGTCCCGTGTTTCCAGAACCTCTTTAATAAGTGAAAAATGGAACTGAGTTAGCAAGGAAGAAGAATGGGACTCGGTGGGCAAACAAGACTAAGGAACGAGCATGTAGCTGCACTACTAAGTTTGAAGGTTGCACAGGAGGGAAGCAAAGTGCTTACCACATTCTTAGTATGATATTACTATTAAAATATAACTAGGCATATTAGTAATGAGTATACTAAACCCAAAGATATTAAAGCAAATGGAGCAAGCCAGCTGAACTGGCTGAGAATCTGACCCTAAGCATTCAAGCAAACAGACCTCTGCGGGGCTGGGAAGTTAAGTGGCTTTGGGGGTAAAACAGGAACCGAGCTGTGAGATCAAGAACCTCATACAACTGTATGACCAGAAAGAAACCATGGATTCCAGCCTCCAACAGTTCTGAGTTAGCTGGGCTTTGTTCAAATGTAGGGACACCACTGGAGTAATAAAATGCTCCAGGTGTTAGCAGTTGTGCTTGCTGCAGTCCTACTCTATTGAGTGTTGCATGCCTTAATTTGTTTTAATTTCTACTAATGAAAATAAATAGAAATAAGAGAACTCCAGGGAGGGTAGAAACAAATGGCATTTAAGTTTCAAAGCTCTGCAGCCTGCTCTCTAGCTTGCAGTTGCAGGGCGAGGCAATGTTCATGCCTTGTTAAATAAGAAACATAGAGGGAAAGAAGAAAACAGAGCTGTTTTACCAGAGAGCACAGATTCCATCTCCTATTCACCACTTCACAGATTCTTTGCAGTCTCTGGCCCGAGGCTACATGGACATGCATATCTGAATTTGAAATGTTATAGCTGAAACCTTTCTCTCCACCTTGAAAACACTGACAAAAGCCTCACTAAACTGAGACTCAAGTTGAAAGGTATGGAAAGTTCCCTAAGAGTTACAGTCTGATGTCTGTTTAACACAAAGAGAAGAGCCATCCGGCCTGCTTTTCAGTTCCTACATCTCCAGTAGAGAATGAGAGCTTGAGCCCCATGCTTTGTTATGGAGGCCCTCAAGTTGTTGAATAGGAGCAATCCAATGCATTCATCTGGCATCGCTCCATCAGCTCTTCCAATTAGGCCCTGAAAAGGAGTCACTGTGAAACCTCCATCTCTGTCCTTGCTGATAAAAACTTCAAGAGAAGTGGCAATTAAAAGTCTTTTGGTTAATCAGCACTCTGACTGCTGCTTGGTTTGCAGACAATAGTCAATCAACAGGACTTAAAGGAGGCTGGCGAGCGTGCATGGAGCACTGCCCCCCATGCAGCAGCCTGGGTAAAATGGCGAGCGCATTACCCCGATGGATGTCACACCAAAGCAGGTGCCCGATAATTCCGCCCTGAGACAAGCACGTGTGGTTTAGCGGTGGAGCCAGCTGTCGCGCTCTCTCAAGTTGTGACCTCATCGGATTTACGAAGTAAGCTGAACTGAGCTGAGTTTATATTTGGCTCTGAAACCTCTTTCAAGAATCCAAAATAATGCAGGAAGTAGTGATGCGGATTCAACAGTGAACGTGATTCCCCCCAGTTTTGGACTAATACGGTGTTTCAGCGCAGAGCTAGGAAGCTACTGGTGGGAGCTGTCTTTCAGACAAAGTATTAGCTCTTTTTTGAGAAAATCCACACAAAACTTGTTCAAGAGAGAGGTGCACTGCAGCACTTTTAATATACAGTTGTCACTGATAAACTCTAAAACAAAGCAAAGCAGAAACTGAACTTGTCCTGTAGGAGCTGGCTGCTCCACTCCCTTACGACAAGTTACAGCACGACTTGTACAGCTAACGCTCTCCACCTTTGCTCTGTACTCAGCCTGCGAAACACCTTCTCTGCTCCAGCGACCCCCCTGGGTTTTCCCTGCCTGCCTCAGTCCACACAGTCATTCTTTCAACACCTTGTACTTTGATGTGAGAAAAAAGGTAAAGGTAAGGGGAGCTGGCCTCCATCATTGTTTTATCTACTTGCATTCCTTCCACATTCACTCCTTCATGCTCTTTCCTCTCCTCCTTCCCTGTTTGCTTTCCTTCCCCCTACAGCACTGGCATTAGAGATAAGGTAACTCCTCCCCTCTGGAGCAGAGTCAGTTCTTCAGAAGTCTTAAGGCTCACCTTCTGCTTCCAGTTCTTCCATAGCTCCTGCACTGACATAAATGACAGTGCACGAGTGCGTCTCAGAGCAGCCTCTGGCCACAAGCCTCTATGTGTTCCACTTGTGCTGCTGAATTTCCAAAGACTTAATAACTAACCTGACTTTCTATATGAACAATCATTCTTCATGACAGCCGTTAAATCTGCTCTACATGCAGTAAAGTAAATAGCTGCCAACAATATTAGTATCCCACACAAATCATGGGATTTCACTCAGTATTAGCAGTGCGCTTAAGTCTTCCCTAGCTGATGTCTTTTCTTTCGTGCAAACTGAGCGAAGCCTCCCACCTGTGGAGACAGGACCGCCTGGGAAATGTCCTTCCCGTGACTTGGAGATGTAAGGGGAGCGGGTGAGTCAGTCAGCATTCACACCTCACGGAGCTGGCACTCTGTCCACTGGGACCTTTCGAAAGAATCAAAAGGGCTTTGGATGAGGCTCTAAGGCTGGGAGCTGTTGGAGCATCCTGGGTCACAGTGACAAACCACAGGGAGTCAGAAAAACTTTAAACTCAAGGTCTAGTGCAATCACACAACTTTCTGCCTCCCTGATACAACAGGGAACTGAAGCAGAACCTGTGTCCTGTCGCTTTTGGTGTGAAGAACACTCTATTCTGTTCTTTTGGGCAGATAGATACCTTTTTTCCTTCTTTTTGTAACATGCTGTCTCATGCACTACACAACAAATGAAGGCCGTGTTGCATAGGAGACAGTGAGACACAGAAAAATGGAACTTTAATGCTTCCTCCTGTCTCACACAACTGGTTTCTGTACAAAATCAGAAATCCCAAAGTGACCTACAACCAACTTACACAAGAAACCATCACCTTGCCACTAATACCCAGCTGCGGTAGTGAAGAGCAAAAACGCATGAAGAGAGCTTTCACCAGCATAAAGGCAGAGTTGCTGGCAGGATAATAGCACTGAGGGACATGTTTCGGGAACTCCTCTCTCACTAGGTCCACGGGGCTCTACGGTTGGTCCCCTCCGGAGCAGGCTGCAAGGTGCTGCTTTTCCCTCAGGGTGCAGGAGCTGCCGGGTTTTGTTGGCAGCTTCGTTATGCTGGTTGTGTGTTCAGAGGATAAGCTGTGAACATGCCTTATGAATCGTGTTTTTAAGAGTTTATAGAATTTGTATAAGTGAGGTAGCCCCTCAGACTCTTCTGATACTAGAGTTAAAAAGAGACAGTCCTTGGGTGATTTTCTGTGTTTTAAATAATTTAGATGAATCTCTCCCTAAATGCCTATATCTTGCCATTGATTGTACAGGAGTCCAGAGATCTGTCTCACATGTATGTTGCAGATATCCTACAGACTAGAATGGTTATTCTTACCTGGAGCTAATGCAAACTGCATTGTAATAGGCAAACAGACCAGGAAAAAGAGGAATTCTTCAAGGATTTAAAAAACTGACATCTATCAGTCTGCTACCTTGGTCATTTGGTTTTTCTTTGGAGCTAAAGTTTAGCATCCACTTTAATCAATACAGAGAAACACAAGAGACTTCCATATTTATTGTTCACCATCAGAGAAAAGCTGGGCTGTTTGGGAATCTAAAACCACGTCCTCAGTGGAAGAAAAGGGATACAGAAAAAGCAGCTGGGCATGAACTTCACAGCAGTGAAATCTTTTACTCCAATCCAGTGATTCATAGAAAGAGTTGCTACAAAAATGGGTTTGTTCAGTACATGCAAGATTGAGGTACCTGAAGCACTGAGTACCCAAAGTTTACCTTTAATGATACTCAGCAACTCTGTAATGAATCCTCTAAGCTTCAGCCGCTCTTTGGAAGACCAGGTGAATGCAACCTATATAAGTAGTAGATGAGTTTGGCATGAATTTTTGAGAAATTAATCTTTTACAGATTTTAAACCATTTTAAACTTTACATTCCTCATGAACTATACAGATTATATATGTATGTATATATATGTATGTATACTCACATATACTTATGCATACATACAAATCAGTATAGCATTATAAGCTCCTGGAAACACTAATGTATTCACAGGCGTATTTTTGTTTTGCATCCTGAGATTAAAATTCCAGCAGGTGAAACAATTCATTATACAGAAACTGTTGTTTCACTCAAATTTGGGTTTTGAGTCTAACAAGGGGGGGAAAAGTCTCAAACTAGCTACTTCCCTGTTTTAATATTTTTTTTTACACAGATATTTCACTCCGCAGTTTTTATGACAAGTTTCATTCTGGCAAAATGTTTACAACATATTTATTAACTTTTAAAACTGAAGGGGAGGGGAGAGATGATAGCCAGAAGATTAATGCGAGAGCATCACAATTTATAACCCATTATCACATGGTGCCATTTCTTTCCAACAGTAAAGCTATGACCCATCATGAGAATAACTTAGATTGACAAAGAGGATCAGAGTGTAAAGCTACAAGATTGTTTTATTCTTTGAAATCTGTAGGAGAGAGATCCTAGTGACACACCATGACGTGAATGCTGATTAATTTTAATGACACAGAAAGCCAGTGATTGGAGATATGACCTCTAGCAGAAAAACACCTGTCTGGGTAAATAATTCTACTCTATTGTAAAGAAAGAAGAAAGTGATGAGGTACTTTCAATCAATTTTTAATCATACCCACAAAAATGGGTATCTATCATGGTGATGTGAGGGGAAGGACAAAGATCATCCTATCAAGTTTGTTCATTGGAGAAAAAATATGCTTTTAAGTGATGCTCCATCATTTCTTGCTGAGCCAGCCTGCCTTTGGTGGATGACTGACTGCTGTCTTTTGGAGGGGGAGCAATTAATTATGGGCTGGCCCAGCTCCCACAGAGAGCACTGGTAGGCTTCTCACTAGGGTACACGGAGAACCAGAAACCCTGAGTTTTAAATACGTAGCCAAATGCTTAAATGTGTTTGAAATGATAATTCTGCTATCTAGTATTCTGTTGAACCTCTGCATATCTTTTGTATCCTTTTGTAGGGTTTTTATGTTTTCGGTTATTTATGGTGGTGTAGCTACATTTCAGCCTTTGCAGTGTAGGTCTTTGCTGAAGTCAGGCGCCCTGAACAGCCTCGGTAAGCCAAGAAGAGAAACAGGCCTTTTTATGGAACAATTCCTCTGACCACTTTTAGACATCTCCATTAGTATGAGATGATTTTCATGTGAGAAGCAGTCATTTCTCTCCACTAAACCACTAAGAAAGACTAGAAAGGGTAGTTCAGACATCAACATGTGCCTTAGTGATGCTCTCATTCGGCCAAATGAATTCTGCTATGTCTTAAAAACAAACAATAAATGTACCAAGTGTGCCAAGGACACAAGATTGCTGGGGTTTGCAAACAGATGCAAGTAAGGGCAGCTTCTGCCTTGCTGCTTCCCATGCCCTGTGTAATTAATTTGATCAGGCAATGGAAGGAGACAAGCACAGAGAACCGATGAGGGCTGCGAGATATGGCTGTAGCAATGCCTCAGCAGGAGCACTCACAGGGACTGCTGGCCCAACCCTTACGTACCCAGTACAAACTCAGCTGTGACATTGTCCGTCATGCAATTCTCTTGATTTTCCCTGACAGTGGCTATCCTTGAGCCAGCTTGGTTCATTTCTGTACCCATGTCAAACAGACCCAAGCAGTCGATGAGATAATCTTCTTACAAAGGATGCTTGTGTTTATAAGGATGTAGCTGGTTTCTTCAGAGTTTGAATTACTTTTGTTTTGAAAGTAAATCAAAGAGTTTTACTTTGGAGAAAGGCATGGAGTGCTGTTTAGGCCTGTTTTTTTAGCAGCTGCAGGTAACAGTGGTCTTGTTCAAATACAGAGTGTTGTCTAGAGCATGGAGGAGAGGTAGCTGCAGAGATGGGGGAGAAAGGATCTTCCTGAGAGTGCTGGAGGAAATAATCTGGCTTCATACTTTAATGATGATACGAGTTCTTTTCAACATCTTTCAAGTGTGTTTCATAAAGATTTTGGTACTTCTATTTAGTGCTGAGTGCTAAAACAAATGCATGTGGTTGAGGACTTTCTACTTTCTACCTCAATTAACCCTCTCCCGTTCCTCTTTTCTTTTCGCTTTGACTGGCTGTGTATTTTTTCTTTTAATATTTTAGCTTCCCAGGAATTTAAAATACAAACACTTCCTTCTTCTAGTCAACTGTTGCCCCCACTCCAAACCTCTTCCCTTTACAGGAGAACATACAAGAAGCTAATGACACATGATATTTCTGTAGCATCCAATCTTATTTAAGAAGAGGAGGGTATCTTTAAGTAGGGGGGCACTTGTCCCTCAAGAGTGTCTGATCTTCTGGAAAACTAATATAGCTTGTTCAAATACTTGTTATTTCCACCTCTCTGAAAATATATTATCCCCAGTAGGTGGAAAGAAAATATAGCTAACTGGCATTTTGTCAGATTTTATGTATAAATTTTGACAAAGTTAATAGCACAACTTCTCTAAAGAGTTAACATAAGGCCTCTAGAAAAGGTAGTTGGGAAAGGATCAGAACAACTGATAAAGTTAAATAACAAAAACGTAGCAGAGCAGTGGGCTCAGGCATGCTTCATAGGCATAGCCAGTTGGGCATAGCTGGGGAGCAATCTCCAAACGAAAAGGTGCAGAGCCTACCTGGAAACTTGCATTGACCTCAGAGGCTGCTCCTCCGCTTGCTACATGGTCCAAGGGTCATTTTTCTCCCAACACTTGGTGGTCCTCCTGGGCAGGGCATGGGAGGATGGTAATGGAGCAGGACTACAGCCACACTCCTTCCTCTCCCTTCTGTGTCACCTTGTTCTGTGGACAAGGGAAAGATCACTATCCCAAGGAAAGGCCAGCTTTTATACCCAAAGGCCCATGCTTTTCCCTCCCTGCTATGTATGAGCTATATATAAGCAATATAATTTTAATTTTTCACATTGGTCCATATTTTTCTGAGCAGGAAGTGCGCCCATTCATCTTGCAAAAGTTTCTTCTGAGCATTGTGAACAAATAAGAGTAAGAACTAGCAGTCCAGGTCTCTTACCCAACAAGGTTTAAGCTATGTTAAAAAAAAAGGAAAAACTTTGGGATTGTTTCGTTCAAGTAGCAGATAAAAAAGAAAGGATGCTAATAACTGTGGACATTTTCTACACAATTCAAAAGAAGTAGAGGTTGAACTTGGTCTGTTTTTTTTGTGGATCATGATCTAGTGCATTTAAATTCACATTACCTTTTTTATACCTAAGGTCATAAGTTTTTAAATAAAAAATGTCAAGGAAGTCTCACCATAACAGAACACTTTACTACACCCACATGTCCTCCTTGGGAGACAACAGAGAGCAAACTGTGCAGATGTTAGATGTGTTGCTTAATGAGGTGCTGGGGGGCACTCGGGCACAAAGAGTATGTTGGAAGAACCTGGACAGCATAGAAGAGAACTTAGTGTGTGGTCAACTGAGGAATCATGATGCAGATGCTCTCATGCAGCGAGATACAACAAGGCTATAATATCAATAATCTGCATGTTAATGAGTCAGAAATCTTCAGATTAAAGCTTTCCCAAGTGAGCTGTGAGACAGCAGACCTTGACAGCTTCATTGCTGTCGAATAGGACACCTCTCTTAATACTAGTTGGTAGGTTTTTTCTCTATCACTTTCACGGCAAGTATAAGACCTCTGAATGAATCCTTCTGTTCCAGAAACAGAAAAAAACATGCCTTTTATACATTTCTTGTGTTGTTGTTATCATAGTCTTTGCTATTATGAGGATTTTTGTATCTATGGGAGTGCAAAAAAGTATATGTAGAGCTAAACGAAGCTAAATCTTGAAGCTAAATACTAAATTTTGAAGTTACGTTTAAACTTCAAATTTTGTTTTTGTTTCATGCTGGGATGAACCAAAAACTTCTGAATGTTTTGAAAAACAAAACTATGTCAAAATGTGCATTTTCTGTCTGAAAAGGCCAGGTATTCCATTCTAGTCTTTTTCTGATTAGAAATGACTAGAGAGTCCTTAACATCACAATGCAAATTGCTGGGTGACAATGTCCTTGAGGATGTAGCCGGAAAATATTTCAACTTCATAAATCACAGTGTTCTTTAACAAAAACACATTTCATGAGTGTACTCTAAGTAGGCTCACAGACTTGGACACAGCACATACGTAAATATAATAATCCATGCCCAAAGTGGTCCGAATCTCAGTAGTCAACCTGGAGAAAGGATATATGTTTATTCCTTACCATAAAATGCTGCTAATGAAGTCTAGAAAGCAGATGTAGGGATTATTTCAACTGGTGAGGCATGTAGGGTCTCCACATTAGAGACAGCCTGAGCTAAATTATATCTACCCTGAAGTTTCTGATACCTGATTATTTTGCCCCACGTGTGTTAACGTACTGTCCCTGGGTGAACTGGTTTGGGTGCCTACCTCTAGAGTGGCATTCACTGCCTGAGGACTCCGTACCGAGGGATACATTTGCTATCATCTACCAGTAATGTTCACGAGACCAACCACTTACATTCTCCTTCCCTCCTCAGCTGACTGGCTTCCAGAACTGCTCACCGAAGCACTGACAATTCACAGGTGCGCCGTAAGGAGCCTTAGCAGCACAAAGCCACCCAGGGTAGGGAAAAAAAACTCTGCTACATGACAGACAGACTAACTCCCTGGGGGTGAGATACTGTTTTGCTCAGCTGCGTAACTGTGAAATCCTGGCTATGGTCATGTATGGAATACGTAACAGTCCTGTTTCTTAAGCACAGGGACTGGATTGGCACATCTCTTTCTTTTTTGTCTGCATATTCTAAGTAATTGAGAAAGAGCACAGTTAATTATTTTTTAAGGCTCATTACAATAACAATTCCAATTCTTTTCAGACAAGCAAGACAACTGAGGGGTGAAAGCTGAAAAATTCTCATTTTGTCTTACTCACAAAGCTCAAACTCTGCTTCCTTAGCAACCCTCTATGACCTGTGAACTGCAGTCTTGGTACAACAATAGAAACTTAGCTCTGTTCTTTTATCGTTATAGGATTTCAAACCTGTGTGTGAGATTTTAACTGTATAGCCTCTGGTAAAATAAATTGGAGTCATGCAAGTCCTTGGAAATGGAGAAATTAGTAACATCTGGATAACTTAAATACAATGTGCTGTGTCTGCAGTCTTCTACAAACTTTAGCAATCTACAGCATTTAATGGATTATGTAACAATTTCTCCCTTCCCTGCAGAAGTGTATTGAAACTGCACAAGATCTCCCACATCTTAGCTAAGCAGTTGAAAAAACTCAGACATAATTAAGCAACAAAATCCTGTACTGTGTGAAACAAGAAGGCTGCATCATAGAAAGACGAAAACTGCAGCATGGGCCCAAATTTTCTCATAGAGGCAATTTTAGGAAGACCAAATACGAGATTAATTTATATCATGCTCTTTGTTCTTTTAGTATTAGTCCACAAGTAAATACATATATAACCTAAGCACTATCGAAATAAAGCAAAACTGGCATTCTCCTATTTCCTTTATCGGTCTCTCAAAATGATTAGGTAAGACCAAGATATGCAAGCAAATATTTATGAGAAAACTCTTTCTGTTATTAGCAAGAACAAGGAATCCAGTCAGCCCATAACAAATGGATAGAGCTAGCTCATAGAAAAATCAGACCCTTCTAGCTCCTACTCATGAAAGCAGTTACAGGTTTAGGTCTTAAATCGCGATATCTTGGTGTATAGAGAGAGTTTCAACTGCATAGTCTTTGCTGCAGGTAAAGCAGTGGGGAGATCTGCAAGAGAAAGGTAGTGGTAGTTGTCTCTGTGGCGGTTCTCTGCTTTAGGGTAGTTTTGGACCCCTCCATTCATATCTACTGCCACGGGCCCACCAAATCTATTCCATGCAATGGTTTTGGCTCTTCAAAGAAAGAGCACTGCCAGACATTGGTACCGGTCATTGAGGGCAATGGAGTGGCTGAAGGTGAGCACTGAGCACCCATCCGGATCGACCGGTACCAATGCAAGTTTCATGTCAGCTAAGCCCACGTGAGACAGCAGCGTGAGCTCCGATCTGGAAGCCCAGGAGCTCACCCAAAGCGGGAGCTTCAATATTTGTGTGCAGTCTGGAAATGAGGCGAGTTTTCATGGAAGTGCAAGCATGGGTATGTACTGAAGGTGCAGACTGGCAAGCGTAGATGTGCCCTGAGTTCACTGGCCTGAGCTTCATCTGGGTTACCCTCACCTCCCACTACTTTTCTGGTGAAGGCTAGGAGGGGATTATTTTTGTCCGGTGAAATGCAAAAAAAAATTCTGACTTGCCTATCTATGACTCCTCTTCATTTCCTACCTGCTACTGCTACAACATTTGCCTGCAAAAGCATGCACGGTAAAGCATGCCCCAGTGGTTTAGAAGTCTTCAAAGGGATGCTGTTGCCTTGGTCCAAAACAGTGTCAGTGTCTTGACCTGCGGAGCACTCCTGCCCTCCAGCCCTTCCACTTGCTCAGGTATTGGGGGAGGGGGGCCAGGAAGGGGAGGTAAATGCAACTATCTTTTGAAATAAAACATTCAGACTATTTAATCCCTGTGGTAGCTGGTTCTGTTATGCATGCCTTCTTACAATGTTGTCAAAGGCATCTAGCAGCAGGGGTAACTGCCTTCTTGTCATGTGGGCTGACAAAGACATAAAGGTATAAAATAGGTTTTCCTCTTTCATTTTATGTGATAAAGGTAAATTCCCTTTGCTGAGAGCCCCCCTACCTGATCCGTATTGTTACTAATTTACTATTTCTATCACAGTAATGCGTTGGCTCTGCCAGAGATTGATGTTCTGTACGCAAAGTGCTCCTTGTAAATACAACAACAAAGAGACCTTCTGCAAGCACTTAAACATAATAGTAAATGCTTTCTACTCCACATGTTACTTGCTACGTTTTACTCACGTTTATCTACCAGATTTCAGTCGCTAATGTCTCCAGCACTGCAAATGTTTAGGAATGATTTTCCATGTATCTCCTTGTCCTCCTCTAAACCTTAGCAGCAAGCTCGGAAGTTTGACTTCTTCTCCAGTATCTAAAACTGCCTATAGGGAAAGGTGAAGGTTCTGTCTGAGGTCTTAAGAACAGCATGAGGATGCCCTGATTTCCCATCCCATACACAGCAGGGCAAAAAAGGGCTGCCACTGTCTTAGCGTTTTTAAAAATGTCATCCTCCCCAAAAGGCCATAGTTGTCAACCTGTGAATTTAGGCACTTAAACAAACCTCCCTCACCCAGCTTCAGATAATCCAAGTTTTTAAATGTTTTTAAAGAGGTGTAGGGCTAGAATGATCTGACATATGTGGAAACCCCAGGAACCTCTTTCAGAAACGACCTGCCTGGACATCAGCGTAACTCAGGTTCCTTTTTTTTAAACTAAATTAAGTCCTCCTCCTATTTTTGCTTGGTCCTTCTTTTTAAAGCTCAGTTTTGTAGTGTGTCTTACCAACCTGAGAGCAGACAGGGCTCCTCTCCTCTGTCTGCACGAGTAATTTCTGCTTAAGCAGCCTCAGGTCGCAGGCTAAGAGCTCAGTCACTCTTCCTGGCTCTTTCATTTGCAATGAGGTAACAAGGCCATACAGACTGCCTCCATCTCCTGCCTATCACTCCCAAGTCATGGACTGGACACAGCCTTAATACATGAGCTATGATTCATAAAGCCATTGCACTCCTCATCTGTGTGGAAGTACTCGTGTACTGTGCGGAAGGTACGGAAAATAAATGTGTGCTTTCCAAGAAAGCAAAGAGAAAAATAATTGCAAAGTTGATGACAGCACGGTTCAAACCAAGGCTACCTTTGTGTGGCTGTCTTTGAATTTGCGGCAGATACTGAGTTTGTTTTCACAAAAAAACCCAAACTAAAGTAACCTTCTTTTGTGTAATTAAGGACATATGCTGTGGTCAAAATGGAAGCCTGTTTACAACTGCTACATAGATACATAATATGAACAGTTTTTATCTGCATTGAGATTTATACAGAACAAGCTCAGTGACGGGGCAGTATTCTTAAGGGTGCCTGAAGTAAGGCTTAGGTGGGACAGACCTCTCAGAAGCCAGAACTGAGATCTGAAAACCTACAGAAACTTATAAATGCTAGAAGCAGTTTGCACATAGACCTTCAGGTTCCCGAGAGTTACAGCTCTGTGTGACCCAGAACAGACCCAGAGTTGGCAGCACCAAACCCCGTAGCACCTTGTTTATGCCCAAGCCTGAGACAGCCCAGAATTCAGGCGTTGCAGTGTGTAAGCACTAATGGCAGCGATGCCCATTGGGGGCACTTGTAGCATATGCTCTCCATATCAGAGACTTCCTATGAAATATAGTTACTACGGCTGTTTCTTTTCTCTAAAATGGGGAGTAGGAAAAGTGTTGTCACTTCCCAACTCTGCTTTATACAACATTGCACAGGTTACACTGATCAACATAGGAAATGGAAGAATGTGTTTCAGGTCCTCCTTGTGCCCTAGGTGGCCCTAGATAGATGCTGCCCATCCCTCAGGTGTGGGCTAAACTGGGATGTGGTTTTTTGCTCTCCCTTCTTGAAATGCTGACAGTGCACAGAAAAAAAGCCTCTGAGGATGCAGGAGACAAAATGCCATGCAGGAGGCTGGATCTATACCCTAGTGGCTTGGGCATGTACCTGTAAAGGAGAAAGCCTTATCCCTGCTCCCAATGCCACATCCAATTACTTGAATTAAAGTATACTGGTTCTTTGGGTTCCTCTTCTGAGGGCGCATTTTATATGTAGAGACCTAGATGTGCAATCTCTGCTGATACAGCTGACTTTTGTGTGATGCCATTTGGACACACTGACACGCAAATGTGCTTGAGCCATTATGTCCTGCCTTGCAAGCGACTGATTTCACATGCGGGTCCTGAGACGCCTGCCTCAGGTGGCTAGAACAATGCACCAGCAATGCCAAGGCTGTGGTTTTAGACTCCCCAAAGAAAGGATGTTTCTCTGTTTAGAGGTTGGGAGACTGCTAGGGTGAAGTAACCTACGTGCCTGGCCTGACTTTTTCCTTAGCCATCTCCTTACAGCCACTGCTGGAAACAGAATAATGAGCTACACAGACCTTCGCAACACCATGCAATGCCATTTCTGTGCGACCCTTCCCACGTGCTGCAGGGAGCCCACCTACCATGGCCAGGATTCAACCCCGGGTTTCAGGCAGTGAAAAGCTCTACTTTGCAGCAGCTAACTTTTAATCATTTATTTGAATTGATCTTTGTTCAGTCATGTCTGTAGGGAGAAGCAGATGAAATAACCTGTAATACACTAGAGAGAGAGAGAGTTGTCAGTCAGTTCCCATTTAAAAAAAAAGATTTATCGTCTCTTGCTGTTAACAGCTGCATCGCCTTGCCCACCGTCCTATTGTGTAGTTTATCAAACTACCCTGGCCGAAGTTCTCCACTGCAGTTATAATCAGTCATACTTGGATCAGGGTGTATCTAGCTGCAATCTGTGTGTCATTATGTTGCGGTATCCAGGTTGGTTTTGTCACCAGAGGCATTATAATACAAATTTCAGAGAAAAATGCTCAAAGAGTTGCACTAAACCTGAACTCAACATCAGTCCGAAATGCTTCCTCTCTGACATCCCACCCCTGCCTTCAACTGAACTGGAACTGAACTTGAACTGTGGGGTTTTTGAGGTCTTCATTGATCCTGAGCCAGAACTGAGGAACTAGGGAAAAAGTGAATTTCTGCTTACTGGTTCAGCACAATGCCTGGTTAAAAACTAGCAATTCTAGCAGGGTCTCTTTGGCTTGCAGACTACTTGTACTGGGATCTGCAGAGCAGTGTAGCATTGCAATTGGTCCCTCCCCTCGCTCGAGTGCTTGGCACAAACCTTTGCCTCTGCACAGGAACACCCCGTGCTGCTCCACAGACCCCAGGAGGGGACCTGTTTAGCATGAGGACCTCAAGTACCTTCATAAATAAAGCTCTGAGACAGAGCTGGGTCTACCTCTGCTTTCTGCTGCCCTATTCTTCCTTTTCACTTCTCTAAATAGAAGTGCCATCACTGGAGCACCTCACCACATGGGTAGGTGTTTAAACCTGAACATCTCCAATGTGTGTGTGGACTGGACTTGCAGGGCTGTTTCTCCCACCCATCCTTTGGTTTCTTGCCCCAGTTCTGGCACCTCTTGCATTCCTACTCTCTCTGCTCTGGCTTCTTCCTCCCACACGCCAGTTTTAGGGTGATGAAGTGGTGGAGATGTGTTGGGAATATGAGATGGGAAACAGAGGCTAAAGCTTCTTGCCTTTCTCTACAGGCTTATTCCATCATATGATCCTGTCCATTTGTAAATGTTGCATTTCTCAGTTTTGACTGGTTTCTAAACCCTGTTAGCTCTCAACCAGCTTTGGTTTTATCTCAGCCCATTGTGGCAGTGAGCAGGGAAATGTGGTGGTTTGTTTCCCTGGAAATGCTCTTTTGCTGTTCTCTTCAGGCATTAATATTATGTGTTACAGCTGTTTAAAAATTCAGTGGTAATTATGCACTCTAGCAGAGATGACTTCATCAGGATGAGGGTAAAATGTTCCTTTTTTAGCGCAGGTCAGGGCAGGGAGATCTCTCCCACATTGCACCGTTTATTCTGGGAATACAGCTGCACTGCACCCCGGTCAGGCCAGGGCTGCACCTACCCACCTTGCCCTCTGCTTAAGACAGTGCTGGCCTTCATCAGTAGGGATTAATTGCAGTTCCTTCTCAAGCCCAACTGTTTCAATTTCAACATTTCAAATCATAAATTCAGCACGAGGATTACTAAATGGCCACAGTGGTCTTTTCTACCATAATTTTTTCAAAACTTCACTCATATAAGCCCAGAATTGATGACATTGCAGCATAGATCTCCTAATTTATAACCCTATTATTAACTCCTAACTGCTCTAAAAGAAAGCGGTCCAAATTATTATGAGACAAGAGGTTTTTATTGGTTTTTATCATGAAAAAGGCCATCATAACAGAAAGACAGTCTTTCCCCTGTAGACATACTGACGCGGTAGAGACAAAATGTAATGCCGGTAAAGGAAGCCAGTTCGCTATCTAATCCTGGTCTTGAAGCAGCTTGCTGTGATTCATGAATTCACTCTTGTCTTCCAAAAGCCACTTATTTCTTTTGTTTCCAAAAGTTTTGAAGGGCCTTTTCCTGCGCCAGCTAGCTAACCTTTCAGAGGAGCATTAATTTCCTCCTGTTTGCATTTGTAAGAAATGTTGATTTAGTGCATGCATGAGTATCGTGTTGATGAAACAGACAATCAGGTTTGGAGCTCTGGAGAAATCCAGGTCTTTAGCACAAAGAGCCTCCCAATGACAATAAAATGATATTTTGGATAACTGTTGCTACAAAACCCTTTCTAGCAAAGCGACACAGCCAGTACTCCTGCCAGCCAGGGTAGGTGCCCCATCTGTGCAAACACTATCCAATTTGAAGCAATCAAGAAGAATGCGTTCACTGGCTGTCACATTTTCAACATGTTTTCTCAGTTATTCCATCAAACCTCAGCCACTGGTGGTAGATATTGGCAGACACCAATCAGTTCCTGAATAATATCAGCATTTTCCCTCACTCACTGAACTTAAACACCCAGTTTCAGAGTGTCTGTTACATTGCAGCTCTCACCAGTTGAGTGAGAAAAAAATCTACAAGCAGCTGCTGAAAATCTAATTTATACTGGCACCTCAGTGAACTTTTCAAGCCTTTGCATCATCGCAGAGGCCCAGCCACAGCACCCATTTCGAGGTCATCACTCAGTGGAGCTCAGATGGACAAGCTCTTCTTCAGTACTCCAAAATGCTTTTGCGAGGTACCCTCAGGCTTGGCAGTGTCCAGCCTCGGCATCCCCAAGCAGAGAGGGTGTTAGCCTGTACTGCAACAGATGGGAGGCGAGGGGATCAGCGAGTGAACCCAGCCAGGCTCAGCTCATGCCTTAAGTTGTACTGTTCTGCAGGAAAGCTGTTAACAAATTGGCTACTTCATGAAGTGGAGGAGATCACAAAAGCCATAATAACTGTCAAATCATTCGGGAAAGCTAACTGTGCCCGAAAGTGCCCCAGGGGAGCAGGTACCCTAAAACAACAGCCTGCAGGGCCAGGCTGCAGAAAGCTTGGCCAATATGACTGTTTAGGAGATCTCTTCTGGACAGTAATGGCAGCATGTGTGCCATGTTTGCTGCAATAATTATTGCTAGTATTTAAAACCATTAGAGCAGACCTATGTTGCAGATGGGCAACTAGAGGCTTCTAGTCCGGCAGCCTGAACTAGGGCAAGTGATGGAGCCTTTGGTCTTGGTAGGAACAAATTGAGCAAGTTGCACATTCAGGAAAGCAGCAGCAGACCCGCCCCGACCAGTCCTGCGCTGAACGGAGGAGGGGGACTTCTCTGGAAAGGGGTGACCCTTTGTCATTTTGCCACCCAGTTCTGTCTGAAGTATCAGTGAAGATGCGTGGAGGCTGAACCTGTCTCTTCGGATAGGCAGCCAAGGCTTTGGCAGAAACACTGTGGTGGTACAGCCCTTCCCCCCCTTGTGCTCTCACTGTCACCATCCTTTTTTCCCTCTCTGTGTGCTGGGCTTATGAATATAATTTTGATGATGAAAATAATTAGGTAGCTAAATAAAAAAGTATGCACATCTGAAATAAGCAGTGGGGCCACTAGGAAAATGGAAGCGGATGAAGGGCAGGCGAGACACTGCTGGGTTCCTCGTTCCTCCTTGTCTCTGCTTTGGTGCGGCAGAGCTGCCAGCTGGGACAGCCTGGGTCTGTACCCCCAGACCTCCTGGCTACCCGCAGAGTGCTGCAAAGCCATAGCCAGCTGTGATTACAGCACCTCCTTCAACAGCGGGTTTCTTTATCAACTGAAGGTTATTTATCTCGGTTGTTTGTTATGTTGGGATTCACAGACATATTAAATACAACACACGCCATGGACAGGAATGTGTTTTTTTCTAAATGGAAGGGAAAAGCTATTGGACTACATTTTTTGGAAGAAAACGGATCTAATCTTCTTCACTCATCTATGGTTTTTTAATGTTTTTAATACTGTGTTCAAATAAAAGCAGGTCTTAATTGGTACATTGGCGTATAGCTTCAATTTCTATTTACCAGTGCCTGAAGCCCGATGAAATGCTAATGGCCTGAGTACTTCTGCCTATGCTTAATTTCAAGCTTGCAGATGGATCCCTCAACATCCACAGCGTCCTGATAATAAAAAATGCAGCCTGCTTTAAAATGCTGTGGCTGTTAATAATGTTGTGAGGGTAAAGAAGGAGTTGGAAGTGGATGAAGCACGCCTTGTTGAACCTGGTGGATGTGTGTACTCTGCTTTCAGAATAAGACCAAGCAGAGGAAGTGTCAGGCCTGGAGAAGTCATGCTGACGAAGAGTCAGCTCACTGAAAATACAGAGTAAAATCCTGAAACTAGTGAAAATCACCATGGCCAGGTCTTATTTCAGGATCCCACGTATAAACCTCTTATCTCTGACTGCAGCTTCAACAAGATGTTATTCATAATGACCTCTGCGAACACAGACTTAATAAAAGTCATGAGTCTCTCACTGAAGACAAGAGCTGAACAAAATGCAGTTTCCTTCACCTATTTATAGAAAGAAAACGTTCATAAGCACAGATGGGAACACTGCAAGTACCATAAATGTTCAGACTAAATTGTATGAAAACAGATTTTCATATTGTAAGTGACATTTTAAACATGCTTCTCCTTCTGAAAAATTCCAAGCAATGAATAATGGACCTGAATCAGAGCACAAGGCATCTTGTAGCTAGTGAGTGCACAAAAGCACTGGCTCACTTCAGATCTTTATTTTTTCTTTTTTGAAAGCTTCCCCTGCAATGAATGTGACCTAGTGAATTGAAGAAGCAAAAAGACAGGAAAAGGCAGCAAATAGTTTACGAGCCATCCACTGAAAAAAGATTTGTTAACATAAAACTTTCATTAAACAACTATGAATAATGAATTTGCTGGTGTTTACACTGAACAATTTATTAGACAGAGTTTTCCTTTTCCCTGCTGGCGAAAATCAACTTCCATTTTTACAAGAACGCAAGCGTGCCGATCCGGAGGGAGGTCCTGACACACGCTCCCTCTCCGCCTCCAGTCTGGTGTTGTCTCCTGGTTAGTTAAGATAATAAGGCTATGAGCTGGTTTCTGTTCCCAATACTATGATTGAACCTCAAAAAAGTCCTAAAATAGGACCCCAAAGCCCACTTGCCTGGCCCCACGATATAATACTGAGGCCACAGTCTTCGGTTTTTAGTTGCTTGCTTACTTTCTGGCCCCCTAAGTACTTTGTTCTTGTCACACCCTGCCATAACTTCAGCAGGGAGCATTAGTTAGGTCTTGGTGCCTGCGAGGAGTCAGGGTTCGCCGCCAGCACTGCTTCTGTGGAGCTGCTGCCTGTTATTGCTGACGGTTCCCCTCTCTTTCGAGGGGGCAGGTGGGGGAGAGCCTGGGCTGAGTGACGGAAGGTGGTTCTGCACCACTGTGGCTTAGGCCCTCCTGAGGAAGATGTAGGATTACATTTTCTAGGGCTGAAGAGAAGGCTGAAGAAATCTGCTTCTTTCTCCACAGAGATCAGATTCATACACAAAGGAGGAAACCATCTTGCCCAACAAATTTCCTTAAACACAACACCTGCTCCCCGCTCACCCAGCCCTGGAAAAGGACTTGCTGAAACACCCACTGTCCCTAATGCACAGTCCATCCAGAAAGCCTGAGCCCCTGAGAAAGGTGGGAGTGAGGGCCACATCCCTGGAGGTACTGCTTCCTCTTGCTTTGGTCCAAGACGCTTATTCCTCTGGGGAGAACAACAAAAGGAAGCAGGTCTGGACTGTGTTTTGGAGGAGTTTACTTTCCTCTGTGGCTGCAGAGCCTATATGGCATATCATTGTCCCTCCAAATCACCCTAGGAGAGAAGCAGCCAGGTAGCCTCTCTTAAGAGAGGCATTCTTGATAATGTCACGGTATCTCCTTGCTAAGCATTTCCTCATTTTGTTTGTTTTCATGGAACTTCATTCAATTTTCCTTCCACATAAAGGCATAACAAATGATCAGAGTGAAGATATACTGAGTCTGGATCAGGTTATTGCTACCAGTCCTCCAGTTGCCCAAGCTTAGATGGCATCCCAACACTGCATTAGAAGAAACTTTGGTCTGTTCATTTCAAGGCAAGGTAATCTGAATATGCCCTATAAGGCCAGATATTATGGAATTTTGAGTTTGATTCAATTAGAATTCAAATTTACTTATTTCATTACCATACACTGGCAAATTCAGAGACATATTGGGCTGCTGTTTTTGAAAAGACCAGAATGATAGTATCTTTAAGCAACTTTGATGGTAAACTTAAAATAACAATACACTTGTTTTTAGCTTCAGCCAAATCTCCAGTTAAAAGACCCCCAGGGCCATGATAGATATATTGGAGGAAAGTTTGGGCTCCTTTTAAGTCCTATGGGAGCGTGGGGCTCATTTAGTTGATCGAGTTAACTCATTTAATCAGTTAGCTTAATTTCAGTGAGGCTGTGTTTCAGAAGCATTGAAACACCATGAAAAAGCAATTTCCTCTGTATTTCACATATTAAAGCACACGGTTCCAAAACAGTAAGAATCATTGCAATAGGCTAACAGTAAATTTTGAATATTTGTTAGCAGGATGGGGATTTTCACTAATGAATACATGTACAAGTACCCTTTAGGAACTATTTTGTTTTAGAGCAGGGGACAAACAACAGACGAACTTGTCTGACTACATTCCAGTCTGAAAGGTTAATGCCGGGGTCAGCGCCAAAGGGACTTTTCCTTACAAGCCACTACAAAGAAAGATTACAAGACAAATCTTGACCCAAACTACTTTGTCATGATCATAAGACTGTATATTCGGCTTAACTAGTGCTGACATATTTTAATTTTTAACTGTCAGCATTTGGTGAGGAGGATGATGTACACACACAGCCTGAAGGCTGGAGCTATAGAAGCATAGAAGGAGTTATAACACTGAGCCTCTCACAGTGATGGGTTCCCAGGAGCAGAAAGTGGGTCCCAGAGTCAGATGCCTGGGATCCTCACGGAGTGATGGGGAGAAGCTGGCCCTGAGGAACAGGGTACGCTGATGCTGTGCCGAAAGCCACCAGTGCACTCCTGAGGAACACCAAGTAGGGGGGGCAAGATGCAAGCGCTTGGGGAATTAAAGGGAAGATGAGACCAGCGTTTACTCACAGGCTGAAGTGAGAGGAACCCAACATCAAAACCCCTCAGTGCTTCAAGGGAACATGACCCTTTGGCTCCTAGGGGATTGTAGGGCACTTCACGTGAGGCTCTTTCAGTCTCTCCTTTCCAGGGTATGTCTCATTGCATGAAATAATTAAACAAACCCTGAGCAAGGGAGAGAAAGGGATGATGATTCCATAACCAGCAGTAAAAACTTTAGCAAGTGAAAGGTAAAACCCTGTTAAGGCAGTCCAAGAAAAAATAATAGAGAAGGTTGTGTGAAGCAATTTGCTAAAGGTTATCTACCACGCTTGGTGAAGTCCAGAAGTGAACAAGATATAAAAGCATTACACAGGGAAGACAAGGTCATTGCAAGAAAGCTGAATGAGTACTGGAGGGGATGAACCCCAATGTAAACAGGTATCTGCACAGCTGGTACCACATCTTCTGGTACAGGAAGGCATGAAGAAGCAGCAGCTGCTTCTGGTGGGAAGCATATCCTTTGCTCTTCCTGGGAAAGGTAGTAATTGGATTTCTTTGTCTCTATGTTCTCCACAGAGAGCTGAGGCAGAGACCTCAGACTTTGCTGTTCTTTAGCGGGTACCTGTCCAGGTAACACCTGTCTTAGCTGCAAAAAACAGTGGACTAGGGTATGGAATAAATCAATAAATAACTATAAATAATTTCAAAGAACTGTAAAGGAGTTAAAGGCTTTGGTTTATTCTGAGAATAAGCAAAGTTTAGGTTCTAGATATCAGAAAAGTGGAAGGCAACGTCAAACATTTTTTTTTTTTTAAACCAGGACTACAAGAGAGATGTGGGCAAATAAAGGCTGTTACAGCTGGCTTTTGTACCAAGCAAACTCACAGAAACTTATGTAAAAAATAGATTTACTGGGCACGGGGAAAAAAATATGATTTATTAAGGAATAGTCAACACAGCTTTTACCAAGGCAAGTCATGACTCACAAATCCATGAGTGCTCTGTGAAGGTGTAAGGAAGTATATGAATAAAGGTGATTCAGTTGATATAGTGTCTGAGGGTTTCCAGAAAGCTTTCAACAAGGTTCATCCCCAAAGGTTCTTAGAGAGATGAAGCTGTCACTTGGAAAGGCCTCACATGGATTAATAACTGGTTAAAGGACTGGAAACAAGGAAGAACAAATGATGATTTTTTCATAGTAGGGAAATGTTAACTGTGCTGGGGCGTCACCATATTCTCAGAAGGAAGCTTGAAAAGGGGGCTAGGTGGCAAAGTTTGGTGGTAATACAAAATTACTTAGCACAGTCAAATATAAAGCTGACTGTGAATGATTGCAGACGATCTTGCTATACACTAACCAAAATTCAGCGTTGATATGTGCAATATGATGCATCCAGGAAAAAAATATTTCTAGCCATGCATATACTGTTCTTGGCTCTAAATTAGCTGTTACCAGTCAAGAAGTAAATCTTCGAGTTGTTTCTGTAAGCTCATTGCTCAGCAGCGGTCGAAAGGGCAAACAGGCTGTTACGAATTATTAGGGAGAGGAATTGAGAGCCAGACCGAAAATGCTTTTAACCATCTGCATAAGTGCCTGGTGCAGACATATTCCGAAGACTGCACATAGGGCTAGTCCTTCCCTCATCTCATAAAAAGCAGAGTTGAAAGAGGTACCAAAAAGTTTGATCAGGGAACAGCCTGCCCAGGAGGAGAGACCAAACAGACACCGTTGGCTTCAGAAAGAGGCAGAAGGGAAAGGCATATGCTAAAACAGAATGAAGTTATTACAGGGTTAGAGAAAGGGCACGAGGAAGGACTATTCCCTGATTCTGGTCACATAGGAATTAACGGGACTTCAATGCCAAAGCATCAAGCAGCAATTTTAAAACAAAATGAAGAAGGTGTTTTTTCACACAGCTCATAACTAAAGAAGGCATTCATTGCTGAGAGAAGCTGCGGAGGCAAAAA
The DNA here is from genome assembly GCF_035582795.1 of Mycteria americana. NCBI lineage: Eukaryota > Metazoa > Chordata > Aves > Ciconiiformes > Ciconiidae > Mycteria > Mycteria americana. Next base: position 126,249,674 of record NC_134365.1, on the reverse strand, counting down.
TGCAAATAGATTCAGGAAGGGATTAGCTAAATTAAGACAGGTCCATTGGCACTCATTAAACAGGTCGGTCTCTGTATGACCTTCAGCTCAGGTGCTCTGTAGGGCACTGACTGCCAGAAGAGGTGCTTGTCCAAAGATCCGTCTGTACTTGTTATGAACTTCCCCTGTGTATCTCCTACTGGGTAGTTTGGGAAACGGGATTTGGGGCTAGCTGGGCCTGACCCAGGTTGGTCATTATTATATTCTTATGTTAACAAACTAAGCAATTAGCGCATTCGCTGTACTCCTTTGGGAGCAACGTCTGTTCCGGTGAGCATGAATATGCCCTTGAGTCAGCAAGTCATGTATGCTGTTCCTGGGCATTTCTAATGTGCTTCCTGCGAGTGAGCCAAGTGGAGGCAAGGGGGACTATGCATGTGCTCGATGTTATATATATGCAACTACAGACTCACTGTCTGATATCAAAGGAAAGACGTTTATAGTATAACAGTATAAATGCAAAACTTGCTTTCTGCAGTCTGAATTTCTGTGTATACTAAATGAGAGGCAAGGATATAGAAATGTGGCTGGATTGTAGTGGATACAGACATACCAGCTGCTTTTACATTTTCCTATTTTAAAATGTTTTAGTGGACTAAGAAAGTCTCTGAAAATTCACCTCTTCTCAACATGCATCTATTATCAGTTTAATATAAAATCAGTACTTATACAATATGTCAAAGTGCTCTGTGATGTTTACTTATATTATGCTAATATGTTCCAGAAGAAGGAAGCAAGGTGTAACAGCAGGTCCTCCCTGGCAGTTGTTCCTCAGGCAAAATTCTGGCAACATTACATGGTGGAGGAAATCCCTGAGTAGATGAGCTACATGATAAATCATTGAGAGTGTCAAGAATTATTTGTAGCATTTAGCAATAAAACACAATATTTTCAGCATCGTGTAAGCCAGAATCTGATTTCAATCGTGGTAATTTAACGTGCGATAATATTGCTCTGCGTGTGTGTGTCTGTGTGTGTGCATGCAGACATTCTTTGGGGGTGAAAGGAAGGGGATGTGCTAAACAGTATTTACACCTGCCAAGAGCATCTGCTTCTTCTTCTTCTTCTGGAAAAATTCATGCAGAGCGAAGCACATCTGTGTACGATAGGACAGGGATAAGCAGGTATAGGTACAAGTACGTATCGGCATAAGAAGGCAATAAGGAGGAAAGTGGGAGTGCTGAGGTGGGCCCAGGACGCTTCACTGCCAGACCTGCACAAAGTGCTGATGTTTTGGCCAGCTTGTTTAATCTCCCTATGCTTTCTCTGAAAAGAAGTGCTGCTCTGAGGACATCAGAGCTGAGGTTCGGCTGAGGGGCAGTCTGAGCTGGGGAGTGTTTGTGCCCTTTTATGTGTCTTCTCATGGAAGAGTACCTCCCTCCACCTCCTCCACAGTCCTTTAGTCCTGCATATGGTCCTTCCACAGTCTTGTGCAGCACTGTGCCCTTAACGCGTAGATGATAATAACAACGCATATTTAATGTAATAGGAGCATTTGATGACAGATACACATATCATTTATCACTGCAAGTGGAAAATGAAAGGGGGAATTGTTATTACTTCACTCATTTAGCAATTTCATTCACAGAACCGAAGGGCTTTGAAGAGCGGGTCCATAGCATTATAGGTATGTATTATACATACATCATATACTGGGAGAAATCAAGGAAGAGAATAGTGAAGAAGTCATTTGCTCAAAGTCACCCAAAGCATGAGTTTTTTAAATCACAGGCCATTGCAGGCAAGACTTCCTCCCATTTACTGTATGCATTATTCAATAAGAGAGTTACTGTTGTTCTATATAAGAAAAGTGATGTCAAATACACAGCATGTTTTTCAGTGCTGAAGGATGAAGACGTGAAGGATAGTGAATGAAATATGAGCTAGGTGTATTTTTCTTCAGGCAATGTCAATAATATGACAATTAAAAAGGTGACCACATAAACAAATGTTTCCTTTCCATCATAACAATAAAGCAATGTTACACAGATGATATGTACAGTAAATTGATGTTAAAATTTAACCAACTACATTTCTATAATAGGCCAGTCTGCTTTTTGGACTGTGGTCTTTAGACTTTTCTGTGTCCATGGACTACTTCTAAATGACTCATGAAATGGCACCACGAAGTCAATGCTGAAGTTAGACTAGCTATGGAGTTTGCACTGCCATTTGGAAAAGTTTGCAGGTATGCAAACCGAACAAGGTGGAAAATCTCTTAATTAGATAATATATTTAGATTGCATCCAGCCTGACAAACTTTTATTGCTTTTCTAGAACATATATCTTTGATCCCATCACAAACATGTTAATCCATTACAGTCGTTGCAGTTGCATGTGTTTTTTATTTTTCTTGTTTTTTCTTGTCACTCTTCAATTCTTACTCAGCACTTATGTCAGTCTTATCTCCGAGATTCATAGATAGTTTTGGTTAAAGATGTCCTGTTTGTTTGTCTGTTTATCAGGAACCGCTATTGCGTCTGCCTATGAGACTGTGCCATAGAAGTAACAACCTTGTGAGCTCTTCAAAGCAAGCTAGTAACAGGGGGTGGAATTTGCCATTGGCAAAGAAAGACCTTTGCAGCACATAGTGTGATTCTTATTTTAATGGTAATTTTCAATGAAATTTGAGTTTGGATAGGAATTAAACCTATTACCACATTTGTTGAATTTAGCAGATCCTTTTGACACGAAAGGAATTATGAGGGTTTAGTGGAAGCCCAAACAGTTGATTCTAATGAAATATTTCTGAAACAGCAAAGTATTTTGTTATTTCAGTTTCTAATCAGAAGTTTTTACTTTTCCTTTTCAAAAGGTTTTCGAGGTTTTTTTGTACTTTCTCCTTGTCTTAAACTAAAGACATATGAGTTTTAGTCACACCTAGAGGAAGCAAAACATTTCCTTTCAGGTTGAACGAAAAATTGCAAGACACTTCAAAACGAAATAATTTCAAAGACATAAAGCTCTTGAAGAATGTGTATTAATTTCGAGTGATTTCTGCTCAGCCAGTGTGTCGTTTAAGCCACTGTGGCACAGCTTAGGTGGGCCTCAAAGGTAACAGAAATCTTGTACTGGCCTTCACGCATCTCTAGTGATCCGCTCAGATTTGACCCAATTAATGCAAGACTGGCTCCTTCCTCAGGCTGACACTGCAAAGAGGGGGAAAAAAAGACTCCACAGCAGCTACAGAGTTTTCCCATGATTGCCATTACCCCATGTAAGCATGCATTGGCATTTTGATTACTTCAATGACTGTATCTTTCTGAGACAAGTATGTTTGTTGTTTAAATCACCGAAGACCCGTTCTGTAGATGCAATGACACAGCCTTATAGCCATAGTTTGTATCACCACTATCAACACCAAAACTAGAAATAGGACATGATTCAAATGATCATTAGTGTTGGAAAAGGATAACACCTTTCATCCAGGACTTCAGAAACACCATAAATTAGCAGGCAAACACTGCAATTTACAGTAATTCCAAGCAATTCTGTCTACCTATAATGACTTTTTAGTCAGATGAAAACCACAGAACCCCTGCCTTATTAAAAGCAAAACTATAAAGTTCAGCAGACAAAGCCAAACAGACCACAACATCAAAGGCCTTTTGAAGATTAATACATTGACTAAATTACCAGAGGTTCATTTGGAAGCAAATGACACAGACATTCATTACATCTGCAGCCATTTTTAATTTATCAGAATATGTTCTTCATTTGCAACATTCTCTATTTCTTAACTTATGGCCATAGATGATATGATCAATTTTTTTTTTTTTTCAGGATAAACTTTTGGGGGTCATGGTCTAGACGCCTTTAGAGGAAATCTTCTGAGTCTCAAATGACTCATTTGGAAAATATCCTGCTAGTGAGAGTTATGTTTGCTGAGGCATGGATAGGAAAAGCTAGTGAGAACTGTTGCAGCTGTGTTATATAAAAGGAAGAGACAATTTAATGGAAAATTTCATACTTTGCAGAAATTTGATTGCCTATTTTCTCTATGTAGATGTCTTATTAGAGCAGCTACAGCTGCTGCACTGAAGGTATATTTTCACTGATGATGATCAGGATGGGAGTGCCAGAGCAGTATGTGGAATTTAACATTTTATTCTGCTGCAGAATTACAGCAAACATTTACAAATCTCTCAGCTGTTATTTTTCTTTTATTAGACAGGAGTGAGAATTTGCTCCTTATGGCTGCTCTTTTCTGTCCAAGGGACACAAAGTATGTGTTGGTGCCAGGACCTCACTGGGTTGGGTGTAATGGCAAAGAAATCATCAGTTAAGTGTGTCTGCCTCACCTGCTGGTTTTACTGAATGCAGGATAAACTGGTACCTTTAGCACCATAAGCGTAGACTGTCCCACATCATTCTCCCTGCCATATCTCCCTTCTTCGCCAATTTAAAAAAAATAATTAGGTCCCTTTAAAATAACATTGTGATGCTACAACCTGGCTTTTCATAGATCTCTTTGTTTATAATTAGTGTTGGAGGTGAATATGTCATAAATTCTACATCACAAAATCTCTTAGCTTCTCAGATATGATAGTTGCTTTTCTTCACTGAGGCCATAATAATCCCAGAACTGCTGTCAAATGTTTTATGTTCTACAATTTGGAGTTTATTAGTGTTAACAGAGTAACATTATATACTATTTGTGGTGTGCAAAGCGCTGCAGGCTAAACATTCTTGGGCTACAATGGTTCAATAACCAAAATAATTTAAAAATTCTATCTACATGTTCTTCATGAAATTTTGATTTTCACAAAAACAAAATCAATCCTAAAGCAAGAGATTTTTAGGGATATTTAAAGTAAAGGATCCTCTTTTCCTTCAAGTCTATGTGAATAGTTCTTCAACTTGAATCAATCTTGGATCTCTCAGTATTTTAAATTGTTCTTAGATATCTGCAGGGTGAGCCCTGTTGTTCCTGAAGCCATTAGGTAAATATCCCAGCTAAAATGCACAACAGCTGAAAGCAGCTGCTGTTAGCCTGTTTGCAGATGAGGTGCTAGCAGTTTTACTAAGCAGAAGTTTTCTTGCTCTCCCACTCAGGACAATCAAGTGATGCATCATCTGAAGATGACTTTCCTTTAGAGACGTAGCTTGGAATGAATCTGCTGACATCCCATCTACTGGTTTTGTAAAGGCTTGAAACTTCCTTTTTTTACATCTGGTTCCATCTTACCACGCTCACATTCTTAGCAACCTCAATACAAGTAGGTACATAGGCCACCTCAGCCTGGCCTAGAACTATATCATGGGCTCTTACACCAAACTCTTCAGAGCTGCAGCCCGTCCAGCCAAGCAATAGATTGAAATACCATCTTCCGTAAAATAAATCAGTGACAAACACTGGCTTAAGTGTTGCCAGGATCTCAGCAAATACTGCATTACTAACCTTTTTTTTGTTCTGAGTTCCCATCACATACCATGGTGCCATTCTAAATGCCCCTTAGCACCTGCAGAAAGAGATGAATTGGCACAGAAGCGGGGGGAGAAGCATTTCTCCAAACACTGTGGTAGGTACACTTGTAAGTAACTTATTCTCCCTCTCCACAACTCATAGTTGAAATCACTATACTTGAAAATGCCAGGTCCTACTGGGTCCAGAGATGGCTTTATCATCAGATAAACTTCTGGCCAATAGGCGAGTCGCAGTTTAAGCAATGGATTACACAGTCCAACTTCTAGCATGTTATTTTTTTATAAAAAGGAGTTGATTGTCCTGCAAGTAATTCAAGACAATCTTCTTAAGAGAAGGCCTTCAGCCTCTTCTGCCACTGGGATTGTATTGCAGCATATTTGGAATTGCAGCTGGTATCTCGGAGCACCACTGGAAAGCACTGTCAGCAACAGGGTCAAAGAGCTGGTTTAAAGCCGTCCTGCTGGTAAGATCTGAGCACTGCTCACTCTTTTAGCAAGCAGATGGTGGTACAGAGAACAACGTGACAAGCAAATGAGAGGGAAAAAAAACAACCCAAAACATTTCTGCCTCCCGAATGAGTTTCCACTTGGAAATTCACAGTGCTTAGCAAAATGACAAGAGGAAAACAAAAGAAAGGAAGATTGTCTATAATTACTTGGGTTTTACTGTGTGAAGGTATCATTGTAAACAGCACAGACATGCCTCCATAAAACCATCTGAAATCTATCTTTTTATCTCTGTACATTGCATTCAATCTCCTTGACTTCATCTCCTTAAGTTTGGGATCATCTTGAAGGAAAAAAAGGTCTTGAACTGATGGTGGAAGATCATAATCTTCAAGGAAAAAAATATGAGGAAGACAATGTCCTAGCTTCCTATTCTAGCAGGAACTGAGGTTGAAAAAGACAAGAGAATTGGTCCAGAACCAAACCCTGCTGACTTACACCTGCCTTTCCATTCACTTTGGTGTCTTGGAGTAAGAGATTTGTTGGTGAGGAAAAGTCTTTAGCTTCCGCGACTGATAATGGCTTTCAGGGTGAGAAGGGAATTGATTTTATCCCTATACAATAGATCCACACAAGGCCATTATACCAGTTAAGAGCAGAGCTTGTCCTATTCTCAGCTCCATGACTTGGGTGGTTTTGAAGTGATACATACAGTTTGTACAGCTCCCTGCACCTGGGTGAATTTCAGCCTCAGGGAATCATTTGTAATGAGTAGCTTATTGGGTGAATATTATCTTTCCTGTTTGTTCAGGGGCAAGACAGAATAACAAGCAACTCGTAGTGGATCTGGATACTGGGGTTTACTGATGAACCAGGAAGATCAGAGCTTTTACTTTACCTGATTATTTAACACAGTCAGTCACTCCCCTCCCTGCACTACCTTCATGGGGTCTCAACTTCCCTCTCCAGCTGGTCTCTGCTCATCTGGGAAAGTTGGGCAAAAGTCATGTCAATTCATACTGTGCTGCTGCTCACAGTTAACGACCTTGGACATCACCATCCAAGGTTCCTGAACATGCCACTGCATTCGTCTTCACTCTGATCTGCTCTCCAAGAGCTCCCCCTGCTTCCAGGATCTTTACTCCAGTTGAGATCTTCTTCACCTTCTTCATTCTAGGTCGCTGCCTTCTCTCCAAGACAAGTTCTTCTTTTGGAGAACCCTTGGTTTTGGTCATCTTTTCTTTCATAGCCCCAAGTCCCTGTTTTTCCTAATCTAAATAGTCTGGGTGCTGAAGCACAACACATGATAGGCCTCCTAATTGGTGCTTCTGTCTTATGTGTCTTCATTAATGGGAGGATTCAGGACATGCAAGGTTTGTTCAGTCCAGGTGCTATCAAAATTCAGAACCAGCCTGTACTGCTTGCAACTAGCAAGCAGCAGGCTGCTTCTTGAGAGTTCAAAAGTTAAGTTTTGCATATGCATCCCCTCACACACGCATACACCCAATTATCTGCTGCTTGTTAACATTTACAATTTAAGCAGTTTTTTCACCTTCAACAGTTTGTTCAACAGAAATTTAAGTATCTGAGCAATATTCACCCTCAATGGTTGAATATAGCCAAATCCAAACACAGGGATGCCAAATTCTGCAAGAAATCCACAGTCAGCCACCTGTCCCTGTGGGATTCACTCAGGATTAGAGATGCAAGCAAATACAAAACATTCTGGAAACAGAGTCCAGCATCACTCTCTTGAATATACAAATGGGTATTTGCTGAAATGTTTGCAGCGTTACCCTAGACCCAATAAGGCAGGGTTTCACTTAACTCCAGCGAGTCTGAATCTGAAATCAGCAGCTGAAACCAAGTCCCAGAAGCAAGTGAATCTCCTAACAGCCACAGAAATTATGATTGCCAGCTAGTGTTAAGAAAACTGAGTTACTGTAAGGTAAATGGCATCATGCAAGTTCTACTGTCTCTTCTTCTTAACAAATTAACTAAATTAGTAAAGATTATTCCCTTCCTGTTTCTGCTTTCCTAAAGAAGGCATGTATCCTGCTCCAAATTAAATTAACAGTTGACTCCTTTTGATTCAAGCTGTACATGATCAGAGACCAAATGAGCTTTAATTTATACAAAGACTTAAAAACACAAGTGGAAGTGTTTGCAGATTTCAAAGATACAGCAGTGAGCTGCAGAGTTAGACCAGGGACAAGTACAAACCTACATGATTCAGAAAGGTCTCTTCTGATCAGAGGAGTTAATTAAAGAGCTGTAAGCAAGTTAAGTTGGGTTTTGATGCACAATGCTCCCTCGGAGCTTTCTGAGTGCATCCTGTAGATCCCATCTTCACTGAAACTGAATTGAAAATAGTTCTGTCTAAACCTGCTTATCTCAAAGATAAATCACCTGAATATGCATTCTGTGACTCAAGCTCAGCCACTATTTTGAAATAAAAGTTCTTAAATAGGTGGTGTTTCCCAGCATAGCTGAAGCTCCTTAACGGACACCAGATGTGGGAGGTTCATTGCTGGACTCAGGTGAGTCCTAGAAACACTGTCACACAGACAATCTTTTGATAGACCTACATTCACAAAGCTCTATCTGTGAGGTCCATAGCTGGTGGCATACGGTGAATTCAAAGTTACCTTTTGGTAAAGACAAGGGATAGAAAGAAAGAGAATAAAATGGGGAAGGGAAAAGCTCTCCCAGGGTTATTTCTGGGTGATCAGATAAGCATATTCCTGAGATTGATCTCTCCAGTACAGCAACTTAACACAACAATGAGGATGATTTTTCCCCCCGTGTCTTCCCCCTAGTCGGTCAGAAAAGCGTAGTACCACGTGTTTTTCACTGGGACCTGCTCAGAGTCTCTGTTGTTTTTCCCCACTTCTGATGCTCTTGGTGTTGATTGGAGCACGCTTTGATCAGGTACAAGTGCTGCAGGCTGATGGGTGGCTAAGCTCTGTGCATGTAGTATTACGGGGTAATACTTATCAGCTCATACCTACTATGCTATCAGCTGAGACTTGTTTTTTCTCTCTTATAAACCAAAGGCTACAAAATGTGAGGCAGGAAAAGGGAGGGGGGAGCAGGGGGGATTATCATGCTGTTGGAGTGTGTAGGTGCATGGCCACGAGAGTAACAACACAACAGCATGAGAACAGCAAGGGGAAACACTGTCCCAGCAGCCGCGAGGGAAAGGCTACAGAGCTGCGATGGAAAGGCAGGCTGCAGAAGTGCAGAAGGGAGGCCTTCAGCGTGACACAGGTGAAGGCACTTTGGGCACTGCAATAATATCTTGCTGCAGGAAGGAACATTCCTGACAGTACCAGTACACCTGCAAAATGTCGAGTGAAGCCCTTCACCTGATTCTGTTTTCCTTCCTATCCTGTGACTGTCTTATCCCCTGCATTTTTAAGCTGAGTGGGTAGGAAATACCTCCTGGCAGATGTTTGTGTTGGCAGTTCCCTCAGGGCTGTCATCTCCTTTGGGAATCCAAAGTACTGTGCCAATGCACACGTCCCCAGTGACACCTCTGTGTCACTTGTTCCCTGGCAGGTGTTGCAGTGTCCTGAGCAAACACCTAGAAAGGCGAGTTGGGAGCCAGAGGCTCCAGCTAATGCCTACTGAGGGCAATGTGGCATGGAACAAGTTACAGCCTACAGTTAGGGTCCTGCAGGTTAGCAGAAGAGTGCTCGTGGTCACTCCTAGGCAGGCACTGGGTGTGCAGCACTCCAAACTAGCCATCATGCACACGAAAAGAAGGACAGCGTGGTTGTAACTGCACGCAATGTTCAGCTGTTGCTCCAGCTTCATAGAGGGAGGACTAGCAGCAGGGACTGGTGATTAACACAGCATTAGAGCAGGATGCCTAAATAGAAATATAGGTCAAAATGCTTTCAGATATCCTGCATTAAAGAGCTTATAACACATTTCCTGACATATTGCTGTAAGCAAAGGTTAATCTTTTCTGGGGTCACTTGTAAGCAATTTCAGAGTTGTATTATGCTGATTTTGCAGTCTGCTTTGGGAGCACAGGTCCTACATCAGAAAACTGGAAGTCAAGTCAGGTGCTGACTGCTTTGCGTCCAACTATTTTAAGAACAGATTTTTGCCTTGTAGCTTTTACCTCCCCTGATCCCTTTTATCCTTGGAGAGCCTGCAGAGAAGTCTGCCTTAAGTCTACGGGCCCCTCCGCACAGTCTGCCCAGTGGGCTGCCACGGGAAGGGCAGATGGGACGGGAGGAAATCTGGCAGTTTTCTGCCAGCAACCTGCACAGCAGGCAAGGTTTGAAGCCCATGCATGCTGAACCAAACACGACAGGTTCCCACACTCGGCAGTGTTTCACTCTGATGAATCAGCATTTCTCATTGGGAATGGGCTCCACCAGAAGATTTCCGGCCAGATTTAATCAAGGATTTTTGAAAGCCATCCAAAACACAGGCCAGGAAAGGAAGTAACTGCAAAAAATACCAGCTTTTTCACATTTTCTGAATTGTTCGGTAATTACATTGGTTGAAGATGTAATTCATGCATGATTGTTTAGAGTTGTCCCTGCAACATTTATCAGCTCACTCACAATTATCTTTCTTTCCTTCCAGAATCGGTCTGTAATCAGTTCTATAAACCCTTTGAGATATTTGTTTGAAGACAATGTTTTTTGTAGGGAATAAAGATGGGAAAGAAAAATGTTTTCAAAGCTGCAGCCAAAGAGAAAGCTGGTAATCAGACAGCTAAAAGGAAAATGCAGATTTTTCTGACCTAGTGAAAACAGATTCATGAGGAGTTAATTTTTTTCCACTTTCTGCTTTTTCTTCTTACACGCTATATTTTACTTCTCTTGCTGAACAGTGCGAAACTCTGACGTATTACCATAGCTCAAACTTTTTCTGAAGATGAAAAGCTATATTGGTTTAACTCAATGATTGTATATAAATGCTGTACTACATGAGTACAGTTCAAGTGGTACGACCTTTTTAATTTGAATGTAGTTGCACCAGTAGATGAAGAAAGTCTGGGAAATAAATAAGCAAGGTAGCTGTAACAAACTGTTATGCCAAGATGGCCATGCCCACACTCAGGGTTTGTGTGAATCAGTTGGTAGGAAACATTTCCTACCTGGCACAGTTACAGTGGTTAAAACCAAGAAAACATTGTCTCTGTACCAGGCCATAAGGATGAAATGTTGTCGAAAGTCTCTGGCTGCTTTGTGCTCCTGTAGCAATGTATAGTATCTATAAATCCGGTTTAGCAGCCTAATTAATCAGAGCTACAGCAATTTGCATCACTGGGGCTGCTCAGCCAGAGCACACAGTAAATTCACCTCCTGGAGCCAGCTGCTGCCCCCGTTTGTGCTGTCTCTACCCTCGTGTGGTTCCCCTGATACAACCCAGCTTTATTCTCAACCTGCCATGCTGGGAGAAGAGCCGCTGCAATTCTTTGCTCCTCGGACAGGCTCCAGCACTTGTCCTCCCTTCTTCCGATGGCTTGTGAGCATCGTCACATCGAAGAAGGTTTCCTTGGACTGATTTGAGCCATCACTGGAAGCTGGGGCTCGGTTTGGTTCATCTGGTCTCACTCCCTTGGGTTCGTTCCCCACCTCCCCTTGGTGTGTGACGACTGCTCTTCCCCCTCACCCAGGAGGCTGCTGCCTTCATACGCTGCTGGGAAAGCTTGGGTGTAAAAAGCTGGGTTTGGCCGGAGGGTTTTGGTTTGGTTTTGACAATGTATTTGTGCTTATGTCCCTCCTTGGCTAGTCCTGGGCTGCTGAGTTTGCTACCAACCTTCCTCCTGATCTTATTAAATCAGGTTGTACTTTGCGATGCTCAAACTCACTGACGTGCTGTTCGGCGACAAGGAAGACGCCGCTTGCTGTGGATGATCTTGTGACTCAGCGGCAAATGGATGCGTGGTTGTCTGTGAGACTGGGTGAGCAAGGACAGAAACAGCTGTTGCCAGATGAGAGCGCTTCGGCAAAGCTGGCTTTCTCGTGCCTGTCCTGAGGGTGCCAGCCCTCCTGGAGGACACGAGTATTCAAGACTAGCACAACAGTAATCTAGATCTGTTTTTTCAGAAATGAAACAGTACAGAGGGCTTATTAACTTACTGATCTCTAAGAAAAAGGGACAGCAGAGTGGCTGTCTAGGTAGCAACGCTAACAACTGGGTGTAAGCTGGAAGAGAAGTGTTTGGATGCCTTGGACTGAGAAACCCTATGCATCAAGGATGTGACAATTCAGGATTTGAAGTTTGCTTCTTGTTAATGTAGGTGCCACTTGTAAAATGCAGCTCTGGATCCTGAGCATGCAAAACACGTTTGGTTGCTCAGACCTGTGCCTGATTAGAGCAGCTGACATGGTTAAAGGTACTTCTTCCTCACTGCAAGAGTTTATAATGTGATATTCAGCTATTGGTTCTTAAAATCAGTATTTATACAGTACCACTAAAAGGTGAAGTGCTTTCCTGAAAAACAGTCTTGATGCTCTCTCCAGGGAGACAAGAGTCTGGTGGTATAAAATGTAGATTTTTTAATTAGTGCAGTGATCCTCTCTTGTTTGGCTTCAGTGAATTACTTGCACAACGGCTACAAGTTGAGTAGAGATTTGTAGACTCAAGCTAGACTAAAACTAGACAAAATAAGACAAGAGGACAAATGTTACAGGGTTAATGAGAATGAAAGATAGCAATTACAGTAATATAGTCAGAAAGTCACACTCAATGTATTACCACAGCAGCAGCACTGGTCTTCCTATTTTTAGGTTCAGTCCTTTGTAAGGGAAGATCAGCTTTTTGCAAAGGGTGTTTTAAGAGAGAATGAGCAGAAGACTAGTGACAGAATTATGAAAGCAGGTCCAGGCATTAGGCACTGATGACAAGACGACCACTAACAGGAGCCAGAGAAGTGGATGAAGGAAGCAGCTGGTAGAAAGGTTTGGAAAAAAGAAATCCAGTCTTGCAAAAACAAACCAAGACACTTGTTCACAATGAATACATATTTGGGTTATGCTTCTGGACATAAAGTCAAAACCAAAAAATATTTCATGAGAAGGGGCTCCAGGAAGATTCCAGTCTGAGAGCTGTAACAGGAGTTTTGTTGCTATTATTGTTATTTCCCAGCCTCTTCATCATATGCCTGGAATATTCCTGTTAATTTTCCTTTTTCTCTTCCAACAAAACAGTGAAATCAATGTGTTCCTGAGGAGGAGACAGCAGGGCAGGCCACTTCTGATTTTCTTGATGAAGAATCAAAAGCTTTTGGGGAAATAAAAAATTTCCATCTGTAAATTCTGTATTTTGTGAAAAGGGCATTTTCTGTTGGAATTATTTCCCCGGGAAAATCTTGACCATTTCTAATGGCCGGTAAAGCTTTTTGGCTCGTGCAGAGAGCAACAAGAAATGTCTCCAGAAGTTCGGACTGCATCAAAGGTAGCTTAGGTTTTGGAATATTTCAGAGGGATTGTGTGATTTCTCTTTTGGGACCTTCGACTTGTGAGGTCAATCACCTTATTTTATATCCGAGAGCCCTCCTGGTTATGAGTACTCACTGAAAGACACTTTCTTCTTACCAGCTCTCAAACAAGCTCTTCCAGCTCCTGTGGAGACAAGTCTTTGGATATTCCAGATATGTGCTAAGGGAGAAAGGTGTTTATCTCATGACCCTATTTCACAGATTTCCTCCATTGTGTAATAATGATTGTCTTGTTAGCTAGTTACTTTGAAATCAATCTTTGCTCAAGAGAAGTTAAAGCAAAATGAACACTGAATTATTTGGTTTCGGTATCCAAAAGAGATGGACAGCGCCATTGCCAATATCTATAAAAGATACATCAAGACATGAAATACACTTACACCAAATTAAATTTTGAATGTCTCTCTCTTCCTCTGTCCAGCTGACTTGTTATAGACTTTTTATGACACATGCCTTGTGAGGCATTCTGTCTTCCTTTGTGCCTTAGGTTTCATTCATCACAGGGAAACCATTCTTAGTGGAGCGTGCCAGTTTCATAACTGATTTCTTTGAAGCCTCCAGAAGGATCTGGACAGAGTTAATCTTCCACCTCCTCTCCAAATCTATGCCTTCCCCATGAAATATATTTACCTCTAATTTATGCAGGGGGTAGTCTTGGGACTTCTGTAACTAAATTAAGAACCAGCTCATTTATTTTTAAGTCGCATATATCACCTTGTAATAAGAAGACTTGTCTGACGGTTTAACAGTTCCTAGGCTCAATAGAAGGTAAAATTCGTCCCTTCACAGCCTTTGATGACTCATTGTGCACCTTTCAGCATGAACCATATCTGCTCACCAGACTTACTTTTCTGTTGATCTGTACATTAACAAACATGCTAAGTGTGACAAAAACAGGTAGCTCATTACTGGCGCTTGACTGAAACAAGCATTTGCCTTCCTTTGGGATAATGCAGGCGACAGCCCGGGGACCCATTCTTGGAACAAGCTCCCCGGGGAGACGGGGTGGATCTGAAGGCTGTCTGTCTTTAAGAAGTGCAGCATAGCTTTCTTTGAGGAATCCTTCCACAGCAGGGTAGCATTTAACAGCACTGACATCCTCTTCCATCAAGTAAACTACAGATCAGTGAAAAATTAAAGATAGTAATACGGTTTGAAAGTCATTATTTAAATCCTGCCACGAGCAGAATTTTAACATGCATAAAGTATAACACCAACAACTCCACTAACTCACAGTGGAGCGTCCTTATTCTGGTTGCATATCATCATGTTGGTGCTGTATGTGGAGGTACTCAAATACTAAAGAAATAGTAACTTACATGAGCGTATCAGCCCCGTAGGCCGAGGAGGCAAATGCAAAGGAAGAGTCATTCCTCTCCCATAAGGAAAGCAGCAGAAGCTGGGTGCTCTGAGGGGTGCTAGGTTTAAGCACAAGTGGCTCAGTAACACTGCAGCTGTTTCAATGAAACAAGGTCCTCATCCACAGTGCAACTATACAGAAAAGGCAGGAGTGTCTGAGGAAACTAATGCTCCCTCCAATACCGAAAGATGCTGATGTCTAGTTGAACCTCATAACTGCTTCAGGTTACGCTAATCCAATTAGTTTCATCCTCTCCTCCTGCCCTCATTCCTTGATGGTCAAGATCCTCTGGCAAACAGCTCATTCCCATCATACTCCTGATGCACTGGCTGCAGCGTAAATGTACCAGGGTGGCACTGAGCAATCCTCGCTGCCCATGTGCAATCAGCATTCTCCCATGCAAGGGAAGCCCTGGAGCAGCTGGGGAGGCTGGTTTTGCAGTAGCTGTAGTTTGATACATCAGCACAAAGAAGATGCACCACAAAGAATTAAGGTTTAATCCTGCATCTTCCCACACAGCATCTTTAAGAAACCTCTGTCTAATTTAGTGGAAAGAAAAAAAAAAAAAAAAGCACATATGGATATTGTTAACACCTGCTTTTCATTTCGTAAAGTAAGAATGGGGCTGAGATCCCCATGGTCTAAAGCTAAATTGCCAGCACAATCCTGGCAACAGATTTTTAAACACCTTTGGTGGTGTAAGAAGCAAAAGAACATCAGCTGATTTTAAGATCAAAGGCTGTGTTTACAGGGTTGGCAAAAAAAATCTTCTCGTCACTTGTAGGCAGCACAAATAAGCTATGTAAATCTCAGAGAGCTGTGATGGCACCACACACTGATATTCTCCCCAGTGCTTCTCTGGCTAGAGCCTCCCCAATATTTTCCTCCAGTTCAGACATGCACCACAAATACCAGGTGTCATTTTGGGGAGGGCGGAAAGCTCACTGGTCTATGCTGTTTGAGACAAAAGCATGTTACTTAACGTATGAGGTAAAATTAGTTTTGCTGGGAGATAAGGGAAATGCCATAAATAACCGACAGGCTGCTTGAGAGAGCAAGTGAGCGAGCACTCCCGAGCCTCCCAAAGCTCATGCTGGCTGTGCCTTTCATCAGCAGAGTCACTGAGGAATATCTGCCGTTCCGGGACACATAACCTTTGCTCCATCAAAATGCTATTATTTTAGCAGTTATTTCTTTAAATGGCGGATTAGTTAAACCTCATTTTCTCATGTACTCAGACGTGAATCTAGGTGCAGCTCCATGGGTAAAGCAGAACACAACATGCCCCTTCAGCAGGACCCTGCAGTCCTCAGAGACAGTTCAAAAGCAATGGGTACCTTTCCCACTCACCCCCCCAGATGCTCGTGACTTTTTCTCAAAGACCCAGTTCCAGCGTCTCTGCTGTGCCCTGTGCAGGCGAGGGATGCCCCTGATGGCACCACCACATCGCAAGCTGCCCAGGGCTGTCAACCCACACCTCTGTCTTCCCCTGTGCACAGCCAGCAAAGCTCTGGCAGCCCCTGGGACTGCAGGCTGGTTGCTGCTGGCAGGTCATGCTCCCCACAGAGGAGGGTGGAATAATATCGCAGGCCACATTTGCTCCAGGAGCTTGGCAGCTGTCAGCCCACCCTCTGGACCTGCAGCAGCCTGTACATGTTACAGAGTACTTCTAGGAAATGATACAGCCCAAGGATAGCAAGGGACTACTTTTGGTCATCATCTGTTGGTCTATTGTGGTTTGGCGCAACATCTTCCTGCAGTGCATGGCCTTCTAGGTTTGGACACATCTGTAGCCCAGCCACTGCAGGGACCATACATATGCCTGAGCTAGCTTTGGTTTAACCCACTTTAGTGCTGCTGGCAAGGAAGCTGCAGTAGCCCAAGGCTTGACATGAAAATAGTCTGCCAAGGGTTGTTTAATAGGTTGTTTTGGCCAGTTCTGTAGCTCACAGTGAGTCCTATGGACACACTGAGCTGGTTACTGTGAAGCTGGCTGATGTGCACCTCCAAAAGCTGTGGCACGGATGTATCCTTTGTGGCTTGTGAACGTGGGCTTACGTCCCCCGGTTTCTCACCTGGGTGCCTTCATCGCTAAGGTCAGCGATAGCGATTCTGCCCACGGGGAGCTGAACAGGATGCACCAGACGCTGCTGTTTTTGAACCAGATGGACGATGCCTGCAGCTGCCCTTGCAGCCCTTGCTCCAAGCCAAGCCAGGGAGCGCAATGGCAACCCATTAATGCTTGGCCTTTAGGCCAGCCTCAGTGGGGTCTGTGAGCTCCTCATCCTGCCTCAGACTAGCAGCTAATGCTACACTGGCAAATGCCAAGCCAACTCCTTTCACCCTTAATTCCCTTTGGCCTGCGTATCAAAACACTTCCTGCTTTGCTTTCCTTCTTTTGGTTTTTTTTGTGAGCACTGACAACTTTCCCTGGGCAGCTCTGCTACTGGAAATAAATTATGTGTCAGCTTTTGATGGAGACGTGTCAGCTGAAGCCTAAGCGATGAGAATAAGACCCATTTCACTTGTGATGTGCACTCCAAGTTTGAAGCAAGCCAGGCCTCCGGAGGCAAAAGTCAGGTGTACCAACTCACTCCTCCAGCCTCTTCTTCTCTTTCTCCCGGGTGACAGCACCGCGTGCCTGCAGTCAGTCCCGGCTGGGCACATCCCCAGGGCACGGGGCAGAGAGGGGCTGTGACAGCTCTCCTGAACTCAGGCAGTGTGTTTTGCCCACCTCCTCTTAGAGGTATCTATCAAACTGACCAAGCCCAGAAATCAGGGCAGCGGATAGGGGGAAAAGTGAAAAGATGGAAGCAGAGTTTGCCTTATGTCTCTTGTTGCAATCTCCTAAATAGTATTGACTAATTTCATGGCACTGCATCGTAACGCAGAAAAAGGCCATGCTCTCAGCCTTCGCCATGAATCCCCTGACATCTCTATACACCTTTAACCAATGTGGAAGGCAGAGGCGCGATTAAAACGCAAAACCAGGGACACCCTGTTATTCACAGTAGCAGGCTATGCTGCAGAATCTGTCCCTGTTACTCTGACCAGCTCTTTTTTGATACAATTCTCCCCGGAAAGGCTTTGAGGTCAAAATTTACCTGAGAGGAAAGAGAGGGAAGGCAGAATGTCCAGGAAACATCCATGAATTCAAACCAGCTTTCTAAACAACTAATATTTCAAAAATAGCCAAAGGTCAAAAACTGCCAGAAACCCTGATCAAGGTCAGCATTTACCTCAGCATAAATATCTTAATAGAGTCAGAGTTTTTTTGGTTGAGCGAAACTTAACAGAAAGTTTTCCATGCATGTGCCATTTTGTAAGAAGAAAAGCAGCAGGAAAACCCCTCAGCCAGTCCAGGTTTAAAATCATGTGTCGGAGACTCTTATGACCTCTTGAGATAAGAATTTCATATAGACTGAGTGACATGTACATTGCATACAGTGCTTTAAAATCCAGAGTGAGAAAAGATTTCCTGACTTCAGCACATATATCATGTTTGTGAACGTTGGCTGCTTTGTTTTCATTACACTTGCCTTCCTTGTCAGCACCCCAGCTAAAATAAAGCAATCCCCAGGCAACTTTCACAAACACACAGTGAGAAGAATGTACATTCATTATGTGGGGTCAAATTCAACATTGCACAACTTCATTTACTTTAATTGAATGTGACTCACATAATATACACAGTAAGAAGTAAGTAAGTAAGTAAGTAAGAAGTGAGTATTTGCCTCCTTATGCAGGGCTTTGGGAACTTTTTTTGAATTAGCTGCCAATTATTTGCCCAGCACTGGTCCTTGGCATAGAACACCTGAATGAAGAAGTCTCTTTTTTTAATAGTAATTCCTCTGATTTATGAAAGAAAATAAACCGAACACCTCATTCCATTCCTCACTCACTCTCCCCACCAACCACATAAATACTCAAGCTGCAGCAATGTCCATATACCCCCATGCCTAACCTAAAAATCAAGATTTATTCTTGCTTTTGGCAAGTTATTCTTTCAGAACTTTGCACTACCTGAGTAAACACAAAACAAAGGAGCTCCAGAAAAGACTGAGAGGTTATTTCAGATCCTGCCTGTAAACATTTCTTGCTACTTTGTTTCCAGTAATTGCTTGTAGCTGATTGTCACTTTGGAGCAGTTCCTTATATGTAAAAGATTGCCCAGTTCCCCGTTTCTAAGTTGCCTTTACTTTTGCAAAAGTCCAAGATGAAAATAAATGAAAAGCCAGGCTGATGGTCTCTGAAAGGGCAACCTTCTTTCCTAGTCAATAAATAGATCCTTGAAATCCTCTTCTGACAGCCTTGGAATTGGGCCTCTAGCACTAAAGCCAAAGCTGTGATTTAAAGTTGTAGGGTATGATTCTCCCCTTGGTTATTTTTAATTATAATTGATTGTTTTTTCTCCTGGTTCTCCCAGAGAAGGCATTCATCGTGCTGGAAAAGTGGTCCCCAAAGTGGTCCCGATGCTTACAACATAGTCACAACAGGAGCTCAGTGGAAGAAGCTGTAAACAGACCTCTAGGGAGCTTCAAAAAGCATCTGGCTGATAGACTGCAAAGTTTAAAACCAGGGAACTTGATTTTCCCAGGCCTTCTGAGTAAGAGGGGAAGGAGAAGAAGGAGCTTCTTCCCTGCCCATACTACAGCCTTCAGGGCTGGGCATTACGGGGATCCCGCTCTTGGTGGACACCTCTGTATTGGGGATGCAGCACCACTCCTGGGTCCAAATCTGCAGGCTGGGACCTGTCGCAGCCCCATGGCAAGGCAAGCCCTGGTGATGGACACTGCTCCCATGCCTGTGTTTCCCTGAAGAAGGAAACATAGGTTTAAACATAAGTTAAAACTCCTGAAGCTGGGGCCAAGATTTCCCGTTGGCAGATCTATTTGCTACTGCCGTATGCTGTACATGGCTCCCTCTGTCCCCTTGTCCTCCCTTACCCCTCACCCTGCACCAGCCCCTGTTAAGTCAGCAAATGGGGTTCAGAGCCATAAGCACACGGTCAGAAAATGCACTAGGTAAGTCCAGAAAACACACAGTTAAATTGGGAAGTAGCATCAGTTCAGCAGAGTGAGACTCTTTCCTGAGGATGCAAATATCAGCACAGCAAAGCACTTTCTGAATCAGACAAGCTATTAATAAATACTGTTGCTTTTTTTTTTTTAAGAGCTTTGAAAAGAAATTTGAGGACTGGGACAATTTGCAGCATTGAACAACCAGCTCCTGTGAAGCCTTCTGTCCTGGGTTTCTCCCTGAGCACTGGCACAAGCCCTTTCTCTCGCTTTTGCAGTGTCCACTGAACCAGCTTCTTCAGAGGCGATTATTAGTGCCAGCTACAGCAGAAGCAGCACCACATTTCTGTTTTTCTCTGCAAACAAACATTTAAGCCCTCCTGGCAGGACAATCATGCCGCAGGGGAAAAAATGCCCTTGGTTATCAGATCTGTCAAGATTTAGTAACTATCTGTACCAGGAGTGTAATGTCCCCAGCAGGCGACATGATTGACGCACAATGTCTCTCGGCATTATTTTGTTGAGTCGACTCCTATGAGCTACAAAGACCTCTGGGAAGCTTCAGCTCTCTTGACCTAGTGCGGAGGAGACGGTCTTGCCTGGGTTGCTGTAGAAGAGCCAGAGGATGCTGAAGGCTGGGAAAACTCAAACAGGACAGCAGGGTCAAAGCTCTGCGACGAGTCTCAGCACCTTGGGGCTTTGCGAGATCTCCCCAGCAGCTGGAGAGAGCCCTGATTGCTTTTATAAGGACCCGGTTTGGGAGGAGCTGTGCCTGCCGATGCGTGATACCGGTGGCTTTTTAAAACCAGAAGCGCAGATTTCATACTGTTGAGTGTTAGCATTGTAATAGTTAAGTAAAATGCTGTTCAGGCAGTACAAAGTGTACAGCAACTGAAACTGCAGAAGTCCCCACAGCAGCAATGAGATAAATGTAATAAATGGTATAGCAGAATTGGGGTCAGATACGTAGCTTATGGGCATGGTATCTTATCCTTTCAGAAAGCCATACACCAGAGCTGAAACATAAATATCCTGTATCCACTAACAAAGCAGAAAAAAATATTTCCAACGAGTGTGGTACAAAGTCAGGAGTTTTGCACAAGGGATAAAAATTATGCCGTAACATGGCCAAAAAGAAGGAGTGTTCCTTCATGGAGAAATCAATTTTGAGGTTATACCTGTTTTAGCAGTACTCAAGGGAAAAGTAAACAAACTATGTGGCATTATAGAGAGACCAAGCCAGAAGATAAGGCTGGGCAGAATGTTCCCAGAAAATATGTACAGCACATCAAAAGCGGCCAGTCAAATACAATTTGACTCATGGCCTGGTTAAGGCACAGTTCCCCTTCACAGGTAATATGGGGGCTGCCTTTATACCAAGTTACAGGCAAACTTGTAACCCAACACAAAAAAATGACCAGAGATGGAAATCCAGTTCTGGGGAGGAAAGTGGATTGGGGAAGACTTTTACTTCATTATGAAAACACAGAAAAAAAGACACCTGAAGATGCACAGGCAGCAAATAGCAGCATCCGGCAGAATAAACACCATTCAAGCTATCCAGACCAACTGAATCTATCAGATTATGCTAGAAATCTATTTTTTCTTTCAAACCGTTGAACATTTTTGTCATTTGTGCATACAGAGCTACCTGGAAACTGGGATCAGAAGGATGGTGGGAAAAAAAGAAAAAGAAGGGGGAAAAAATGTGCCTGCGTATACAAAACCAGCTCAGCTGAACCTCCCCAAATATCCAGTTTGTATTGGATTCAGATAAAAGTCCAGGTTAGTCTTCTGTCCTATTTGGACCTGTTTGCTCACCACACATCACAGAAGCACATGTATTTTTATTGATTACCTCTGTCCACACCACTATATTCAGTTCTTTTGCTGCATTGTTGCATTGATTTCTTCTGCCCAAATCACACTATTGATTTCCCCTGCTCCTGTTACACATCTCCTATGCTTCTCTCAGCCACCCGCTTGATATAATAGGGAAAGTGTAAGATTAAGTGCTCATCTTACAAACACTTATGCATATGAAGAATTTACACGCAAGGATAAATCCAAGGCCACTGATCTGTTGCAGAGACTATGTATAATGGTATATGTGTGATTTTTTTAATAGAATACAAGGATTACATGAAAGAATAAAACGAGGATTGTATGCAATCCTTTCCTCTTGTTACTCATCAAGGCAATAGCAAAGAGTTCAAGGCTAATGCTGAGCTTTCAGCTGTTCTGCCAAAACTATGTTGAAGGGCAGTTTTAGTTAAAGTTATTAACACAGAGATGAAAGTAAGACTTTTCTGCTAGGAATGGACTAGATTTCCAACCGAGGTCAGGACTCACAGTTGCAGGCAGATTGTAAGGAAAGGACAGCACCTGATGCGCCCTATGCTGAGTGTCTGGATTTTTTCAGATACTCTACACCAAAGACGCTGAGGTTCTTGGGCAGTCATCTCCTGACTGTGGATGCAACGCCTTTGGAAATTCTACTTCAAAACACAATCCATGTATCAGACATAGGTGTACATCTTTCACATCTGGTCCGAAACTTTCCGTCTACACTTTTTCTGTGGGTAATTATATATTTCAATCTTTAACTTTTTTTTTTCTTACCTTGAAATGCATAACTGTAATTGTAAAAGCAACAGTTCTTAGTGAAAACCAGAAATTTTACATGCATCAGCAGCATTAATTTTTTTCAGATTTCCAGTGAGAAGTTGAGATATTCCACAGGAGAAAGAGCATGTATGTTTTTCAGAGTTGCTGTAATGTTTAATAAAATTACATTTAAAGTACTGTGTATGTGTTGTTCCAAGCAGAGACATTTTACTATAAAGAACTGAGTAATTCTGTAACATTTAAAAAATGGTAGTCTGAATAGTTTATTGAAATGCATCATTTCAATATGCTTTAAGTTTTTATATGAGATGGTGTTGTAGTTTAACCCCAGTCAGCAACTAAGCCCCATGCAGCCACTTGCTCACCCTCCCCCCTCCCGGTGGGATGGGGGAGAGAATCGGAAAAACATAAGTAAGAAAACTCGTGGGCTGAGATAAGAACAGTTTAATAATTTAAGTAAATATAATAATAATAATAATAATAATAATAATAATAATAATAATAATAATAATAATAACAACAACAACAACAACAACAACAATAGTAATAGTAATAATAATAATAGCAATAATAATGATGATGATGAAAAGGAAAATAACAAGAGAGAGAGGAACAAAACCCGGGGGAGGGGGGGGGACCCACAAAAAAAACCCAAAAAACCCAAGTGATGCAACCACTCACCACCTGCCAACCGATGCCCAGCCCGTCCCTGAGCAGCGATCGCTGCCCCCCGGCCAACTCCCCCCAGTTTCTATACTGAGCATGACGCCATATGGTATGGAACAGCCCTTTGGCCAGCTTGGGTCAGCTGTCCTGGCTGTGCCCCCTCCCAGCTTCTTGTGCAGCTGGCTGGGCATGGGAAGCTGAAAAGTCCTGGACTAGTGTAAGCACTACTCAGCAACAACTAAAACATCAGTGTGTTATCAACATTATTCTCATCCTAAATCCAAAACACAGCACTATATTACTTACTAGGAAGAAAATTAACTCTATCCCAGCCAAAAGTAGGACAGATGGTATTACAAATTGTACATGATAAGATGTTTAGTACCCAGCAATTATTTTGTAAGTAGAAATGATTTCCCTTGAATTATAAACTTCCACTCTACCTCCCTGAACTCTGGTGAAGAGTTGCTTTGGAGATTTCTTTGCCAAACAAAATAAGAACCTCTTGCACAACGCTGTTTCTTTCAGTCACTCCTGCTTAGAAGAAAGGGAAAATGCACATATAAAATAATCCTACCAAAGCAAGAATGGACAATTTGAATGCACGGGGAAAACAGTCCTGTCTGATTATTATTACTGTGCAGTTTCAGAGATCCCTTGGATGTTATTCCCTATCAACTTTATAGCTCTTTCATCCAAAACCCCAAGAATTTGTAACAAAATGTTGTAGCCACAAGGGAGAGATTTTCCTGTTCATATAAAAACCTCACAGTGACACTATGAAAATGGTACTGCTTAGCAATCTTTATGTGATGCTAAACATTTGACAGACCTGTCTGTGACCACCTTATGGAGGATTTACTAGCCTGGGGAGCCAAAGTTAGGAGCTCAGCATCACCTTACATTGAGTGACCTTTGCAAATTAGTCACAAACCAAGGTTTTCAAAAATGTTTGCTCAGAGCTTTTAATCAAGAAGAGCAGCAGCAATATTGCTCTTAGGAGAAAGAGGAGAAAGTGAACAAGCTGTTACCTTCCTGATTGCAGCGTAACTCCTTAGCTGGGCATAGCAATTACCTACACCACCATCACCAATACGCACTGGCAAGAAACAGGCTTCTTGGTGGGACTGGCAAGCTCTGCATAGCTCAAAATGCCAGATGAGTTCTTCTCAGGTGTTTGGAGGAGCTATAT
Source organism: Mycteria americana (assembly GCF_035582795.1). Taxonomy (NCBI): domain Eukaryota; kingdom Metazoa; phylum Chordata; class Aves; order Ciconiiformes; family Ciconiidae; genus Mycteria; species Mycteria americana. The sequence continues at coordinate 126,225,426 of NC_134365.1, read as the reverse complement.
TCTTGCAATCAGAGGATACCTCTGCTCATATGCAGGTTATGCTGGCTAAAGCAAAGAAAAAAAATCACATAGGCACTTGGACAAACCTGCAAGCAGAAGCCCCTCTCTCTCATGGGTGTTCCCTGCAGCCCACCTGCCCCATGCAGCAGTCTGGAGCGGGTGCTGCTCCCCTCGATGTGCCCCATGATGTGGTCCTCCACTACCACGACCAGGTGTCACAAGCCAGGGCAGGGCCAAGAGGAGAAGGCCTTCACTCCCGGGCCAGGGAGTGGCATTTTGGGGTCTCCTTTCACCACCCAAGCACAGCAGGGTGGTCAGCAGGCTTCCCTGGAGTGGAAATCAATGTTGGGATCATGCAGATGGTGGTAGAGTCCCACAGGTCCTCCATGAGGGCTACCGTTGAAGAGCACGACAGACCATGACGTGTGGACAAAATTAACCTAAAAATTCCTTTTCCAGGTTGCTTTTATCTCAGGGTGAGTTTTCTCCTTGGTGTTTTCCCCAAGTTCCCTCGTCTGCTCAAGGTAGCAGGCACGATCCCTAGCTCATGTTCCTTATCGCAGCACCATAGCTGACTATGAACATCCAAGCAGTTTCTCAAAGAAAGTCTGGGGTATAAGAAACATGCAAAGCAAACTGTATTTTAAGCTGCTTTTTGAAAACAGTCTGAAGGTGCTTTGTTTGTTTCTCTATCCTAACCTCTCTTAAAGAGTTTGTAGTATCCCTCCGAAGGCACAGACCTGGTTTAGTGGCTGAGGCGGTTTTATTCCCAGTTATAGCTGCATCAGCAAATAAGCTGCCCTGCTGGAGGATATTGACTGTCTACTTCACATCTGTGTGACCAAACCATGGCCATTTATTATTCTGTTATTTTCAACCCCCAACTTCTTTAGCCAGCAAGTGATCTCAAACCACTGCTTTCTAGCTTTTAAAATCAATTGATAAATAGCATTTGTTTATCTCCAGGGAATCAATGCACAATTACTTTGAACTGTTTCAAGAAAATAGGATTTTTGAGATACTATATCCTCCCTTTACTCCCTTCAAAAAACTTGATTTAAAAAGCAAGAAGAAAGAAGAAGCATGAGTTGCAATGCAGACTTACAGAAATGTGACTGTTCTGCAGTCAAATTATTTTGTGGAACTGGGATCTTTATTGTTAATCTCAGGTCTTTCTTTCCTTTGGTCCCAGACTCCTGTCTCCACAGGAGAAAGTGGAGGTTCCAGGCTTTAGGGTGTGTTTCAAATCTTAGGTTGTATATAGTGTGGTATTTACTGTGAATTGCAAGCTCAGAGTGACTGGCATAATGGGTGAATTTACTTGCATCCAGAATGTCTGACAAAGCCTCTTGAGCCATCTAAGTTTTCAAAACCGGAGTAAAGAACGGCAATATGGGGTCCATCAGTCAGCCAGTGCGAAACTCTATAGCTGTGTGTTTAGTGGCTGCAGAAGAAACTAGTAAACATTACCCTAGCCAGGTAGTTGCATTTGGGTGATGGACCCGGTGTAACCGGAATTTAATTGATTCCATAGGAAAATCCATATACATAGGCCCATGCCTGACTACCGTAAGAAACAACATTTTCAAATCGCTTTGGATACAATAGAGTACAATGACATAACATACTTAAGGAAAAGATGCTTTTCTTCTTTTCTTCAGATAGTTTTACAATTAAGCTACTTTGAGATTACTTGACATTGATAGAACGGGGTTTACCAGAGAGGTTATAGCTCGTGTCATTGCAGTACATCTTCCTGTTTGCAAGTCTGACTCAAAGGATGCACAGGAATTAACTGAGCTGCTTTCTTGAAAGAGTTCCCGTTTAGAACAGAGGAGCTTTCCAGGGACTTCTCTTAAAAACAGTATCTGAGTGTTTCAAACAAAAGACAGAGTAAAACTGTAACAAATGAAAAGGTAAATTCTGCTTAAGGAGAAACTCCTTTAATGTGATTGTTTTAGTTCAGGACTCTATCTAGAATCACAACCCTTTTTCAATACATGACCCAAACCCTTAATTATTTATTTTCCTAATTACCAAGGGAAACAGTCATTAACCCAACAATTCAGTGTCATATAGTGATGGTAACATCTAGAAAAATGGTGGACATAAAGAGCGGGAACATAAATGTGGAAGACTTTTAGCTGCAGAGAATTAGGAAGCTATTAAAGGAGAGGATATACAGAATAAAGGGGAATATGGCTGGGGAGCCATGATTATAATTTCATTAGGCCTGGGAGTTAAATAAAAGTGAAAACCTAAGAGAAAAGTCAAAACAATTGAATTTGAAGGGCCACTTTGATCAGATTAACTGAGATGGAAGTGGCTCAAGGGATAACACAATACGCAATCTCAGGAGACAGCTGGACTTGCAAACAACCTCAGGACTCTCTGTCCTCGTGCAACCAGGGCACAGACTGCTAAAAAGCCCAGGGAGCCTGCACTTGCAGTTTTACCCCTACTAGTTGGAGTGATGGGGTGGGGTATCGCACTTCTGACTGTGATTCTCTCCAGGGAACAGGGGTTTTGTAAGGAAGGCAGGCAAGGACAGGCTAAAGCCAAACAGACCAAAAGTGCACAAAGCTCTCCCCCAGACTGGTGAGACTGTCTTGAGGCAAAGACTCAGAGGCGTGACAATTTACCTTGGTCAGGGCAGATAACATTGGGGACGCAGCAAGTTCCCCTGAAAATCATTGGGGTGAGGTGCCGAAAGAAATATGTTCAGACCAATAGAAAAGATGCTGCAGTGGAGGAATATAAAATAATGCCCCAGACTGCAGGTCTGGGCCCTTGCCGTAGGTCAGTTTGGGGATATTTTTCCTCCATTTAATACTACAAGATAAAAAACAATCAATGAGCCGCTCAGAAAGCTGGCTGCATCTGGAAGCAGCCAGCCAAAGGACATGGTAAGGCCATCCCTCCCTGCCGGCAATTCCTGCAGCGCGGCTTCCCCTGTGCTCCGACAGCCTCGCTCCGTGCCATCTATGTGACAGGCAGGGAATAATGCTTCCAGCTTCGCCTTGAAAGCCTTTCCTGTACCGGCATGTAAAGAGCTCCTTCATTCCTCCTCATGGGAAGGAAAATGAAGCAATCCTTCCAAGAACTGAAAGGTACCGAGTTTGCATGTACTATTGAGACCTCAGGAGACTGAAGTAAATGAATAAAGGATCTTCAAATGATTTACGACAACAATTGCTGGGATTATTCTGAAAGTGGCAGAGGAGGAAGATAAAGATGGAGATGATAAAGGCAGTTAAATTTATAAACAGTACAGACATGGCCAAGAAAATTAGGATAAACAAAAAGAAGTTCTTTAAAAGCACAAGAAATTGCCAGCAATTAATGAGTCTTCAAGGCATGACAATGGAAAAGTAGAGATGAAGCTGATATTGCTCGGAAAGCTTTTTTTTTCTTTGTTCACAATAGAAGCTGAAGGTCATTTTCTACTGATTGAGATATATTTTCCTTGGGGAGAAAGAAAAATGTTAAAAGGCTTCATGATTATACTGGAACAGATAATTAGACAATAAGAAGTCGTACAGGTTGACAAGGCACGGGGACCAGAAGATTTCCAGGCACAGCAAAAGCAGCTGAGACAGAGACAAGAATTTGTGGCCTGGAGCAGAGGAGAGGATTTGGTTATAGTCTATGTGCTATTACAATACACTGGGGACTCAGCTCTGTCGCCAAAACATCCGTATCCAAAACACCTGTGTAGGACCAGCAGATATGACAGAGGGCCTCCAAGAGACCTATGAATCCCATATCAGCAGTGGAAACCAAACGGGTGCCTTAAGATACTTCATATAGCGCTAGATCCTGGTGCTTCTCAGCCAAGCCTTGGGTCTTTTATTCAGAAGGTGGCTGGTTGGTGGGACAACACACTGCATCAGCAGAGGACAATAGTGTAAATCAGCTCCAGACGGAACCAGTGGAAATCAAACTCAAAGTATAAAGTCCTTTAGTTTAAGTTGGCATTAAGCTGTGCAGGTAAGAATTAATGTATTTTTATTTCCTTTCAAAATGCCAGCTAATTGTCTGGTACTTTAGTCTTTAAATATTCCAGTAACAGGAATATTCATTAATTACTGGCAAGAAAGACAGACTGTAATGTCTAAATGACCAACTTGGAGGAACTATTTGTGAGTTCAATTCTGAATCTAGCGTTTCTCCTTGAGTAGCTTAAGGCAAGCTGTTTGCCCTCTGAAAGACCTCCTAATTCCTGATACAAGAAAATTCCTGCCTTTTCTGATACAGCTGTAACTCTAGCAATATATCTTTAACTGCACTCATATTAGTTTGTCTGGTCTGGTCAGGTTACTTGTTCTGCTCCAAGCCAAATTGCATTCCCCCCCAGTAATGTTAACAGCCATTTCTCTTCTCCTTTTCTTAGACAGATTTAACACATCACTCCTAGGACTAACTCGATGTCAATGGGCAGAGCCCAACTGATGGTCTCCATGGACATTAGAAGAAGCATTGTTGTGATTTAACCCCAGCTGACAACTAAAGCCCACACAGCCGCTCGCTCGCTCCCCCCCGGTGGGATAGGGGAGAGAATCGGAAGGGTAAAAGTGAGAAAACTCCTGGGTTGAGATAAAGACAGTTTAATAGGGAAAGCAAAGGCCACGCACGCAAGCACAGCAAAGCAAGGAATTCATTCACCACTTCCCATGGGCAGGCAGGTGTTCAGCCATCTCCAGGAAAGCAGGGCTCCATCACGCCTAACGGTGACTTGGGAAGACAAACACCATCACTCCAAATGTCCCCCCTTTCCTTCTCCCCCCAGCTTTTATTGCTGAGCATGACGCCATATGGTCTGGGATATCCCTTTGGTCAGCTGGGGTCAGCTGTCCCGGCTGTGTCCCCTCCCAGCTTCTTGTGCCCCCCCAGCCCCCACGCTGGTGGGGTGGGGTGAGAAGTAGAAAAGGCCTTGATGCTGTGTAAGCACTGCTCAGCAGGAACTAAAACATCCCTGTGTTATCCCTGTTCCTGAGTCTATTCTGAAAGATGTCAGGAAGCCCTGCAAGTCCTACAGGCTTGTTCTGTCAAGGCAGAATCAACTTCATACTCTTCTGTTTAATCTCAAATGAATTATAACAGGCTAAATAACTTACGTCATGAGGCTTCCTGTTTTATTTCCACCTTCAACTTTATAAAAAGGCTATCTTTTTGTGTCCTGGGTTTCTGGGAGCATCTACAAGCAAATCACAGATTCTCAAGGATAACATTCATTCCTATATGCATTACTGATGATGTTGAGTTGGACGGCTATTCAGCATCCCCATCACTAGCTGCCACAGGGGTTTTGTTCAACAGGTAAAAAATCACAAGCTTCATTGGAGCTATACCAATTTATACCCCAGTGAATGGAAATTAGTTGCCCCTGTCGGTTCTTTCTCAGCACGTGCCAGGGTGGGACAGATGAACAGGGTATTCTGCTCTGATGGTGACAGTTTCCTTAAGTCCTTATGGGAAGAGAAGGCTGCCTCTGAAAACCACATGCTTTCTAAAAATTCAGATCAAGTTGTAGTCTGAGTTTTCCTCTCACAGATCTGAATGTTGCATGCAAGCTCATCCGAAGGTATTTTTTGTCCCAGCAGTCTCACTGTTTCACCAAGCATTGTTCTCCAGGTATGGATACCTGAGCAGAGTAGCCAGTTTTCACAAGTGCCAATTTCTCTCCATTTGTGTTATCTTTATGGGTGCTCTGCAAAAATCAGGCCAATTTCATATCCAGACTTAGATGCAGTGGTCTGATTAACATCTACCGGAAAGTGTGGACCACGTGGCTATAAGATGTGGTCACAAGTGGCCACGTGATCTAAAGAACTGCAGAACAATCAATAAGCCACCAGTTAAATCTTCTGTGACAAAGATCTTCCAAATAGACCTTCTCTATGCACTGTGACCACTGCACTGTCGTAACGCGTGTGCTCTCACTTGTCACTCAGTGACGCAATGGAGGAGGTGTGAAGGAGGAGAGGAGGGAATGACGCCTTCTAAGGAGCCTCGCAGGAAGCAGTTTGACCAAGTTAACTGCATCATGCAGAGGCTCAGGTTAGAGGCTGCTGATCGGTTAGATCTCAAACGCTGCCAGTATTTTGGGTCTGACTGGTGCCTCCTTAACATCAAGATAAATGCAGACTAAAAAATACCTGGAGGCATGGGATGGAGCAGCCTGACCCACAATCAAACTCTTCTAGATGTTGAAGGCGCTTTAACAAGGTTTAAGTAGCAACAAAGAAGGGATTTATTAATGTGGATTACTTATGCCACAAATACTGGCCAAGGCTAGCAAAAAGCCCATGTTTCTCATATAAGAATAATTGTCCTTTCTGGAGGAAAGCAGACATGGATTGTTTACACACTGGGAGGAAAAACAAGCCAAGCTAAACTTGTCCTACACTGTTATGTCCGTTGCACTGAGACAGTACTTTCTAATTAGTCTATAGCTCAACCTGTAATGATGGATATCTAATTTATTTTATCTCGACATGACAGACCTGGCATAGTAATATCTGGCAATTAGTCACACTTGACTGGGCCTTAACTTAAGCAGTTTGCAGTGCAATACAGGTTCGGATATGTCACCGCCATTTCCTGTTATTCCTTATACAAAGGGCTGGTGGAAAAAGCATTAAAATACTAAATCACCTATTGCAAAAGGCTGCAGCATCAGCTTCTGAATCCTATTTAGCACTGCTAAACTACAGAATAGCACCACTACAGCATGTGTTGTTACTGGCTGATATTTTGTTAAACAGAAAACGGAAAGCAAAAATGTTTGCACAGTTAGAAGCTGACGTCAGATTCAACAGCATTTGCCAAGATATAAAGTTAAAGTAGAGCTTTAATAGATCTGATTTGCTTTATCTAACAGGTATCCAACAGATAAAGAAAAACAAAAGCCTGGTGAAAATGGTGCTGGTTGTTTTTATTGCAGGGAAACATGGTCAAAAACAGCAGAGGTCCTGGAGGAGGTGGATTCGCGGTCGTGGGCAGACGTCCCAAAAGGAAAAGCAGAGCATTTCTGGAACACAGGAGGGAGAGAAGTAAAGGCTTTGGGGCTGCTCCTCCAACCCCAACAGTATGTGGTGAGGGTTGCTACAAGTGGAGCTGGCTGGTTCCCAGGACATAGCTCACCCAGAAGCGTTGGTCTTACCACTACAGGTGGGAGATGGTACTGGTATATTTAGTGTACAGACCCCAGGAGTGGTTCCAAGCTTTTGTCCCCGCATATGGGCCTTGGATATTTCTCACCCCCACGGTAGGAAGGGGCTGGGCACGTGCACTGGTCGCCCCTTCCCAAAGATTTGTCCCCATGGGAACAGTGCACAGACTAGAAAAAAAAGCAGAACACACTGCCAGGTGCCGGGTCTGGATGATGGGGGACCCAGGCCACCCCGTGACACCCACCTACTGCTAGTGTAGACACAGACAGTAAAGACCAGCCCTTCCACATCGCAGCACAGGGCACCCAGAGCGAGTTTTATTCAGTACGCTCATGGAAGGGATCTGAAATCATGTGTTGCATTTATTTATTTAAATCACCACTAAGCTACTATTAATTTTTCGCAGGAAGCTGCAGCACCACAGGCACTGACCGGAGCATGCCTCTGTGCATGGCCTCTGAGTGACTCCCGAACGTGAGCCAGGGACACCTCGGCCAGGGACACCTCGGCCAGGGATGTCGGCAGTGCCGTGGCTCCTGCTAGACAGCCTCGTGTCCCCTAACGAGGAAGGACAGGTCCACCAGTCCGGGCCAGAGCAGCGGATGGAGGCGTGACACCTCCACGCTTAGCACACAACACAGGAAGGGCAAGGGGCCGGCAGCAAAGCCGTAACGCTGACCACGCACGGGGTGCCGGCAAAGCTGCAAACCAAGGTGCAAAAATGGAGAAACACGCTTTCCCTTTGCTTTTTCCTCTCGGCAATAAGTGCTACCTGTCAAAACGGAAGGTAAAGCTATTTCAGACAGAAATGTAATTCACAGTTTGAAGGTGTCCCTTTGAGCCTGTAAACTCCTTGGGGCAGGGATTATGTTTTTGATCTGACACATTAACCAAATGTAAAGCATTGAGTTTTACAACCCAGAATTTCCTAAAAGATAAAGAATAATGATAATAACTCTCCCCCCATCTCTGGAACATGTATCTTGCTATTACAAAGCTCTCTGCTTGCAAGAAGAAAGCTATTTATAGGTTGAAACAGATTTGCAATCATGTGTGATAGAGAAGGAGACTGCGAAGAAATATGCAAACCAAAAAAAGCAATGGCAAAAATTTGCATAGTTCTTTAAAGTTTTCTTCAAAAGCTTCTGCAAAATACAACCATCTGTCTTTTTAAGAATATCCTATGGGGGTAGCACGGACTGCTCTCTCTTCTTTTTCCTCCTTTTTTTTTTTTTGCTTGTTTGAAACAACAAGCTCTACTTGTAGAACAGACTCTCCCCTTAGCAGGGAAATGTGTGTAATCGTAAACTATTAGAGACAGACATCTGCATAGTAACCTGTACTGCTGTATTCAATTACTCAGTAAGTATTTTAAAGCAGTTAGTATGTGCCAATTTACCTCATGATGAAAATGTTTGTCAGAATAATATACTTTATTCTAAGCACCTGCTACTTAATATTTGAGAGAGCTGGAAGTGTAATGAGGAAAGAGAAAAATACATGCTTGCAGCTCAAACATGAGCCATAAAGGCAATTCTGGGGTGAAAAGTGGTACAGCTGAATGGAGACTAGACCATTTTTCCTCCATTTGTAAACTAGGCACAGAATGACAAGCTAACGCCCAGCATTCGAACGCTACAGGCATGGCCATTACCAAGGCTAGTTAATCTTTCAATCTGTGTCTCTGTTTGAAGAAAATGGTCCAAAAACAAAACCCAAAGCCTTTTCGTTGCCTCAGTGACCCAGCTCTGTGGCTGGCACATTGGCAGAGGGCCCAGGGAACCCCAAGACTTCCCAGCCTCCTGGGGAGCCCTGGTATGGGGCTGAGCAGGGATGGGGGGCTGAAATGCAGTGTGAGGAGGTACCATGGGCATCCGTCGTGTGACACCTCTGCAGAAATTCTCCTTAAATCAAATGTAGCTTTGAAAGCACAAAGTAAGTCCTCTTCCATTCCTATGCCAAGCCGGTCAATCGAGCAGCCAGGCAGGCAGTTCACAGCATCTCAGACAAGGTGGGGTTTAAATCAGCTGTTTGAAGCTGTCCAGGATTTCCATGAATGAGGATACACCTGGAGTTCTGCATGTGGGGCAGGTGATACGTGTGGAAACCCAAAGTGTCCGGCTGCCATTCTCTTTATACTACCAGCTTTCTTCTGGTGATGCTCCAGGAAGGACTGTGCTGTGGTGGTAATGAAGCAAAGTCATCTGCTGTTTTGATTTCACCCCCAGTATTACTGTGTAATGGCTCAAGTGAGCATCTTGAATAGATTGGTAAGTGTACAAAGACACCTAGATGGGCTTTAATATGAGACTTTCAGATTTGGGTACCCAAAACTAGGCTTCTGAACCCATCTAGAATCACATAAACAAATTATCTTGGTTCCAGACGTCTGAGCAGGGAACGGTTCCCAAAGTCAGGATGTTAATTTAGGTGCTTACTTTTGCATTTGGGAGCTAATGCTAGACATCCATTTTTTCAATTCCTGGCATAGCTCTGTAGGATCCACATGAAGGCTCTGGTGGATTTTCAAGCTCACACTTCCAGCCGTTGCCTGCCTGGAACAAATCATAAGCTTCAGCTAGCCCTTCTGCCAGCAAACTGATGGAAATTCGCACTGTTTCACAGGCTGAACGCCCCGTGCAAATGCAGAAGGGATGCAGTGAGACAGCCTGCCAGAGAAAGGCAGTTGGCAGACTCCCGCCTTAGCACACAGAATCCAGCTGCTCAAAATGCATAGGATGTATCCTGCAGGATGGCACACTGGATGCCTACAGTGACAAGATAACGTGACGTACAGCGTTGTCAGTGAGCAGATACAGTGAATGGTAATAGGGCCTGCTCCTATTCCCTGTTGACGTCGGTCATAGTTTTGCCGTGAACTTTCGCAGTAGATGGAAAAGAGTGAGATTATGGAAGTTTACACCGCAAGAAGGGCGTCGTGATTTGGGCGGTGCAGTTACCCAGGGGCAGCGCTGCTCCTTCAGGTTGCACTGGAGCCCCAGTCAGATGGAAAAACACAATATTCAGGGGCAGCATCTGAGCTGGCAGCTGCACGGCAGGTTCAGCCTTCATCCTGCTATCAGCAGCTATCATCCTTCAGCAGCAGCTGAAGCCCTGCTTGGGGCCCCTTCTGGGTGTATCCGAGGTGAATGTTTCCTCAGGTCACAGCAGGGAAAATACTGAGCAAGCAGCTTTGCTCCTGCTCACAGAGAGGAGCCCTTCTGCCGGGGAGCTGGCTGTCCTCTCCTCCACCTCAATCCAAGGAGGAGCGTGGAGGCCCCGGCTCTCCCCAGGCCAGCTCCTTCCTCCCAGGTAAAGCAGCTGCCCTTGAAAACAGGTCTCCGCTCTTCTCGCAGGAGCCTGCGTCGACGCTGGTCTTCCTCTCCTGCCTCCAGGACAAGGACAGTGGCATCCTTCCCTCTCTCCAGCTGCAACTAAGCAAGCACAGGTCTTTTCCAAACAAAATTTCATCCATCCTCCTTCAGCTCAATCATTCAGCTAGCACCCACGGTGCATCACGATTTGGGGATGCTATGCCTGAGGAGGGGGTTTCTCTCAGCTACACTGCTCAGCGCCCTGAGCGCACAGCCCTGCACAGACCACGGGCCATGCTGGTGAGAAAGGAGAAGGTCTTGCCCTCTCTGCCTGCTTCCCTGGGCCCTGGGGAGGAAAGGCGATGGCACTGGGGAGAGGGGGTCCTGGGGGACTACGTGAGGGGACTACCCCTCAGTCCATGCTCTGCCAGCGTCGCCAGTGGGTAGTTCATTTGTGTTAGGTCCTGAGCAGCTGGTGGATGAAGTGGGTTGGGAACCGTCCTCCAACTCTTTCTGCCAGGAAAATGTGTTTGAGATTTAGAGCTCTCTTGTTCCCCCCCCCCAGACAAAAAAATATGAGAAGATTAAAAAAAATAAAACCTCCTTTTTGTATGTTCCTCTAATTTTTCACTGGGCACATATATTTTTGCCCAGTCTAGCTGATGGATCTCCCTCAGCACACTTTCAAAGATTGCCAAGAACATCTGCAGCAGTGGGTGGATACTGTTCTACTGTATTTTACTGACATCTGGAAATTTGGAAATAAGGTGTTGGAACAACATTTATAGAGAAAGAATCCAACCAGCTAAGGACCTAAACATTTATTTTGCCCATAGTAGCATTCCCCTAACATCTTCCCAATTTATAGGACTACGAAGCACAAAGGGAACTAGTCCAATACTCAATTTAAATCAGTTCACAGTTCAGCTAAAAGGCCACTGTCAGCCAAGTGGTGCAGTTACACGTGTAATAAGGAAAAGGAGTTCACACAAATAAGATAGGACAAAAGCAACATAAATCCTCATGGATTAACATCAAAGATCGTTACATGAATTAACTACTTCCTTAGTAAGCTAAAATTTGTCCATTATTATAAAAGTAAATGATTCAACATCTTAGTCTTTGTCAGTAATCTAACTTCTAGCCACGATGACAGATACCAGTGATAGATGACCAGATCCTTTATAGAGATAAATGGTAATAACAACATCAAACCATGAAATAACATTCCAGCAGCATCCCTAGCAGTGGCTGTAACCATTTGTCATGGTTTAACCCCAGCCAGCAACTAAGCCCCACAGAGCTGCTCACTCACTCCTCCCTGGTGGGATGGGGGAGAGAATTGGACGAGTAAAAGTGAGAAAACTCCTGGGTTGAGATAAAGACAATTTAATAGGGAAAGCAAAAGCTGCGCACAAGCAAAGCAAAACAAGGAATTAATTCACCACTTCCCATGGGCAGGCAGGTGTTCAGCCATCTCCAGGAAAGCAGGGCTCCATCACGCCTAACGGTGACTTGGGAAGACAAACACCATCACTCCAAATGTTCCCCCCCTTCCTTCTCCCCCCAGCTTTTATTGCTGAGCATGACGCCCTATGGTCTGGGATATCCCTGTGGTCAGTTGGGGTCAGCTGTCCCAGCCGTGTCCCCTCCCAGCTTCTTGTGCCCCCCCAGCCCCCACGCTGGTGGGGTGGGGTGAGAAGCAGAAAAGGCCTTGACTCTGTGTCAGCACTGCTCAGCAATAGCTAAAACATCCCTTTGTTATCAACACTGTTTCCAGCACAAATCCAAAACACAGCCCCATACTAGCTACTATGAAGAAATTTAACTCTATCCCAGCCAAAACCAGCACACCATTACATTCTTAAAAACAAGTAGGGCAGTTGATCTTATCCAACTGATTTAGTTGTCTAGTTCTCCCACATAATCTGAGGTTTGGTACCAGAGCTCCTCACACAGAACAGTCTGAGGGAAGCCCTGAAGACCAGCTTCAAAGTTTAGTTTTTCTCCCTTCTTGCTTCCTTCCCAAGTGTAACTGGGTACATTTTTTCCATTACAATTTTTTCCTCTCTCCTTTGCTCTCTTCCCTATTTCTTGCCCTAGCCTCTGCTTTTTCTCCTTTCTTCTTTTCATTTTTGGTCCTCTACCCTTTCCTTCCCACGTGATGTTTGTTGTTACAGCACAAGGGCAGCTCTGTCAAACAAGCAGGTTTCACCTTCCAGCTGAGGATCATAAGATTTATGTCTTCTGAGCTTCTTGGTAATGAGCCCAGACCTCCTGTCCCAGCTGCTGAGCAGGTTTGCTCCCTCCATTTGGTCTCACCTCATCCTTGGGACTGACAGCTTCACAGGCCCTCTTCACAGGGAGAAACGTGTCCTGTAGGACATTGAAGACCTGCTCCCTGAGAAAATTAGGAACCCGGACAGTCTGAAGCTGAGCTGGTATGATATAGTGGGACATCACGGAGCACAAGCAACTGTTTTTCCCGAGGAGCAGGATAGTTGCCTGAATTGCTGTCAATGAACTGAAACTAAAACACATCCAGCCTGATGAAAGACTGACAAATGGGCTCTCTGTAGTCCAAACCATCTCAGAGCTGTGAGGTGATGTACCCTCGCCTTTGCAAAAAGCCTCCTTGCTGCAAAAGAGTCATACCCTGAGGGCTTTGGAGAAGTGAGCAGTGGATGGGGGAGGCAGCTGCTCCCCAGCCCCACCAGGCAGTGGGTGAGGGGCAGCCCGGCAGATGCAGGCACCCGGTGGCTCTCCATGATGCCCGCAGCCCAGCACCACCAATAAGTCGGCCTCGGCACACCCTGCTCGCCCAGGGATGCCCGAGGACTGATGCAGCCCAGGGACCGTGGTGGTGGCTTTCAGAGGCAGCCAGCCTGGGGGAAGCTCTCTGGCTCTGTGCGACGGGGGGAGCTTGAGGAGCCGGTTTGGAAGTGGAGGATGAGGGCTGGGGGGACGTGATTGCTCCCCCACGGCTGGGAGGTTGCTGCCGAGAGCCTCTGGTTGTCAGACACTGATCTGACCTACATTGTTAATACCAATTGCCAGCAAGCGAGTAAGGAGGGCTGCTCATACATAAATCTGATTAGGTGGAAGTTATTTTTTCTCCCTGCTCTGTGCCTAGGAAATTTCCGTGGTCGCAGAAGTTGCCTACGTGGGGGAGGATGAGGCATTAGGACTGCTCGCCTGTGCTCAAATGGCAGCAGCTCTGCCCTGCTCAGCTGTGTTGGCACTGCAGCCCCAAAAGACCTGCCACAGGTCCCCATCCCCACGCTGCAGAGCCCACGGGGGCTCTTGCGGGAGAAGAGCTGCTCTGGGCAGCTTTCCCTGAGCTAATCCCGGGCAGAGTGAGCGCGGGAAGCAGCAGAGAGAGGCAGGTAAGTGTGAGTCAGGTTGTGCCTGTGTGTCTGTACGGGACCTCCTGCCAGGGGACGGAGGTGACACCCCCGCAGCACACCCGCCTCCTCTCTCCCTGACCGCTGCGGCATCCCGTTGGCCGGGGCAGGGTGCGCACCGTGCCCGGGGCCTCGCTCAGCCCGCGCGTGAGAGGCGAGGGCAGAGGTTTGGCCCGAGGAAAGCTGTGTGCTTCCCTGCCTAATTGGATGGGAATTGAGGCAGTAGCGGTGTCACCCCTCCGCTCATCTCAACAGCAGATCAGACATTAGCGGCCACCCAAGCATTTGCAGCTGGTCGGAGCGGCACTGAGGATGCAGACGACTGCTTCAGGGATATGAAAGGATGGTTTCTGACAGCAGCCGAGACTGCTGTGGTGCCTGGGGGAAACGTGGTGTTGTCACTGCGTAGGCAGCCAGCAAGGAAAGAGAAATCTTCCCCCACCTCCTACGTCTCCTCACCCATCTACCCCCTTTCTTTTTCTTTTTTTTTTTTTTGGTTACCAGAAATATTTCAACCGCAAGGAAAAAGGCGTTATTAGCATTTAATTGGTTTGGAGTCCTCCCTGTGATGTTGAGTCCTCATGCTAATGTCATCCTGGTTGTCATGGATACAGGTGAACAAGCTGCTGGAAGTGCACCATCAGCGCCAGGCTGGGGGGGGGGGGGGGGGGGGGAGGGTGAGGATGGAGGGGGGACCTGGGGAGAAACCCGAGGCTGAAAACGGGCGAGCAGAAAGAGCTGCCGTCGCCAGGTGAGCGCAACTGTGAGAGACCTAACGGAGACGCTGAGGTGACGGCATTGCACTCGCGCTCTTCGGTGCGCGGTGGGAAGGCAGGCAGCTCCCCGACATTAAACGCCACCAGAAAAGTCCCCCCTCGACAGCTACAATTAAGAGACGAGCCCAGGCTGACGCACCTCCCTGTGCACAGTAATTAGAAAGACGAGTAGCGTCTTTCTTTTGGTTCAATCTGTCTAATAGGTAAGGAGGGAGTAACAGGAGGGAAATCATGGGAAAGAGCCAGAAAAATAGATATGCTCATGGGAGTATGTGTGGTTTTATGTATGCAAAAGACCAGTGCTGTGTGTCTGGAGGAGATAAAGGGAGACCGTGGGACTAGGTATGTCTTCGTGTGCATCCACAGAAGCCCCTCGAAAGAACTTTCCGAGCAACAGCCATAATAATAAAAATAATAAAGGAACCCCACCTAAACGAGTTGCAGCAGTTCCTCTGCCTGTTCCCATTTCCCTTCTCTCCATCTTCTTCTCTTGCTGAGAAAGAAATTAAAATGTATTTTTCATACAATCTCTCTAGCACTCTTTTATGTAATAATCCTCTTTCTGTGAAAGAGGCAGGTCAGCAATAGCTGCAGGCTCCTGCACAATCAGTGCTCATCTCATAAAAATCTCCAGCTTTCCCTGGGATTTTCCAGCCACAACCTATTAAGCATTTGCCTGTGACAAGAAGCCAGCCTGGGGGGAGGGGCTCTTTCAGAGGATGCTTGGGCAAATTTGTATTTATTTACGGAGCGGTTGCATGGATTTTTTTGTAATGGAGAAATTAGACTTTTAAAAAAGATATGTTGGGTTTGAATTAATCTTAATAGGCAGTTATGGCTTAATGCACTCTTTAGCTTTTAGTCTAAATTTATTTTTCTGAAATACAAATTTAGTTTTAAATTGCAGAAGGCGGCATGGAGTGTGCTTTCCCTATCTCACTCCCCTCCTTTAACGCCTGACTAAAGGTGTGATTTGCCAAGATACAAAAGAAGGTCAAACACTGGTCTCTAATATACGAATACCAGAACAATGAGTTACAGTTAAGCTTTGCACTTCGGCTGACTGCAAATTCGGTGATTTAATATTTCCTGTCAGAAAATTCCTATTCACTGAAATCTAAATTATGGGTTTCAATACAAATATTTGCTCCGAACAGTGATACAGAACTTTTGAAACTGTGAAAATGCATTTTTCTTGTAATTATGTAACCAGAACTTTTTTTTCTAAGGTTCAAAGTCTCTTTCCATTGCAGTTTAGGTTAACTAGAACGCACACGCATGTACAAAGATGTGGTTGCAATCAAAATTAAAAGCTTTGATTTGTGTGAATTGATTGCCCTCCCTCCTCACTTTTTTATTTTTCAATTTTTTAGGAAATTTTAGCTTTTTCCCCAGTTCAGAGCAGACATTTTTTCACATTATTTTTGGCTGAGCCTGCTGCACTTTATATAACCACAAGTATAACAAACAAGCTGTCGATGAGATTTTTTTTTTCCCCTGGTGTGCCACCTTGAAACAGCCTCATTGTGGCAACCACCACCAAACTCCAGAAGTGGACAGCCTTTTCAGCAATGTCTGCAGAGATCTCTTCGATTTCCCACCATGTCATTTGCAGCTTCTTCCTCAGTGTGACCGTGTGTGACACCGGCAGGGCTGTGCAGGCAGGCAGGTGGGCTGCGGGGGGGTCCCAGGTCCCCATCCATGAGAGGACAGAAGGCAGCTGGAATGCCGAAACCCACCCTGCCCTGGCAGCCAGAACCTGGGAGTCCTCCAGCTACCCTGGAAAGCCACTGCTCTGTCTTGGAGATCGTGCTCCAAGCTCCCCTGTTTCTCAGCTCCCAGGTGCAAGTGCCTATAAACTTTTAATGTAAAACTTACAGGGGCAGATGCCTGGCTGAGGTATGACTGAGGTTGCTGAGCACTCTCTCCATATCTCATATCTGCTTCAGTTTGAAAGAGCATTTTTCTTTTGAACTCTTGTTTCCCTCAATTTGGCCACAGTCTGAGCTATACTCCTCCCCTCCTACCCAGTAAAATCAATGAACATGCATGAATTTGGGGGATGGAAATAATACATTAACTTCAAAGAGAAGAAGCGACGATGTCTTACTGGATGACACACAACACGATGCCTCCCGAAGGGGTAGGTTCACCGAGACAAGCATGGATTCCTCCTGGCAGAAGATAACCCAGCCAGGACTGTTCCTTCAAGGGTTCACACCTAATCTCAGCCAAGGCCAGGCTCTGGTTTAAAGCACCGTCTGCTGCAGAAAGCCAAGGGTGTCTCTGAGCCTGCACAGACCTCACAGTGATGGGGAAAAGTCAGAGCACAGTTTTAACTTAGCAGGGACCTGGTGCTTGATATCCACTGGCTTTCCGTGCCGTCCCAGCAGCGTACGGTCACTGGGAGCAGCCAGGCATCTGCTTTTGCACAAGGCTGAAGATCCTGGCGAGTCCCCACCAGTGCCTGGCCGCAGCTACCCTCCTCCAAAACCAGATCTTCGAAACCAGCAAGAAGGTGCCAATGTGGCACGGGACCTCGAACTGCCTTGCTGGGGTGTTGGGACCGAAGGAAGTGAAGTGGCAGAGTTTGGCTTCTGTAAATAAAATTTGCCTCAGGATTCTTTGGTTCTTCTTGTTATTTTTTTCCCCTCATGTTTCTTTTTCTTTCCATCATCTTTTTAACTTAGAGCACAGAGGAAATATTTTGCCATACCATAAATAATGGTGGGGTTTTCTTCTTCTGCCTTTCATCCACTGCGTGGAGCACATCAAACTGTGAATGTCTGTCCTAAACCATACATTAAAAACATGTTGTCAGTTTAAGTCACATATGTGCCTAGAAATGTTTTCTACTCTATTGTCACAAACAACACCTACAATCTGCTAGAAATTAATGGGAAAAAAGGACTCAAACCACATCTCTCTAGATCAGTGAGCATTTGACAGGCACCTTGGGTGGGATTTACCTCATATCACGTAAGATGTCCACAGCTGAGCTAGTCACCGTGGGTTCACTGTAGTCGAAAGAGAGAGAGAAATAGGTGCATTTAGGGAGCAGCTTATGTGCTTAGGATGAGATGAGTACAGCGGGTGTATTGACTGGGTTCCACTGACTGCAGGTGGTGTCCAGGGGGAGTAGTTGGAGGCCTGGGCTGGATGTCTGGATGTCTGGGCTGGATTCCCATTCTTTATATGCAGTTTCATTGCTTCCCCCACCTGGGTAGTTTTCCACTCATTTTCTGTTCTTTTAGGTGTGATCTTGCAACAAATCCTTATGTAAGAAAAAAATTAATATTGAAACAAGAAGATGCTAACACTATAAACATCATTGGGGAAGCACAGTGGCAGTACCTTTTAATGCACTGAAAACAGCTAATGTTGAAATTGTGATCATTGCTTTGTAGTTATGTCGTCAAATCTCCTAAACTTTGCTGGTTTTAGCTTATTAAGTGTCATGAGAATGTCTGCAGATGTCCAGCACGTTATGCATGTAATCTACGGTCTCTCCTTCTCTCTTTCCTCTTCCTTTTTTTTTTATAAATGTAAATAAGGAAAGCCACTATAATAGAACAAATTCAACTTTGACTATATTGGTGTGTACATCTGCATATTCAGACATGTAGTCTTAATTAGTAAAATCTTGACTTAGGACTCTAAGGAGTCGTTGTGTTACGCAGTTGGGGAAGTCTGGTTCAAATATTGTAACCAACAGCCAGTCTCTGGTGAAGTCAGCAAAGTTGCTCCCATTTGAATTTGCTGAATTTAGCTACAGTGCTTTACTTCATTTCTAGCCCTGCCTCCATTCCCCACCTTGTGTGAAACGAAATAAGTAATTTTCAGCTTAGCTTCTCACCGATAGTGATCTGCGTCACGAAATCATCACACACCAGACACTCTGCTTAACCGCAAGTGCTGGAAGCCTGATAGCTGAGCCTCTGCTGCAGAGATGCTCAAGGAAAGGTTTATATATGGCTTCTCAAAGGCATCCCTTCTACAGCGAAAGGGCCTCATGGGTCAGTGCTAAAATAATCAACTGGGCAGCGTGGTGGGGAAAACTTCTCCTTTTGTATCTGTTGCCCCTGCTGTTACTTTCCCGTCCTTAACCTAAGGAAAAAAAAAACCAAACAAACAAAACAAAAAACCAACCCCAAACCAGAACAAAACCAAAAGAAAAAATCAAAACCCCTAAGAAAAAAAATCACATAAAATCAACAAAAAATATTTCACCCCCAAATGACAAGTGAAGCCTATAGGTTAAGGATATCTCTCATTTATTTTTTTCCCAGCAGTTGTCACAGCAGGAAATGGCCACTGTAGGCTTATAATTGCTTGGTTTCAAAGGGGGAAATCTTTTACTTTCACCTCCTTTCTCTGTCTTTAAATTGCTACTTGGAGTGTTAGTCTTTGTTGCTGCAGTCCTTATCGGCGCTGCAGGAGACAGTGATTGCCTTGTATCTGAAAACTACAGTGAAATTAAACCTTAATTGGTTGTTTAAATGGGGTATGATATAGACCTTGAGGGACTTAAAGATATGTATTCTGAATTGGTTTCAGGTTTACTGTGAAGGTCTGAGCATATACACCTTGGATGATTAAAACAAAATACACTAAACTCTCTTCCAGGAAAGAGCCTGATCATTTAGTATGACGCCATTACCGAAATTACAGGAGGAAAACTAGAGAACATTTTCCATGCACGGTCTCCCGTTTCCTCCCTCTGGGATGAGAGGTCATAGCTTATTTATACATCACAGTCTCTCCGAAGAAGAGTACAAACAAACAGCCAAAACATATATATAGGTGAAAAGTAGCAACATAAGCATTTACTCATTTCTTGCAAGCTCTCCTAGGGGTAAAAAGAGAAACTTTTCAAAAATGTTAATAAGAAGGGGCAGGAGGAAGAGATAGAAACAAGCAGGTGCCCATGGCACCGAAGACAGATTTAGCAAGCCCTATGGTAAGCAAACGCCTGACCAAAGAGGCTTAAAATGTTCCAGCCTCACTTTCCAGGGAGTGCTTAGGAGCACACGCACTCCTGGGTGAACTTGGCCCCGAGTCGTTAAAAGAGCTTCCAACCCAAACAACTGTCACGTTCCATATTTCCCAAAAAAGCAGCTTTTAGCTGAAACCCCGCGTTTGGCTTGGCCTGCAGGAACCTGCCCAGTGACTCACCAAGTGGATCCACTTCCTCCACATTTTCCACTTTCCTGGAAAGAAGCACCGCAGCAATAATGCTGAGTTGTGCTCAGCTTTGCCTTCAGATGCGAAATAGCAGGGTAGCACCACTGCTGTCAGAAATAAAAGGCACGCAAAGCTAACCCACGGCTTCCTGCTCCACTGCGGTGGCTACAGGGGCTGCAGCTGGGCTGGAGTTCAAGGGCTGGAGGGACTTGCTGGTGGCATGGTGGACTTGCTGGTGGCATGAGCTGGAGGGGAGCTGGCATGGAACCCAGGCAACAGCTTACACCAAGACTTTCGTTAGGTGTGCTCTGCTGTGCTTATAGTAGACAGGGCTGCGATATGAGAGGGACAAGGAGAGATGGAAGAAGGGAAGAGGAGTAATCGGTTAGTGCAAAACCTGCTCTTTGCGGAACTGATCATAAGGTGATTTTGAACCACAGCCTTCCCTGTGGCAGGTGGCTCCAGCAGTAAAAGGATTATGAAGAAATCTTTCAGAGACCTCTCTGCTATTACTTCTGACTAGCTGTTTGTGCAATAGTGATGGAATAGTAGACATTTACAGGCAAAATGGTTTGGTTTGATATGCCTTGGAAGTATACTGGAATGGAGGCAGTGAGTATCTTGAGAATTCCAATTTCTGTTCATAATGTGCATTTTCTTCACAGAATCACAAAATGGTTGAGGTTGGAAGGAACCTCTGGAGATCATTTGTTCCAACCCACCTGCTCAAGCAGGGCCACCTAGAGCATGTTGCCCAGAGCCGTGTTCAGGCAGCTTTTGGATACCTCCAAGAATGGAGACTTCACCACTTCTGTGGACAACCTGTGCCAGTGCTCAGTCACCCTCACAGTGAAAAAGTGTTTCCTGATGTTCAGATAGAACCTCCTGTGTTTCAGTTTGTGCCTGTTGCCTCTGGTGCTGTCACTGGGCACCACTGGAAGGAGCCTGGCTCCGTCCTCTTTGCACTCTGCCTTCAGGTTATTTGTACTCATTGATGAGATCCCTCCTGAGCCTTCTCTTCTCCAGGCTGGACAGTCCCAGCTCTCTCAGCCTTTCTTCAGATGAGAGATGCTCCAATCCCTTCATCGTCTTAGTTGCCCTTCACTCAACTCTCTCCAGTATGTCCATGTCTCTCTTATACTGGGGAGCCCAGAACTGGAGCCAGCACTCAGTGTGGCCTCACCAGTGCTGAGCAGGGAGGAAGGATCACCTCCCTCCACCTGCTGGCATCACTCCTCCCAGTGCAGCCCAGGATACCGTTAGCCTTATTTGCCACAGGGTTACATTGCTGGCTCAAGCTCAACCCTGGCAGCACAACCCTCTGGTGTATCAGCCACTCCTCCCCATTTTGTAGCATCAGACTTGCTGAGGGTGCACTCTGCCCCATCATCCAGATCATTAATGAAGATGTTGAACAGGACTGGACCCAGTATTGACCCCTGGGGTACAACGCTAGTTACTGGCCTCCAACTAGACTCTGTTCCACTGTCTTCCATCATTTCTTTCCATTACTTCCATAAGGGTTGTGGGAATCATAAAATACAACCATAAAACAATGTTCATTTTTCTCTATACCACCTGTGGTAACTTTTTTTTTTTTTTTAAACTTAGGGACAAAAAAATGAAAATTATTCAGGGGGGAATTTCAAGGCCTCATCTGTGAAGGACATGAGAACCAGATGAACTTTAAGCTCTTCCTGCAGTGAGTTTAATGAAGAACTGCTCATTAACTGTTGTTTGAATCCCTTACCCAACCATCATTTGGGCATATAGAAGTGTAATTTTAGAGCTAGAGAAATCCTAGATAAAAGCTTTTATTTTACTCGCAGCCATGTATCCTCTCTTGATACTAGCAGAGAAAAAACAGTGAAAAAAATTAGAAAAGGAAAGGAAAAACAAGGTGAATTTAAGTATAATGGTGTTAAAAACCTAAAGAACATGTTTGTACCTACAGGGATCCTGTATTTTGTATCCTTTTTTCTGAGCTACACAAAAGGCAGACTCAAATGCTTCTTTAAAATATTTTCTATGTCTACAAAAATAACTGTGACTATTTGCCCTTCAAATAAGAGCACTCAAATCGTCCGTGGTGCAGCCAAATGCCTTGTTAATGGCTAGCCTCTGGAAGTGTAACAGCCTTAACACTAGTGGCTACCGTGGTTACTGCACAAGCAGTTTTGCCCTCAGGGAAAAACAAAAGAAACAAAAAGACCCCCAACCCCCCAACCTCTCCCCAAACCCCACTTTCTTACTATTTGCAAAATTCTGGAGAAAGCAAATGCTAGCCAGCATTCAGGTAAAAGACTTTTCATTAGCAAAGACGTTACGGAAAACCTTGCTGATTAAAATTCGCGTTAGAAGGGTTTCTGTGATTTAGTAAAGCGTGTTTTACAGAAGTCTCTTTTCTACGGCCACAGAGTGCGTTCAAATGGTGTATTGGTGTAGGAAAGGCACTTTTGTTCTGCACCACGATGTCATTTGATGAGAAGAGGGGACCGTCTCTTCTGTTCCTGTGCCAGCCCTCTCCCAGCCTCCTCTGGGTGCGTTCGCCTTCCAGCCGTTCCCAGTGCCGCAGCCACGCGTGTCTCCGACGGGGGCTTTCAGCAGGTTCAGCATCTCTCAGCCTGCCGGGGCCCAAGCCGGAGGAGCGGGCTGCGGAATTTAAAATCAATGTTAGACCTTCAGAAACATGACCTGAATGCAAACAGTGTTTGCCCATTACAATGATTTCATGATTTGATTCCTGAAGTGTTAATTCCGTTATAGAATTTGGACTGTAATAGTTTGATGTTGGCAAGAAATAAGACCATCTTAGATCCCATGTTACTGACATCGCTTAATAGCAAGAGGTAACTGAGACATGCAGTAGGGATGCCACTACAAAAGTCCCTGAAACAAACCATATAGGAATAAACAACGTTGAATACCTGCCTCTTTCCCCTCAGTCCCAGCACCAGCCATGCCCTGGAGGTGGTCCCTGCGACATGGTCCCCAGCCCTCGGGGTGGCCTTTGGGCACATCCTTTGGCACATCTGCCATCCTCCCTGGCAGCACCCACACTTTGCACAGCGGACTGAGGCACTGCAGTGCCTCCCATGCCAAGACACCACCACATCACATTTTTGCACTGCCCAGCCACACGCCCAGTGAACAACCCTCCTAAGGTCATGCTACACCAGGGCCAAGGAGGCCTCCCAGAAGAGATTTGGCCCTCTTGTTCCCTTCTCCCCGCTGCACACCCAGGCCACAGAGAGCCCCTTGGAGACTCTCCTTACAGAAGGGCTACTTCTGTGGCTACAGCTACAGCTGAAGCCTGCTTTGCTCTTGGTGAGTGCCACACAAGTAGCACCTCCCTGTCAACAGCCCCTAATGGGACCATGGCCTTTGAGGGAAAGCAAACCCCTGTCCTGGGGCCCAGAGCCAGGATCATCAGCTGAGCAGCGAGCAGGGGTTTGCCAAAGCTGCCTAGCACCCTCCTGAGATTAGGGCATGCCTTTAGAGCCTGCAACAGCTCCTGGCCACGCTGTGCTCCTTGGCAGCTGTCATGACCACTGCTGAGAACCACTTGGAGCACTTTTCTGCTTTTTTTCATATCAATCAGCAGCTTCCAGCATGGTCAAATAGATATTTCTGAGCAGGCAACAAAGCTGTCAGTAGGCAAGACACACAAACACAGTGCTAGAAAAAAGAAGACATCATGTCACTGACGGTGCAGCCTCAGCACGTAAAATCCGGGGCTTCAGCGTGGGTCTGCAAGCCCTTATCAGCAATAACCCACACAGAACCCGGGCTGGTGGTGTGCCTGCACCTCTGTGTCACACAGGGTGGCCCCAGCTCCAGCAGTTCCTGAGGGGCTGCAGATGAGGATGCGGATGGAAAGCTCCTATCCAGGGCCACCTCACTGGGTCAGTCCTCACAAGCGATCAGATGAAACCCCACAGACATGCAGGGATGACCAGTAATTGCTTGTGTCACTTTTGCAGCATGCTTCCCTACGCACTGCCATCTAGTTTTTCTCAAGGAGGTAATTTTGTAAGCTCTCTGTAGGTCCTTCTATTTTGCTGCTGTGCTTAGTCTCTCACCAGGAAAAGATCTACTTTGAATAGGGTAAATGTCCGCTTCCTACAAAGGCAAAAATAAACCCACTTTGCAAAGTGCTGTCAGTAGTCAATAATCTGAAGATTTAACTCGCAGGCAGAGCAACAAGGACTGATGCTGGAGTGGCAAAGGCGATACACCTGGAAAACTTGTATGGAAAAGACTACTCCCTGTAGTACGTTTGCCATATGCTTTGGCAGTATGAGACAGAGAGGATATACAAATGTCACATTTGTTTTAGGGCTGGCACCAAGCAATGCATCTATCTGCTGCATGCAGGTCCAAAACTTTGTCAGAGCAGAGGAACACCTTTCTTCCCTGCCACATACTTCTTGCATGAAACATTTGAGGCAAACAGTAATATACTCTTGTCAGGAAATGTCTCAGGAACCACCAGCCAGAACACCAAGATGTGTGTTGGATTTTGTTACACTTGAAGTGAACTGTTGTGCCCTGGACCACAGGCACCTGTTTTGCACTTGGGAAGTAAACCACAGCGCTGTGCAAGCATGGAGTTCATTCCCAAGGAGAATGCTATCAAACTGGTTAATCAAACCTAAGATCAAATTGCCTTTGACTGTGCTCTGATTTGCCTAAATGTGGTTCTATGTCTGTGCCAGGCTGTCTGTGAGTGTTTCCAAACCCCTTTTCTACTCTAAATCTGGGAATAAAAATAAGCACATGTGCTTTTAAAAAGAAGCACAGTGGTCCTAGGACTGTCCATATTACTTTATCTAGAAATACTTCTGGCACTGACCAAAGGTGATCTGGCTTTTATGTAGGGCAGTTCCAGCAACAGATGAGAATAAATAGTTTATATGCTTAATTTGTTCTTGTCTGTAGCACCGCTGAATACCATGCCCCTCAAAAACCTCATTTATAGAGCTCCAGTCCCAGGTTCATACTGTTTGTAACAACTCTATTGAGGAGTTAATTTTTCCAGGTAATGGCAAAAGGCCAGACTGCATCCCTTTACAGGAACAGATTCAGTCACATGCAGGCTACGGTAGTCTGAGGGCTAAGCTGGGGACAGGAAAGGCTGTGGGAAGAAACTGAGGTTCCTCAAAGTCTCTTGGAGGCAGAGGCTGCTCACAAGGACGTGACATGTTTCTGCTTTAGTCTCAAGATCCCCTCCCGCTCGCTGCATCCATGCAACCAAGGCCACCTGCTGCCCCCACACAAAGCGTCCTCTGCAGCCCGAGGGCACGTGGGCGAGGTGTCCTGCCATGCTGAGGGACCCCGTGGCACACTGAAAATTGTCAGTGGCAGTGCTCAACAGATAGCATCGTTCACAAATCCTCAGCAGGGCTTTGCCTGTGGTCTGCAAGCAGTGCTTGGTCTTTGGAGAAAATACGCACTAGTCTTAGCTTTGTGAAACAACTTGTTTTTCTTTTTTTTCTTCTTCTTTTCTGAGAGAAAGAGGTGGGCATGCAGGAGAGGATGGGTGTCAGACATAGCGGTAGTTTGGCCTCTCCTTTGATCGCTGTAATAAGGGGCCACCTGGCTTGGAAAGCCCTGAGATACACTGCAGATCGGCAAAGGGGAGACAATACCCTGCCGGAGTGCCTGAATGCTCTCTGGTTGGAGAGGGCTCTGTCCTTATCTTTTGCCCTTTCCTCTGAGTAGGTTTAAGGGCTCTACTCTCTACCTGGCACACATCCTCTTCTTGCAATAGTTCAACGAGGCTGAATTGGAGCCCTCTCAAATACAGAGAGGTGTCTCAGTGGTATCTCATTTCAGTCATTCCCTGGTCCATAGCCTTACCCTATCTGTGAAATATCACAACTCTTCTTTCCTGATGACTTGAATGCATCACATTCAGTGAGGCTGCACTACGGAGAGCTTTTGAAGAACAGTAATAATGAAACCTCTCTAATGCTTTTTATCCAGTGTGTAAAACCCAAACTTGTGGCAGTTTTATCATCTCTTCTCTAGCCGGGCATGAAACATCAACATACAAAACAGTTAAGTGCTCTGTTCCTCAAAGCCGCCTTCAGTCAACAAACCCCTGCCACCTGTAAGGGATTAAATTCACGCTTTTTGTGACAGACAAAGCCATAGCTAGAAATTGGCCGTAATGCACTCAGAACAGCTTCTTTAGCTTCTGAGGCAAAAGGGGGTGTGTGTGTGTGTGTTACATGTGAGGTGGCCCTTGCACTTCACAGTCTGTGCTCCTCTAGACTCTTTTATCTGGGATCTCCATGCAGCTGATGTACTACAAAGTAAAGGACTTCAGGCTACTATGGTAGGCAGGTTTTTGCGATTTCTGCCCCTCTTGGATGACTATTTGCACGGGCACTGCCATTGTTAAATGATTTGAGAGGGAAAGATTCACACTCTGTCTCTGACATTTGCCTTCCATTGCATCCACACAATTGCTCTGCTTATAACAGTTTCTGCAAGGAAAAAAAACCCTTTAAAAGTACATCACCATTTTTTCTGTCATCAAAGAAAGCAATTTCACCCAGAGCCTTATTAGTAGTGGAGGTGGAAGTGGAACTCTAACAGCAAAAACCCAGCAGGCATAGTATGTTGGGTGTCTTTTTTTTTTCTTATTAATGCGAATCCCACATTGCTTATTGCTTTTTTGGAAGAGTCTGATTAGAACAAAAAGAACTGATATTAGCATTAATTGGGAAAAGTTAATTTCACAATGCAGACAGGTAAATGACCTGCTCGGGACAATGCAAAACTGATGAAACCCAGATCTTTGCTACCATTTTCAGAGGAAGGTATTATAGGCTGTCAATTCTGCATTATGTATTATTAATTGTGCATCTATTTTTCTTCTACCAACAAAACAGGATTACTTCAGAATAATTTTCTTTCATTCTGATGGATGATAGTTGAATATCTACAAACTTTCCATGCTTTTCTACCCAGTTTCTGGATCTGCCTCTGGCAACATGCAAGTAGATTCAGCACTGATCCCAGTGATGTCAGTCTCTATTGAATTTACTGAGATTAGACCAT
The DNA here is from genome assembly GCF_035582795.1 of Mycteria americana. Lineage (NCBI taxonomy): Eukaryota > Metazoa > Chordata > Aves > Ciconiiformes > Ciconiidae > Mycteria > Mycteria americana. Next base: position 126,198,502 of record NC_134365.1, on the reverse strand, counting down.
GGCCTTTCCTATCCAGCTCTCTGCTGAGGAATGTGCTGAACTGATTGACCAAAGGAAGTTCTCATTTTTAATGTCATTCAGAAATTATAAAAGATAAAATAAAATTAACCCTGCAAGAATGATAGCCCTTGGAATTATCAGAGCAAACAAACAGGACTCTCATTTCAATTTGCTGCAAAGCCTGTGGAAAATAATAGTCTTTGAATTAGATGCTTGGTTATCTTTTAGCTCTGTAGATTTCTCCACTTGGGTCTGCCTCTAAAGAACAACAACATCAAAGGAGCACTGCAGGAGCCAGGTCCTACAGCTCTCCTGCTTGGAGCATACTTCACATCTAGCTTCTGTACACTCCCTGAGGTGAGACGGGACACCTCCAGCTGCTCTCCCGTTAGGCATCTGTTGGGAACAGAGAGCTCAGGGTCCACGAGGACTCATGTCAGGAAGATCCCTAAAGGACGTGCTTCTCTAGCCTTTCTTCTACGGAGTTTGTCTCCTGTGAAACAGTGCACTCCCTCGCTTGGTTGACAAGCCAAAACCTAGAATATTAAAAAAACCTAATAATGCATAAAATTAGCAGCCATGATTTGCACATAAACCATGGAAAATTTAGGATCTCTCACAGAAGAGTTTTGTTTCATACTAATAGACTTAATTAACTCTTTCTTAGATAACTGTGAAGGTGAGATCTCAGAAGAGGTAGATAAAGAAATATCATTATTTTAATTTTAAAGATTTTTTTTTGATCTGTATTGTGCTTTGATTTTCACAGTTGTGCTTTTTTACGGCCTAATGCATCAGAATTTGGGCAATTTGGCATAGAATAAAAGCAACAAAATTAAAACATAAAATCCCATAAATCTTTTCTCCCCAATTTGTTTGCACCACTAAAACCTGAGGCATTTGTTTTAACCCCCAGTTTCTGATGGGGACATTTATTTTACGCACAGCTGAGCATGGAAATCGTCTATGCTTATTTTCATTGGATTGGTTTTGCCTCCTCAGATTAATTCTGAAGAATGGGGCCTTGACATTTGTCTTAGTTGTCCTTTTGAACTTTCAAATTATAATTCATAAAACACTTTGTGATAAAATCCTAACATTTTTACTGTGTTTTTTCACAAATTTTTAAAGAAGCCCAAATTGCTTATGTATCATCCCTCTGTTATTGTAGGGCTGACAACTTCCTGCTTCCATCTCGGCCCTTTTGCTAAGGAAGCCTTGCTGAAAGAAAAGGTATTTTCACCTGGGCAGTGAGCGATGTTTGCCCAGACAGATGGCTTTGAGGATCAAAAATAGCTTGTGGCCAGCTGACTTCGGGTGAGGTGGAGGTGGGGACGGTCACATCTGTCTATACGCATCTCTGCACCCCTCTCATTGCTGCCCACAGAAACCATGCCAAGTGCATTTTTTTCCTGTAGAAAGGAAAAGTCATGCTGAAGAACTAACACAGCCTTGGCTACGTGCACTTTTCAGAGGACTTTCTGATGACTGTTAACAAGTTTTGAATCCCTCCCCTTTTTCATCCTACCTAGTTGCTGGGGCTTCTTTTATGAGGAGCGTCAGGACATATGAAAGGGTAATGTTGTCTTCTCCTTGGTGTTTGCTGGTCTGAAGGAGATACAGGAGTTTAACAAAAAAAGCACTTCATGGTGTTAAAGGAGTTGGTATTAAACACTGTGTTCAGGTGGAGACAGGTAAAAACCAGAACGTCCATCCCAACATCCACCGGAGCGGGTCTTGGTACAAATGTCACCTGCAGGCTTCTCCCGGGTCGGGCTTCTCCTCTCTTTCTGTAAAAAGCCATGCACAGCCAGGGTGTAGCTAAGAGATAAATAGGAAGGGACAAACTCTGAAGGACAGCACCTACCTTTTTTTTCTGAGCCCTTTCATGGCTATATGCTGGCCTGAGAAATGAAGGCAAGATAAAACCAAAAAAATCACCTCGTAATTCAGGTCTGTGACAGAACATGAACGTGCTTCCGAAAACTGAAGCCCTCTGAGACCTGGAGAGCTTGTGGTTTGGCCCATGCTGCCTTCACATTACGGTTATTTGCCTATGGTAGCGTGCCCGACAACCAGGCACTGCTTCTGCCTTACAGCCGAGCAACCACTGCCCCCAAGTGCCCATTTGAAGGCTATTTTTTTAAGTTGGGGGTTCACAAGTTTTTGCATGAGTGTGATACTGGGGTTAGCAGTGAGGCCATCTCACAGGCTTACTGCCTGTGCAGTCTCAGCCTGGCTAGCTCCAGCACCTGCTTGCATGACCGAATCACTTTCTTTAGTATCCCACAACCCATTTTCTCCCCACTGAACACCTATTACCTCTCAGAAACCATGATGTTTTAGTGTCTCCATTTCCTATGGTATTGCCTTTATACCCTGCACAGTGAAAATCAGTTCCTTGAAAGCCAATTCATTGTCAAGATGAGTGCCAGACTACCATGAAGTTTTGATCTTCCATATACTAAAAAACCTAGGTTTCCTTATGTCTCCATCCAGAGTAATGGCTCTATGTCATCCAGCATTATTATACCTTCTCTTTGCTTTTCAAATCAAATGAAATGCACTCTTTTTACTTGGGCAATATCATTCTCCAGAGTTCATTTTCCCAGGAAAAACGGATCTCCCCTATAAGGCTCAGGCCCTTTCTTACCTGAGCAATTATCTCCTTCAAGATTTCTTACTGCCTTATCAACAGCAACTCTTTCCAAGACTCTAGCTTTACCAGACTTTTTTTCCCTCCTTTCCTTCTTTACTGGATGCCCCCTCCAACTTCCCATCCTCATGCCCCTTGAATTTATGAAGTTTCTTTCCACATTTACCTGCATTCTCCTGCCGCTCTTCCCTTGCACAAGCTACTTTCTCTTCTGTCCTCCTCCTTCTAGTCTCCTCCATAACATGCCTCCACACCGCAATGGTCGTCCCTCTTCTCCGATCCCTTCCTGCCCTTGCCTGACTCCCTCCCAGCAGGACTGATGCCGATCATTGTGATGGCTCCCATGATGGCTGTCCTAGTGGCAGGGTCACCCGCTTGGTGTGGCAGCAGCTCCAAGGTGGCTTTCCATCAGCGTAAGTCCATCCAGTGCCACCAGCTGCTCTGTGTGTCCTTAGCTGACAGCCGCTTTGTTGGTCCCTGTTTGTCACCCTGTGGCGCTCTCCATCAGATTTTGGACTAGGGGTGTTGAAGAGCTCCTGATAAATACTTCCCCGCATCCTGCCTGCAGTAGCACCAAAAGGCGTAGCAGCCAAGCCCCTCCAGGCTTCAGCCTCGCCAGCCCCTCAGACTGGGAACCTCTGAGTCCCACTCTGCTTTGTGGGGATGGACCTCTCCCCCAGCTGTGGATGCGTTGCAGAGGCAGCAGTCTTACTGCTGTTCTCCAAGCTCCAAGGCTGGCTGGCTTATCATCAACCAGGTAACCTGGCATCCATCAGGGCATTACCAGTGCTGCCCCACAGATAACGAGGTCTGAGGTGACCTGATCAGATCTGTGTCTTTTTCTTTCATTACCATTTCAGATTTCTCCTAAGCCACAATAGAAAGTACTTTGAAGAGGCTTCTCAGTTCTAAACGGGGACAAACTGGAAGTGTTGGTGATATTATTCGCAAGGCCTACGGTGCCCGTTCTTGCTCATTATTGTCTCAAGTTCTGTTTTCATAATCTCAGGGACCCATGACAGGCAGTGCACCTGTGGGTGATGGCTGAGCTTTCCCAGTGGTTAGAAATTATGGCCACAGCAGTGGTGCTCCTTAGCATCACACCAAGCATGTCAGGATCAGTGAGAAATTCATTACCTATCATGTGGCACTGCTTTACTCAAATGTATTGAAGATAATTAAACACATTCACTTAGTGTGCACAATGCTTGCTTTGTATTTAGGATAACTATATATGAATGGATTGATGGTATTTGAATCTCAGGCATCTGATATTACAGTTAAGTAAAACAGGCCATGAATACACACTACAATAATATTTACTTGAAATGAAGGATGGAAAGGAAAGAAGAGAGACCACAATAATGCTTTCAAGCCCCAGTAGATTTGTGATTCATGCTAACTTGGCTGTAATAATCTTCTATATCTAGGTTGATGTGTCCATCAAAAATGTTGGCATGAAAACCAAGGAAAAAATGAGACGTCAGTAAGCTAAAAGCCATTTTTTTCCTTTGTAACAGAGACAGCCTCATTCTGATCCCTTTATCACTATTAGAAATTCAGAGCAACTGATTTAAGAGTTCAGTTTGTAATGTGTACACACACATTAGGAAAAACATATGGAAACGCTTTCTCTATTCAGGCCAGTGAGTAATGCAGCAGTGTCTGGATTCCTCTCCCACACACAGAGTGATCGAGCAGAAATCCTGCTGGTAGGCTGAGCAAGGGAAAAAAAAGTCCTGTTTTGTTAACGTGATACTTTGCAATCAGGTCAGCAACACTTCTGAGGCTGTTCTACCAATGACTCCCCAGTGGTATCATGGCTTTACAAAGCCTTCCTGGAAGCAGCAAATAATTGCCAGCAGGCAAAAGAGGATTTTAAGAAAAAGAAAAAAACAGGAGAGAAAACATGAAATCGGGTACCTACCTGTTTTGGCCAAGAGGCAGCAGCCTGTGGTGCTCAGGGAGGAGAAATTTAGGGGGAAACCTCTGGAGCAAAGCTCTTGTGTTGCTGAGTGCTGCTGAGCAGGTCCAGTCCACTCACAAACTGGCCACTCTCTTTCCACCTCTTGCTTCATCTTGCCTTCTGATTACTTTCAGGTTTTACTTAACGTTTAAGTATGCAGAATAAACCCACCAATCTCAAGCGCCATTTTTATCAAAGCCAATTCAACAGTGGAAAGGGAGCCTTGCAAGAAGACCAGACCCAGATATGTACTTATATAGACTAGAGAAATACACAACCATAATGCCTTTGTTTTACATCCTGAAGTCTCTCCTTCCTAAGCCAGTGGTCATTTTATTCTGGAAGCTCCTCTAACATGCATAGAAAAGACCTGTATGAACTCAAGGTGCTCTTTCATCCTATCTAGAGAGCGTGCCGTAGAAATTGGAAATGAATCTTTCTTCAGGTTTTGTAGTTTGCATTTTGACTTTCCACCACCTCAGAGTTTCATGCTGTTTCCAGGTTAACTAGAGCCCACAAGCGACTGAGTTTTGCTCAGCCTGACTATTTGAGTAAAGATGTACCCGATGCACCTGAGATACGGCACAACCGCAAGACGCAGGGAGGAATGAGGCTGTTGACAAGTACTTTTCTCATGGAGGCTCTTTCACGGGGCTTAGTGAAACAGTGAAAAGCACCTCGCTTGCTAGTGCAGTCAGGGCATATTATGTCGCACAAGCGAGTCTCACTGCCTTTCCCCAGTTGAAGCGGTGCTCTATCCTAGCGCTGTCAGGAGGTGTTATTTCCAGAACTGTGAGCATGTTGGTTATCCATTTGCCTTTCACACATACCCTGCCTTTCTAAACAGACAAGCCTATTTCCAAGCAGACTGAGTCTCATTAGCCACATAATCCAGAACAGAAATATGCATTCATAATTTACACACAGCTGAAAAAGCAATTGTAAACTCTTAAGCATTCAGCATTACAGCCTGGCTTTGATTATGTTACATGATGGTATGAGCTTTAGAACAAATTTAACTGCAATGCTCCTTTGTTTTGCAGTATCTGAGTATTTGATAGCATTAGAGATTTTTCCCCCTTCCTAGATCACATCTAACTGACTTTCTAATGTATTTACTGTCAAAATGAGGATTGAGCTGTGTGACGCACATTACCTGTTCCCTTTCTGTACTGCACTGACTTGTTTGCAGGCCAGATTTAACCTGGATGCCACAGCAAGCTTTTCAGACAAATAATAGATTGCAAAATGTGTGTTAGACAACATTTTGTTCTAGTCTTGTAGTAGCAATACCGTAAATAGGAACATGTTCTTCACTGTATCTTAATTATATTAGACTCTCCTTCAACTAATTAGCAGCTGATTTACTTAGAGCTGATAGCCAAGGTACTATAGATTAAGAAAAGCCCTTATGTTCACTTTCTTATTGGTGTCCTGTTTCTCATTCAGAAACGTTGAGGGACCCTTCTTCCTCCCCACTGTCCTGGTTCCCTCTGTGCACCTGGCAGTTTAGCTGCTAGGTTCCCTGCTGCCTTCCAGGTCTGGGTCATGCACAAATACCTATGAAACATTTATCAAAAACCCCAGATGCACCTGTCTGAGTTCAGCTTCTGTTCAAAACGAGCTGCAGATCACAGGGATGTTGTGTGTGTTTCATTAACTTTTCATCAAATCTAGACACTAGGTTTCTCCACTAGAATTTTCCTTAATGAACAACCTGACTATTCACCACCAGCCAGCTTTTTCCACTCTGAACTCTACCCTGTGGAAACTATCCCATGGGGCGAATTGCATAGTAGATTGTGATAGGAATAGTAGTCTTCCTTTCCTTCCCTTCCGACAAAAGACAAAGCCATGCAAATGTGTACAGCATAGAAACTGGAGCTGTTGCTCTGGGATGTGACCCGAGGAAAATCGGATTAAATCAAACCTGTGTCTTCTATAAAAGGAAGAATCTGCAGCTTATCCACATAGATGATGATGGCAGAAAGAAAAGGGGGGGCGGTTTTGAATGTGAATTTGTAGGGCACATTCAACTTTTGGGCCTTGCTTACACTCAGGATTTAAAAGAAATTCAAGGCTGTGATTTAGTAGCGTGAGGTTTTCCTTCTCCTGCACTGTGCCCCTTGGGAGCAGTCCCATGAGGAGAGTCGGTGGCTTCAGCCTGCAGGTGGCACACAGAGAGCACTGAGCCGAGCGGAAAACGCACATGGGCACACACATGCACAGAGACCCCAGGGGCTGGCAATAATAAAGATAATTTCCTAAATTGGTTACTGATTCAGCGCAGCCTTCACATCTCACTGTGCTGTAGCAGCCCTCAGCTGATTTGAAAGACCTGCTCGCAAACACATTTGCCATCAGTGATATGCTTAGGGGGAAAAAGAAAGAAAGAAAGAAGGAAAACTGGAGCTATTAGTTTGAAACAGGAATATACTTTTCTGGGTAAGACTTACCTAAAAATCGAAAAGCTAACGAAAAGAATGTATGGAAAGAAAAAGTCTTCTCCAGTGGAGAACAAATACAGGCAAAAGGAGTTAAGCCACTTGTAGTTTGGCATACATAGCATTTAGACACTTGTGACTGCCCAGCCTGCAACAACAAATACATGAGTCTGTCTATATTTTAGGTTATCATTACACCAATGGGATACAAGAGCATAGTTGATGATGAGTCTAGTTTGGGGACTGAAAGTCATTTTACATGGAATTTAACATCTTCTGAAGGTGCAGGCCAGGCGGCCACGAACTCTGAAAAGAAATAATTCTGTACAGAGATAACTTCACAGGGCCTCAGCATCAGGCCCATAGGGCAACATGTGCCAGTGACCAGAGAGGGAGGATGAGCTGTTCTGGGTATCAGGCACAGGGCACCGAGAACCACTGGGACTTTCATCTCCCACTTTGGGCCAGCTCTTCTTCTGGCCTTTTAGTCTGTGAGATCTGTGAGTCCTGGCGGTGACAAAGCTGCTTAAGTATAGACAGCGAGGCACTGGTTCAGCAAGGTCCTTAAGGACGTCCGATTCATGTTCTGAAACTCCTGTCATTCACCAGGACGAGAAACAGAGAAGCTCATCTCACTGGGCTGCTCTAAGTTTAGGCTTTTGAGCTAACATCACACTTTATAGAAGAACAGAAGAAGAAGAACAGAACAAACCCTTTTTTTTTCCTCAGGAGAAGGAGTTAACATATAGACAGAGGCATTTTTACACTATATCAATATTAGCTGTTTCAGAGAACAAAAGTTCTGGCAGCAATTCCACTGAAAAACCTTTAATCAAAGTAAGTGACATAAAACAATTAACAAGGCTGGTGTAAGTGGCATTTTGTTTGGCATGACCATAATTTCACTCTTTGTCATTGTTGTGGTCACCAGAAGAAAAGGCTTCACAATGCATTAACTTTTTTTTTATTAAGCCACATAACTGATGCAACTGTGCTTTTTGTGTCTAATGTACATCAACGTAACAAGGTATTGACTGGTGCCTGGAGTTCACTGTGAAGGGTGGAGAAAAACATTGCAACAAATAAACTGGTAAACAGTTATTGGTGGCGTTATTTGCAAGGGGAGTTTAGGGGAACACTGCCAGGCCATAATTATTGCATCTCACTGACTGATCCACAACACTAAATATTGAGAATGTGGAACTTTTTTGGGTCTGCTTCTGAAAATATATTCAGTAGTGACTGGCAGCCTTGGTGATGCACAAAACAACTACAGCTATGAACACCCAAAGGGTGGCAAGAGAAACAGTGTCTGCAGCCTGAGAGCACAGGCTGCCGTGCACCCTGCTGCAGCCGGAGGTGGGCTGGTGCAGCTGGAGGTGGGCTGGTGCAGCCAGAGGTGGGCTAATGCAGCTGGAGGTGGGCCACTGCAGCTGGAGGTGGGCTGATGCAGCTGGAGGTGGGATGGTGCAGCTGGAGGTGGGCTAATGCAGCCAGAGGTGGGCTAATGCAGCCGGAGGTGGGCTGGTGCAGCTGGAGGTGGGCTGGTGCAGCCAGAGGTGGGCTAATGCAGCCGGAGGTGGGCTGGTGCAGCTGGAGGTGGGCTAATGCAGCCGGAGGTGGGCTGGTGCAGCCGGAGGTGGGCTGCAGTGACCTCCGAGGGAACAGGAGCAGATCCCCCTCACAGAGCTCTGACACTCACCACAGACGTTTTGGGATACAGCTACATATAACTGTACTGGAACCAGTATAACTGTACTGCAGTAGTGGGGAACCAGTCCATCTGCCCTGTCTCTCCCACTTGCTTGTGCAAAACACATCTTTGAGCAGAGGAAGGAGCAAGGGGAGTGGAGCTGGGTTAGGGAAGGGATGGGACAGAGCAGAAGGCCACTCTGAGCAATCTGCCTTTTATGTGAGGCTTTGGGTGCACCTTGCTTTGGCGGTGTCAGAAGTGTCCCTCCAGTTTTTAGATAGGCCCAAGATGTGTGGGATTCGGAAATGCGAACTGTTTCCTGATCCTCTCCTCTCCTTCAGTGTTCTCCTCTTCCCCAGTGTTTTGGGTCTTTGTGGGCCCATCTTTCAAAATACATGTTCCAGTCCTTTCAAGTCAGGAAGGTTTTTTTCCTCTCTCCTTGTGTCTTCTACTTATGGCTTGCCAGCTATTTTATTTATTTTCACGTTCCTTTATTTCTACATACTACCACTTCTTTACCTTAGTCCATACTGATGTGCCCTCTATATGGCATCCCTTGTGAGGAATTAAATAGAACCCATAAAAAAACAAAACTCAGCTCAGGTGTGGGGAATGTAGAAGACTTTACCTTGGCAGCAGAGTTGCAGCTAGAAAACAGAGGTAGCATCAGCAGGAACTGAAGATTTCTCTTCACCCATTGCTGCTCTAATTACAAACGCGAATGGTTAGGGAAGTGATCCATCAGACCTCAAATAACAAACCAAACAAGGCTAGCACTCCTCAGATCTGTGTTTTCTTTTCTCTTCCCCTTGCTATTTATTTGCTTGCATCTTGCTTGTCATCCAGTGCCTCCAAGCGCTCCCAGCCCTCTTTCCTAATGTAGCATCTCCTTTAATAACATAGTCTGTGCAAATTGCAGCCTGGCAAACTGCAGGCTCATCAGGGTGGCAGAGGCACAACACGAGTAGGTGCTTTCCCCTTGTAATCCTTTACCATCAAAGAAGCCAATAAATAGAAAATCTTCATTTGCTTTGAGACACGCTATGGCAAAGCAGATCAAGCTGCTCTTTTCCTTCATTACAACTGTGTCTTCTCTCCGCAAGATTAACACGCATTACTGTGGATTTGGGGTATCTGTACTGTCAGGGATCACTTGCAGCTGTTGCTAGCCAAAGTGCAGCAGCACAGCAAAAGCTGTTACACTGCTCATCAAAACCAGCAATCTCGGCTTCTTCCTCACCATTAAAACCATCAGTGCTGCGCCCTGAATCGGCCCTGTCAGTGCCTGTCGCCTGATTCACACGTGATGTGGAAGAATGCGCTTCTAGGAAACCGGTCCTTTGCTTCAGGGCAGAGAGGACAACGTTGTGAGATAAAGTTTTTCCTCAACGTTGTGAGGAAAGTTTACTAGACAGCACTGATTTCATGATGTTAATAAACCATAGCTATTAGTCCAATTACATAAGAGCAGGTTACCCTGCCAGCCCTAATACCAGAAGATGATAAATGCAGATTAATTTCAGCTTCTTTACCTTATTTGGTTCTCCAGATAGGGAATGAAATGGCTGAGTTTATCTTTTTGTAAATGGCTCTGATATAGTTGAATTCTGACTTACAAAAGGCTTTCAGGCCAGCAAAGGAAATCCTTTGCTCTCCCCTTAAGCAGGGCTGAAATTGCTCTCAGCTTGCAGTTACTTGTAGGCTGAAAGGTGAGAACTTAAGGTGGTTTTCCCAGGTTTTTGTACTGGAAATATTCCCTTAGAAATGCAGAAGGGAAGCAGTGCTTAGCCTGTCTCAGTAGTGTTGCATTTTGTTTTTGTCTGGTTTTGGGCAGTCATTTGGGAAGATACCCATCTCACTGGGTACCACTGTAATGATGCAGGTCAGAGCATGGGGGAGCCAGGTGGTTTTGTGCCATCATGTCATGGCAAGGCACTGAACACACAGGACAGTGTCACCGTAACGATAACTATACCATTAGTCGTAGAGGCACCGAACAGGATCTGAGCTGCTGAGCCATACACTTTCCAGGCACAAACACACTTACACATGCACAGGGAGGGCACATTCACCCCAGTGTCAGCGCTTCAGCCCATGGCTGACCCCACAGCCCTGCTCTCAAAGCTACGTTTCCGTGCTCCCCGGGCGCCAAGCCTCTGCTAGCATGGCCTGCAATGAGGCAGCAATGCAGGGGAGTACTCATGGGGCCATGCTGTGCCCGCCCAGTGCTGTCTCATGGCTTTGAAGATATGCCTTTAATTAACTGCTTACAGCCAACATCTAGTTGGGGGCAAGAGAGGAGAGGGCAACCCATCCCCTGTTTGCATTCTACCTGGCATTTAGCTTAATTTCCTGTAGTTACACTTTGGCGCTTGATCCTGTCCCTTGATCCTTGCATAAGGGTCTAAACAACAGTGGCCACCCCAAATTACTGTGCTGGAAGTGACAGAAACCTATGCTTTGAAATGCATAGTCCTGCTAGGCTAGGAATAGACAAGCCATTTTAAATGTATTTCAAATATTAGTTCAAATTGATTATAATTATCCTGTTATAAAGCATATTTGCAAAAATAACAGTCCTGGACATGGGTCTTTCAGGCCAAGTTTCATCTCAGAATGAACTCTCACAGTACTTAATATCACTGTGAGACTGTTAATTATATCTTGGCAGAAATGGGACCCCTATAATTAGGCTGATGTGTTTGACAGACTGTTTTTCACAAAAAAGTTGACCACAAATACTTCTTCATCGACCTAACAACCTTCCCATTTGAAAACCCCTATGCAAATGTGAAAGATACAGTCCATCTTGCTTCTCTAGTGGGCTTGATATGATTTGGCAGGACTTACTGAGTAGTTTGAAGCCAATTTGTTAGTGGAATGAACTGAGAGGTGATGAAAGAGCTTTAGGTCCTGAGCTGCGAGAAGGCAGTTGGCCACACAGCTTGTCCTATACATTTTTTTTTCAAAGAGAGCTCCAGAGCTTCTCACTCTTCATCTTCCCCTTGTCAAGCTCTCCACTGTGGTGACGTGCTCTGGCATTTCAGATCCCCAGCTGCCTCTCTAACAGTAGTGGTGTTAGCCATGAGACCCCTAGCCACGATATCAAAAATAAAATTCCCATTTCAATCCCCTCTAGGTGATTAGACCTTAGATGAGAAGAGGGAGAGCTATAGAGGTCATCTCCATCCCTCTATGCATGCTCTGTCTCACATGCCAGCGCTCCCTTGCAACATCCCTTGGGCTTAGGGCAGGCAGAGAAGGCAGAGCTAAGGCCAGCAGCAGCCACAGCCCATGGAAGAGTCCCATATTTTGGAGAACTCAGATATCACCTGCAAATTTGGCAGGCAGGAAGGACTGTTTGTTCACAAGTTAAACAGGGCTTGTTTTCAGGGAATCCCATAGTGAGCCTGCGTTATGCAACCAGTTCAATAGCTATACTGGGTCTGGTTGGGATGGAGTTAACTGTCTTCACAGCACCCCTTCTGGTGCTGTGTTTTGTGTTTGTGACCAAAACAGTGTTGATAACACACCAATGTTTTGGTTATTGCTGAACAGTGCTTGCACAGTGTCAAGGCATTCTCTATTTCTCACTCTGCCCCCTCTGCCAGGGAGTTGGTTGGGATGGGCAAGAGCCTGGGAGGGGACACAGCTGGGACAGCTGACCTGGACTGACCGAAGAGATACTCCGTACTATATACTGTCAATACCATATACTCGGCAATAAAACTGCAGTAAGGGAAAAAGAGAGATGGATTTTGGCTTCCAAGGTGGCCATTACTTGGAGACTGGCTGGGCATGAATCTGCCTGGGGGAGGTGGGGAGTGATTATCACCTTTGCATCACTAGGTTTTTCCCCCTTTCCTTCACCTATTAAACTGTCTTCATCTCAACCCACAAATTTCTCGCTTTTGCTCTTCCTATTCTCTCCCTCGTCCCACTGGGAGTGTGGGAGTGAGTGAGCGGCTGCGTGGGTGCTTGGCTGCTGGCTGGGGTCAACCCACAATAGCTGAAGATTAAAACACTGGTAGCCTGAGACCCAGCTGTTCTAAAACGCACCGCAGCATCGTTTCTGGCCTTCCGTCAAAAGTCCCCAACAGGAAGGGCCTGTAACAGTAGGTATTTGGGAGTGGGGCAGAGAAGGGGGGAAAGGGACATTGGTTTTATAAAGCTTCATTTAGAAAATGGAAAACAAAAAATGCAATTGGATGAAATGACAAATATTCCCAAAGGAGTCAAGTACCCTAGCGTGATTTTGCTTTCAGAGTGCAAGGACAGCCAAATGCCGCTCGGATTCAGGCTTTCATTTCATCTCCTTGCAAAAGTTACTTAACAGAAAATCACATAGTTCATAAGTTTTTAAAGGAACGAGCTGGTAAACATGGGGTGGCTGACCCACTTTGCTCTCCGCAACTGACTGGAGCTTGCTCTTCATGTGCCCAAATTAAGGCAATGTGCATTGGCTTAAATTCTGCTTAGTGAGGTTTAAGCTAAGGGATGCTATTTCACAGCAGGGAGTAGATAAGGACCTGCACAGGGATATTTAGAGGGACTGAGCTGAAGGAAGCTGACTCAGGGAGTGGAGTCACATGCCTGCATTTGGTCAAGAATATTCTTCTTCTCTCACGCCCCATGTCCAGCAGAGCTGCCTCCAGCAGAGCACCCTGGTGTGGAGCCGACCTTATCCCCTCCCCGACGTGGGGCCCGTCTCTCTTCAGGATGAAGGGCTATTTGCTGAATTGGTGGGCAGTTTCAGAGGTTTGGTTTTCTTAATGCAAGGTTTAGTTTAGATTATTATATTAAAGGAGCATTTGTGAGAGAAGATATTTCTGTTGGAAAGATCCGGCAGCCTTTGTTTTCCACAGGATTTTGTCCATTCTATCCCTGTCACTACAGAAAGGCATACTTTTAAAGAAAACAACTTGAAATCAAAAGTTAAATTGTTGAAGTGCAGGAAATGCCCTAGAATCATGTTCCAAGGACAACAGTCCTGTTTAGTACAAAATCACTAATGCCTTCAGAAGCTGTTACTAACTAGAGCTGCCTCAGCAACACCACAGGTTGAAATGATCCTTGAGATTCAAAGCCCCTTTTTCTCATTCCATTTGATTTGTCAAATAAATGTGATAAATAGTTTGATAAATGGATGCTGAAAGTTAAACCTCACATGGAGCAGACTGTGCCTTTTTGGCTAGGAGGAAAAAGAAAGTTGGACTGCACCGAGGAAGAAGGTCTGCGCCATAGTACCCAAAAAGAAGCAGATGAACAGGTTTTGTGAATGAGGCAAGTGATGTGGGGTTTTTAAGTGTTATATTCCCATAACTGCTATCACTAATAAACATTTATGTTGGTGCAGTGCCCAGTCATTTCAACCTGATGAGAACCCCTACAAGGCTCCACTGTGGAAACTTCTCTACAAACTGATGACAGTCTGTGCTTTCCATTATCCTGGAATACTTGATATATTTTTATTACACTGGATACCTTGGCATGAGTGATCTGCTTCTGGCTGCATTTACAGCCAAGCCTTCTTGTTTTCATGGAGTCGAACATTAAGGTGTTTGCTAAGAGAGATGAATTTCTTTATACCTCAGTGATGTTCAGAGTAAGCTTTTTGGATAATTCCTGCAGTTTCCCCTCCAATTGAAATGTATTCCCTAAACCTTGTGAAACTGTGGGCTGATTTATTTCAAACTCATTTCCTCCAGAAACCTTTCTACTTCTCAACAGTGTTTTTACTGTAATACCTACACTAGTGATCTTCACTTGAGCACTCCGAGAGAGTGAAGTGTCATTATCTTCAGCTTTTCAAGCAGACACAAACTAATACAGAAAAGGAATTAATCTCACTTAACTTCAGCCAGGTAAAAGTTAAGGATCTGGTCTAAGCTTGTTTTATGTAGGCTCCTTCTATAGCCCTCATGGAGAGACATCCCTTCAGAAGGTGATTCATCCTGCCTCTCTAAGGCACTTTTCTTAAGAGTGGGACAGTTTGCCCTCTGGAGATGCCTTGGCTGTGGGAATGTAAGGATGAGAAAGAGCAATGAACAATAGCTAGGTTGCCCTGTAAAAGTATACAAACAAATGATAACATAAATTGTTCACCCCAACACCCTTGGTTTTGTGCAATTAAGTTTTGTAATTTTATATGGAGTTTATTTGACCTTATGCATGCTTATTTATATATGTAACTATTTAATTTTACTGTATTCGGTTTTATACAGCGACAACAGCACGCAGCAGACTCCACTGCAAAGTTTTCAGGGAGTGACCAAGGTTGGAGTGGGTCGAGAATTGAGTATTTTTGCTAGAACCACTGTTTGTTCAGAGGCTGCTCTACAGCTCACATATCAATGCTTATTTTGTTCTCTGTGTGTGCATATTATAATTTGTAGAGGTATCATGCCTTGGTAAAGGTAAGTGCCTGAGCTGATACAGCTCTTGTATACTGTGACTATGCGTACATTTACTTGCAGAGTAATGTATGCCCAATGACTAAGAGACCTCTTGATTACCATCAGTGTCTGGATGCTGGGAGCATTTCTTATCCTTTTATGTTTGTAATTCTGTATCTTCAATGTACAGAGCAACCACCTGCTAACGTCTGTTTCACTAACTATCTGTTGATAGTTAAGAAAAGTTGAATCTTAGTGAGTTCAAAGTAATGAAATCAGAATTTGCCACAGTTCATAAACATAGACATCATTGACATTCAATGTTAACGCTGGCATTTGATCTTCCTATCATATGTCCATATTTCTGTTTATATATTTGGGTAGCAGTGATTTTTGGAGTCTAGAGAAGCAAATTTGCAAGCAGGGAGGAAAGAAGATTCTCCACAGTTCCTGATCTGAGGAGGGTGACTTTCCAAAGATGGAACAGCCTGTGAAAAAAATGTCACTGAACAGGCAGGATCAACAAGCTGGCTCCAGCCAGCGAGACCACCCCTCCCGGCTTCAGCCTTGAACACCACGGAGCCCATGGTTGTGCACCTTCAGATTAGAAGAGAAGCTAAAATCATAAAGGACAAGCTCAGTTATGCAAAGTAATTAACTGACAAACTCTTCTTCTTCATTCACACTGAGTGACCCCTTGCTGATAGGAGTGGGACTACTTGGGGAGAAAGGTAATTGCTCTAAGTGAGCAACTGCTGTAATTTTCCAGTTCTTTCTACACTGCAAAAATAGCCCTGACTGTACAGTTATATAAATGGATTGCTAGGGGTAAAGAGATTCGTCAGCAAGGATCTGGTTCTGCCGCAGGAAGCTGGAGGACCTAAAGATATACGTGCGTACGCTCCTCAGCACCAGTTACATTTAAGTAAAATGAGTCCCACGAGTAGGGTCTGTACTTTAACAAATGGCCTCACTTCTCTACCCCAGGTCCCACCCTGTGAATAATGGGAGAGTTATGGTGGATGTGCCAAGAGCAGCCTAGCAAAGCATGTTTGCTTTCAAAACACTGCTCCCTATGGATAAGCCAAGAGCCTACTTGGCAGATGCGTGAGGAAGTTTGCACTGATTATGATCTGACTAAACAAAATAATTTGGGGCCTAATGTGTGCAAGGCAGTACCTTTTCCCAGTGCTTATTCAAATTTAAAGGAGATCTGGGCCAGTTCCAGGTAAGGTGTGACCATGGCCAGCCATCATTTTAAGAAGGCCAGGTACTGGCTAGTGAGAGTACAGCTTGCAGGGCTGAAAAGGAAGCAGATTTTCCCTCTGCTCTTTACAGATAATTAAATGTTGCTAGAATTCAATGGGAGAAGTCTTATATTGCACCTGTAACTGCCTTGTCCAGGAGAAAAGCGAGCCATGGCTGTAAATTCTGCATACAGATCCATACAGTCATGAGGTGGAAAGCAAAGGGCACTCTGTGGCCAGTCAATGTAACTTCACTCCTGAGCAAGTGAAAAGCAAGAAAGGGAACTCATTCTCTTCCTTTGCAGCTTTAAGAGAAGCCCTACTATAAGGAAGACTCCCTAGCATGAACTGAATTTGGAGACCAAGTCTACCACACATTAATTTGCAAATAATCACCAGGATACTTACACCACTGGAGCGTTTGATTTAAGAATAACAGAATCATGTGGAATATATGTCTGCTTGTGTCTATATAGTAATAACACCAGCTGCCTCTGATTTTTATAGCAAGTTTTTTTTATTCCTCTATGTAACTCACCCTTTAAAACTCTCAGGTCTGAAGACAGTCAGAGAAACTTTTTCTGAGAGCGTTCACATAAACATTTGTCTGCAGAAGTATGTTATTTTTTAATAAGCAACAGCTAAATGGATTGACATTCCTGCCAAAATGGGGGCTACTTGTGTGTGGGTGTCCTGCAGAAGCACAGGGATAAAGTGTGCTGTAAGTTGAATTCCACAAAAAAAAAATCATGCAGGACAATGTCTAGGTTCCAGCTTAAGATAAGGGAGGTGTAGGTTAAGTCCAAGCTCTGCCAGATTCAAACGAGAGCTTTTCATTGCTGGGTGATCCAAGTCACGCAAAGTAAAACTTCAGCACTCAACCAAGACCAAGTGTTATCTCACGGCAGGGAACAGAAACGCGCTCTCTGACAGAAATTACAGAAATGCAATTCTGAAAAGTTTTCTGTTGCTGACAGTGTTACAACTAGCTCTAGCCTACATTTAAAATGCAACTATGCGTGTGCAGCTACCCATCGGCTGGTTGTCCCCATGGGAAGTAAGTCTTTCAGTTTAGTCTGTGCTAAACTGCTTCTCGCAATGTGTCAGAGAAGGAGTCTGCGTCCATAAGGTCACCAAAGCCACTCCAGCCCACGATGGAAGGCAAGGGAAGTCCCACAGGACCTGTATCAGGACTGCAAAGACAAGATGCCTTTGGTTTCAATCTGTAAAAAATGTGATTCTTTAATATCTAGAATAATTTTTATTCTTCTTTTCAGCAGAAAAGGAAAACACAGAGAAATAGCCTGCAGTGGAGTTATTTTTCCTTAGGACTCGCTTGTCTACATTTCTGGGGAACGAAAGAGGTTGAGGGTGAACTCATCCGCGGGAAGGCAGGCACATCCAAGGGGGGAGAAAGCAGCAAAGCAATGCACCCGAGAGAGGAGAGCGAGCGTGGAAGCAGAGGCCCAGGTGTCCAACAAAAACCACCGTTAGAGAAGTCGGAGGCTGCAGAGCAGGAAGGCTGCGTTGCTCATTAAAGCACCAGCGCTGCCAAAGGAGACCAAACGGCTGTCAGAAGAAGAAATCAGAAGTGGAGCAGCGGGTGCCAATGAAACGCCTGAGGGGGCTCAAGGGCTCGGTCAAAGGAAAAGATCCGGCGCTGCGCATCAACGCCGAAAGAGCCGGGGAGGCACGGCACGGGGATGCAGAGACTGCCGGGGAGAGAAGAGGGACTGTCAGGCAGTGAGGCAAGAGGAATCAGGCTGAGCAGTTGGAGGAGAAATGGATGGTAACCAAGAGGAAGACAAGATGGAGCGCAGGTCAAAGGACAAAGTGTTGGCAAACAAAGAGCAGGACACCCTCAGCACAACGCTGACCAGGTTCAGCGCAGTATTGCAAACAGAGCAGGTTATATCAAGCTGGGGCTCCTGTCAGGTCTTGCTGTAATTCAGGCTAGTCAATCAGCCTAGCTTCTGGCCAGGGGCTGCCAGGCACAACATCAGAGTGCAAAGCAACGGGCTGGATTCACGTTACTGAAATCAAATAAAATTTTAAAAATCCTGCTACAGGGGCTGATTCGTGATAATGCTTTTCCGTGAAACAGTCAATATTCTCTGTCAGTTCCTTGGCATTTTATTAGGCATAAAAAGTGGAGACTGAAGAAACGTATCAGAGTCAGACAGGGAAGGCAAGGTTTTACCAGCACAGGCTCAAAATGGCTGCATGGGCTGGAAAAGCAGGTGGATCCACCTGCATCTAGGTGGATCGTGTAGATTCTGCCATGTGAGCACTAGAAGTCTTCTATCACATTTCATTTTAAAAGTAATTGTAAAAAGCAATTAAATGACGTGTATACTGCCTTTCTATCTCATCCCTTCTATAGCTCATCTTTGGAGTATGACCTTAGACAGAAATAAAAATAATAACTATTTCATTTTAGAAACCCCTGTAATTGACATCTTTTTTTTTTTTTTTTCCCACACAAATGCATTAGGTTTTTAATGGTAGGAGATTCTGGATGACTGGACAGCTATTGGACTTTAAACCTAACTTTCGAAGAGTGCTAGTGGTATCAGGCCTTATGGCTGTAATTTTAATAGAATATACCCACGTGGATGGGAAATGAAGAGAAGAGTTTTTCTTAAGGAGTTAAAACGCAAGTTATAATCCTACAGCAGATTAAAATTGGAGGTATCCAAGGTATTTCAAATTATCAAATATGTCTGTAGTTTATCACAGGTATGCTACCATCATGAATGCAATATATATCAGTGTAATTTCACCAGGAAACTTTCGAGACGTTTTAAGCTTTACTTAAATAGTTTTGCTTTCTGTTAAATCTTGCTCTCGAAAAATCAAGCCAAATATGAACTAATTCCATGGACTTTTCTTAGGAGACTGCGGTCTCCCCATCAATGTAAGCAAGAATAACTGACAGTTCACACCAACCGTGTGTTAATGATGGCAGCAGAGCTACTGTTTCATAAGAACTATCACAAAAATGACATACACTCCCAAGGACAATAAAAAGAGTGAGGAGCTATGCCAAAAGGTTTTGGACGGAGTATTCACACTCTCAGCGCTTTCACTGCATAACAGCTTTCCTTCACTGCTAGCTTTCATATTTTGATGAAATAGCAGTTCATCCTTATTATCTGTGAGATGAGTTTTATGAGATGTTCATAGGCCGAAGTCTGAAGAACAAATCATTCAAGATTTTCTATGGGCCTGATTCTGCACCAGAAAAGTTGATGTGAATTTTATTGCTGATTTGTCAGGGCATCTGATGCTTTTATCTTAGAAAATGTTCATATGAAAAAAAGTTTAAAGTATTTTTGATATTACATTTTATTCTTCTAATATGATAACAGAAATTAAATGAGCTGGTGCAGACTTAGGTGATGTCGACTGTATAAAACTGAAGGCTTTGAAGAGCAGCCTGCAAGTAGCAGGCAACAGTAGCAACAAGTAGCAAACAAAACTAATCCTTAAAAATACATTAATTTTTATTGAAGAAGAGGTTATTTGTGCTGTAACACACTAGACACTTTTAGAATATTGGAGGCAAACTGGTGAAATGTTCCCTGAAAACTGTGGAAATGCAAAAGGTCTGACCAACCTCATCCCTCCCTCCTTCCTTACCCAAGAAAAAGCAGTAAGTATCACTGAGAGTTTCTATACTTTCCTGGTCAGAATGTAGTTTTCAGTTGACACTTTGGTATGATATGCAAATTTTAAAGAGAAAATACTCATCTTTTAATGTAGATTGAATAGTAACTGTAAAATAGGATGTTTCCTATAATTTCAGATGTACTGTCCCCTGTTGTCTTCTGATGCTGTTCTGCCAGTTTCTGGGGAGATGGGCTGAGAAGCCATTCACTGGACTATGCAAAATGAGCCAGAGTATTGCTTTGTCTTCAGAGATCATTCGTTTATTCCTTTCTATCATTAAGGTTTGTATTATATTATATTATATTACATTATATTATAAGTTCTGGTGCTGTATCTGTTAGGGTGTTATGGGTAAAATGAACAAGCACCTGTTTACTGCTGCCAGTGTTTGTGACAATTATTAAAAACACAAATCTCTGCTTTGCCCTAAATTACATTTCAAGGGCTCCTGCCATGCATAAAAAAGGAGACTTGTCACAGTGACATAGTGCCATAGACCAGACCTTGCAATAGGCCCTTGCTACAGCACGGAGTACGGGAAGGGCTGGAGGAGCAAGCAGGGCATCAGCCCTGGGCTGCCCCAGGCACTGTCTGCCTGACAGTGCTTAAGCAGAGTTTCCCCAGGCTCTGCACAGCTCCAGCAGCCCCAACCTCCCCAGTGCTAAGACACCATGGAAGAAAAGCTAAGTGTCAGCAGCTGGCTGGCTCTGGTCACTATTAAAAAGTCCCTCTGTAGGCCATGGAGACGGGTTTTATCGGCTGTGAGTGTCCATTGGTCATGCACCGGGAACCCTCTTGCAAGCCCTGATAAATATAGAATAGTGAGTAACACTACAGAAATGCTAGCAGCTCATATTGAGACTGACCGTGTTTCAGTGGAAAAGTGGAAAAGTAAATGTTCAGAAATATTGATTCATTACATGGAGAGCTTTGGTTTGAACCAGGTGCCCATGAGACATTTCATTTCACATCCCAAGGTTTCCCAAAGCAAATGTTCAGTCTCCTAGTGAAGGCAGTACATGATTAAGGGTCTCTCAAAAAAAGAGGATACAGATATCACTCTTTATCTTTAGCACACACACCCCTATTGGGCTGTGGTCTGATGAAGATGATCTGAAGAGTAATCAAGTCCTTACACAGCTAAAGGCTTTAAGCATGGTCCACAGACACCTGCAATTTGCCAGAAAATGAAGTCCTTAGATACGGCTATAATGGCTTCCAAAATTGATGCCATCAACAATCCCCGACAGGTTTCCAGTATTGAGTATGTTTAATTTTACTCACATAAAAGTATACCATTCAAGGAGCTTCTGCCATTTTCTGATGGACACCCATATAGGACAAAACCAGCGTGGTTCACATGAGCTCTGCCATGGTGTTGAGGAACCAGAGTTCCAGCAACACCACCCATTAGTGTTTCAGATAAAAAAATCCTATTGCAATTAAAAAGAATGAAATTAAGCAGTAAAATCCTTGTAAAGCCAGCACATTGTCCATGTGGGGAACTGCAGTGGCAATGGCAGGGTATTTTAGTCTGGGAAGGTAGCTTGGGCAGTATCAATAATGCTCCTTGCTAGTGTAAGCAAACCCCAAGTGACAAATCAGGACTGAATTCACCCACATCAGAAGCAGGTGCCACTCCATTGACTGCGTGGTCTAAGCCAGCCTACATTTGGCTCGGCTCATCTGTCATAAGAAGACTGGGTATTGCTGACAGATCCTTTTATGCCCCTCTCTTTCTACATGCAGAAGATCCTCTCTTTCCATACTCAGAACATCCTTACCAAAGTCAACAGAGACTGGCCAAGATCTCTGGTTAGTTTGATTTCATTTCCCAGAATCACAGTATAGCATCATAACTAAGCCTTTGGTCTGCTGAACCCAGAGTCACACACCGGCCTCAGTATCAGCCCGAACCATTCCAGCAGGCATCTGTCAGAGCAGCTTCCTCCTGTGTCTCCCTATTACCTTCAGCTCTCTACGGCAGGTGTTTCCAGCTTAGTGTTTGTGATCTGTGGAGAGCTTAAAGCAAGCTAATGTAATCTGGTTCCAGTTCAGCAGAGCTTGTAAGCACATAGCTTAATTTGATTGGAGTCCCTGGGACTATTACATTGTGTGTTATTAACCATGTGCTTATGTGCTTTGCCAGCCTGGGAAAGGACTTCCCATTTTTCTAGATCTCTAAGAGACAGTAGGACTGTCTAGACGGTGCCCAAAACAACCATTGTTTTTCAGTAGTTGTTTGGTAGAAGCCTTTCTTCCTCCATCTATTTTGCAATGAGGCTTTGCCTGGATATTGTGGTGAGCCCAAGAGCCCGGGGTCTGAACGCACAGGCTTTATGCAAGCTACATCACTGGATCCTGAAGTCCCAAGCTCTGCGGTTTGCCACCTCCGATAAGAGAAGTTTCAGAGGAGGCTGATTATATAGCTATTTCAACCAGCCAGCTGTGTTGTGTTCTATCTTTCCTGCTCCATATTGCATGGCACTACTGAAGTGAGCTACTGTGTCTGTAAGAAAAATTGTGTTGCCTACGTGTTTTTGTCAGCTGGATCAATTGCTTACTTTTCTCAACCTCACAATGTCAAGACTGAAGATGGCCGGTCCTCTACTCCACAGATCCCATCTGCCCAAGAACTGGTCTAGCTTTTTACCTTCTTTTCAGTTTTCAGCTATTTATTTCATGCGTAAAAGATGACTGGGGATTGGGAGATTGTAGTAATGGAAGAGCAGTTCTTGCACCCTTACAGGACATTCCTTCATGCTGAGCCCTGATGGCCCTCGCTGTCCACTTGTTGGATGCTTTTCATCAGGGATGCCTCAACAGCACCACGAATGCCTCCTCATGAATGCCTACGATGAGGCAGGCAGGTGCTACTACCACGTATGTATCTCCAATGAACGTCTAAATTAACGAAGCATAAAAATAGCCACAGGTCCTTGAAATCAATCACAGACTTCAGTGGTATGAAACCCTAATGTCAGAGCCTTTCCATGGAAAATGAAATTTCTTCCAAGAGAACAGATATTAACATTATAAATTAAAACATACCAAAGTCATAAATATCTGTCAAAAAACTGCTGTGCTGCTGTGCTAGAGCTGCTGTGCTAGAACACTCTCCTGTAAACTGGACAAGAGAGGGATATAGCATTTAAAAGTATTAGTTATAACATTTGGGAAAAGCAGTGCATTTTCTCTTCTATGTATCAGAAATGGAACATTTCAGTGTTCATTCCCTGGTTGTTTGTGCCGTTTCAAAAGAGCAATTGCAATTAAAGGAACATATGACCTTCTTTTGTCCTCAAAGGAGACTCATGTAGTCCCCTGGTGTAATGCAGCTGGGTGCAGCAAACAAGATCTTGTAAGCCATTTATCTAAGTATAATGGTGTCATACTAAACCAAAGAAAACTTCCTCTAGCCATGTGTGCCAATGCTGGACACAGGGATCACGTGAGAATATCAGATGACCCATAATAAAACTCATGTGGTTCACAACGAAAATGGAAAGCGTAGTAAAAATCTGCGGATCTTTTTCTACTCTTTGGACATTGTTTCCAATTCAGAGTTGTCCCTGGCATTGACCTATCTAGATTTTTGATGAATACATTACTGATTTTTAATAGATACAAAAGACTATAAATCTTAGTTCTTAGGTCAGCGCACCATTTGCCTCCCAAAACATGCAAAGCGGAGCATGTAAAAATGACTGGGGGGTGGGGTGTGTGCAGAGGTGCACTACAGATTGCCAAGTGATTCTTTGCAGTAGGACCACCCAGTTCACTACCTAAACTAGAAGGTCAAGGTTTTTTTATGCCTGACTTAGGCAGGGATGAGGCCAGAAGAAAAAGGAAGGAAACAATGTAAGAGTTTTGGAATATATGAGTTTTAGAAATGCAGAAAGTCAGGTAACTAAAATAAAACTACATGCCTCTGAATTGATGCAGAAGGGCTGCACTTCCAAGGCGTGTTCTGGAAATGCTATAAGCTTTTCCAGAAAATAGGAAATAGGAGAGCTGGCACAGCCACGGGGAGAAAAGAAAAAGACATGGGTCCCTGTGTCAGGGCAACAGCATACAGATTCAGGCAACCCCGTTGCAACAGAGAGGGAGGCATTCTACTGTCATTTAAAAAAAACAAACCCCGAAGCAGCGTGGTCCCAGAGTCAGCCAGACCACGCTATTGTCCTAGTACACAGAACAATCAGAAGCAATGAAAAAGATCTGTGGGATTTTGTCTTCAGTTTGCCCTTCTAAATCAGGAGAAAAATGTGAATTGCCTTTTCTTCAGTGGGTTTTTAGGTGGAATTAACTGAGACTGGAGTTCTTTCCTTGTAAAGACAGAACCATTAAGAGGCAGATGTCCGTGGAAAAGCAAACGGTTCCCATTGTCTTTCCTGAAGGAGTAACAAAATGAGAATAGTTCCGTTTCTATTTCCTCGCCACAGGAGAGGGGTAAAAAAAAATGAACCCCAACAGTAGGGATTCCTAAGTGAAAAAGGTACAGAGAAAGCATCATTTGGCTTTCTTACATTTTATGGCAAATTTTGCGGGTTTGAATTCGCAATTAGCTCACGGTGCAGCTGGACGAAACTAACACAACGCGCCTGCTGGGGGCGGCCAGCTCTAAGCAAACCCTGCTGCAAACCGAAGAACCCAAAGGACGTGCCAAACCGAGGATGCCAGGGGCCCTCCGCGCCGCGGCCGTGGCGTGGAGCATCCTCCCGTCGGAGCTGCGGTTGCCGTGGGAGCAGGGATGCTTTCCGTCGCATCGGCATAAAATCTGTGCTCCCGCGCTCTGCCCTTACAACCGCGTGGGCCTTTTCTCGGCAAGTGCGGGTGACTTTACAGACTTTGGGAGTTCTCCATGTTTGTTGAAAGGAGGAGGGTGGACGACTCAGGACGCCTCAGCCCTAAATTATTTTTTTTTTTTTGGGGGGGGGGGAGTAGGGAGGATGCAGTGTCGTCTTTTTCATTTGAGCGTACGCTGCGTGCGAAGAGCTCTATAAACAGCCGGCGCTCGGTGCCAGGCAGGGATGCACGGAGATTCAGGGGGAGGCGCGGAGCTGCCGCGGTCAGCCCAGCCCCGGTCCCGCTCCCTGTCCCGGCCCCGGCCCCGGCCCCGGCCCCGGCCCCGGCTGCGGCGCAGCGCGGTGCGGTGCGGGGCGGAGCTGCCGGCGGCTTTCCCGAGCCGATGCCGCCCTCTCGCGGGCTGCGGAGCCGGCAGCCGGTGCCGGGAGCTCCAGGCAACCTTATTCCTGTAGAGGAAGAGAAAAAAAAAACCCCACTAAAATAAATCCGGGCTGCCCTCTGCTCTCCGGGCAAACACCGACCTTTCTAAACGCAGGGCACACGCATGGAGACTTGGCAGAAGCACCATTTTTTTTTCTTTTTTTCCCCGTTACACATTCATTTATGTACTTACGGATCTATTTGTATGCGCCTCCCACCGCTGGGACGTGCGGGGTGTCATAACAACTACTAGCACAGACAGAAAGCTCCTGTCAGCCGCAACCAGCACAGGCAAACCATTTGTGGGTCTGCTGTAGTGTTTAATTAGAGAGCTGCCGAAGCAAACACGCTCTCCCTTCAAATCTAACACTCACCAGGCACTGGCTTTCCCAGGCAGCTTGCTGGAGAAAGCACCGTGTGTGAGAGCTTTCCCATGAGACTACATTGTCACTGGTTTCAGACACCAAAAAGCCCCGCAAAAGCCCTAACTTGCATGTATTTTTTAGCAGTTCTTATGATAAAGAAATTCTCCCTTTGGTAGCAAGGCTCCAAGAAGTAAGGCAATCTGGAGCCAGGCGGAGGTTTTGGACACTGGTTTAAATCATATGACCTCATCTGGTCAAAGCCACAAAGGCCGATGGTGTCCCTGCCCTGTCAAAGACTTTTTGTGGTGCCTTAGGCAACACCCGTGTTGTTGGGACTTGACCTGGGTGCCCGGATGCCTCTGAGATGCTGAGCTGGGGGCCTCAGGTTCTCACCTGGAAAACAGGTGCCTCTCTGCTCTGCTTGCACGTACAGGAAAGAGTGAGAGGACTCAGCTACTGTGAGACAGGAGCTATGAAAACTACTGTGACAAAACTTTAAGCATCACAGACTGAAGCGTCTCTAGAAGCAAACGTGGTGCCTGCCCGAGCCCTGGCTGCACTGTGTTGCCCACTCAGGAACCACAACAGGTGAGTTTGCACTAGGAAGAAGGGTTTACAGCTTCCTGACTCACCTGGGCAAAGATGATCCATTCCCATGTCCTGGTTTCAGCTGGGATAGAGTCAATTTTCTTCTCAGGAGCTGGTACAGTCCTGTGTTTTGGATTTAGGATGAGAATAATGTTGATAACACACTGATGTTTTAGTTGTTGCTGAGTAATGCTTACACTAGTCCAGGACTAGTGTATGGTGTCATGCTTATGACTGGGAGGAGTTGGCCGGGGGGAAGCGATCGCTGCTCAGGGACGGGCTGGGCATCGGTGGTGAGTGGTTGCATCACTTAGTTGGGTTTTTTCCCCGCCCTGGGTTTTGTTCCTCTCTCTGTCTCGTTGTTTTCCTTTTCATTACTATTACTATTTTTTATTTTTTTTCCCCAATTATTAAACTGTTCTTATGTCAACCCATGAGTTTTCTTACTTATGCTCTTCTGATTCTCTCCCCCATCCCACAGGGGTGGCAGGAGGGAAGGTGAGCGAGCGGCTGTGTGGTGCTTAGTTGCTGACTGAAGCTAACCATGACACCCATTATCTGAGCATCTACGTTAAATGCAAACTCCACTGAGCGATTATTTGTAAGTTGGATGTGCATATTCCAACAGCTGTAACACTGGATGGTCTGAGATGTTTTCAGGCTGTTGTGCTCTGTAGGCATTTCTTGGTTGGCAGCAGGCTTCAGGGCTACAGCAACAAGAAAGGCTGCAAACCAGCAGCAACAAGGAAGTCCACGCTTGCACCCCTACCTGGCCCCAGGGTGCAGAGGACCAAGGGGCATGGAGCAGCTAGGGGAGTGGGCAACATTTTTTCCACTAAATTAATCTTTCCATGGAAATGGAGTGCAGGAGCTCTCGAGATTTCATCTCAAGAGCAAATCCTATTTATTTGCTCTGTTTTTTACAAACCCCTTGGATCAGTAGCACCCAGCTTTCCATCTCCCAGCACATCTGTGCAGCTGCACCTCAGAGCTTGACAGCAGTTTGGGTGCCATGAGGAAATAGAGCTGCAGAGTTGCTGGTCTTGGACAGCACAACATGGAAGGATGATAGCAAACAAATGAGTGTTGGTACAAAAGGTCTGGAGGATATAGCTATAGCACTAGAGGGACCTGTAAGCATTTTACATTGAGTTATTTGTCCCCAGGAGTAAATGTAGCCCAAATGTAAAGGGTAAGAAGGCACCACAGAAACAACTCCAGTACAAAAAAACACTCACTGGCCAGTGCTGAAAACCCTCCACAAGCATGGAGGTTCCTCCCAGAGACTTTATTGCTTGTCATAGGCAATAACGATTTATTTCAGTGTCTTCACTGTTAGATATAATAGCCAAACAGAGGTATGAAAGACCCAAGCTGACACTCTGGTTGAAATCTATTGCTCTGCCTAATCATTGTATAACCAGTCATGGCTAAACAACAAATCACCAGTGTGGCTATAAATTGTGTATTTTCATAAATAAATAAACAGGCAGTCTTATGCATTCAGCTTTCCCATTGCATCATGTGGTTTCTCTAAGACACTTCTGGGGGCTTCTGAGTATTGCTTCTCAAGCTCTCAAATCTTGAGCGATATCAGGATTGTCAGTTTTTTACCAGGCTGAAAAGCACCAATATTTTGTTTTGCTGAGCCCAAAGAACATTTCGGTGCACTTGGGCTGCAACCGTTTTAGAGAAAGGAATCCAAATCACGCAGAAGAGGAAAGATTTCTGATAAAAAATAGAAGAGAGGTCCTGGGCATCTGTGGTCACGAAATAATCAGTTACCCTCCTTTACAAAGGTAGGGGGACTCAGCGCACTCTCCCGAGGGCTGCCCAATCCTGCCTCTGAACTGAAATCTCCCCTGCAGCTTTACTGTTGTGTGTGGTTTAAAAGCTCCTGTTTTCAGCCCACCATGGACATAATTATTGCTATGTATTCTCATTTGTAGCACACTTTGGTATCTTTGGGAAACAAAAGACAGCAAATGCATAAAGAATATGATGATTATCCATAGATTTCATATTTTCTGGATGAACGGAGGGAGCAGCAGGCTACTAATCTCATCTATATGAACCTTTACATTATATTTGCTCCATCTCAGTCTCTTTGGTGTTCGTTATTGCCTTCCCTTTCTGCTGCTTGATACAGTGAAGTAGACTTGGACACTTTGCGGTACCTTTAATAGGCTCAGTGCAGCAAAGTGCTTTCAGCTCACTCATGCTTCTCTTGATTTCAGGGCAGGAAAAGCAAAGTTAAGGGCAACTGCACTAGGGTGTGTTTGCTGACTCAGTGTTGTGGTTTAGCTTCAGTCGGCAACTAAGCACCACGCAACCACTCGCTCACCCTCCCCCCCATCCCACCGGGGTGGGATGAGAGAATCTGAAGAGCAAAAGTAAGAAAATTCTTGGGCTGAGATAAGAACGGTTTCATAATTGAAATAAAATATAATAATAATAACAACAACAACAACAACAACAAAAATCATAATAATAATTAAAAAATTGTAATGAAAAGGAAAATAACAAGAGAGGGAGAGAGAGGAACGAAACCCAGAGGGGGGAAAAAACCCAAGTGATGCAACCGCTCACCACCCGCCAACTGATGCCCATCCCATCCCTGAGCAGCGATCGCTTCCCCCTGGCCAACTCCCCCCAGTTTCTATACTGAGCATGACGCCATATGGTATGGAATAGCCCTTTGACCAGCTTGGGTCAGCTGTCCTGGCTGTGCCCCCTCCCAGCTTCTTGTGCACCTGGCAGAGCGTGGGGAGCTGAAAAGTCCTGGACTAGTGTAAGCACTACTCAGCAACAACTAAAACATCAGTCTGTTATCAACATTATTCTCATCCTAAATCCAAAACACAGGACTATACCAGCTCCTGGGAAGAAAATTAACTATCCCAGCCAAAACCAGGACACTCAGTCCTTCCAATTTTGCTCCAAATCCTTGCAAGAATTCATTTACTTGTATTTAATGTAGGCCTGTAAACCATCTCCTCACCTTAAAAATGGCCCTTTGCCACAGTTTGTATCTACAAAGACTGAAGCACATGGCTGTTTTCCCCATCTTCTTTCATAGACTCAGTGCCAGGATCTGCACTTTAAGTGAAAACACAAAACAGCAGGAGAGAACGGGAGGCTTGGGAGGTCACCATGAGAAAGATAATATGACAAAGGGATAAAAGACTTGGCAGATCTGAATCCTTTTTTTTTTTTAAATCTGATCATCATGGCTCTGTTTAGATGTTTGTGTGCATACTGCACAGGTGGTTTACTTTTTCATATTGTTAACAACATTAAACACGAGTTACTAAACATCTATGTGAAATAATGAAATTTGGCATTAAAAAGGCATCTAATTTTAAGTTATTCTGTTTCTGTGGACACAGTGTGGTCCAACAAAAGGCTCAACATACCTCACCAGTTTAGAAATGGGCTTTTCAGATCATCCAGTCCTCTGATCTGTGCCTGTTGTTCCAGCTGCTCCAGTGCCCAGGAGCCCTGAGAGCCACCAGCCACAAAAGCCCTGCAGATCTTCAAATCCAAGGTTAAGGCAAGCGAGTGAGAGGGATCATGGCATTGCCTGGTTCATGTTAAAAACATGTGAGGAGGATCGTGGTATTGCCTGGTTCATGTTAAAAACGTGTTTGTGTGCTGAGCCCCAGATGTATTGAAGGAAATGCCATTCTTTTATCCAGCTGAAGACCTCAGTAAGAGATATTTACCAGCAAGCTGTTAACTCTAAGATTCCCTAAATAATTTACCTTCAGTAAATTTTTCTAAACAGCTCTGGGCAAGTGCTGCCTTGGACCTGTGTGACAGCCGTAGCACACCACCAGAAGACAGCAATGGTCGTCTGCCTCCTCTAACAACAGAGGTGTGAGCTCCTATCCTCCTACCCTCCCCAGCACAGGGGGCATTAATAACACACATCAGGCCTCTTCAGAGGTTGCAGTAGCTAAAACACCAAAACAATCATTTGGCCAATTATTGGCAAAAGCCAAGAGAAGGCCTCGGGTCAGTTTCTCAGCTTCATCACATCGTGCCTTCCTGATGAACCTCTCTGAGGCCAGCCGTTTCCTTTGCAGATTGCTTTAGGCCTCTTTGCCAGCACACTATATGGCTTTGGAAAGCTACTAGCTGGTCTTGTTTTAACTGCTTAGCACGTCTTCTACTAACACAGATATAATGTCTCACCTTGTTTCTTCTTATTTTAGAAAAGAAAAGGACTCCACTAGCAACCCTGTCAGCCCATGACTTCTCTTGACCTGGCTTATTTTTCCTCTATTTCCACCCACATACCCGCCAGATGTAGTCTGCTGCTGGTTTAAGGGAGACCAAGCCTTTCTGTCAGTCCAGCTTATTAATTCCAACATAAGAATTCAGAAAGTAATGCCAAACAAATTTTACATAAGCTAGCCATGTCTCTAGAGCTCCTGCCAATCTTTAAGTCTAACCTGTCTTTATTTCTCCCCTCACAACTCCTTCTGATAGGAGCTGATCATCAAACAAGACTGACTAACCTTCAGTCCGTGTCCTTACAGGAGCAGACCATCTGCAATAAACGTACCAGTGTTCATCTGGCCAACACAAAGCACCTCTACACTTATTGATGTTGATGTAATTTTTGTTGGGGTTTCCGGTCATTACATTGCACCCAATCGATTAAACAAGGAATCTTGATTGTTAGTCCTTTTGCTGGTATCTTGAGCCCCAGCTTGGCTACGGTCTCTGACTGGAACCATCCACATGAGACACACTCCACTGAAACAGAGCATTTGTTGTACATGAGAAGAACAAAGCCATAAAACAACAGAAAGCCCATAGCATATTTATCAGTCTGAAAGAAACCAAAGCCTGAGTGATAAACCTGGCTCTTCTTTGTAAGGATGTAATGCTAAAATGACTTCTTCAGAGGCATAGCTTCCAACTCTGGGAGCAGACTGCAATGGAAGTTACTCACATTCTTGCTCTGTCAGGAGCTTGCAGGTTTGGGGCCATAAGAATACTTAGCTGGTACCAGGGAGCATCACTTCTCTACAGCCAGGCCCAGGCAATGTCACCTAGATCTGGTCCAGTGACACTTCTCAGATAGGTGCTTAATTTTTTTCCACTAATTCCCTACCCCTCTAAAAGCCCATCCAGCTTTCTTCTTATCAGTATTTGAGAAGGGGCAGTGTGGGTTCCTAATCTCAGGTGTTCTTCAGACTTTTTTCGGTATCCACTGGATATTTCTTCCAGACAGTCCTGTCAGGTAGACTTAAATAAGATGCACCAAAACAAAAACTATTGTCAGAAGTGGAATATTTTATTGATCCTTGCATTCATTTACCACATAGCCATTTGGGCTTCGGGCAAAGTCAGTCAGAGGTTTTGGTTTTTTCTACATTACTCCCTTTTCTTGGTAATCCAAGACATGCAGGAGAAATAGGGGTTAGCAGTGTAATTTCTTGCCTAATGAAGCTTGAAATTATCGGTGGTGTCCACTGATGAATTAATAGTGGACATTGATCCAAATCATGGAGTTTAAGCCTTTTTAGTTCAGCAATTCATTAGCAACAATTAGCATACAGCATGTGGGACATCAGGCGTTCTTCGCTACAGCAATCAGTTAACGTTCTGTGCAGCCTGCCAAACAACTCATCTCGGGGTGTAGCTCCGACAGCACAGGTGGGGACGGGTCCATGTGTGAGCAGAAACCAGAAGAGCTGAGGAGGAGAGGGCATCCACAAGAACCTGATCCCGCATTAATGAGAGCATTGCTACGCAACCATCATGTTACTCATTGATGAGGACTACATCTAATCCAGGTCATCCTGGGCACGTCTTTCCCTGTCCTGTTCTTCTTTAGCTTGGGCTCTCGTGAGCCAGTAAGTAACCCCAGAGATATCCTGAGGCTTGCTGTGTGGGGACTCAATGCAGATGCCCGGCTGCACCTTGACCTTCCTCAGGGGAGTCCCCCCAGGCTCACAGGTCAGCACAGGCCAATTTTCATGCCCAATGCTGAAGCTAGGTAGATGAGAGGACTCAGCTTTTCTTCCGTTCAACAGATACAAGAGCAGCTATTTGCAGAACTGTTTCACCAGCACTGAAGCATTTGAGATGTGCACGCCAGCTAATGTGCCAGTGCTTCGTGTAAACTCTTCCACAGCAGGCTCCTTCTCTTTAACCAAGCTCTATGCATCTTGCTGTCCTCTTGCATGAACAACTTGCTCTGTTGGAAACGTAGAACTGAATTTTGTTTCATAGTATAGTTATGCTGCTAGCTAGTAGCTTGATTTAGCATAGCCTAGCATACTTGGCTGGCCACTCTGCAGAGTGCACGGGTCAGATCATGAAGTATATGTTAGAAAAATGCCCATTTTTAATGCTTACACCTGATAACCCCCCAAAAAAAATACAAAACACACAAAGCAAATATTACCAAGAACCTTAAAACATGAGATTAGACCGCGTAAGATGCAAGAAATACAGAAATCCGGGGGAAAAAACAGTTCTTTGTTCCCTCCCCAGGGGAGCCACTACTCTCTCTCAGTGCTGAAAGCTAAAGCTAAACAGGCAGAAATGACCAAGCAGTTTCCAGTGCCTGCCCACAACTCTTCCTCCAGCCCCCTCTCCCCCTTGCCTCCCTCCACTCGCTTCCCACACCCTGCCCCGGGCTACCCAGCGCTGCGGCAGCTGGAGCTCGGCCATGCCTGGCTCTCCCTGCCCGGACCCACACGTTTCCCCCCGCAAGCAGGAGTGCTGCGGCTCAGGGCCGCAGCCCAGCTCCAGCCAAACCCAGTTAATTGCTTCTTGTCTGCAGCATTGATGGTCCTGGAGTATCAATTAGTGGGAGCGTACACATCTCACAGCATCGGCCTAAAATATCCCCAGACAATCTGTGTCAATATTAAATACGCTGCACAGGGTTTTTCTTAGAGAGTATCAAAGTGGTAAAATAATGTCTAATGCCGAAACAACATTTTTTTATGTACAGGAATTAAATATTCAATTAAGATAGAGCGGGGCTGAGTCAATGATATTGGAGGCTGGTCCGGGACAACCTTTAAGACAATATTCTGCTTCAGGGTGGTGCAGGCCACAGTCTAGGTGGGACGCAGGATGAAGAAATGCCACCAGAGTGGCTTCTGCTGTCTCTAAAGAGCATTGCCCAGTAGGAGCCTCAAAAACACAGGTTCCCAGAGACTGTCCAAGAGAGAAAAGATCATCAGATCTTTCAAAAGATATAAAAATTTCCAAAGTTCTTGTGGCATCAGAAGTTATTATATCTTCTGAGAGAGATGATGACATTTTGTGTTTCATTATTGTTTATCTGATTTGGTTCTACGCAAGAGCCCACTTGGGAAGGGAGTTTGAATACGTTAACAGTATAATTGGGGGAAAAAAAAAGAAGCAAAGAAAAAACATCATGTCTGTTAATGTCTAAAATCTTAATTTGAGTTTAAAGACCAGGAGTTTTGTTAAAGATCCAGTACAACTCTGCAGTTTTGCTTTTCTGGCAGGGAGCCAAGTGTGAAGGAAGATGCCGATGCCTTTACTGAACTATTTCTGAAGCTTTCAGAGAATTACACTTTATCTCCTCAAAACCTGAAATACAAGACAGCGGGTAGCAATGAGTATTGCAGCAGCAGAAAGTGGCAGGTTTTTTAAAAGCCTCATTATAAAGCCCCCTTCCTTATCTGTCAGCCAAGGGGCTGTGTGCTCCTATGCTGGAGCACATCTTTCACAGCTGAGGAGTGACCCATCGGGAAAGCAAACGCCCTGGATTTTCCAGCCAGCCCGTCAGAGGTGGCACGGGGCCCATTGGCAGCCTGCTCAGCAGCTGGGTACTGCAGGAGGTGGCTCCCCCAAACGCGACTTGGCTGCTTTCCTTGGAGAGGCTTTCCCACATGGTTTGGAGGCAGAGCACCCAGGGCAGCCCACGGGCTGCCCGCCCATTTGGGACAGTGCCCTCCTTGCTCACAGGTTACTCACCCCTCCACAGATTGCATCCCTAAGGCCGTTCAAGGAGTCTACTCAACAGGAGTGGGGATGGTCTAACCCATCCTTGATCCAGTTTGTGAAGACACACACTACCAAAACCCACCGATTAGAAAAAGCCCCCCAAATCAGTCTGACGAAAGATGTGTGAGGAGGGGAGGGGAAGAGGGAAGGGGAGATATCCAAAGGCGCTGGTACCAGAGGAGGCACTGTGAGCGTGCTGCAGGTGTCTCTGGGAAGAGCAAGTGGCAGGGCGGGAAGGGGAGGCTGCTGAGGTGCAGGTACAGTGCTTACCCCTGCTGAAGGGGTGTAAGTCCATTACAAATGGCAAACAGGCTACGTAAGCTAGACGGAAGCTCTGGTAAATGGGAAGGCAGGCTCAGAGAAGCTCCAAGGCTGGGAAAATCATCTAAAATGTTGCCTTTCCATTTTGTACCTCAGAGCCCTCTCCCAGAGAGTGAAATACTCAACCAAAAGTAAGTTGCAACTGGAGAACTTGATCTTTTGCTTTCCCAGAGTGCATACTTTCTTTTCACTTTACTGCTTTTAGAAAGAACTCACCTGACTCGGAAAAATAGGGGGTATCTTTTACTTCCCCAGAGGTATCCAGCGTTAACAGAGCTGGCATCTACTTTGCATGTCTACCACCGGGCAAGCAGGGCAATCCCAGGACACGACTGATGGCCCACTGTCACGGAGGTACACTAAAACTAACTCACACGAGGGACAAGCTCAAACAACTTTATTTCACAAAACAGCCGAAAACACACAACAGAAACCAATGAGAAACAGGGGTAAACCGAAATCCATCAACACTCCGGTAACATTTAACACGTAACAGGTTCGAGGTGTCAGTCGGGGCATTGTTGCACGTCAATACACGCAGGAATGATGACCCAAAGTGCGCACGCACACTCACTCACTCAAGGGGGAAACTCTCCCTCGTGGGTACCCAGAAGACAGAATGGCTCACCCGGGGCGTGGGGTGAGGGCTCACTCAAGGATCTATCCAGGACAAATCACTCACCACAGGAGCTGAGGGCACTCAGTCCCGGGAAGTTTCCTCAAGCGGTGTCCCAATCTGAGGGGAGAGGTCCCAAACACAGGCCTGCTGCTCTAAGAAGACCACTCAAAGGGGGCCTCCGATGGCACCCCATTTATACCCTGGGTCGGATCTGAGCCGTGGTCATAATTGGTCATGATCTAGAAGCTTCTCGGAGCCAAGGCACCTCACTGGCTGTGGACCCTGGCAAGGGGTCTCACTTCTGCTCCCCGTGCTGAGGTGCGTGCGTGCCTGGGGGCACGGCAGAGCATAAAAGGTGCGAAAATGAGGTGTGACAAGCTGGTGATTGCCATGTTAAAAGCCCCGA
The DNA here is from genome assembly GCF_035582795.1 of Mycteria americana. Lineage (NCBI taxonomy): Eukaryota > Metazoa > Chordata > Aves > Ciconiiformes > Ciconiidae > Mycteria > Mycteria americana. Next base: position 126,162,894 of record NC_134365.1, on the reverse strand, counting down.
TCTTTGGGGTGGGGGGAGCGGAGTGTACCTGTCTCACCCACCAAGCTGGCAAGTCACACAGTCCAGGCTGATCATAGAATCATAGAATAGTTTGGGTTGGAAGGGACCTTTAAAGGCCATCTAGTCCAACCCCCCTGCAATGAGCAGGGACATCTTCAGCTAGACCAGGTTGCTCAGAGCCTCGTCCAACCCGACCTTGAATGTTTCCAGGGGTGGGGCATCTACCACCTCTCTAGGCAACCTGTTCCGGTGTTTCACCACCCTCATCATAAAAAATTTCTTCCTTATATCTAGTCTGAATCTACCCTCTTTTAGTTGAAAACCATTACCCCTTGTCCTATTGCAACAGGCCCTGCTAAAAAGTCTGTCCCCAAATGTGGGGGTCAAGTACCAGGAGCTGGAGAGAAAGAGGCAATGGAGTGACAGCCTAGGACTGCATAACCCTTTATTGTCACTGTTTTGGCTTAGATATCTTCCTTACTGTAAATTAGTGGCTAGGGTTTACCACCAAGATTTTTATTCATGTTCTGGAAGCAGGAGAATGGATTCAAGCCAGCTATGTTGGATCACAGGAATGTTATTTTTCTTAGCCTGTGAGGTATCTGTAATCCACTATTCAAGGTCTGTTACAAGGAGCGCCTGTAGCCCCGATGTTACTTCTTTAGGTTAAGCTTAGCCAGCTTATAGTTTTATCTCTGAATATCTACATATAAGCCACCGCTGCCTCAGCTGCGATAGTGGCTGTCACACAAGCACGTACCCTGTTGTCTCTCTCTCTTCAGACACAACTGAGGTTGTAAACTCCCTTGGGAAACATCATGATGTGGGCTAAATCTTTGTAAAGACAACCCTTTCTGGTATGTTTAAGAAAATGAAGTCAGACACATTCTTTCTCATTGCCATGTTTTCAAAATGCCTCAGTTAAATGCCACTGAAGCGAAGGTGAGCATCATCCTTTCAATTAACAAGTTATGCAAAAGACCAGCAATGTGCTCTGCCACCAGTGAGATCAGCAGCCTCAGAAAGCTTGTTCCCCTTCTGTGGCTCTTGGCGTTTAACGAATTTAAACAGAAACAGATGTGAAACTCCACCTCTGGCTCACTTTCCCCAGCAGCACTTCTATGCCTGGGCCACCGCCCCTGTCCTGAGCCCTGGAGCACCCTGAGGAAGGGACCCTGGTGGCTGTGGGACTTTCCTCCTCAGGTCTATGCAGAGCTCATGAGGCTTGGGAACGGGAGTCCCGTGGCAGAGCGGGGTCCAACCCATGGTGGCAGGACTTCGGGGGGTAATATCACTGTAGGTGAGCATGTCCTCTATCCCGGCCCCATGGTCTCTGAAGAGGAATGCGTCATGTCTTGGCCTCCATCACGGTGCCCTGGGAGAGCAGTGTGGAACCTGGCAGGGGTGGCACGGGCAGGCTCCCATCCAGCCGCGCTGTGTGAGGAGCAGATAAGGGACAAGGAGATCAGTGAACACAGTGACGTATTCAGTGTCCAGGTGGCCTGGGAGCCCGCTCTTGCTGCGGTCTCTGGGAGATAACCTGCTGTTTGTAGTGCCAGCTGTGTCTGTCTCTGCCTGGAAAGCAACACCTGGTTTATACTCCCTGTCTTATAGTGCCAACACCATGCATTAAGTGGATTTTGCATAACGTATTTGCAAATATTGTACAAATATTTCACATGTCATCCAGCCTGTGTTTTGGTCTGGAAAGAAAGAAAGCAAGCATTTATTATAGCTGAGTATTAGTACAAGCACTGTAGATAAGTGTGGAAGGAAATCCGTGTTTCTAATTGTCATAAAACATCTTGTCTCCAGAAGCTTGCTCCTGAGGGTGCCATACGTTTTTATATAAATCATTATGCTTGGACAGAAATCATAATCGCACTACTGGAAATGCTGTATTTTTGTACCAGATGCCTCGGGCCTGACTGTAGAGAAACAGGAATAAAAAAAACAACCCTTGAAAGCATAGGATTTCCCTTCTAAGAGCCATGCCAAAAATTTGGGGTGTTTTCTCAAAGTTACTACAGCTGTAGGATTCTCCACACAACTGAGATGCAAAGCAAGTACTGCCAATTCTTCTGACTCTACCAAAAATCTTGTGGTTATAAGGCTTCATCTTTAAAGCTTTGGATTACAGGTTCTTATGAGTATATAAAAATCTTGGACTGTGCTGTTTTTAAAGAAGTGAGCTTCTGCTGTCCATAGCTGCAGAGAAAAAGCTGCAGCTATAACTTTGACATAGGCTAAGAATGCAAAAGAAATAGTAGAAATACCTCTTTTCTTTCTGGCTTTTTCTTTTTTTCTAAATCTCAACAGTTTTAAGCCCATTTTTTGATTTAGCAGGGCCTGTCTGATGGTGCTTGGGCATATACCACCCACAGTCCTGGAAACTTTGTGAGAATAAGAGCATGCGTACCCCATGATTTGGGGGCAACCACTGCTCATGTGGTTGCCTTCCATCACCTGCCTACATCTCTGGTCATCAGGCTTTATACGCCAACAGATGGCTTCAGCCTTGCCTTCATGGGTAGCTGGAGAGGGACTGCTTAGCCACAGAGAGGTCATTTCTCACAGCTTACAAATTGTTGTTGGGCAGGAGAACGTCACATCCATGGGCTGTTGGGCTTCAAAAATGCTCCCAACACCACTTCCAGAGCATGACAAGAAAGAGGTATGAGAGGATGCAGAGTCCCTCTGAGGCATGAGGTCTCTCTGACGGTCACCCCCCTCCTCCTCCCCAGCACACAGTGGGACCAAACCCATTGCTTGGAGCTGCTAAGCCTCTGGAAGGAAAAGTGGATGCCGGCTCCTGTGAGAAGAGTGTCGTGGTTTAACCCCAGCCGGCAACTAATCCCCACACAGCCGCTCGCTCACTCCCCCATGGTGGGATGGGGGAGAGAATCAGAAGGGTAAAGGTGAGAAAACTCCTGGGTTGAGATAAAGACAGTTTAATAGGGAAAGCAAAAGCCGCACACACAAGCAAAGCAAAGCAAGGCATTCATTCACCACTTCCCATGGGCAGGCAGGTGTTCAGCCATCTCCAGGAAAGCAGGGCTCCATCACGCCTAACGGTGATTTGGGAAGACAAACGCCATCACTCTGAATGTCCCCACCTTCCTTCTTCTTCCCCAGCTTTCTATACCGAGCATGATGTCATATGGTATGGAACAGCCCTTTGGCCAGTTTGGATCAACCATCTTGGCTGTGCCCCCTCCCAACTTCTTGTGCACCTGGCAGAGCATGGGAAGCTGAAAAGTCCTTGATTTAGTATAAGCACTACTTAGCAACAACTAAAACATCTCTGTATTATCAACACTGTTTTCAGCACAAATCCAAAACATAGCCCCATACTAGCTACTATAAAGAAAATTACCTCTATCTCAGCTGAAACCAGGACAAAGAGTCATCTTTGTAGTATCTCAGCTTTTATATCCCACCTTAATCAGATGGAGCATGGCCAGAAATGCTTAAAAATGCAAAATAATAGGGGAGAACTATAGCCTTTATCAGCGTCAAAGGTTGAAATGACCATAAAGCTGGCTTTGTGGAGTTTGAACGGGTTCATCAGCAGTGTTTCACCCCCACACATCGGAGCTGCACATCTGCTTCTGCAACAGGCGCTGTGTGCGTGGCAGCAGGCAGCCACAGCAGCAGCCACAGCTGCCTCCAAGTCAGGCGTGTTCTTCTGACAGTAAATAAAAGCCTGTGCCATGAACTGTGTATACCAAATTGCACAAGGAAAAGTGCTGCCTTATGGCACTGTATCATTTGAATTTCAGCTTTGCATCACCAATCTGATGACGAGATTTTAGCCCTGCCTATGCAATCTCCAAGACTTTGTGCTTGCTTCAGAAATCAGGAAGGGTTAGGAAAAATACATTTTTCTTGCTTGCCTACTCTTACAGTAAGCGTTGCAGGCACCTACCTGCTATTCATGGAAATGAGAGAAAAGTTCAGCTAACTAACTACTACATTATCTGTACTAAAAAAGGTTCAGCAGCTGCTAACAAAAATTCAGAAATCAATTACTTCTAGGAAATGAAATTAATGTTAATAACATGTTTAACAGGTACTCCAGGATTTTGATGTTTTCTACATTCATGCCGCCACAGCTGCAATCCTAGACAAGAGAAAAGCTTTCTCACTCCTTTTTTTTCTTTTCTTTTACAGGTGCTTAAAAATACCTGCTGCCTCCTGGAACACATTTCTGCTAGATAACCAAAAAAGACATTTGTTAACTACCTAAATATTCTGTTTGTTAATGTATTAGTTTATTTATGATAGGCTTTCCCTTTTCTGAATTAGCATTTTCATTTTTAATGGCTTTGCCAGCCTCTGGTGTAATGGATTGTGGAAGCAATCTTAGCACGTGGACTCTGTTGATTCTAAATTCTTTCAGACTAGCACTGAGCAGAGCCTAGTGTGTGCTTGAACCTTAAGGATTTCGTGTGCTTATCTGTGTACACATGTATGTATGAATAAAAAATATTATATGCACACAGTTCCTCTGTTACAAGGATCTGGGAAACAAGAATGAGATTTTGGCTACAGTCATCACAGCCAAGTGTTTGCTAGACATACATACTCTTATCTGACAGATTTTGTGCTGCAATATTAGCTGGTCAATGGCTGGCAACTACCAAAATGCAGGTAAAGCTAGAAGCATGAAAGCTGAATAGTTACCTGAGCTGTCCAAATATTTCAAACTAAAAACCAGCCTGTCTTTATTTATTTAGACAAATTTGGTGATGAGCTCAATAAGAAATTTCCCACAGGGAGCAGAATAAAGTCAGCACATCTGCCTTGGGGATGATAGAATGGGAAATTTTTCTCTTAGGATCTCAGCACTTCCCTTTCCAGTCTCAGCCATGCCAAAGAAGCACTGAAGTGCACAAAAATATAAGTAGGAGCCCTGATCCTGTCTCTTGAGCTCGTGCATCTCATGACCCTACATGCCCGAAGTGACAATGAACCTGGAGATGGCATCCCTACGTGCTGTGCAGGGACTTGTCTGGTCCATGTCATTTCCTTTCCAGTTCTGGTTGATGCTGGAAGGACAGTTTTATTTTCTGAAGGATCTTTATTTTCTTCGCAAGAATGTATTTATATTGCCTACCACTGTCACACATTTACCTGTAAATACAACTTAGGCAGGATAAATTGTGCCTGTGCAATACACCCCTCCCTCTGAGAACTCTACAGACAACCTAGATGTCTTCTTGTTAGATGAAATCAGGAGACATGAATTGTAGTCAGAGTCGCTCTCTCCTTATTTGGCCTGACAATAAGGCATGCTTTTGGTTATGGGTGTTCTAGAAATAAATTAGTAACGTCTGTTCACATACAGGAGGCTTGAAACTGTTTAGTCCACCTGGGTGCTTAAGCAGAAGCCATGCAAGCAGGAGATCCAACTTCTTCTCCAGGCTTGGGGAAGAGGAGCCCGGCAGACAGCATGCCCTGCAGGTCAGCAGCTGGTCTGTTGGTCGGCAATGGTTCCATCGCACTTGCCTCCAACCTGTTTTGCTTGCCCCTGGGTACTAGACTGTGGCTTTTTTCCCGGTCGGAGGGAAAGCCCCATGCTAAGCGTGGGCTGAAGGCCTGGGACCTCCCTGGGGGGGGGGGGTTAACACGGCACTGGCAGGGGACACAGCCGCTGCAAGGTACTAGAGACACAGGCAACCAGACTGTCAGCCCCACGCCACGGCAGGTCCATGGGGTTTGTCACTGGATGGGTGCAAGTCTGCAGCGAGCTGACTGGGAGCAAGTGGCTTAGCTGCCCAGCTGTGCAGCCAGGAGGACCAGAAACACCATACCCTGCCCAGGGCGATGGATGGGGGGCAAAGCGACAAGGAAGACTGCATCAGTCCTTGCACCTGGAAGTTGCTCCTTTGCTCGAGTCTCCCAGTGCAGCCTGCCCCAGTGCAGCCTGCCCCAGTGCAGCCGTTCTGGATGGCCAGAATGCCCGCTCCTGTTCCCTGGCTGTGGGTGATCACTGCAACCTGTTTCCCAAATCAGCAGGTCGGGGCTGCTCCACCCAAATGGCCGTTTGTTCTGGGACAGTATTATCCTGCCAGCTCCGCATCTGCACTGATCGCTGACTGCAGCAGCCAGGATAACGAAAGCTTTTGTATCAAGAAGGATTTCTACTTTATTGCATACCGCTGAACAATATATACAAAAAAAACCCCACATGCAGATAATCAATATGTTTTACTCCATAAGTATCTGAATTACATGGCATAATACATGAACAGATATTTTTCTTCTGTGGAAAATAAGATAAAAAGATCTAGCATAGTCCTGATAGAATAATATTTAATAAATGGGATTGCTTCCAATCAGATTAGTCACCAAGGGATCTGAATGTGATCAGCACACCTCAGACAAACAAGAAGTCTGAGGAGATAGCAAGCATGAACTAGAAAAGAGTAGCTATTGAAATGAAAACAAGCATAGCTCTTTCACAAGGTTGCGATTCAAAGAGGCACAGAAAAACATACAACAAAGTGTTCTGGGAGTGGCTCACACTAATACCCATGTCCTAGCCCACAAATACACAGGAACTGCAGGCCTAATACTTTATTGTTATTTTGTTTATTCTTTCTTTTTCCAGGAATCTCCTGTCGATAGTCATTCGCTCATCACATAACTGTTTTCTCTGGAAAAAATTTATAACTGGGTATTATGTCCTTAGAAATATATTTGAAAACCAGTCAAATTGCAGAGGAGGTAAAATTCTCTTTTCAAAAGACTCAGTGATTCACCGCTGTGTAACCTTCAACACCTGCACACACAAACCACCCTGCAGGTAAAAAGTTCAGGCCGATATAAAACCTCACATACAGGAGGTTCCCACACTTCTAAAAGCGTATTTTCACACTAACGAGAAAACACAGTGTATTGTTTATTGCTGTAGGCTGCTTTTAATAGCTCTATGACATTCAAGATAGTAAAACTAAAAACAGCCAGAAGTCAAAATCCAAAGGGCACCAAATAAGATATATGCTTACTTAAGCATTGTACAGTCGACACACAGAAATAGTCTTTACGCTGAGGCATTGCATTAGGTAAGGCAAGTGGCTCCAGTGTGTGCACCCCAAATTACTGGAGGCTGGCAAGGCTGCAGGAACCAGTCTCCGGTGGCTCTGTCACGTAGACACGAGAAAAAGTCCAGAAAGGGAAACCAGGGTACAGAAAAATATGAAGTGAGATCCACAGTCAGACTGCTTGCTAATGGTGCTTGCACCTTCTGGCTTGGCAGGGCACCTCAGCCTGTGCTGTCACCCTCAGACAGACTCTGCAACCCATGGAGAAGTGACAAGCTTCCTCCCAAGGGGCAGTGCGAGAGACTGAAAGCGTTCATGTCTCAAACTTTGTGGAGAGATGAGGCGCGATTTGCACGGCGACGGAAAGTCGGCTAGCATGGGATGGGGAGAGCTTTTCGGAGGAGAGACTAAAAGAGGTATTGTCTTGTGAGACACTGAAAGAGGTACTGTCTCAAACATTGTATGGAGATAAGGTGCGGCAAGTCGGCTAGCACGGGATGAGAAGAGCGCGTCGGAGGATGCACAGTTACCATCTATAGCCAGAGGTCACACAGAGTTTTATCTAAGGAATGGGCCTACAACCACCCGAAACTTGGAATGAAACTCCTTGCAGCCACCGCCCCCTCTCCTCCCAGCGCCTGCAAACCTTTGAGGACCAGAACAACCTAAATCCTCCAGGGGTGTGACCTGAGGCAGGGATTAGAGTATAAAGAGACTCCTTCCCCAGGGAACGGTGCGCGCCCATCACCGGCGGATTGCCACGTCTGTCATCGTCATCGTGGGATCCAAGGGTGGTGATACCTTTCCTTTTCTTTATCCTCCTCTCTTCTCTTTTCCTTTTCTCACTTCTCTTTTCCTCTCCTCTTCCACTATACATATACATCTGGGCATAGGAGTTTTGGATGAATTGTGACGGGTTGCCCGGAAAATAGCTCCATTGCCAAATTGCCTCTGTTCGTTCGCTGAGCTTGCTAGTTTGTTAAGTTTGTAGTTTGCTAGTTAATAAAGTTGCTAGTCTGACTGTTCCTCTGAGTCCTTGTCGTGACTCTACCGGCCTGCAGCTCTGCCGAGCAGAGATCGGCCTTTGTCAGTACACAAATCCCCTGGGAATCAAAAAGATTCACCTATCTCGCAACCCACCGAGTGGGACGAGACAGGCAGAAATCAGTCTCTGGAGTCACCGCCTTTCTTCCAGTGCCTTTTTAATGCTTTGCAAATGCACAAGCAAAGGTGCTGTGAATCACTGCTCCCGGCCAAACCCTGGCGTAGGCATCATGTCACCCTGGACTGATGGTGCAGTCCCCTGTCCCTGCTGCCTCCCCTGGCACTGGCTACCCAGACTGGCAGGCAGAGGGTTTCACCATGAGAGGTAGCTGATGGAGCCCTGCCCATGCCTGTCCAGACTAGCATCGGGTGATTTTCTTCTCTCCTGCTGTGAGCAAAAAAGTAAACGTACGCTCCCATGTATGGTTTTCCCTCAGTCCTCTTTTCACAGGTGTAAGATGAAGATTGAACTCATGATGATGCCTGTATCTCATAACACTGCTCACAAGAATAAAAAACACTTTTACAGTTCCTTAAGAAATATTTAGAAAAATATTTAGAAAATTGCACCAATTGCCCTCTCTCTTAAGCAACTCATTAAGAAAAGAGACAACAGGCAATGCATTTTTCTAATGACTCAGCAGCACAAGGTACCTGCAAAGCTACCTGCTGCTGCACCCCTCATTTCCAACTCTATGAACGGACGCGCAGCTTCGTGGTCTGGTCATACGGCGACAGCAAGGACTTTGCCGCCCCGACCTGGCACCTGCGCTGGCACTAGAAGTACTGCACTGTACTTGTAGCGTGTGCCAAAGGCGTACGCAGAACACAAATACGACTGCCTCCCGCTGCTGTAAATTATACTTACATCTGTGCTCGGCATTTTGGCTCTAGGTAAATCAGGGCCACTGAGGCAAGCAGCAAGCAGCTCACATTTGAGAACAGTTTTCCCACCCTTCCTCTCTCTTGCCCCGACACTACAAATTGAACTTTGATTGCTTTGCTCTGCCTGTATCGTATCTGACCCTGTGAGGCCCTGCAGACTCGCCTTGCTTGCTGTGTACAGTTGAAAGCAGCAGGGCTGCGTACCTATGTGTTAACCAAGAAGGTATGCGTAGCCAGGCACTTCCATTTGCCTTCTGGGACTATCTTTTTGAAGCTGGCAGTGGCTACTGCTCAACAGAGCTCTGAGAAACTACACAAGGTGCTGTTGATGGGTATCATCACGGGGTACAGTCAGGTTTTTTTCTTTTACTGGAAGCACATTGCCAGACTTACCTTGATCAGAGATTAATTTCAGGGTTTTTTTTTTTTAAATCTAGAGCCAGATTAAGACATTTTTTCTCTGAAGCAGTCAAAAAGTTTAATATGTTACTAAGTTGCAGGAAGCTGAAGTAATCAATAGTATTCTAGAGCATGTTTTGATATCACCAGATAAACGATAGTGACTATCATAAATACTGCTGAGATCATATAGTTACACCAGAGGTCAATAAAAATTACTAATAATTCTCATTATTTTAACTTTAACCAATTTATTCACAGTTCTTAACTACAGAATCTGCTAATTCATTGCTTTGGTCAATTTCTAATAATTTATTATCTGAATTTGAGTAATTGTGCAAGGGAAAAGGATGCACTTCTCTCTAGGTCAGTCTTAGGAACGAGCATGATGTGATTTCCAGGGTTTGTTTTAACATCTAAAATCATTGCTTAGAAGCTTAAAACTGGTTTAGGATCTGAGATTCTCTATTGGGGTTTGCCAAAAGGAAAACACGCTATTAATGTTATTTACTCAGCACAAAAACGTGATTCCTTGGGTCACACTAGAAAGAGTGAGGAATCTATAGGGTAACTTCCAGACAAGGTCTTCCAAGAAAAGAAGAAATGGCATCTTGGAAACGAGCCTTTCTGTCTTTCTCAGTTCAGCTACCTGACAGAGACAGGGAAACATGTCTGTGTGACTGATTTCGACCTGGTGATACTTAGGGCTGGGTCCAATTGCAAAGTGCCTGGGGTCACTGCACAGGGAGAGGAGGGCTGGCAAAAAGGGCTGTTAAGCTCCCAAACCCCTGCAGTAAATTTGCTTCTTGGGAGGGGTGCTGAGGGTTTTAGGTATTCGGTGAAGTAGTCATTAATCTAGAAGAGAGATGAAGCTGTCTACATGGCTTCATCTGACGACATCCCATACAGGATTTGCTGAGGAGAACAGCCTTTATTTCTTTTTGGATGCTTTCTATAGGTTTCCAACACTGTTTTACCTGATAGACAGTGAGAGGGCATGACAAATTTCTCTGACCTACTTTTAGCAAAGGTTTTTTATTTTTTTTATTGTTGTATCAAAGGCTGGAGTTCAATGGCTCTAACTGGATTCTTTATTCCGGTTGGCATTTCCACCAGGCTCTTTCTTACTCTCAGATCAAATTTTACTGTACTCCTTTGGTATTTAACTGCACCCACTAATGATCTCCACTGATCTCCCCATATTCCTATAATGGCTGCTCTACTTCTAAAATCCTGCTCAAACTGCAGCCAGGGTTTGTGATCTATAACCAATTCTTGTTCTCCAAATGTACTATCGTGTTCACATTGTTGTTATCTCTTATACAAGCTTTGATCTAATCTCAAATGATACCAGCAATCCATGAGCTATATACAAACCACTTTTCTATGGATTTGGTAATTAAAGGAACATTTTGTTCATATCACTGAAAGTGCATTGTAAAACCTGATGCATAAAAATTATCTGATAGTGTGATGGTGGTGAAGGACACATAGAAAACTCGATAGCAGCAGTGACACTGCATGGTACAAATCTGTTTCATGTGCTTTAAAGAACATGAGCAAAGTTCAGTTCTTCACATAAAGTCCTATCCACTAGCTGGAGCATATGTTGTGCAATACCAGCACTCCCCCTCGAAAGGTCAGAAGGCACTTGCACTCATATGGTATCTAAAGCCTGAAAAGCGAGCCTGGGCAGATCAGCAGGAGCTGTTAAACTAAGAATGGAATTAAGTCAATGTAATATGCCCTCAGAAATATAGTAGCGTAAGTCTGGTACACAGTGATGGAGTCAGAGACCTGAAATGTACGGGTTGAATGTTAAACCCATGCCTGCTGAGGAGCTGAGTCCAGGAGGGAAGACTCAGAAAACTCTCCTCATGTCTGGAAGCAAGGGCTGCTCTGCCACGGCTGCTCCTTGCCATCACCTACATGCCTGCTTGGGGTCTTTGCGTGCCTTTTGGGCAAAACTCTTGCAGAAATCTCCCACTGGCAGCTATTTGGGCAGCTCCTTTCAAATGCAACCCCTGCTTGCATGGCCACTTTGGCTCCAGCTTGCTCCTTCTGTTGTGCAAGGAAAGCACCACGTGTGCTGCGTAGCAACATCTTCCCCCATGAAGATGGGAGGAAGGAGCTCCAGAGGTTTGAGCAGTACCTGGAGTCCTTCTTCTAGATCTTCTTTGCAGTCTCTCCCACCTACTGACTTCATATTGGAGCTTATATTGAAGCTGAAAGTGTTAGTAGAACTAAGCATCCAGAAGGATTTATTTAATTTGAACTTGTTGAAATCATTTCAGGGCTTCTTTTATTTGAAAGCAAAGACAGCATACACGTATTTTTGAAATCCTTATTACTACAGTCCGTGAATATATTTTATCTCATAATTATTAAAATAAACTCCCCTTATAGGCAAATGAGTCATGAAGATAAATTAGAGAGAAAGGGAAAGACTTCGTGTCTGTCTTAACACTGGCAGAACTAACGCACGTAGTTAAAGACAAAGGCTAGTGAGCTAAAGAGGTTAAAAATGAGTTACCAGCATAATCTTTTTAGTCACACATACTAACTTTAACTTGAATTGCCTCCATGTGTTTTGTTAGCGTGAGTCATATGTCTGAAACTACGTTGCTTTCACATCTTATGTAAAAAAAAAAAACAACCCATACACGGGGATTATAAATTTTTAAAAGCAACAGTAACATTTTGTGATCTCCTAGTACAGCCCCCAGAAGGTGTTTATCAAGAGGTTGCCTGGAATCTGCTGGTGCCACTGTAGTGGAACTTAACTAGTTATGAAATTATAAAGATATCTAAAAATCGTTGTTTTCTTTCAGAAAAGCTGTATACGGAGGAAGGCCGAGTCCTGAGAAAAAAAAAAAGGGCTTATCACACTTCACCTACTTCTTCCTGAAGCACTGTGTATCTGTCTTTTAATACGAGGAAGCAAACTCTCCTCACTCTGCCTATGGCCGTATGGAACAACCACTTCTTTGTGTGAGAGCTGCCTGGGCACATCTGTCTTCTTCTGGTACGCAGAGGTTCGGGCTTTATTTCACCCACTGATGAAGCCTGCCCAATACTCATTAAAATTGAGGCCGCACCTCAAATACTGTGTTCGGTTTTGGGCCCCCCACTACGAGAGGGATATTGAGGTGCTGGAGCGTGTGCAGAGAAGGGCAACGAAGCTGGTGAAGGGTCTGGAGCAGAAGTCTTATGAGGAGCGGCTGAGGGAACTGGGGTTGTTCAGCCTGGAGAAAAGGAGGCTGAGGGGAGACCTCATCGCTCTCTACAACTGCCTGAAAGGAGGTTGTAGAGAGGTGGGGGTCGGTCTCTTCTCCCAGGTAACAAGTGATAGGATGAGAGGAAATGGCCTCAAGTTGCACCAGGGGAGGTTTAGACTGGATATTAGGAAATTTTACTTCACTGAAAGGGTTATCAAGCATTGGAACAGGCTGCCCAGGGAAGTGGTTGAGTCACCATCCCTGGAGGTATTTAAAAGACGTTTGGATGAGGTGCCTAGGGACATGGTATAGTGGTGGTCTTGGTAGTGTTAGGTTTATGGTTGGACTCGATGATCTTAAAGGTCTTTTCCAACCTATATGATTCTGTGATTCTGTGATTCTGTGAAAATGATGCTCAAATTTTCAATGTCTACTTCATTTAAAAATATTTGACAATGTTGAGATTTACACAAAGAGGAGAATTTGGGGCTGTTAAAAGATCAATAACAATTTTATTCAGCCTGCACAATCATTCAGGGAAGTTACTTTAAAAAATTTTAATGAGGTAATTCAGTTTCATTCCCAAACTATCTTCTGAATTTTGGTACCCCACATGCCTAAGTATATTGTATTATAAAAAGAAATAAAGAGTTGGAGTATTTTACAAAATGTAATTATTGATGGTGCCCTAGCACAGAAAGAAAACATATACCTAGCTCTTTGGTGGCTAAAACCACTTAAAACTTTATTGCACGTTTTTGTGAAGTCAAAATATCTTTTGGTGGCCTGAGGTAGTGAGACTTTATCCAGTGAGTATGTAAGAGATTTCTTTGAGGGATCAGAAAACTTCACTGTGTGTGGCTGAGGGCATTCCCCTTTAGGGCACAAGTCTCGGATTGTATTTTGTTATTCTGTTCCCTGGTGTAGAGGAGCACTTTGAAATTCGGATGAATGTTTTAAATATATTCTAGTAGATTTACCTAGGGACATTAAAGTCATAGTAGTTGACCTTTTCCTCACGGCTTTAAGAAAACTCCTTACATGCAGTCACCTATTTTCCCCATGCCCACCAGAAGTTTCCAGGCCCCCAAATGCAGTGCAGCCACATGAATGATGCCTTCTGCATCCGGCACTGCGGACGCTACTAAGGTCTCTGGAGCGCTGCAGGGGATGGAAAGCAAATAAGTAGGTCTAGTGCCGATCGGTCACTGAAGAGCAAAAACTCTGCCAGTGATGGGGGCTGGCTTGGAGCACCCCACTCCCCACGTACCCCTCCATGTCCCACTGCCGCTGTCTCGTACTCGGGACAGGCACCGCACCAGAGGGTCTGTTGGATGCTCGGTAATTGAGGAAATGGGAAACATGGGTCAAGGAGAGGGAGAGCACTGAATTTTTATTGCCGGTGTTTATATTTCAGAAGGTTCCTGGTTGTGATTATAAGGTGAAATGAACTAATCAAATGTTAATAGCCACGAGCGATGATAATTTGCTTCATGGTGCTTATTCATTGATTAGAGTTTAGTGCAGTGCCTGAAACAGAGCGAGCCAGGAAGCATGAAGTCGCTATAGTTGCTGAAAACACAGCAATAAAAAACGAACAGTGATGAATAAACATGTCACAGACATCTTTGTGTGCAAAAGCATTTCTCATACCAGTGAAGACTGTTTTACAATATCAGACTGGTGATTGTTTTCTGATGGTTTGGAATACACACCTAAGTAAAAAAGTGGACTTGAAAGCTAAGAATATAAATCCTGGTCAATAAAAATGTCCGTTAATACTTTACAATACCATTCGCAGCTTACCAATTTGATTCTCAACAACCTGCCACACAACCTCTTTACGAATCCCCTACTGGGGCCATTCCAGTTGGTCTAAATAACTACCTATTCGATGGACCAGAGAGAGGCAGAGAGATTGTATGAACATCCCCTAGGATGGATCTGCCGGATCTGCTTTGGGCAGGAGGCTGGACTGCCCCTTCCTTGCTGTTTGGGAATACATGTTTTCTTTCTTTCCACTTTGATAAAACCCTTGGAGAGACTTTGATCTGGGGTTGGTTGTTTGGATTTTGTTTGTTTCAGAGGAAAGCACTCTAAAGCCTGAAACATTTTATAGAACAATATTTTCTTTTTTTTTCTACTCACAGTGTACAACATTGTGTATTTACATGTGCTACATTGCCTTTTATAATTTCCCTGACTGATAAAGTCCTTGGAAAAAAAAATCAATAACTCCGTAAACATCATTACCACTGTAAATTAATTGATGACCCCAAATTTAGCATAAGATAGTCTAAGATACTGTTCCAAAATAGAAAACTGTCCTTAGAAAATACAGTATCACCTACAGCTGAGGCTTGAAGTTACTCCATACTGTTACTCCACAACTGCATGTTGTTGCCCAACTAAATGGAGTCCCAACAGAACTACTGAGTCTGATGTTTGGAAGAGTTTGGGTGATTTTTCACAGTTTTTCATATCTCAGTTTGATGTAACACAGAGTACTAACCATATAATTACCAGAATTAAAATGTTTGTGAATGTAAATTCATGTGAATCAAGCTTTGCAAAAGGCTCTTCGACTCTCTGGAGAGCTCATCGTTGTGCCTGCAGAGCAGAGTGCTAATCAGCACAGATGAGGAGTTAAAGGCAAAAATTTCAGCTGGCGGTAACACTTAAGATGGCATGTTCTAGGATATTTCAGATAAGCTCTGTTGATATCGTTAAGATATAAGAATTATTTGACTTTACAGGTGGCTAAGTGGTGGTAATTATGATCTTAATAATGACAATCAGTCTTCTAGTGATAATGCATTCTTGCCTTACAGCACTTAGGTTTTCTCTATTTACTTCTCAAAAGACATTCATAAAACAAATAAAGAACTAAAAACTTATACTGTATACACGAATGTACAAGAGATAATGTTTCTCATTTTGACAAAAACCGTTTTGTTTTAATGCCAGGGAGCTTCCCTATGTTTGTGTTGCAATTTTCAGATGCATTGGCAAAATAAAGTAAATCAGTGAAATCAGGAAGGAATGCAAAACATTTGTGACTTCCACAATGATTATGACTGATTTTACTCATCGTTTGGGGTATTGAGCAGGTGCAAAATAACACGCAACTGTGACTACTGATGACGTGACCCGACAAGTTTGACTTCCTCACATCAGTAGTTGGTAAACTGAAAGCAAAACACTTGTAGTACAATAAAGCACCTGGTGATGACACTTATCTTTGGATATTTTTCTTCATGTTCTTTGATCAAGAAATCGATGCATTTTCGCCCATTCTTGGGGCTACATGACAATTTTTATTGCTGCTGACAGAGCTGTGGTCTCAAGTGAAAGCCTTGCTCTGGATGTTCCACTGTATTTCTCAGCAACTTTCAGTGGTTTTTTCCTGGTAAATGCAAAAGTCTATGTCAGTCCTGTGACTTTCTATACCTTCACATTAATGATCACGCATATTCTGCCAGATCAGCAAATTATTACTACAAGCCATTCACTGAAGCAGACACAAATCAACCAGACAGATTGCTATGAAATGGTTTCAGCAAGAGTAGCTTCCTATGCCCACCCTTCAGACTTGTCCCCTGTTTTTTTATAGTGCATAAGGAATAGGGCCCATTGGCAAGCATTTCTTTATTATTCAACTCTCTGTTCTGAGCAACAATTAACTTCTTTCCAAGTAAAATTTTATCTGCCTGGAAGAAAATTGCCTTTACTGTAAAATTTGCCATCCCTTTATTTTCTGTTGATTTCTGACCACATTTCAAATTTCTCCTTGAAAACGTGGTCATTACATTTAGGAAAGGAGGATCACTCTCAATATGACACATCACCTGCTTCCTTTCCTGCTTCTTGCATTTTCAGCAAGTCCTCAGCAAACCCTGCTGGACCCAGTTGAGAGGTTGACAAGATCTCCTTCATCATCTCCCATTGGGTTCATCCTGTTCTTATCAAGCAAGGCTTCAGTATCTGCTTGCTTTTTTTCCCAAATCCTAGATGTCTGCAGATCTGTATGAGTTGAGGTAGAATTATTCCGAGGTCTCTTATTTGTATCATGCAGATGCTAAGGGCTTAGCAGTTATGCGGTTCTGACAGCCATTGCTACCCCTGGAGGCTGCTAATGCCCGAGATATTCCTTGGTAGCCCCTTAGATATTTTTTCAGTCTTTACTCTGAGTGTTGAGGCAGCCACAATGTGTACAATTCATACTTTGATGTCATCTCCCATTGTTAGAGCTCCTCTAGGTAAAACCACTTGAACCTCTATTGCTCTTTAAAAAGCGCATTGCAGCTCCATTGAGCACTAGAGAATTTTTGGCAAGCTTATCCATCAGCAAGTTATCTAGATACACACAAGTTTCCTGTTCTTATCACAGAGGATGTTTTTGTTGTTTTCCTCCAAACTTGGCTTCTGGATTATGAGGGAGGTGCCACTTAGTGAAGCTTTTTATTTGTCAGATTCCCTGTGACCTGCTCAATGGGGCCAGCAGAGCTGTGAGAGCCAGTATCCTTATCACCCTCAAGAAGCAAAGACTTTTTTTCCCAATAAGCACAGACGGCTGTTGGTACATTACATTTTCTGTTTCAGAATACGTATCACTCTCACAGTCTTGGACTGTCCCCTTTTTGCTCACCTTTCTCTGGTATGGAAGCAGCAGCAATCTCAGTGATAATGAGCTTCTGTGTCAGTAGATGATCTCTCAGAGCAGAAGGAATCTTGTTGTTCTTGTTTGCTATGGCACCTGGCACTTGTGTGTCTGCAGCTAGTGCAACACACTTAATTAGCACTGCACATCTACTTTACTTTTTAAAGTACCTGTCTTTATTTTGGAAGAAGATCCGTTATTCTGTCTCTCATATTGTTGATCTACGTGGAGCTTGATGATTTCATAGATATTTCTGCCTTCAGTCACTGTTGTCATAGACATAGAATGGCTTGGGTTGGAAGGCACCTTTAAAGGCCATCTAGTCCAACCCCCCTGCAATGAGCAGGGACATCTTCAGCTAGACCAGGTTGCTCACAACCCCGTCCAACCTGACCTTGAATGTTTCCAGGGATGGGGCATCTACCACCTCTCTGGGCAACCTGTTCCAGTGTTTCACCACCCTCATCATAAAAAATTTCTTCCTTATACCTAGTCTGAATCTAGCCTCCTTTAGTTGAAAACCATTACCCCTTGTCCTATCACTACAGGCCCTGCTAAAAAGTCTGTCCCCATCTTTCTTATGAGCCCCCTTTAAGTACTGAAAGGCTGCTGTAAGGTCTCCCCAGAGCCTTCTCTTCTCCAGGCTGAACAACCCCAACTCTCTCAGCCTGTCCTCACAGGAGAGGTGTTCCAGCCCTCTGATCATCTTTGTGGCCCTCCTCTGGACCCGCTCCAACAGGTCCATGTCTTGCTCATTTGGCACAACTAGCACAACCCAAAAGTCCTGATTTTTCCCACTGTAAGAAAGCCAAGGCGTTTCTGAGGACACCGATTGTGT
Organism: Mycteria americana; assembly: GCF_035582795.1. Classification (NCBI taxonomy): domain Eukaryota; kingdom Metazoa; phylum Chordata; class Aves; order Ciconiiformes; family Ciconiidae; genus Mycteria; species Mycteria americana. The sequence goes on along the minus strand of NC_134365.1, from coordinate 126,144,801 downwards.
AGTATTGCACTCTCATTCAATTCTTTGGTCATACCCAGGTAAGGAATGTGATTGCAGAATTGGGCAACTCTCAGAACTTATATCAATATTTAACATAAAGTGGCATTAGGATTTTCTGTAATTGTGTGAATTGTAAAGGTCTTCTGTGCTTACTTGGAAGGGGATGGACAGGCTCTCTATTTTTTCTACTCAGCTTCACAGAGATGACATTTACACTTTGGCAATAAAAATTTTACGAGCTGTAAAATGCATGAAAAAAACCACAACCATCATGTATTTCAGAGCCGTAATAGTAGAAGTACAAACAAAATTGGTATTTCGGCAACCACTTATTATTTCAGGCATTGTCTTTGGGAAGCTACTTTCGTGCAAAGGTTAACCCTTCGTTCCCTGGCTCATGTTTGGTTCCAATACAAGGTGAGGCTTGTACACTGCTGTAAGCTGTGACGCTCTAGCTCCATGGATCTCCTCCTCTCCCACGCTCACCGCTAGCCTACTTCCTAAGTTTTAGTAAATAAAAAAGGGGTAGCGAGTGCAGGCTGCTAGAGCTGCTCCATCCCGCAACAGGCACCTTGTCGCCTGCCTGCCTCCAGCCCTTCTGCTGCACCCGGGACGGGCCTGTGCGAAACCGAGCCGGTACCGAGCCGGGCCCAGGCAACAGTACCGAGCCGGGCCCAGGCAACACGTTTACCCGCAGGCAGGGAGTGCCAGCGCCTCCCCCCCGCACCCCGCCGCCCACCCGCTCCGCGGGGCCACGCACCCCGCCGTCGGGCCGGGCCGGAGCGGCGAGCACCGGAGGGGCGTGGCTATTATAGACCCCGCCCCGGGAGGCGCCCATTGGCGACGGCGGCGCGGGGCCCGCCCAGGGGCGGGTCCGGGGCGGGCGGGACGGCGCGGCGCTGTCCGCCCGCCAGAGCCGGAGCCGCCGCCGCCGCCGTCGCCGCGGGAGCGCGGGATGGCGACAGCGGCCGGGACGGGGAGCAGCGCCATGGCCGAGAAATACGACGTGGTCGTGGTCGGGGGCGGCATCTCAGGTGGGTCCGGGGGGCGGCGCGGCCACCGCGTATCTGCCGGCCTTCCCCGGGGCATCACCCCGGCAGCGGTCCCAGAGCCCGTCCTGCGCCGCGGGCGGCGGGGGGCACCGGTGCTCGGGGCCGGGGTGCTGCCGGCTGGGCAGCGCGGGGCCTGGGAGCGGCGGGGCCGGCAGTGGCTCGTCCCCCCGGCTGGCCCTAAGGCTTGGGCGATGGTTAACGAGAGTGTCAGGTCTCCAGGGGCTTCAGATGCACTTGGGGGAAAAGAGGGGAAAAATTATCCAGGCCGCTATTTTAGGACGAATTTGCTTCTTCTTGCGTTGGTTTGTACTTCGTGCTCATCAGAAGGGACTCTGTAGGAAAGCTGACTTTACAATGTCCACAGGTGCAGGAGGACGCAGGGATACGGGCTGGGATTTTTGCATCCCGAGAAAGACGGCATGTTGAAGTTGTGGGGTTTTAGGTGGCTCTCGCAGTGCTGGCAATTGTATTCTTTTGATAAATACTGCAGAAAGACATCTGGGAATATCTGTAAAAACAGGTTAGGTTTTGTTACTGTGAGAAGAGCTGTACTACAGACAGCCGAATTCCCCCGGTGGGATGGGCTCTTCACTCTTTACTAGGAAATACTTCCCAAAATTCGCTTCAGATCTACTGTAACACTACCAAGTGCATTGTGGCCCCTGATCCTCATGCTTAAAAAAAAGAAGTAATTATTCTTGTGGCATCTGATGGTACCTAAGATGAGAATGTTGCTATGTTGGAGAAAATCTGTATTTGGTTTGTCCGTCAGATAAATACTGTGTTAGCAGATTCAGCCAGGTTGCAGTTTTCGGGGAGTCTTTATTTCACTAATGACTTGCAAAAGGCGAGTTATGTGACTGAGTGACTTCAGTGATACTACAACTATTATTGCTATAGGTAAAATTAGTTTTTATTAGAATTGAGAAGGAGTCAGAGGCTTTCCTTTCTGTAATCTGCAGTGAATTAGTGCACGAAACAGCAGACTGTTTGCTTAATTACATTATTTCATTTGCTAAAGCAACAGTATTTGTTTAAATAATTATTTGTGACAATGTAGTTATGTAATTAACCTGTAGTATTGCCGAACAGAAAGAAAGAGTTTGGACCTAGTTTTCCTTGCTTTTTAGTTTTACCGGATGCCTGGCTATTTTCCTGCTAGCACGAGTCATTTGGTCTTCATCCTTAAGGCTTCTGTAATGCTCAGAGTGCCCATAAGGAATTACCCACCGGTACTGTGTGCAGCTGATGGCAATGTGATCTTAATATGGTTTTTAGGGCTCTGAGAAGCATTTCTTCCCTTGAGGGTACCTTGCTCCTCAGGCTTTCCAACCTGTAGCAGTGTTCTGGAAAATGCATCGAGCATTTCTTAGTGGTATCTTGCCTCACTAGTATAAGAATCAGTAAGTTACTTCAGAATGCTTATGCCTTGGACTAAAGCCTGGTGTGGAGTCTGAAATGGAGCCAAGCAGGAAATTTCAAGGCGTTACAGTCCCTGAAAATTTGTCAGTGGCATTAGGAAGACAAATAAACATGTCACAGCACTCTTGGGGTACCGGAACATTTCTCTTGCCAGTGGAAACCCTTATGTCATGCCAGTGGTGTAGACATTGGTGTTTGCCTGTTGCAAATTAGAACAGGCATCATTTTAAGAAAGCAGCCTTAGAAAAATGAACAATAAATGCTTTATTTCATAATTAATCCATCTTTGTAATTCCTAGGTTCGTTTTGCTTTTCATACAGCTTCTCTCTCACTACCGTTCCTGTACCAGTATACCTACACCTCAGTTTTGCAAGAGGTTAGGCAGTGCTACTTTCTGGTCTTAAAAAAAGTAATTTGTATCTAGAATTTTGGTTCTGATGAGACAAATAGTAAAACATGCTCCAGTATGGACAGGGTTTCGCCCTCTACACCTCTCCGACTCCAGTCTTGACTCGATGCTGCTTGTTTCTCTGAAGGTATATTTGCAATTGCCTCGTCTGATAAGATTACTGTCTTCTCTCCTTCTACTATATTTTAAATACTCATTACCTGATGCTTGCAGGAAAGGATAGGAAACTTTGGGATAAACTAGTTCTTTACTAGAAATACATGAAGTATGTATCAGGTATAAGCAAGCTGCTTCTTATATTAAGTGTGAGCTTCCCAGCAGTGAGATTGTTGCTTTTTAAAATATTTGTACAATATTTGCAAAATGAAGCTCAAATCCTGACTGGCACCTCTGGAGACGTCTGTTCCTCAAAGAGAACCATGGTCTTGAGAGCTGGTTTCTGTACAACATAAGGCACGCTTCTCTTCCGTGCCTCTGGCCTCTGCATGTACACGTCTGTACGCGGTCATTCACAGGGACACAGAATCCACTCTGCCTGTAGGAAGCTGCAATCTAGGGATGGAGGGAGCTTCTGCAAAGAGTGCTTCACAGTGGGGAAGCTCTTGGAAGATGACCTTGGCTCTGGTGGCTTCCACCGCTGAGATTTGTCTGCTGTACCCTGTGGAATCATGTTCAAACTGTCCAGACTGCATCAGCAAGTATGTTTGGACCCCTGCAGAGGGGGAGCTGCAGAGCTTGGGCTAGATTCCTCTTTTTACATGGGCATGCATCTTAAAAATGTGGATGGTGCCCAGGAAAGGCCCCAGGCACGTGTTTGTATTATTCTTAATGGATAGTGTCCCCCATAATACAGTTAGTATTAATGATAACATTTTATATTCAAGCATATTAAATAAACTGATGCCTGAAGTTCAAGACTTCTCCCATACCCACAAGGACTTCTTATTTATATGCCTAGAATATTGCTCCTATTTTCTATTTATAGGGGGTTTCTACTGAACTGAAGCGGGTGTTCTGGTTTGGATTGATTTTGACCTTTTTCTTGTGCATTTTGGTTTAGGCTATGTAATTCCCTCGTTTGTTAAACACAGCAAGCTGAAAGCACATGACGTGCCGTGGATGCATGGCTGATTGATTGGCAGGATCATAACCCTGACATCCATCAGACAGTCCTCTGATACTTGGGTTAAGGGGCTATACTAGTTGAGGACTAGGAGATTGTCATCCTCTGTGTGGACTAACTACTGTATTGACGGCTTCCAGAAGTTGTCCCTTTTATGCAGCAAGTCACTGCCATACTTCTCCTGACACATCGTCCCCATCCCAGCTCCATTATCTGCTCCCCCAAGCTAAGGCCATAATTACAGGGAAATTCAGATTTTGACTCCATAGCCCTAGGATGGAGCATACCCGCTTGCTCTGAGATACGAGATGGGTTGTAAGGAGGTCCGGGATGCTCAGTCACTCCTTGGGAACTGCTCATTAACAACTGGACAGCATTAACTGCTTGGAGAGTTTTGACAGAAACCTCAGATATTTCAGCTTTTGAGATCTAGAAAATGGCTGCTGCCTACATGTGACCTATAATTCCTCAAAACTTTCTAACTGACCTTATTGGGGCATATTTTCACATGGATAACAAAATGCGCTATGTTGACTCAAAGGCTACCTCCTTGCCAAATTTCAAGTTGCTGCTAGAACTTCCAAAATAGGGGGGAAAAAAAACAAAGCCATCAGTTTTCAAAATCAAAGAAGAATGTTTGTTTCCTGGAGGTTTAGAAATAGCCAGCCAATTTTGACCAAGATTTTCCAGCAAAAAAGAATCAGCCTGAAAAACACACCCTGAAAATTCAAGCTTAAATAGTTCAAAATTTGGCAAAAAGAGAATGTAAGCAAAACACCCCAGCTTTTTCAGCAGGAAGCTTGGCACACATTCATATGCCAGCCTCACCTTACACATGAATTTTTGGACACTGTAAGCCCAGTTTATCAAAAGAAGGCATGGAGAATTTAGAATGTTTGTCTACATAATGCAAGCCAGAGATGCGTCAGATATGGAGAAGTATGTCCAGAAGCAGGCAAGTCCAAGAGAACTTGTATGCAAATATCTTTGGGAAGAAATTTCAGCACATCATGTTACAAGCACAAAGCACAAGGGAAACACAGCCTTAATTGAAACTTGCACTGAAGATTATCATTCTTTGACATGGATACTTCTTATTTCCAAATAAAACCACATTTGTTCTTAGCTCGAAACAAGGAGATCTCATGGCTCAACAAAACAGATTTGCCAGCCACATGCAGGAAACAGCACTGTTTTCTATTGCACTTATGGAGGGGTCCAAGGGCCACAAATTGTAGGAGAAGCTGGGTTGTAAAAATAGTAGTAATTAGTCTTTATATTGAAATAAAACATATGATATGCTATTAAGGCTTTTTTTTCCCCCTCTCCATGGAAGAGCGCTATGCAACGGCATCTCCTGCTCCACGGCGTGTGATCGACAACCTTGCCACTTGAGCTACCTACGCATTGGCTGTGGTCTCTGAGTGAAATACTGAATAATGAGGAAATGCAGATTTTCCTTGCTTGCTATAATGGCAGCACAACTTATGTTGTATACTACTCTGTTTTGACAGCATGCCAAGCTGCTGGTGGGTGGTAGTGTCAGATAAACTGTCAAAAACACAGTTACTGGTAGAAGATATGATCAGTCCCACCTGTGTAAACCTGGAGTAGTTTTCAGTAGATTTTTTTTTTCTACTGTTACTTCTAAATTTACCCAGAATTTGACCTGTAAGAATGCAATAGCTGGTTCCTAAAATGGATCCTGTGTTTATCTCTTTACATCTGCCCTGTGCTGGGCTCCCGCTGCCTGATTCCTTCCCGCTGTCTTTCTGGATCCAGCAGGAAAGCTGATAATCGGTGATAATATTGTCACTTGGTACCAGAAACTCCTATAAGGCATTTTTGGGGATGCAGCAATAAATAGCAGTGTTTCGCAGAGCTCTCAGTTCCCCATGTACTGCTAGCAAGCTGACTGCCATTATGAGAATAATTTACAGCAGGAACAAAACACTCAGACCCCCGTATAAAGTGTAATGGATGTTATGTACAATACTCGCAAATAAGCAGAAATACCAGTTTCCATTTGCCACCTTCTTCATAATGTGTTCTAATGTTTTGCTACTAAAGATGCAAAACCTTATGACGTGGGGCATGGGTTTTGGTTAAGACGCTCCTTTGTGTTACCCTCAGTGCTAGGTGTTTAGTTTTGGCCAAAATATGGTTGTGATGTGCTCATTATATAACCAGATGTAGAAATATTATTATTTTCTTCATCTTTCGTCATATTATTCATGTGGTTTTCTATGGTAAATGCATCATCTATAAACATTGTCTGACCCAGGGGATAACCTGAATAGTCACAGCTGGTTCTGCTCCTGAATGAAGAATGTGTCAGGTTTGTTTCTGGCAAAAACAAAATGTATACCAGCATGATTCATAGATTAGCAAATTCAGAGCTCCTAAGAGAGCACTGTAAACCTGTGGTTTGTCCTTGAGGAACAGATTTTGCACCATGCCTCAGGCTTAGGTGGAAGGTGTTGGAAGGTAGGAAGGAATACTGCTGTTAGCTAGGTAGGTCTGAAGTCTTAAGAGTGTTATTTACTCCAGCGAGCAAAAGAAATAGCCAAGTAGTTAGGACAGATCTCTAAATATTCTAGCATAACAAAAACAGGCATGGGACAGGCATTATGTCTTTCCCAGGAATACCAATGCTGATGGTCTTGGTATTTGTGGTAATGATGTTGACCACAGTTTTGCAGCAACATTTTTTCACATACATATTTAGCTGTAGATCACCAGTTAACTGACAGGAACTTATTCTGCATATTAACCAAATCAATTATCAATAGTTGGAAAATGTGCATAATTACCTTAGGTGTTTCCGTAAAATAGACGGAATCAAACCATCATCATTTTAACTGGCCCTACTCATTTTAATACGTAAGGGGAAGGAGAAGGAGGTTTTCTAACCCCATGCTTACACCAGTTAACTTTTTTCTGCCTTTGTTTTGGGGGGAGGAAGAGAGAGTTACTCTGGGGAAGAGTTGTTTACTGCAATGGGCTTTGGAGTTGAAAATCACAGCGGGTGTGGACGGAGGAGTGGATTCATCCTTGGGATACAATTCCCTCTTCCTGCCCACTGTGTTTCTGTTAACATTGTCCATGAGAAACTGTCTTTGTACCCTTCAGAACAAGGCTTGCATCTGTTGAAAGCATTTAGACAGTAGCACCATTGAAACCAGTCAGAGTGGCTTGGTCTCAGTTGGACAATGTAGTCTGTAATACAAAATATTTATTCTCTTTTGACTGAAATCTTTGCTGAATCAACTGGATTATTTTTGCTAGAGGGGAAAAAAAGAATTGATGAAAAAAAAATGAAAAACATTTACCTGAAAATGACAAAATAAATAAACGCAACCTCATCCCCAGTATCAAGTATTCTCCAACAAGGATTGTGAAAGAACATATGGAAAGATAACATACAGTTGCTGACAGAGTTAGTGATGACATGGCATTAGGCAACATTGAAGAAGAAATGAATGTAGACTTGTGATCTGTACTGTGTATTCTTGCTGTTTTGTGCAAATTTAAGAGGCTATAATTTAATTAATAAGTTTTTTTCGTTTTCAGTGATAATTTGAAACTTCAAATCCTTAGTCTATGAAGGAAAACAGTTCTTTCATTCTCAGCCTTCTATATGTTGTTGCCCATTCGTGATTTCTCTGGTCAGTCTGATGTAACTGAGTACATTTTAACTATATTTTAAAACTTATTTAAATACCATGGTCTGCACAAAAATTCCAATGAAAAGAAAATTGGGGAGCGGGGAGAAGGAGAAGAAAGAGGTGAGGAAGGGAGATTTTACCCTACAGCCATGGTAGAAATGTTTTGCGTCTCTTATTGACAGGTTCGTGTTTACTTGGCAAAGAGACTTCTGGTTGAATAACGAGAGCTGATTCTAAGGTGACCATTGCCAGATTTAATTACTCAATTGTGTTTGGAAAAAGTTAGGTTTTCCATCAGGGAAACAGTAAAAATAATCACAGCATTAGCATGCTGTTACAGTGGAACTTTAATGAGGATATATCGACAATTGTCTCACTTTACTGATGTATTATGAGAAAAAAAGTTTAAAAATTATTCCCCTGCTAAGATCAGAAAAATGTAGAGATTTTCCAGAAGGATTTTTTTTTCCTTATGTTATTCAGTTAAAGCCTCCTAGAACACTGCAGTAATGGGTTAGTAGCCTTTCACACAATGTAATTATCCCACTCCATGTACAGTAGGGTGGATAACAAGGATTTTACAAAGAAATGTTGTATTAGCCTGATTTTGGTAAACTTTCAGCCCGATAATGGATTCATAAAAGGCAAATGCACTTTGTCGAAGAAGCTAGCAAGTAAGCAAACGACGCACCTAGGAAACCAGCAGTTACCTTTTCAGTACTAACAGGTAATTTTCTCTGCCTTTGTTTTGGTATGCTCAATATGGCACATAGAGAGTGGCCTCAGTTTGAAGGGTTAAAAGGTTGGTGGTATCAGAGTGTCGTCTCTCCCCTTCACTGCCCTTCCTTACCCTGCATGGGTACTGCCCTTGCATGTTTTGGAGATGCTCAGCATACATCACGTAAGAAGTGCTGTCTCTGGGAAGGGTGCTGGTGATTTTTGCTTCTGATCAAGGTGTATCATCAGTGAATCTGTTTGATGTACTGGATTTACAGAGCCTAGATTTTGACCAGTAGAATCACTGCACTATTACTACAGAATTACTGTCACACGTCCCATAAAGTAACTTTTTTTCAAACTTTTTTGTGCTGCAGAACTCGTATCTGCTCCTACACCCTGTATCAACCCCAGTATTGAGGCAACCTGGAATTACTCTCATAAACACTAGTCTTACAAATGCTTCCCTACGAAACAGGGAAACGTTTCCCACATTATGGGGCTCGGCTGGGAATCAAACTCGGGTCTCTTAAGTCCCAGTCTTGTGCACTACCTGTAGAGTTGAACCTTTCTCTCTTATGAGGTAGAGACATGCTTTGTTCTATTTTCCATCAGGCTACGTACAAAATTCAGTATTGTTCAGCATCTCTATGTTTCAGCCATGGTGTGTGTCTGGTAGTCTGCAGATTGGCATAAATTCATCTTAGTTTCTATTTTTTTTTTTTTTTTAAACTGTATATCCAGTGTTTTGATGCACTTGAAACTACTTTGCTTGATAGGATTATGACAATTTTCTGAACTGAAAGCAGTGGCAGTATGATCTGTAGCAGCAGCAATTCTGAGTCCTTAATAGCACTGCCAAGTCAATAGGAGTAGAGCTTTCCTGCATGGCATCTTCAGACGGGGGGAGCTTGGTGTGAGATTGCCATAGAAACCCTTGTGGAGGATGTGTAAGTCATCTCGCCTTGTTTATTCTCATCTAATAACAAGTGAATTTCTACATAGCCAGATACTTCAAATGAGGCATGGTTTTGGCAGGCTCCTTTCATCTTTCTGAGGCCAGTAGTATATTTCTAATTCATAGGATTAGGGTGATATCTGGAAGGAGCACGGCCAGTAATTTGGGGTGGTTTGCAGCTTTATCTCTAGGCTACACTTGGAGGAGGTGGAGGAGGCAATGGGGCACAATGGCGGCCTCGGCAGTGACAGCCACGTCTGTGCTGCAGTCATGCAGCCACACGCAGGCGTGGTTTAAAATGCCGCGCCTGAGTCTTCGCTGCGGCCTGAGAGGTCACGGCCCGGCGCTCGGTTTGGCCTGGTGTGGGTGCTCGCCGCACACTGTGGAGATCCACAAAATGACAGGACATCGTGGCTGGTGTCAGAGCCCACGCGTGGCCGAGGGCCATGGCTCCAGAGCAGCGCTCGCGTTGCGGGAGGCCCCTGTGGTATGAAGGTCCTGTCCTCCCCCTTGGCAGCTCCTGGAAGGTGGGCGATGTCCTCTGGGGAAGTAGCGGAGATGTTGGAGAGGAGGCGAGAGGCTAGCTCCGTGCAGCCGAAGGGGTGCTGAGCAGGCAGAGATGGGGCAAGGAACTGGAAAGGAGAAGGTCTCGTTCATTCCTCTCTCATTCTCACCCCATCGATCAAACAGAAATAAATGGTCGCTTCTCTGGTGTCCAGTCCTGTAGAGGGTACTGGAACAGCGACAAAAGTCTTGAAAATTCAAGTTATGGAGAAGATAAAGGGAAAATACGCAATCTATTTGGAGGTTAATTGTGTATCAAAAGCACGTGGGCTTCATGACCTGTGGGATGCTTAAGACATACCTGTGGAAACACCTGTATCTGGTGCACGTCGGTCACACCAGAAAGGAGCTAAACAGTTGGGTTCAATAGACAGCTACATAGAGATACCCCGTGTGTGGGTGTTGTTGCTAGTCCTCCATTTTAAAAGAAAATGGTTTCCATGCTTTAAACAAATGAATGTGTAGTAACAATCTTTAATCAACATATTTTGCATTGTTTTTATTTCTGAGTCAGGCCCCCTTCCAGTTGCCAGTAAGCCATCACTGTCCCAATGTATCTCTTGCCCTTTCCCAGTCTGAAGCCTTTTTTTTTTTTTTTTTGGATCAGTGTCTACAGGGACACTTGGGTTAACAATAATGAAACTAAAAACCTGTAAGGCTGGAGCGAAAGAAGTACAGTGTAACAACAAACAGGTTGGAGAAACTCAGTCACATTACCACATGTTCTTCATCCTTTAGCAGTCCTTCTTTATTTGGATATATCATATAATTAAGCTATAAACCAGTAGTAAGCATAACTTCCAACCCAGGCCAGTGCAACCATCATTCTTCCTAAACAGCTGTGGCGTGAATATAGCTATAGTATACAGCATGAAATGATGGTCTTAGGCGCTGAGGATTTGCATACAATTTCTTTTCATACCTAGGCCAGATTTTTTACTGCTTCACGTTCCGTAGGATAACACATGAATGCACTGTGCATTTTTTCAAGACTTGTATATCATAGAATCATAGAATCATAGAATGGTTTGGGTTGGAAGGGACCTTAAAGATCATCTAGTTCCAACCCCCCTTCCATGGTCAGGGACACCTTCCACTAGACCAGGTTGCTCAAAGCCCCATCCAGCCTGCCCTTGAACGCTTCCAGGGATGGGGCATCCACAACTTCTCTGGGCAACCTGTTCCAATGCCTCGCCACCCTCATAGTGAAGAATTTCTTCCTTATATCTAATCTAAATCCTACCCCCTTTTAGTTTAAAGCCATTACCCCTTGTCCTATCACTACATGCCCTTGTAAAAAGTCCCTCTCCAGCTTTCTTGTAGGCCCCCTTCAGGTACTGGAAGGCTGCTGTAAGGTCTCCCTGGAGCCTTCTCTTCTTCAGGCTGAACAACCCCAACTCTCTCAGCCTGTCTTCATAGGAGAGGTGCTCCAGCCCTCGGATCATCTTCGTGGCCCTCCTCTGGACTCACTCCAACAGGTCCATGTCTTATGTTGGGGGCCCCAGAGCTGAAATATCTACAGTAAACTTTCTTACAAAGAATTACCCACTCATGCCTGAGTGTCCAGGGGTATTTACACAGAATAGAGAAATTCAACCTTTTGTTTTATATATGTAGGAAATCCACTTTTTTGTGACAAAAAACACTGTATATTTTGAAAAATCATTTTCCTCATATAAAACCCAGAAATATTTGTAAGAAAATACTGCAGTTTGTGTTTCCAACATTATAGACTTGTGTCTTCTGTGTTTGTGTTGAGGAAGAAGAGAACACCATCACCAAAAGGATTAAAGAATTAACATTGTAAAATGTTCTCTGTAGACTTTCATGAAGGAAAAAAATAATCAAAAACTACTGAAAGAAATTGGATCAATTTATAAGATGTTCACTTCACTGACAAATGGCTTGCATTTTTAAAAATTAGAATATTAAATAGATGGAAGAATTAAGTATACTTCTGCTCCAGCAGCAATCTAAAGAATATGGTGCAAGGATGTAAAGTTATTTTTAGATGAGTATGGAGATCGTGTATATAATTTTTGTCAATGTAAGACATTTGCACTTCCTCAGTTCTGGTTTCCAGTGAATGGTGTTCCCCTTCCCCATTAAAAGATTATGTGCACAGAAGTTTATGGGCTATTCTGTATTGTCCTCAGAATAAAGAAATACACTTAACACTGCCCAGAACGGTTCCTCTCCTCTGGTCTTTTCAGATGTGCATTCCTTGTAGGCTCATGAACAGTTGCTTGTAATCACATTTCGAGGTAGTGTAATAAACATGAATATAATATTATTATTCCTTACTGCAGGGTATCTTGGAAGTTCTGATCAATAAGGCTGGCTTTCCTATACTTAAGGAGGGGAAACAACTCCAAAGAAACAATGCTTCAGTGCCGAATTGGCCTGCAGGGCAATGGGATAATCTGATTTCACAAACTCATGATTGCTTTTTACAATTTCAGCTTGCATTTGTCAAAAGCAAAGAGAACTCCTGTCCTATTGAATTTCCAGTTGTCTCTAGTGCCTCCATCACGAAGTCCCATAATTAGATTATTTTTGCTGAGACCATAACTCCTTTTATAAAGTATCTGCATACAGCCTGTTTGATTGCCATGGTCAAACGCTATTGCTTAAAATGAATCTTGACAGAGAAGCAGACTTTCTTTCTGGATGTGAATGAGGACAATGGATAGCAATAGAGTGGAGAGTTGATGAGTGAGAGAACTTGGAAACCTACCTTGCTGGAACACACCTATTTAGTATATTATTATTTCTATCACTTTAGTGCTGCAAGCCCCGCAAGCTGGGTTCTGCCTTTCTATGCATTGCACAAATGAAGAGTAAGGTGTGTGTCCCTTAATAATTGAGACTTTACTGTTTTTAAAATGCCAAAATGCTAACCTGAAGGAGGAAACTTCAGTCTGTGAATGCTACTTATGGAGATGCTTATAACATGCAGCTAAGCAGCAGCCACATGATTTCTGTGGTAAGACACCATGGAAAGTTTCTGACTTCTCTCAGGAATTTTTGAAAACAGTATTGAAATCTCTGACCTTGAAGCTTTGGTTCAGTTTTTGACCATTAAGGTGGCTGATTGCTGCCACTTGCTTTAAAGCGCTTTCTCTTTTTCTGGTAGGTTTGTCAGCTGCCAAATTGCTGTCTGAGTCTGGGGTCAGCGTGGTGGTTCTTGAAGCCCGGAACAGAGTTGGAGGAAGGACATTCACTATCAGGGTAAGTGCTTCATGAGATGCTGGACTCTCATTTGTGCTGTTCTACCACGTGGCAAATGTCACTCCTATCTTCAAGAAGGGCAAGAAGGAGGACCCAGGGAACTACAGGCTGATCAGCCTCAACTCAGTCCCTGGGAAGGTGATAGAGCAACTAATCCTGGACACCATTTCCAGGCACATGAAGGACAAGAAAGTCATCAGTCAGCATGAATTCACCAAGAGGAAGTCATGCTTGACCAAGCTGATAGCCTTCTATGATGAAATGACTGGCTTGGTAGGTGAGGGAAGAACAGTGGATATTGTCTACCTGAACTTCACTAATTCAACACTGTCTCCCATAAGACCCTCACAGGCTGATGAAGTAGGGGCTGGTTGAGCAGACAGTGAGATGGACTGACAACTGGCTGAACAGCCTGGTCCAGAGGATGGTGATCAGTGGTACGAGGTCTAGTTGGAGGCCAGTAACTTGTGGTGTACCCCAGGGGTCAATACTGGGTCCGATCCTGTTCAACATCTTCATTAATGATCTGGGTGATGAAGGGACTGGAGCATGTCTCTTATGAGGAGAGGCTGAGAGAGCTGGCACTGTTTAGCCTGGAGAAGAGAAGGCTGAGCAGGGGTCTCATCAGTGTATAGAAGAGAGGGAAGGAAGGGTGCAAAGAAGATGGAGGCAGGCTCTTTTCAGTGGTGCCCAGTGGCAGGGCAAGAGGCAATGGGCAAAAACTGAGACACAGGGGGTTCAAACCATCTGAACATTAGGAAACACTTTTTTAATGTGAGGGTGACCGAGCGCTGGCACAGGTTGCCCAGGGAGGCTGTGGCTTCTCCCTCCTTGGAGATATTCAAAAGCTGTCTGGATGCAGTCCTGGGCAAATGGCTCTAGGTGCCCTTGCTAGAGCAGGAGGGGTTGGACCAGATGACCTCCAGAGGTCTCTTCTGACCTCAACCATTCTGTGATTCTGCAGGGCCAGATGACCTCCAGAGGTCTCTTCTGACCTCAACCATTCTGTGATTCTGCTGGGCTTGACATCATTAGCCAGGGGGAAGAGGGGGAGTAGAGTTCCCAAAGAAGACAGGTGTCTCAAGTTGCCATCACTTTTGTCAAGTGATAGAGCTCTGTTCAGACAGGTTACATTGCAATATATGCCAGTGGGCTTCTCCTGACAGGAGTTGCTTTAAAATTGGCCTGGAAGCAACTCTGAGAGCCATCAAATGGGATTTGGGTGCCTAACCAGAAGTGTGTAGTGCCATTCTAGCTGCCCTAGGATACCTTGCCTGACCTCCAGCTGCAGGTCTTCTGTGGGTTGTGAGTCAACTTTATCAGCCTTGCACAGAAGTCTTGGATACCTTGGGCTGTCTAAAATGGTGTTAAACATCTGTATTAAGGTAATTGAATTCCACCCACATAGTCCATACCCTTTGTCCATGGCAGGATCTGCTCTGCCTTTAACATTACAGAGGGAAACTATCATCTGAGACTGTGAGCGTCAAAGCATTTCTCCTCTCATTCCCATCTCACTTTGCATACTGTAACAGGCATGATAACTAAGAGCCCTATAAGAAGCAGCCTGAGCAGGGCCAGACATCATTACAGCTCAGACACACATTTTAACACGGCTTAAAATTATCTGAAATAATACTCCTGCTTCTAAAAACGGACCATGTCTCGATTGCCATTAAAAAGAAGACGAAAGAATGACAAGTCACCTGTGGCGCAGGGTAATGTAATACAGACATTACCTCTGCTTCCCACCCTGGAAGTAAGGGACATTTAAATTAGGTCAGATGCCATTGCGGGGGAACCAGAGATAAACAGTGGTGTTTCAGCAGAAATCATTGTTCGTGAAACATAAAGCATAAACACCATCCTTCTGTGACACTGAGAATGCCTAGCTTAAAATGCTCACTATAAACAATGTTAAAAAGAGTTAGTATCTTGGGAAATCAGCCTGCTTGTAATAGTATGCGTCCCTGAAACTTTTTGCTTTCTTCCTGCTTCCCAAGTGAGCGCGATGCTGGTCTGAGGGGTGTGCGGAGCACCTTCGGTGGCAGGCATGGCTGGGGGCTGCTAGCCAGAGCACGCCGGCCTGGAGCCAAGGTGTGCCGTGCTGGAAAAGAGATTACTCTCCTTGAATAGTGCAGTGCAGTGCTCAGCATCTACAGCATTAGGTCTAAGCAGGTATCTACAGAGAGAAAACAAGCCTTGGTGCTGGAGATGATTTCAACTTACAAATGTTTTGCAAAGACAAGAAAGTAACATGAATTCTGAAAAAGTGAGGTTAGACTTAGCCAAAGTATTGATTTGGTCGGATATTTCTTCATATTCTCATGTCTTTTGTGAGACTAAAAAGCCAATACTGAACGCTATAGTGAAATTTAAAAAAGAGTTAAACCCAATTGCACACATGTACATGACAGAGTGAAGACACTGTGATCTCTGTGTTTCTGTCATTACAGAGCTCAATACTACCTACTTTTAAGTCAGTCAGTACACATTTTCTCCTGTGCATATAGTTGCAGTGCTAGTCAGTATGGAATAATTCTTTCTACTTCTAGATGTTTGTATTGAGGAGCTTCCTGCACAGCTTCTGATTCCTGTATTCTTTCTTTTGACAGAACAGTCAAGTTAATTACGTAGATGTTGGTGGATCGTATGTGGGACCTACCCAAAACCGGATTCTCCGACTGGCAAAAGAACTGGGTATTGAGACCTATAAAGTGAATGTTGAGGGTCATACAATCCATTATAAGGGGGTACGTATTGCATCTTTCACATTTTACCTACCCGCTACACACTGGTATCATGCTGTGATGGTGAGTTGTCCAGGTAGGGATTTGTGCTCTCCTGGCTATAGGTGTGCCCCTCATCTTCATTAAAGATGTTCCAGGAACCCAAGCACCTGGGGTATTTTCTAGATGATAGAAAATGTGTTAGCAAAGAGATGATTTGATATTAAAGGATCGTTGCCCCCGAAATTAAATATTAATCTGAAAGATAGATGTGTTCAGCTTCTTGGGCTAATACGCTGTCAGCCGTGGGCCAGCTGCTGCCTTTCAGATTTGAAAAGTATGACTAAAACTTTTCTCCTTGTGTCTCATCTGCTATTTCTGTCAGCTGATGGCTGTCAGGGAGCATGTCGCCGGGGCCAGACAGGAAGGTCTCTTCCCAAGGGCATTTCTCCAAAGTCCGCAATGCTGTGCAGTTTGTCAGAAGCGAGAGGGAGAGTGTTTTGAGGAATGACTAAACGTGGCTTTAGATTTTGTTGTGACAGTCATTCAATTCTATATAATCCCCAGCATCCTCAGATTAAGAGTTTTTTGGTCTTTTGTTTACTGTACTAATCAGTTCAGTTTGGCTCTTTCTGAAGGTTTCCAGGATGCTGCTTGGATTGAGTTAGGGGAAAGTGGGGAAATGGTTTATCTTAGCAGCAGAAGCAGCCAAGGGAAAGTGGAAATCCCCAGAGGGATTTAATGAACTTCTTTGCTCAGAAATGAATTTTTCCCATATGTGTGTGGAAAAATTCCATGTACTGCAAGCTTTAAAAACCACGTTGCTTCATGTGGGCAAGTCTCCTTTGTAGTTACAGTTTATTTGAAAAATCCAAATATGTAACTATTGTTTATCTTTTTGTTTGTTTGTTCATTCTTCCCCATCAGTTAGCACGGTAGCGTGGACTGCTTTGATATCAATCAGGAATTTGTTTGTATCCTGTCGTCGTAAATCTGTAACTTCAAACTGTAGATTTTGTTACGAGCCCCAGACTTTATTTCCAGCCAAATTGCTCTGTGGCTACTGTCCCAGAATTAATCAAGAATGCTTTAGGACTGAGAAAAGGCAGATGTGCTGGAGTACTCCCTTCCCAGAAGGGGCAGATAGCTTTTTATTCTTACAGAGGTCCTTGAAGGTCACGCTGTGCTCCGTTTTCACCCTCTGTTTAGTAGAAGACCCTAGAAAGTAAAGGCGTTAGGGCCTTGGCGTGGTATTAACCTTCTCATATAACTGCAGTTCTCTAATATCTGGCTGCAGCACCCAGCTCTGGTATATGTAACATTAGTAAATAAGGACTGCTTTTGCTTATTTGTTTGCTTATGATTTTCAGAGCAAGGTAACACTTGACAGAAGATAAGCACTTGTATGCAATGCTTCACATTGGCCATCTAGTCTTTCCTTTCCTTCGCCTAGCTTTAGGATTAAGAGATTAGGGTGCAGCAAGTAAGTCTGTGACTAAGCCTGTGCAGGTTGCCGTAAATCTGCAGTTCGGACATGGGAGTCACAGGCAGTCCACAGCACTGCAATGCTTGCAAGGCTAGACCTGCCGGAGGTATTGAGCAGGGAAGGATGCCCACCTGAGGGCTCACACCATACAGAGCCACTGCTGTAGCCACGCGTGGCGTGCACGGCCCAAGGGCAATAGCAACCCCTGCTCTGGGGCACAAGGGGTGCTCCTCCTGTGCTTCCTGACACGTAGCTCATCCTCAGCACAGAGGGCAGGAGCCAGACATGCCTTTCTCAAGACTGGCAAAATTGTCTGCTCCTCTTGCACATATTGAAACTTGGAGTGGTGTCACAGCTGGGGAGGCTTGGGCTTAATTCCTGGTGTTGCGGCTACAAGCCACAGCGTAGCCCTGGGCAGGGAAAAGACAGACCTTGCAGAGCACATCTCTCTCTGCTGCCTTCTTTCTAGCCACTGAACTACCGTGCTTGGGGATATTGTTTCGCTTGGATTGGTGTGGGGTAACTAATCCAGGCAGCAGCAGGACTCAAATCAGAGGTCTGCAGGAAAGCGTTTGACACACCAGGAAATGAAAAGAAAGTTAGATAAACTCTGTGGGTCAGTCAAGCAGCCTTGTGTTAACATGGGAGCAAAGCCAGTAGGTTATTTGCCTTTCAGTTAAGAAAACAGTAGTTCTCAAAATAATACACCCAGAACACTATAAACTTGTTTAAAAATGGAATATTTTAAGACCTAGCCTGCTTGCAGTGAGCTCCTCTGTGAAACATGCAGCCAGAGCTCTCTGCCTAGTAGGGAGGCAATATTAAAAATAAACGAATAACTTACCGGCCTCAGGTTATTTGGGCTAGATTTATTCCCTGCTGTGGAAATACTTGTGCAAGAAGGAGAACTGAAAAACTGATGTGGCTAATGTTGTTTGGCTAATGCTCTCTGATGGGCAATGGGAGTTTCTTTCCTGGAATTTGTTAGAATTGGGCTTTCCTCCGATCAGCTCCCACCTTTTATAGGTTCAGTCCCCCAGTGCAAGGAGTTAGTGTGTCTGTGAACTATTTCAGGCTCTCTGAATTCAGTCTCTTCCAGGTCTGTTAGCACAGTTGTATTTTTCTGACTTTTCCTGCCCTTGGTCTCCAGTCTTACTGAAATTACAGTTTTTTGCATGCTGAAGAGAGCAACAAGTAATGCAACTTTAGCCTGTTAATTATCAGTTGGCATTTCATAGTTCTCAGGGCATAAAATATGTTTTCCCATTGATCTTCCTGGGCTATGCCATTGACCGAAGATATGGGGATAATAATATTTTCAGATCAGTAATGAAAGGATAGTTCTTTTTTCAAATAGCAGATAAATGAATACTGATGTGATACAGGTCATACCAGTGTCTGAAGTCATAAGATTTCTTGATCAATCCTCAGCGGTTTGTGGTTATGATGATCTAAAGCTAGTATAGAGGTGGAAAATTCAGAGGAAAATATTAGGTAGCCAGGCAGCGGGCAGGTTCTCTCACCAATTACCTGACCTGCAGCAAATAGGATAGTTTGGGAGTTCCTGAAGCTGTAGCTGTTGAACACGGTAGAGTTAATACTGGGAGATGGAAAAGCTGTTTTGGCACAAACCTCATAGAGTTACTGAGAGAGACTTTTCTTGGGCTGTTGTTTCCAGCAATATAAGGAATAGATTTGGCTGAAAACAAGAGGAGGAGAGAAGCCTTAGAAGAAGTTACTTGTTTTACTTTCTTTTTAAATAAGTGCTTCTTTTTTTGAGTTAAGTAAGCCAAGGATAGGTATTTGCAAGTTACAGCTCTCAGTGCAAGTGCAGTCACTTATCGAAAAGCTGTGTGAAAAGAGGTCTTACTAAACAGTGGAAAACTTTGGGAAGTTTTCCCTGCTACTCCTGAACGGCGGGCTTATCTTGTCCCGTTGTCCCCTTGCAATATTGACGTGACAGAACTTCAGTAATAACTTATCTTCACCTGTTGTTGGGTGGCCTGGCAGCATTGCTCCTCACTTCTGCTTAAGGGCAGGATTATTGGTGTTAAAGCACGTCAGGGAAGACACATTGATGGCACCTGCATTCCTGACCAGAATAAAAAGTCTAGCCATAAATGAACTTTGAAGGAGCAGTATTTGATGATCTTTTGGAAAAAAAAAAAAAAGTTGTGCAATAAGAAGAAAATTATTAGCAATTTATTACTGCTCCGTATCAGGATTTCCTTGTTTGATACAGCTGTAGCATGCAGTATATCACTTTGCATGCATTTTTTGGTCCTCTTTTCTGTGGCTGAACACACAGTGCTTCAAACTGGCAGTGAGAAATCGTGCTCAAGGAAAAGGAAGAGGCAGAGTTGTGCAGAGGATTCCCTTGCTGGTAGTTCACAGGAACATTTTCTCTGTTCTTGCCATGGCAGAAGTGTGTTTTGCATACACACGTGCACCAGGAGAAGGCTGGAGCAGCATCCCCCACCCACCTTCCTCCAACATAACTCTCTAAAACAGGAAGAAACAGGGATAAAAGAAAGAAAAAAAGTACACAAGAATAAGATTACAGACCCAGAAATCCAGAAGTAACCAACCACCACCAGAGGCATCCTGGTGACTTGAAAAGAAAACTCAACATTTGTTGGAAATTTAGAAAACAACGCCTTTAAGCACTGGGATCTGAAGCTGAACTAAGTGCTGAGATCATAACCTTGTGCTTTGCTAGGCCCGGAGCAGAGATTACTCTGTCTAGACCAAAGAGGAGAGCGTTTTTGCTGCTGCCCTCACTGGAGATGGGGAGGAGGTAAGGCATAGTGGGCTGCGGGCCCGGCCAGCCACTGGAGCTGGGGCACCGCTGCAGCCGTCCTCTGGCGAGAGAGGGACCAAGCAGTGCTGGCCATAGCAAGACTTCTGTCCCCTACCCATGTACTCTTCTCTCCTCCGTTTTACCTGCCCTGGGGATGACAAAAGTTGACCAAAATGTGGGAGTTCGGCTTTTTTACTGCTTTTACCAAGTCTGAAAGCTCACTATGGTCTCCAAGTTTCATCTTGCACCTTTTATCTTTGTTACGATCTTTGCAGAAAAATGTTCTGAAGAATATCAGAAATCCATATGTATTTACACACACATACACAATTATCAGTGGTGAAGACTGATAAATTCTGTCGCGCTGAGTGTGGGGAAGGGGCGTTTGGCTCCTGCTTCATGTGCCCCTGTCCCTGGGTCACCATCTCACGCATTTGCGGCACTGCAGCCTCTCACTTGGTCTGTGACTCCCACCTGCCAGGTGCAATAGGCTGGCATGGTATACATTGCACTGAAAAGCATATTGCACACAGCTTAGCGCCACAGCTCCTACCTGTCATGGTCCAGCGTGTTCGCTGCATCCTGCCATGTAACCTCATGCAAACTTTTGACACACCTGGAAGAGCAAACATTTAAGAGGTCTGATGAGAAATTTGCTGTTGAGTTACATGGGGGAAGGTTCAAAACAATTTAATAGGAGAAAATGTTGCCTGCTCAGTCAGTTCATCTTTCAGATTAAAGTTATCACAAAGAACCAGCTGCTGTTAGATTGTTTTGCTTATCATTATATCGCAGGATTATCTGAAACAGTCTGTATTGCTGTTGCAGCTATGTGTCATACACATTGTAAGTACTGATACCATTTTTGCAAGTGTGTGAAATTTTTCTTCCTGCAGCCAAAATCTTTCTTTTTGGCAATTTTTTTTTTTTTTAGGCTAGGTTTCCCCAGGTACTTGTCATAATAAAGAGGTATGTTTGCTTTTTATAGGTGAGGTGCTTAGATAGTTTAAAATGCATGCAATTTTAGACCCATGCAAATTTTAGGATACACATTTCAGCAGGCAGGCAAACGTTAGCTTCATTCATATGTAATAATGAAGAATGCTTAGGTACAAGGAATATTACCTGCTTGGCCATTGCTTGAGTCTCCTTAGCCCAGAATTTGACAAGCTGCTCAGTACAAATGTATCCCTCCCCATCCCCTCTGAATAAAAACAAAAAAAGTGTTATTGTCCTTTTTAATGTCAGCCCAACTGTTGTTTCCCCTCACACTTAGCTTCATGCATTCCATTGCTTACATGCATGTGCAGGGGGAAAAAAAAAAAAGGAAAAAGAATAGGTCTTTTGGGGCAAAAGGTCAACCGTGTGATGACTGAGAATTTTGTGTTCTTGAGTAATGAAGATATACTCTGTTGTGTTTCAGTTGCTTATGTTCTTATGTGTATTTTAGGGAAAGTCACGCTATTTCACAGGTATTTCCCCTTCAACATGGAATCCCTTAGTTTATCTGGATTACAATAACTTCTGGAGGACCATGGACAAGCTGGGAAAAGAGGTAGGCTGCGTAAATTGCATGTTTCCTGCAATGCTCATGTCACCATGAGTAAATCTGGTTTTGTTTTGTTTTGTTTCTGGCAGGCTTTTTTATTGCTTCTTTAATATAAAAAAAAAGAAGCATCCATCAGGAAAGATATCTAATTGCCCAGGAACTATCAGGAGTAACAGGGCTTCCTCACTGAGAGGGGGTTGGACTACATGGCCTTTAAAAGTCCCTTTCAACCCAAACCATTCTATGATTCTATGAGAGGATACAAAAAGATCTGGAGGTGTCTAACATATCTGAAAAAAATGAGGTTGAACCTCAGTGTATGTACTTTCTCATGCCAGGGAAAACCACTCCGAGAGCTGGGAGATGAGAAGGGTTTTTCCCCTTCCCCTATGACAGCCTTTTTGGATAAGGATGATTGTTTTTTGTAGCTGCCTAAGCTGGGCGCCAGTTTGGCTTCATAGTAAATTTATTTCTAAAATTCTTAAACAGTAAATGCCTTCAAAATTCAAGCAGTACAACTGCAGATCTTCCTGTGTGCAAAAAGTAGCCCCTGGAGCGTCATGCTGTCTTTCAAATATTTATCAGTTGCTTTACAACCTGGCTACAAACCAGGGGCCCTACCTTAGAATAACCTTCAAGCATAACTGACTGTATTCCTGCAAAGTTCATCGGGCTTATGTGGTTTTGCAGAATCAAATTTGTACATGGTACTACACATTTTTTTGTCAAATAATATATATTTTTTAAAGATTCAAATATACGGTAGTGTCCTCCCATGTCATGGTACTCACGTGCAATGGATTATTATTAAGAATTTAACTGTCTAAAAATAATGTAATAGTCTAGACATTTTTGCTCCCTCTGTAGTTAACAGAGATACTCAGGGGCCTTCAGATACCCATCTTGTAACTGACTGAACGTCTGACTGGAGAAAGAATTTTTCCCTCAGCTGTTAGAGGACACCAAGACGACTAAATTAGAGTAGACACCTCACTTCTGGATGGCTAAAGGCCAGACGAGTCCCAGTATATGGATATAGTTCACTGGTCAGACAAAGCCAGATTTGGTGGTTATGGTACAATTCATGCCCAAAGGTGTGAATTGAAACTATTCCATTTAGTGAATTTATTCCAAATTTACAGCCACATGCAGGGGGCAAAAGCAACTCCTGGCCAACATATCAATCAACTCTGTGCTACTAACTAGCTATGACCAGGCAGTGATATAGTACTGAATAATTTCTTGAATATTTCGCCTCTGTCTCCAGATTCCTCTTGAAGCACCATGGGACGCTCCGCATGCTGAAGAATGGGACAAAATGACCATGAAAGAGCTGATAAATAAGATTTGCTGGACCAAGTACATAACTCTTTATTCACTTTGAAATCCAGCTGTAGAATGATAGTGGCTCTGTGGCAAATTCTGCGTACAGCTGGGGTACAGGTGGTGACAGAGCAGGAGGTGTTTGAGATGAGGCCGGTCTTTGTGATGGGCTGTTGTCAGGCGGTGGGTGAGGGCCTGTGGAGAATAAGGTGGTACACAGAGCTTGGGTTGGCTGGCAGGTGGGATTAGAAGTGCTGGGGAAACCTGGGGTTCGCCTCACACATGCACACAAGAATGACATGCACAGGGCCCACGCACACAAGAGTGACAGCATGGGCTCTTCTCACCGTGCTTTCACTTCCCTCAGTTGGAGAATGTGTGCCTTTGTCTTTAGGAAAAGCAACATGTAAATAAACCCGTGCTTTGAGGGCATGAATAAAGGTCACTTGCAGGCACAGAAATGGAGGCAGAAGGAGGTGAGGGGGCTTCCCCAGCCCCACGGCAGGCTAGGAGATGAGGAGTGATGCCCTCTGACTCTTGGCTGTGTCCTCTCCTGCACAGTTATCATTGCTTTTACTGCATGAGCTGCATCACGTGTACCATGGAGCAGGCAGGTGCCGCTGGCACATCGGAGAGCAGCACGCCGTGCCAGAGGGCAGCTGCTTTCCAATGGTTGTGCAATGGATGGGGCAGTGCAAGACCCGAGGAGGGGGGGAGTGAGCAGCTGTTGGCTGTGGAAACTCTGGAGAAGTTCAAATGCTGCTCCTTGTTTCAGCAGTAGTACCTGCTGGGCCTCCGAAACCCTTGGAGGGAAACAAGGCAGCTGAGGCAACCTTTCTTGTTGCCTTTCACCTCCCTGGCTGGTTTGTGCCTGAGCCTGGTCGGGAGCTCCGTGTTCGTCCCAGCAAGCCTGTTGCTGCACTTGCTCAGGTTTGCCCATTGCCGTGCACCCTCCCTCTGCTCCTGGGAAGCTGTCCTTGAATGCCAGCCAACTCTTCTGGGCCTCTTTGCCCTACAGGGTAGTTTCCCATGAGATGCTGCCAAGCAGGTCCTTGAGGAGGATAAAATCTGCTCTTCCGAAATCCAGGGTTGCAATTCTGCTGTTTGCCTTACTCCTCTCGGGATCTTAAACTCCACAGTCTCATGGCCACTGCAGCCAAGGCTGCCCTTCACCTTTGCATCATCCGACAGGTCTTCCTTGTCTGTGAGTAGCAGGTCCAACAGAGCATCAACCCTAGTTGGTAGGAAGAGGGCCCAAGGTGTTGTATCACCTAGAAGATGACCAGTGTGTTTTATATGTCTATGAGGGACCACACTGTATGAATAAAAAAAGGATCAATGTTCAATATGAGGTGATGACAACTGGAAATACTCTTTTCTTCCTTTTCTTTTTCAATTAATTCTCTTTATAAGGCAACGAGAAGTGTGCTCATTGAGCACTTGTGTCCCCGCTTGCTGTGCCGGCCCCTGTGCTATTCTGGAACGCTCTCCTCCCTTGTATTCAGCATCTTTTATTTGTGCGGCTGTGCTCTGTTTGCCCTTTCATTCTGACTGTGGTTTAGCACTGTGCGTGCAGCTTCCTGACCAAAACTTTCCATTTGAAATTTATTTTCCTGGCTTAAATCTTGCTCCAGCTCCATGTGATACAAGGTACAGTCATTTGGACTTTCTCTTGCTCTCTGTGGCATTGTAGTTTTCTTTACAATTAGTTTTATGAGCAGTTTGCCTGCAAACTTGGTCACTTCGAACTACCCTTTCTGTTGCAAGTGCACTGGCTCTTCCTCTTCTAGTTTTTACTCTTCCTCTTGGTCAGGGAGCCGGTGGAGTACAAGGAGAACTGGGTTTATAGTGATCTCTCCTGTAACATGCTTCTCTGCAAGATTGCTTCTACTGCCAATGGTTTTGTGGCACTCCAATTTTAAATGGATGTGCTCAGCTGAAACATGTTCAAAAACTCAGTAAAAAGCCATTTTAGATCTTCAAGCCGAGCCAGATTTTTCTACACATAGTTAAAAACTGTAGTGCCCTAAACAGAAAAACTCTTCCACAGTATTTTCTGTATGACTTGGGTCAAGATTATAAAAGAAGATTTGTTTGTCATGTGTCACAGATCAACATCTCCTGATCCTGGAGGCTCTCTTCACGTTTCTCAGGCCTGAACCTGCTGCAGCTGTTTAGTGTCTTGGTGCTTGCAGGATTGTTGCAGAGGGTTCTTGCGTGCAGGATGTCTTCATATCCTGGCTAATGAAATAGAGGTGTCTGGACTTCATACCTAGGGAAATGAGGTTATAAAAGTTTATAAGTTACATATTTTAGCCCAGATAACTTGCAAAGTTCCTTCCTTTAGCAGATGATGATAAATTCATGTTGTTTTATGAAACTTCATCCAAGTCAAAAACCTTTCACCTTCTTTGCAAAATGATCTCAATTCTCTTAGCAATCCACAGCCACAAATGAAAGAAATATGAATAGCCAGGGTCTCGTTTGCTGCTGCTGTAACTCTGTTTATGTTCAGAGGCTTATTGTGGTAGACAGCTGACCCTCTCCTTATATTTATGGCAATGATTGCCAATTTGGTTTCTCTGGGTTATTTACCATGTCTGATTCTTGGTTTCACAAAAGTTCTGTGCAGTAGTGTTACATGGTTGATGGAATGTCTTGGCCGTGCGGCTAGTTGAGTCCTGTGGGACCCATCAGACCTTGGAAATGATGTGCCCAATGAGCTCTCCATGGAGGAGAAATGCAGAAGAGTTTCACTAACTGATTACTAAATGCATTTTCCTGTTGAGAAAAATATTTGTTCTGATGAAAGGAATAGCAGCTGGGAAACTATTTAAAGAAATAACTAAGGTGAAATCAGTGGGATTTCAAACTGAATGGGTGAATGCTTTGGGAGGGAGGGAGGTGCTGATATAAACCCATTGAAACAGTCTCGCTACAGCCTAAAAAATAAGACAGATATAAATCACCTTGGCTTCTCTGACTTTGGGAAAGCAGCCCTGATCGAGAATAACAAAGAAAATCCTGAAAGCAGTCAGGAAGTCACATTTACTCACTGCCTGTTTCTGCTCCTGTGTCTCATGTAGAGCTGCTAAAGAATTTGCCACCTTCTTTGTGAACGTCAATGTCACCTCTGAGCCTCATGAAGTCTCTGCTCTCTGGTTCCTGTGGTACGTGAGGCAGTGTGGGGGCACAGCCAGGATTTTCTCTATCACCAATGGGGGCCAGGTACAAAATATCTCATATTCTTCCTCCTCTCTTGAAACCATAAAGAGCAAGTGGAGTGTTGTACCTGTCAAAGCCCTGCAATTAATGAAAAGAGGATGAAACACCAAGTTCATGTGGCACCAGAGACAATTATGTTCTCATGGGGTGGAACAAGCCTCTCAGCTAACTCTGTACAATAAGGTATTTTATTAGCTAGGCTTTGGGATAAATTGGGACAATTTAATCGATTGTTTTTTCCTGCATTCACTTCAGCACAGTCCTCTGGTTGCTGTTTTGTTGCTTTTTTGCCAATTTGTTTTCTATATGTTACTTAGCACATTTGAATGTTTTCGAGAGTTCAAAGCAAGTGTACGTCAGAGTGAAATACGTTTTCTTGGCATTGAAGCCTCTAATGACAAGAGTTGGAAGTAGATAGCAAAAGGCCCTTGCCCACATGGCAGCATGTTTTATGAGCTATTTCAGACTGTTTCTTGCCTTGGTCGTGGCACGTGCCTGGTTGCCTGCAGAACATCATGGTTTTCATGTGACTGTTCTGGATGAAGTTTCAGAAAAGGGGAGAAGGGGCTGTCAAAGTAATTTGGATGTGGTATGTGGGCACCCTTTACTAGCCTCCTACCTCAGTTAATGCCGTTGATGCAGCCTCAGAAAGCACATGCAGCATTTCAGACTTAAGCTACCAACAGCAAAGGTGGAGACAATACCACACCCTTCCAAGTGTGCCGGGATAGGGAGACATTAAGATAAGGTGCCTGGAGAGATGTGAAGTCTCCATCAACATCTGTCCATTAGGGTAAGAATAGACAACCATGTGTCAGGAAGGATGTAAGTAGAGCTAATGCTGCCCTGAGGTAGGAGCAAGACCCAAGAGCCTTCCTCCTCAGGAGCCCCTCAGTCACATTTGCTGTCCCTTAACCCCGGGGGGTTAAATGTGCAAAACCCCAAAACCAAACGCACAGAAAAGGGAAGGTAAAGCTCCTTAGAAAGGAGAGCTCTTCCTTCAAGCTTGAGTGCATGCCTTTTCCTGAAGGTGAGTCCAGACCCAATAGGATCCCGAATCTCACTGTTGCTAGCTGAGGAGGGACGACTGAGAGAACAAGCAAGGTTTCCCCGGGAAGCATTGCTGAAACCTGCAATGCAACATCTAGCAGTTGCATGTCAGCAACTGCTAGATGTTGCAGCAAGAATTAAAAATAAAATTAATTCCAAGATACTCGTAGCTAAACAAGACATGTGGAGAGGGGAAAGCTAGCCTGGGAAGAGCACTTCCTTTTCTTTGTGCCTGGATGGGGCAAGCTGTCTTGGTTTCTACCATCCTCCCCTCTCCCCTCACCCCAATCAAAATCAGTTGAGCAAAACCACTAACACTAAGGGTTTCTGACTTAGCGGCCATGATGAGTCTTATAAAACTTCTTCAGGCAGCCATTTCAGTCTTTCAGCACAAGACTTTGTGGATCCTTTCCTCCCTGCCAGTACCAGCATCTTATATGTAAAAGTGAGCTGCTTGATATAACGCTGCTGGCTGGTAGATAAAAGAGGGTTAGAGCTTCCCCTGGGCCTCTGCACAGACATCGCAAGGAAATACATGTCACAGATTGTGCTTTTTCCAGACAACAATGTCTTTGTGTCTTCCCAGGGACAGATAAAGCTCATTGCCTGCTGCACTCAAGGCCAGACACAGTTAAAGATCTGTCTTGCTTCTGGGCTGGTGCAGCCTTTCGCTGTACAGATGCAAGTTGGTGTCTTTGTCACACATGAGGGTTTTGGTAGCACGGTGATGGGTAAAATACCCAAACCCTCTTTTTTATGAAGTGATATGTTTATGCTAGCTAGTATACCTGCATTATATTTGTTTGTTCTCTAGGCTTCATAAGTCTGTAAGCCAGCTGATTGAGGAAGCCATTGCAAAAGTGGTTTGGGCAGCAGTCCCCACTGAGGCTCAGGTTTATGCCTTTGCTCTTCTGAAACTCTGGGTCTCTTTACACACCCTTAGGACTCGCAGATTTGGCCTCAATTTTCTTGATTATGAGCAGAAGTCATCTTCAATGTCATTGTGATTAACGCTGGTGATTTTTTGTTTGTGTTTCTTTTCTGTTTGTTTTTTAGGAGAGGAAGTTTAAAGGGGGTTCTGGTCAGATATCAGAGAAAATAATGGAACGCCTCAAAGGCAGAGTTAAACTGGAGCGACCTGTGGTCCGTATTGATCAGACAGGTGATAATGTCATTGTGGAGACTCTAAACCATGAGATATATGAGGTAATTTGATCAGAATAAAAGTAGAGTATGCATTTAGTGGGGGAATACATCTGCTGTAGCTCTTAGCCAGATGTGATCAGGAAGTACCCATTTGTGTGTGTCTGTTTCTCAGACTACCCTGACACTCTGTGAAACCTACTTTACAGATTTATTTATGACTGGGTCACTTCTTGGTGTTCTGCTAGTTCGTTTCTGTCGTTAGACTGCCTTTCCTGTCTTAACTTTTTCTGTGATTATATATTTTTACATTTTAGTTCCTCACTGAGACCATTTCAAAGAAAGGAAAGATAACATTCTTGTTCATATCGAAGTTCATGGTTTGCAGAAAAAAAAAGACATTTCAAACACCATTAGTAAGATCTGCGAGGTCAGCTTGTCACAAGTTAGGAGAGGCCAGGGCTCAGCCACCTGTGTGCAGCAGCGCTGTGAAATGCTCCGTTAGTACGTGACTACCTGCCGTGGCACCCATGGGGCAGAAGCTCCCTTCTGCACGCAGAGCCCAGCCTGCCACAGAGGTGAGGGTGGTTTGTGCAGGACCGTCACGGTCTGCAAGACCCCCATCTCACCAGCGGCAGCATTTGGAGGACATTTAGAGAAAGTTAGCAGAAAGGGAAGGGGCTGTTTGGCAGAGAAGCTGGTCTAAGGATGTCCTGGAGGAGGGACTCTCTCCCTTCTCCAGGGATTTTTAAACCCTGGAGTTAAACCACAGGCTTCTCCCTCCATGCTGACTGAGCAGCAGCCAAGTCGGAGGAGATGGCTTTCCTGTACTCAGCAGCCCCACCGGTGTGAGAGCACCTGAGAGCAGCAGTGTCTGTAGTGATATAGGGTCACCCTGAGCCCCGAAGCAGAGCGTCCTTCATCCCTCCAGTCAGACACAGGACCTGCAAGAGGGACGGAGCATGTTCAGGAAAGCCAAAATCACCATCAGTGTTGCTTGTCCTGAAATAGTATCCTGTGAACGTGCACAAAAGTGATTTTTTTTTTTTTTTAAACACCTTATAATTTGGACAAATGTGGGTCATATTTTCCTGGGGACGATAAAAGGCAGTTTTACCTATGCCATAAGATCTATCTTCTCCCATTCACCCACATGTCTCCAGCCAAGTGTCATCTCTGGTCCTGTAGTGTCCAGAAAGCTGTCAAGAATCATCTAACCACAAAACGATATGTTTCCCAACTCCTTTTTCTGAGATGGCATAATTATTTTGGTCACCTGGAAATATCTGTGTAGGAAAGGCAAGTAGCAAAGTCAGGTGTGGGAAGGTTGTTGACAACTGATAAGAGCATCTTTGAAAGGTGTCCTGTGGGGCGAGCTCAGTGTGAGGCAGTGCCTCTTCTGTACTGACTGTGTTTTACATTTCAGGGCAAGCATGTGATCAGTGCTATCCCTCCGATCATGACAACAAAGATTCATTACAAACCAGAACTGCCACCAAAGAGAAACCAGTTAATTCAGCGTTTGCCTATGGGCTGTGTCATAAAATGCATGGTGTACTACAGAGAAGCCTTCTGGCGGAGGAAGGGTAGGTGGGGAAAGTGAAGGGCTGGGGAGCCCAGTGCTATGTGAATTTTGAAGCTCTGCTGTCTATCAGGAAATAAATCCAAGGGGGGTTAAATGTGCAAAACCCCAAAACCAAATGCACAGAAAAGGGAAGGTAAAGCTCCTTAGAAAGGAGAGCTCTTCCTTCAAGCTTGAGTGCATGCCTTTTCCTGAAGGTGAGTCCAGACCCAATAGGATCCCGAATCTCACTGTTGCTAGCTGAGGAGGGACGACTGAGAGAACAAGCAAGGTTTCCCCAGGAAGCATTGCTGAAACCTGCAATGCACAGAAGCAGTGCCCCTGCAGCAGCAAGTCCCTGCTTCTGCAGGGCCAGAGTTAGGGCAGCCGAAGAGAATTTACAGCAGATGACAAGGAGAGCTTAAGGTGTAAGCAAGACCTTTCCCTGTTTTTAATCCTTTGTTCTGCAGACTTGATATCTCAGAGGACTGGAGAAAGTAGGTTAGCTTTTTGTTAAACTCAAGATATTTTTTCCATGTGCTGCAACATCATGTGTTTCTCAGCTTACCTGATACCAGTTCCGGAACTATTTGTATGAACAGATTGTTTTCCAATTCCTATGTAATGATGTTGAGAGTTGCACTGGGCAAGAATATTTCTTCATCAAAAGAATATAATTTTGCATGTTTCAGGGCATAAACCGGCCACTGGGATTAGAAAGAAATGTAGGCAGGTTTATACATTGTTATCTATATGGGTTTTTTTGCATGTTCATCTGAAACATGTACTGATGTGATACGAGATTAGACGGCCCATGTTTCTGTTGCATTAATGTTACAGGATGCCATTCCTGACAGTCTTATCGTCAGCAAAATCAATACAGGGTGTAACTTTGAGCCCGCAGTGACCAGATGTAATTACGCTGGGTTTTGTTGCTGCTGTTGTTATTTTGGCCGAAGTTACTCATGGAATGAACCATCACAGTTCTTGCTAGATCCGTTTATTTTTAATGTTTAGTGCCTCCAATATAGAAAGCCAAAGGGATTTGCAGCAATCCACAGAAATTCCTTGCTAAGTAATAATGGAAATTAAATATGACTTTCTTGAGTCTGTGTACAAAATTTCCAAAAGTCAGAGGGAAGAGAGGAGAGAGACTGTTACAAAAACGCTTCAGACATGTAGGTATTATTGGTGGCAAAAGAATTACTGTACAATTCCTTTTATGGATAATTTTCGTTGCTCATTACTGTCAGAAACAATGATCATCAACAAGTTTCTCTGATAATAATTTTGTTTTCTTTCCCCCCCTTAGGTTATTGCGGTTCCTTCATCATTGAGGATGAAGAATCTCCAATTGGAATAACCATAGATGACACGAAACCTGATGGATCTTTCCCTGCCATTATGGGGTTAGGAGCTTCTAGCCCATACTTACAGATGTGTATTTATTTTTGTATGAAGGAATGGGAGGAGGAGGAAGAGGGGAAATGGCCAGGTTACATCCGTTGTGCCCACTCCCACAGTCTTCATAGATGGAGAACACTTCCGACAAGCCTCTTGTGCCTCTCTAGGCTGTATAAGCTTTTAGGTGAAGCTTCTGCTACAAATAGCCTAATACAAAGAAAATGGTTGGGAAGGAGTTGCTGAATTCAGCTGTAGTTCATTTTAAGCATTCAGTTAATGTTTTTTTGCTGTGGAGTAGATTTAGAAATAAATCCCTTTCTTACTCAGCTTTGTGAGCCTGTATTCGACTTATGGTGGGCATTGTATTTAGCACCTGGGCCAAAATGAAATACAGTTGTCCAAGAAATCCTCATTTGCCTCCTCCCCGCGTTGAGCTGAGGCAGGACAACGAACATCAGCTGGTGCTTGAGCCGGGCAGCAGCTGTGAAGCGAAGAAATGGGGATTCTGAAGAAACTGCCAAGTAAAAAAGTTGTAGTTTGGACAAACAGATGGGAAAATATGTAACAGCATTGGCTGGTTTTTAAAATAGGTTAAGCCAATGTGAACAAACAATCTTTACAAATGTTTCCGCTGTAATCTGAGGTGAGACTGCCAAAAAAAGGCCAATATAAATGTCAGGCAACTACTCCTTAAGTATCTGGCAAGGAAAGCTTGCCACTTCTACTGAACTGTACATGTTTATGGGCATGTTCAAGGCTTAAAAATTTCTATGACCTGAGAGCAATAAGCCTCCTCCAAACCCCATATGGCAAACAGTTTCCTGCTTTCTCCTTGTGGATTTATGCAACTTTCTAAAAGAGTGCAGGAACATACTTCATCCCCCAAGTATCTCCACTAAGGTCAGATGAACTAATCACCAAATCTGTTTCCTTCAGGCTGAATAAATATTAATCCCAGTTCTTACAGGACTGGTCCATGACACTGCCGTGCTTGTCAGAGCAGCAAGCTCCCATCACTTATTATCACCAAATGGCACGGGCAGTGGTATGGCCAGCTGTCTGCGAGACCTCTAAAGCTCAAGAAAACTCAGGGCCTCAGTCCTTTTGGATAAGACCTAGGTATAAGAGGGTAGGCAGTGCAAGCTAGTTTGCTGGACACTGTTGTCTCTCTGCCCACTTTGGGTATAACTTTGCTCTCCTGAGTCAGCAGGGATGGAGAGTTCATTCCCCCAGAGCAACATGAGGCCGGTGCTGGCAGCTTTGAAAACACACTTGCAATCCGCAGCTTTCTCATCTGGTAGCTGCCAGGCAGACCTCTGCGCCTGCCCCCTGGAAACGTATGCCCTCCCTTTCAATTAACTCCCCAGGGTACCCCTCACAGGCCTTTTCACCGGTGTGACCTGTAATTATTAAGTGATGAGGTATGATGAAAAAATGTCAAGCCCATTACGTACCGGTAAAGTGCTTTGCCTGTCTTTATTTAGAGTAATTTCAAGCAAGAGCTTGCGGATCAGCTGGGGTGCTGAGACTGCGTGATATTTATATGCCATATTTTTCATTCCAGTTTCATCCTTACCAGAAAGGCTGTTAAACTGGCCCATCTCACTAAGGAAGAGAGGTAAGAGTTCAGAAATTGTAAATATTTCAGAAATAAGTCAGTTCTCTGGGATGCTTCCCCACAGGAATATGTGTGTGGATATGTGTGTGCGTATGCACGTATACACATGCTCAGTGCAACTACCAACACTGGAAATTGGGGCAAAAGTTGAGCTTTTAGCATAAACAGGCCAAGACGCTAATGCTAATGTCCATCCAGTTATGCATATTTCTGAGTTTCCAAGTCCTGCCCCCTCTTCCATGTTACGACTTACCAGCTCTGTGTTTCTATGTGAACTGAGATTTTTCTGAAGACGTTCCCAGACTGTGTCCCCACTGAGTGATGCTTCACCCCAAGGATACAGGGAGCGCTGACATGCATAGTTTTGGGTGTCCTTCACATTCAGACTGGGTGATAAAATTTTTAAACCTCCGTGTTTACAACAATATGGTTTCTCCAATAGTCTGTGAAATGAACAAACAGCACTTTCTAAATGTGATTTTTGGTACACATGCAAGTGAAGGAGGAGTTCTGCTTAGGAATGTGAGTAGTATTCTCCAGCTCATATTTTGTTCTCAGCTATAGTAAATCTGTAGGGATTTCATTGATTTATATTGCTTCTCTTCTGGTCTTACACCAGTGAACATGAGAATGAATTGGCTCTGCATCCTAAAATAACTGTACAAAGATTTATTTTTTCAGAGCTCATTGCCAAAATCAACCTTCATTTCCCATTCCCTGGGTCCATTTTGGATGTCACATTTAGGCATAAGCATTTGAAAAATGTATGTTAAGAACTTGAAATCAGACTTAAAAACAAAGCGAAACCCAACTTTCTTTCCAATGTATTGCAATAAATGTGATTTTTTTATAAGAAGAGCAATAGCTGAGAGGTTTTTTCCCACCTTTTTTTAATCTGACTCTGATTTTATTTTCATGTAGGAAGAAGAAGATCTGTGAGGCATATGCCAAGGCAATGGGGATGCAGGAAGCTTTACAAGTAAGAAATGAATGCCTGTTTTCACCTCTGTTGTACAGTAATGTTGCTCCTTTGTTCTAGAAGATGAAGTCAAAATTCCTGGTACCTAAAATATGTACTGAAAATTGCATGTTGTGCCATACAATCTGTACTCCCAAGGGGAGGGCAGCAGCATCTAGTACAGGAAGAAAAGAGCTGCCAATCTCACTCCTTACAAGAAAAGAGAAAGGCAGTGCATGGTTTAATTTGTCCTGTCATTTCCCCATGGGAAGCTAGGGCTTCTGTAAGAGTGCAAAGATTTGTTTTGTGCAGATGGATAGCATTAGCCAGATGACATGGCACTCCTTTGACAGGTACCCTTAGCCTGTTTTTTCCCTCTTCAAAGGAAATTTGTTTTTTATTTCCAATTTCTCTGCTGCTGTTTCACCCTCTAATGTTTGCTAATACTTACAGCCTGTGCATTATGAAGAAAAGAACTGGAGCATGGAGCAATATTCAGGGGGTTGTTACACAGCCTACTTCCCACCAGGCATAATGTATTCTTATGGAAGGTAAGCCAGAGAATGCTTTGCTTTCCTATTTACATTTCTTAGCTCGTGTACAATGATATACCTTATGCAACAAACTTATGGCACATGTAGCATATTGGGGGAACTCCAACCCTCTTTCTGCTCCCCTACTCCCCAGCTAATAAGGATCTTGCTATTGACTTCGGTAAGAGCAGAGTTTCTCTTGTGACTTTCAAGGAAACAAAGCACAGTCACAAAGGGACCTGCTAGAGCCAGGAAACCTTTCCCTGCTATGTTACGTACAGTATTTGCCGCTATGCAGTATTTGCAATAGGTCCTTTTAATGCTTTCTAAGACCTTGAGGGCACACATCTTGGACAGATGAAGAGTCTCCGCTGACTGTGTAGGTGGAGCATCAGGTTCTGGTGAAGCCCACTGGGTCACATCACGAGGGGAAGACACAAAACATGAAAACTCATTCGCTCCTCCCACCCAGCAAAGCCTCCCACGCTCTTCCCACGCAGAATTGCTGTATTCCTAAAGGAACGTGTTAGATAATACTGATTAATACTAGGTATATCACTGAAAAGTGTGTGGAAGGCACAGTTTAGCATGCTGAACATGGGAACAAGAAATAGGAACAACCAGACAAATCTTGCATCCATAGCCAAAGACCAGACAAACCACGTAGCGCATCGCAGCGTGAGCTCCTTAGCACATCCGTCACGGAGTTACACCCTGCCTCTGTGCCAAGGTGCGTGTGGGAAGAAGTCATCTCGTGCACAGACTCTTCTGCTGTAATTTATCTGAGCACCTGGGCAGCGATGGGTGAGGCTTGTGACCTGGGGAAGCTGGTGTCAGGCAGACAGGGAAAACCTAGTCGGGGGTTAGATGGGAGCCCTTAGAGCAAGCACGTCTCTCCGCGGGAAAGGGGTAGCTCATTACCTATGGCGGGGTTGACCGGGATGCTTGTGCAGCTTTGCACGGCTGAGGGGCTGGCTCATATGACCAGGTGGGGCGAATGCAACTCCCTGAACGCAGAGGCCTTCAGCTGCCTTCCCCTTTTGGCAGGACTTGCAGCCAGGCAGGTCCAACCTCCAAACAGAAGCTGTATTAGTGACCCATTACTGCAAAAACATCATTCACATCCCATTGTAATGGCAGGATAACAACAAAGCTGCCATGCAGAAGACGTAAATCTATCAGCTGCACTGCATTTCTGGAGGCTGTTAGGATTATCCCTTGTCCCAGCACTAAAATAAGGCTCGTATTATTTTGCACGGAAGCTGGGTACACTGATTTATGCCTTAGATTTTCTCTCTCTCAGATCTTGAGTTTTGTGTACAGAAGCAGGTAGGTGGTCCTGCAGGGACGGCTTATTGCACCATGCTCCCCAGCCCAGGTCTGCAGGAATTCTGGAGAACTGAAGTTGAGCGCTCCATCAAAGCTCATAAATTGCTTTTAGAAGGATCATCGCCTTCCTGTTACTTGTCATCTGACATTCTCCATTTGTTTTGAAGGATCATTCGCCAGCCCATTGACAGAATCTACTTTGCTGGCACAGAGACAGCTACCGAATGGAGTGGATACATGGAGGGGGCTGTACAGGCAGGAGAGAGAGCAGCCAGAGAGGTACAGACCATTGGTTTGCTTTCAACATCTCTGTTAAAAGGTTAAAAAGGATTAAGTACAGCTCAGAGGGTCTGATTTTGTGCATCACACCCTGTAATTGTGCAGAGGCTCCTGGAATTGATGGGGAAGAATCCCAGAAAAGGATGTGAACCAAAGCCTTTTTTTTTCCTAAACTTTACTTAGTTTGCTGTTGAATAAAGCGAAGCCAAGAATCTCACCCAAATCAGAACATTATGCAGTGCATTGCTGCACTGGAGACTTAAAATGAAGCTCATGCTGTATACCTCATGTCCAGAGGAAAAACCCTCCAACCTGATGCTGCCCTTAGATATACTACCACAATTTCTAACTAATTAATCACTGTATGTTTTAAAAGTAATTTAAGTCATTACAAATGCATGCAGCTATTTCCTATGCCGCAGTCTGGAAATCTGAGCATTGTTCTCATTTTTGATCTATCCCTTCTGCTTCTCCTTTTATGAGAGGGTACCGTTAGCTCGGCTTTATGAATTCGTAATGGGCGGCTCTGATAATGTCTACATCTCCTCAGAATGACACACACTGGGCTGGGTTCCCAGTCACAGTGAAATTCCTTTACAACAGTCTGGAGGGAGGGGAAAAACCCATTAAAGGGTGTACATTACAGTTACAACTGCTGTATGGCAGAGCCACAGAGCTGTTATTTAAGGGAAAATCAGCCCTTTGCTTCTGTTTGACAGAACGTCATGTTCGCCTTATAATCCTCATTACTTGCTCTGTTTCAAGTCACCTAACTTCTCTTTTCTTTTCTCCATGCCTGTGAGCAGTAGTTACAAAGATGGTTAGCTGTCTCTTCTGGAGACATTCATTTGCCCCGAGAATCTCCGTGATTGTTACAATCAGTTTATTCTCAACAAAAATCCTCGATGAGCTTTGTACTGCCTGAATAGCCAAGAGATAACTTTGTAATTGTATGCTTTGAAAGCCCCAGAGTTGTCTCTCTCCTCTTTCTAGTTTGTGGTCCAAGCAGCATCATTCCTAACAGGCTTTGCATCCCGAGTGCATGGCGGTAACGTCACCTTGCTATTTCTCAAACTGTCTCAAACTGTGAAAAAGCATTTTTACTTGTGCTCAGAAGAAAATTTAAAATAAACATCTGGAGAAGCTGTAGTTTGTGTGGATTTCTGAGAGAAGTCCTACTTTTTACAAATGACTCTCTGAAACTGTCCTTTTATCCTTAAAACACTGGGTAGGCACACAACCATTTGATGACCAGCTGTTATATATTTACACAAACTACCAAAACTGCCTCCTTCTTCTCTCTTTGGTGATATAACTGGAGAAATCACTATACATTTTCTGGTTCAAGGCACTTTCAGCTAGTCATAGTTATGCCTTTTATCAATGTCACCTTGCTCTGACTTGCTCTGCTTTTCCAAAACTGAAAGTAGCATGGGTTTTAATTTTTTCTCACATGGTACAAATAATTTTTTCTTCTAGGTATTGCACAGTATGGGGAGGATCTCAGAGGATGAAATTTGGATGCCAGAGCCAGAGTCGAAGGTAAGCCGGGCTTTCTTGTCACCCGGTCAGGCACGCACCCCTCAAGCAGGCTGCGGTCCCTGTTTCGGGGATTCCTATGGGGCCTGCCCCCGGGCAAGGTTTTGTTTACCTCACATGCTGATGGTATTCATTTTTTTGACTCATCCGAGGAATATTGTTACCCCTGTCTGAGGGGTGGATGGCCAAGAGCCACGGACAAAGATCTCGGAGCCTGGGGGACTGCAAAATGCAGGAAATCAGCCTAGTTCTGCCCAGTCCCAGGCCATGGTTTTAAGCCAAAGATAACCTCCTCCCAGTCACAAGTAACTCTACCTTCACTGTCCTGTGGCTGTTCAGGATGACAGAAGATACACGTTTCACGGCCCTGACCCTCCTTCCCACCCCCAGTCTGGTCCTCGGGAAAACCTGTGATCTCCCTAGCCTAGTGTCAGATGTTTGCTGCCTCCCACTCACACGGTGAGGGAGACCCTGCAGTGGTACCATCTCTTCTCTCCCCCAGGATGTCCCAGCCCGACCGTTCACCACCAGCTTCTGGGAGAGGAACCTGCCGTCCGTGCCGGGACTGCTGTGCCTGCTGAGCTCTACCGTGTGTTTCACCTCTGTGGCTGCTGCGGGGCTGTTTGCCTATAAAAAGGGACTACTAATTCGAAACTAGTGGGGACCACACATCCAGTGGAAGCTGCATACTCTCTCTTCTTCCCTTTCACCAGATGGGTGTTATTTTTGGAGAGAAGTGGCACGGACAGCTGGAAAGGGCAAAAGTTGTTCTCCTTGTGATTTTTCTTTTTAGTACCATAATTAATGCATCAAATCTACTGCAGTTGCTACCAGCGAAACAGAAATAAATCAACCGTGGGGGCATTTTTCAAATTTGCATTTTCCTTGTCCATTTGTTTTGATTGGACGTGATAATATTGATGGTATATTCCTAACAGAGGGAAGGCAAAATGCAGATCACACCTTTCCCGAAAGGCAAAGAGGCCTTGGAGAACGCATTCGTTTCCACTCGCTGCTTTGTTTTTTACCACACGAGATAATAAATACCCTTATGTATTCACCTCGGTTAGTGGCTCAGAATATCCAAGGTTATTCCTATAACATCCCTGCTGCACAGAAGAGATTAGCATGCCAATCAGACATAGAATTGCCAAATTAATTTTCCAGTGCATTTGATTAATTATTAATCATCACAACGTGAAACTTAACCACGAGCTGGTTGAAAAGAGGTAATTAGCACGAAGCAGCTCGCTAAACGGTGAGAGAGGAAGCGCTAGTGGACTTTATTCTGCCCGCTACTGAGCAAACATCCGTGCTTATCTGTTCTGCAGGCTGCCTGCGTCAGCGTGGCACGGCCACGGCGCGGCTCTCGGTTGCTTCCTGGCCCAGGAGCATCTGATCCAGCCCGGCCGTTCGCTGTTGAAGCGGAGTGAAATGAGTTAGCGAAGTTAAAGCCCCTCCAACTTGCAGCAGATGCTAGCTGTTATTTTCCAAATGGCAGCAGCTTCCTGGCTCCCTGTCAATTTGCTGCCCCTCGTTCTGCTCGTAATCTGTACCGCCTTCCTCCACTAAGGAGAAATATATTTGGGGCTTGAATTACTGCCTTGTAAATTACAGTAATTGGATGCATCTGCCTGTTCCGCTCTTATTATGTACATGAAACACTTAAAATAATCACTTTAGTGTTTAACTGAAGTCTGGAATATATGTTTCACAACGTACCATCATTATGTGGTCTTTTTGCCATGAAATGTGAGCATTGTATGTGTCCATGAACTCAACTGTCATTCAATATGGGTGAAATGTGCCTTTCAATAGTCCTGAAACCTTGATAAGAGGAGCTCTTCTATAAACTTTTCTTCAGATTCTTTCTCGCGTTGTTTTTTTGTGAGTTTGCAGAAGGCGGTGTTTCTTTGCACCTGTGTTAAATCACTAGGCACATCACAGGCAGCAGCCACCGACCCCTTGCTCTGCTTGATATGATCCATTTGTATACGCCAACAGAAATACCTGCCTACCCAAGATGACTTCGCTCCTGGCCTCTGCTTCAACCACATTCATATGTCCTCTCCCTTTTTTGTACAAAGGCCTTGTAGACACCATAAGTGCAGACCAGTCTCAGCAGAGGTGCTGGTGGGCTCCAAACCAAAGCCCTTTCCAGAAGGGAGGGGTGCTTCAGGCAGCCCCTTGGCATCAGATGTGAGCAGGTGCTCACGGTGCCAGTGTTAAGGACCGTACAGAAGAGGTTGTACAGACAGCACGTGTCTCCTGAGCAACTTTGTTCATTGTTTGCAGCCATTCTTCGTGAGGATCAGACAGCCACTACCAATTTCTCGGGGGGGGGGGGAACCTGAACAGATTATTTATAAGAAGACTATCTACATTTTCAGCTTCAGCTTTCCCATCTACCTTGAACTCACACGTGGACTTCAAATTATCCACACTGGAAAGGAGAGAATAGTCTCAGCAGGAAGCAGCAATGTTGGATTTTGAACACACTAAACTGTAGTATTAAATGCTTATTTAAAGGATTTTTGACAGGTCGTTTGCCAGGGCAGTTTACCATCCACCTTAGGAACGTTTTAAGGGAGGGGAAGTGACTAACATGAGTTGCTGTTTGGCTCGAGCTCCCTGCAGGTTTTCTCCCCAGCTCCAGCCATTACCAAGCAGGGATTCCTGTGTGCCAGGGCTGCCCCGTGCGTGCAGCCTGGCACGGCCGCAGTGCCCGTCTGAGGGCTCGGGGAGGGAGCACAGGCTCGCTCCTGACAAGCCTTTTGTGGCATCAAACGGTTCTGCCCCGTTACACACTTTCCCCAGGGGGATATTTCCACTGCCTGAAAAACGCTGTCCATATCTGTTCAGAAATATTCATCCATACGTGTACGTGTGGCAGTCAGAGCCATTCATTTTTGTGCTGACTTTAAACTTGACATCTGAATTTCGCAGCTTTTGTGCGCACATGCAAAAGGGACCCCCCAAACCATCTGGAATACGCTCGCGGGCCAACACCATCCAGCTTCGCTTTTCACCTTATCCACGCACATTTCTATTGCAATTCGTTTGGATTTTGAAGTGCAAGTTCAATTCAGCTGAACTAGTCTCAAACTGTTAAACAGGGCCAGGTACAATGTTCCCCGCTTCGCAGGGAAAAAGCACGTCTCACTGCTG
Organism: Mycteria americana; assembly: GCF_035582795.1. NCBI lineage: Eukaryota > Metazoa > Chordata > Aves > Ciconiiformes > Ciconiidae > Mycteria > Mycteria americana. The sequence goes on along the minus strand of NC_134365.1, from coordinate 126,103,962 downwards.
TCGGAGTGGTAAGCAGCAAATGAAATGAAAGAGGTTGATTAAAATTGGCATTTCTGAAACTCCTGCGGCTCCCAGGCACCACGCTGCTGCAGAGAAAGGGCAGCGTTTGTCAGAGATTATAGACCGGTTTCCATCCTGCTTTAATGCCCTTTCTGACAATCAGAACAATTTCCCTGTTTAAACATTAAACATTTAGCTTAAATATTAAACAGGCAGGCATCTTTCTTAAACCAATTTTGAAACAGAATGGGACCGAGTTTATCACCGCTGACAACTCTCCAAGCTGCTGTTATTAAAAGCGTGAGGCTGAAGCACCGTGGAAACACCTCTTTCTGCTGGGGACCCAGCGGAGTCCTCACCCAGGCCATGGAGTGGGAAAGCCTTTGGGGACCTTCCCTAACCAGGGGTGCTCAGTGCCCCAGTTTTCGGAGGAAGAGCCCTGCACGCCCTCGGCAGAGGTGGGAGATGCTCTGTCCTCTCAAAGGAAGGGGTGAGATGGGAGAGGCCAAGGTCCACCCCAAGTCCATCAGCACCGGGGTGGGAACTGAATTGCATTGACACGGCTGGGAAATGGGAAAGCCTCAGGTGAAAAGGCTGCTGTTTGATGCTTGGAAATAAAGCAAAGACCAGAGCAAGCACTGGCAGAAGGAGCAGCAGAGGGGAAAGAGAAAAAAAAAATACTCATGCTCCATACTAGCAGTGAAATAAGAAGCACAACGGAGCAGATAGATCAGGCGGTCCAAAATAAGCAAGCGGAGATGATGCATGGGAGAGAACCTGCCTCTTTTTTAATTAAATTGCTGGGTTTGCTTACAGATACCACAGCAGCTGTGCCCAAGCCCCTCACAGCATGTCACATAATTAGCCTTTCAACACCTTTGAGAGCCACAGAAATCGGCACCGGGGATGGAAAAACACTCCCGTGAGACTCTCGTGCTTCCCACCTCCTTTCTGCCCCGCTCCCCCCGGCTGCAGCTCCTGCCTGTGCAGGGCGGCATGGCTGCCCCCTCCCTGGCTGCCATCAACCAGCCCCATGGGGACAGGGACCTTGAAACAGGACGGGCTGCTGGGCCACCAGGAGCCGGACAGGCAGGAGGCATGGGAGGAGAGCCGCTGGCTGGCTTTTCTGCACCATCGGCCCAGCACGGCTTTCCTTCCCTCATCGCCTGCCCCTCACACAACCTCCAAAGTGCCCGGCGTGGGAACTGACAACCCAAACCCCTCTGGTTGGAAACCCACCATGTGAGAGGTCTGGGAAGGGGCCACCACCACGAGGACGAAGCACCGGTTGCAGGGGCTGCACGCTTTGGCGCGGTGGCTGTGAACCTCCCCCAGCGTCCCTCCAGCCGTGCTCCTCGCGCAGGGCAAGGGGGACGTCTGACCAGGTTTACTCGGGGTGCTAAAGGTACATCCAGCCTCAAAATACACTCTGGGCAAGCAAGTGGTCGCAGCCTGCGCTTGGTCTCTCCAACAGTCATTCACCAGCAATACTTTCCAGTCCGTGTTTGATCCAGCCCCCAGTTTCACGCTTGATGTCTTTCCCCAGGATCGAACATACCCCCAACCACCAGCGCAAATTAGCATTATATATTTGAATAAAAACACCGCCCAGGGGGATGTGCCAATGTTGCGCAGTCTGACGGGCCGTAACGTGCAGGTTTCCCACCAGTCGGTTCCCACGTCCCATTGACCAGGTTCTGCTGCCTGACAGCAAGGGCTTTCCCCAGCCAGAAACCATGCCGGGAACAAGCTGGGGACTGGTCTTACGTTCTCTACGCAGAGCTCAGCTCCCAGTTCGTGACAGCACCACCATGAAATAGAAAAATGGACAAATCCAGAGGGTCCTCTTCGGTGGAAACATGATTTTAATTGGTTTTCTTCTTTTCCTTTTGGGCTGTTTCTCTTCCATGGAGCAATTGGAAACAAACAATTTTGCTTTGTAAACGTTCCCTGCAACAGTTGCTTTACACTCACACAGGGAGAAAGCAAATTTCATCTTGGTGAAAATCCAGAAGGGGAGATTAAATGTGCTCTTTGTTAGTGAACTGTAACTTTTTCTTTTCCCACTCAGCTCCTGCACTTGGCAATCAATGCTTCGGGCTCCAGTTTCAATTCCTGTTCTGCTCTTTATTGGTAGCGCTTGGCTTCCCAGTTTCTGTTCCCTGTTTCTTGCTCTCCAGGTTTTTTTTGGCCTCATCTTACGTAGCAGAGGGAGAATAACGCAGGACACATAGAAGGAGCAGGGAAAAAGGTTTCCCAAGTGAGAGCGCATTGCTTATGAGAGGAAAGGGAAGCTTAGCAGAGTGGTGCTGGCAGTTTTCTGGGTGTCCGAGGAGGTCAGCAGTCTCCTCTTCCCATCTCCCGTCTCCTCTTCCAGGGGTGCCAGGAGACGTGATGTGCCCCGGCCTGTAACCATGAACGGATCAGACAGGGGTGTGAGTCTGCGTTGCTTACGACCTTACCAAGCGCAAGACAATAGGAGACAGACGTCCTTTGCCATCTCTAGCTTCCCACTGTTACTCTTTCGCTGTGAAATGGAACTGAGCTCCGCCGCCACTCATGGTACAAGAAGACAGCTTCCACTTGAGATGGGGTTGAAAATGAAGCAAAGGACATAATTACTGCTTGTGTTGACATTTGGACTTTCACGGCCACACCGTTCACTTGAATACTCCTTGGCTTACAGCCTGAGTACCATCATTTTCATCAAAACATTGGTTAAATCCAGGACGTCCAGCCGAATTACAAAAGGCAGGGCCCAGCATTTGGGGGGGACTACTGTTAGTAGACACCAGCTGCAGACAGCTGTGCTGAAGCGTGGCCGCTGCCTGTCTGCTGCACAGCAGCACGGCACAGCGGGGCTCAAAGAAAGGCTGCCATCTTCTGGCTACAGAACAGCAGGTTTTTGTCACCTCGCAAACAAAAACGTGGCAGAAGCTTCACGCTTTGATTTGCAGAAGGGCCTCAGTGGGTATTTCTGCACTGCTGCTTGCCGTTCCTGTCGGGTACCCAAAACATCAAACTCTGGACTGGAAACACACTAAAGGAAAGGGATGCAAGTCCCCAGCTTCAAGCCCCAGTTCTCACCCATCTCCAAGCTCCGACATGCCACACTGGAGGAAGCAGAGAAAGGCAGGCTCCCTCCTGCAGCCTCTGCGTCCCAGCACCAGCAGAAACCAGGGCAATGAAAGGGCTGCTGCACCACCCCTCCGCCGGCGCGGCAAGGCTCCTCTGAAGGGCGGCTGAAGGCTTTTCTGCTGCTTGGCAGCAGGGAGGAGCTGGAAGAAAAGTGGGAACACAGATCCTAAATGCACCTGAACACTCCCCTCCTCTGAGAAAGGGGTTTCTTTGGGGGCAGTTTGCTTTACAGAGAGAGAGAGAGGTGTCGGCTCAAATATGCAACCTCTGAAAAAGCACTCTGGCCAAACTCCAGCTCATAAAGAAATTATTGGGAAATAACATAGTTTCTAATTTAGTTCAATATTCTTGTTCCACTTCGGGCTGAATTGGCAAGTGGAGGCTGGAGTAACATCTCCCCTTGATTTTGATTAAGTGCAAGCATGCATTTCAATTGTTTAAGATAATGACTGCACGGCCCGATGGGACATCTCACTGCCTCAGACCTGGAATAGAAGTTTCCACATCTGAAATTATAATGTAATTTCTGCTAAATGCAACACTGCTGTGCAAAGTGTTTTCTTTCAACTTGGAGCATATGCAAATTGGGAGTGAGCAGCCTGAGAGCTGACAAGGATGCCTCAGTGCATTATTAATACACTTCCTTTTCTTCCCTCTTTCCCACCCAAGCATCAGAGCATACTCGAGTGCAGTGTTGAATCCCATTAGACGGCGCAGGAGCTAACCGAGCTATTTGACAAACCCAATCAGCCAAAGGCTGGTGTTTCTGCTGGGTATCGCTTCCTCGAGCGCTTCTCCAACACGTCTCTGCTGCCGCAGGGAAATGGCACTCGACGAGACCCCCCCCAGAGTTACTACTGGTATGCGATGACTTTATGCCCTTGGGCAGGTGAGGCTGGCCTGTATTTGCTCAGATCCTTTCTGCTGTAGGTCAGATGAACGGATCGCTTAGATTTGGTTGAGGCTTTTTTCCCCCTCGAAGTCGTGGGGATGGGGGGAGGGAGCCTACAGAGTCTGTAGATGCCAGAGTAAATGGAGCTGGATGGATATTGATTATTTTGTTAGGGCTGTTCTGCTAAGGAGGGATTGTAGAAATTGCTAACAGAAAATTCCCTGTGCACGTAGCAAAAACCAACCGTGGGTGAAAGCTAATAGCCCTGTACTTCTAAATTAGAAAAGGTATCTCTCACATTCTGTCGAAACACAGAGTGAGACTGACTTTGACCTACAATGGACGTAAAAACTCAAAACAACTTTGTTTGCCTCTTTCAGCAAGGCCAGGAAGAATGGCAAACTGGGATGAGCCAGCATGGCACTGGATAAAGACCCAGTGGACAAGACCCTTAGTGTGTGTTTCACAGCTTATCACAGCTATTTAAAATGCATTTTTGAGCTTTTTCTAGCCTAGCTTCAGAATAGCTTATTGCTACTGACTGTACAAATCATGCAAACTAAAATCAGCTTACAAACCCTCCTCCTCAGGTGTATTTTTTTTACAGCTTAACTTGGCACTCAGCTAATAGCTGAAGGCTTTTCTAGCAAACGCCGCTAATATTCTAGCTGACTAGAATATCATGCCCGTGTTTTTCTTTCCAATGACCAACAAAATCATTGTATAGCCTGCCTGCAGAAAGGACAGCTATGTATTAACATATTACATGTGCAGCTGCCTGTTAACATACAATCTGTTAACCTGTGTCACATTAGATTCACAGGGCCTGCATTATCCCTGTTTGCATAAATACCCCAAGGAAGCATTTAAGCACCTAATTGCCACCAGCAGTTGGTGGGAGGTAGAAGCTGCCTAGTTCGGTGTCCAAAGAGCCTCTGTGCCACCTGCGCAGGGCTGGTTTAGGACGCGTGGCCCCGGGAAGAGCTGCCGCCTTTCAGTGCAGCAGCTGGGGGCTGGACGAGGTGCCCTCGGATGCCCGAAAGGCACAAGGCAACTGTGTTTCGGCTCCTGAATTGCTCTCTAGGTGGGTAAATACCACGTGCTCTTTGAAAACATCTAATCTTGCTATTAATATCTTTGCAGAACAAGTGAAACGCATTAAATGTGAGTTAATCCCATGTATTTGAAACATCTAACTGAGATACTGAAGTGAGAAACCCCATCGGTTTAGGTATCCTCCTGCAGGGAGAGCGAGAGAAGGACGTGTCCATAGGACTCCTCCAGTCCTGCATGGGCTGAACCGCCAGGCGAGGAGCCCCTCTCCCTGCTCACCGCACAGAGGAGGACCAGCCAGGCGAGAACTGTGTCTTGGCAGCCCCGTTGATGGAAGCACCTCAGACAAGGTGGCAAAAACTTGGGCCTTAATGCATTGGTCTAAATTAAACAGAAAGCCTCCCCTTGTTTCCCATAGATACCAACCCGTATCTTGGTTCTGTACAATCTGCGGCCAGTTTTGCCTTTTGTTCCTGGATGCTTTTTTTCCTGAGGCAACTCTGCAGGCCCAAGGGGAATTTATCCTGCCCTGAGCCAGAAGGCAAAACTGGTCAGTCCCTCAAACACTTTGGAATTTGCTTCAGGTGAGTAGATTGGTATAATTATACAAGGTGAGAGGAAAAAATGATCCTCAGTTCTCATACTAGAAGTGAGTTTTGTATGGTTTAGCCAAATAATTTGCAAACGCGTTCTGTCCTCTCCTAAATAATGAGTGGGATTTCTAATTGGTTTCTCAGGAAATCACATTAGTATCTTCTACAGATGTTATACAAAATGCATTTCTCCTGTATTAATCTGTCCAAATTAATTTTCTCTACAGTGGACTGCTGGAAATAATGAAGTGCCCTGTCTCTTTGTGCCCTAGTCTCTTTGACATGCTCGGTGACAGCTTTGTAAACAAACAAACAAACAAACAAATAAAACCATTTCACTACCTCCACTGGGATGCCACAGCATATGTCTGAACAAAGGTTAAAGAGGTAGTTCAAATCTGATGCAAGGCAGCAATGTTTAAGTCATAACCATTTGTGAGCTGCTTTGAGGGCCTGTGAAATGCATTGCTGGTTCCGATACATTTCTTAGGGGACGGATGCTTTATAGAGCATACAAAGGATTAGTTGAGGATATTTGCTTTCATGCTACTTGTCTGCCTTTATAACTTGTAAGTAATACTGCAAGTTAAGCCTATACCATGAGCACTGCATGCTTTTGACACATTTTTCACATGGATGGTTACGCTTTTTCCAGTATTTATAGACTACATTCTTGTGAAACACAGGTCCCTTCCCAAGGCCAAATTTGTTCTTCGGTTACATTATCTCTCTAGAACTGACGCTGAGCTGCTGGATGAAATTAAGCCAGTGACTTTTGTCTCTTTTCTTCCAGGTATTTTATGTTTGAACCAACAGTATTCGGTACAAGGTCTGTTTCTTCCCATGTTCAGTTACAGCCGCATACCACCTGCCCTTGACTCTTATGTGCAGCTACAAAACATGTCCCTGCCCATACGTGTTCTGGTAAACAAGGCACTGTGAGAGAGTTATGTTCATGATGGGGACGCTCCAAATCCACCTACAGCAATAAAAACGAATTCTTAAGTGTAAGACTGTTGGCCATCTATATGTTAGGAAAAATTATTGCCAAATGTGGTTTGATTTTTTTGGTGTTCGTTTTTTTGGGGGGTCGGGGGTTTTTTGGCTTTTTTGAGGTTGGTTTGTTTGTTTTATCCTTCTCTCCTTCTTCTTTACACAGCTTGCTTTACTGAGAAAAGCTGGAGATACCCCATTGGCTTCAGTATGAAATGCAAAAGGTTGTGTTACTAAGTAATACTCACCATCACAACCAAGTCAAAAGGGGCTTCCACAAAAGAAAAGCCTCAAACAGTAAATGTGACATGACAATATTTATTGATTCTAATTAAGGTTAAAAAAGTTCACAGATGTCAGATAAAAATATCTGCAGAGCCTATCGAAAAGGGAACTTAAGAAGGAAACCAAGGGAGACAGTCACCACAGAGGCACTTGAGAAAATGCTACAGTTATAAAAGGCACAAATTCATCACACACAGAGCATATATATTCCTGCAAAGTGAAGTCTTTTTTTTCCAAAACACAGAGGCAGGCATCACTGAACACTGACCTGTACATGACCACAGGAGACATGCTATAAGTGGCAGTCTATGACAACTCCTAAACGATTTGACTGTAGAGATACTTTGAAAGCAAGACTGCTTTGGCCATCTCATTTTTATCTCTCCTGAAGAACAGATTGTAAGATCAAGGTGATCTTAAGGTGGTGGAGATAGGAGGTGGAATGTTAGTCCATTTAAAGACAGGTCAAGTTTCTTTGTGAGCTTTGTAACCTGCGATTTAAGCGGGTTTGCTTCTTGCCTGCAAGCAGTGGCAGATCTGTTGTCGTTTAATCCTGGCTCCCTTTTGCATCCAAGTACTTTTGGAGGACATACAATTCCTACTGCCTCAAAAATATTTTTCTTTCATGTCTCAAAAAAAAAATCATCTTAAAATTTCTGCACTTCTGTAAAGTCTACCCCAGTGAAACAATAGTCTCACTGAGGACACAGGAAGATTGTTTTAATAGAAGTCCCTAGCTTCTCCTCGAGGCCTTGGGTTGCAGTGGTGGACAATGCTCAGACATATACTTAATTGTGATTAATGTCTTTGTTGTATTGACAGCAGACATGCTATTTGGAATCAAGATCTGCACTGAGAAAAAAAAAATGCACTAGATAAAGGAAAGACAAGGGGCTGCCTCAGATTGCTCACTTCCTTGTTATTGTCAAGTAGTTGATACAATTAGCTTTCAAGTACTTTGGTTAATACAGATTTTCATGCCATGACCTGCCATCCTTTGCAATATACAGCTGCTATCAGAACAGTGTACAAGCAAGTAAACCTCTTTTTTTTGCAAACTCTTAAGAGCCTTACAAAATATGCATGATAACACAAATCAGTTCATGAGAGACAAATACAATTATTTCCATGGTTGTTCCTATAATACATTTCACGAAGCTCGTAAACTGCTGGAACTTTCAGGATAGCAGATTTCTCATCAAACATGTTAATAAATTAAGAATATAGCATGACTGGTTTCCCGTTAAACCAGACTTCATTCCTCTCTTTGAAGGGCTGGCATGAAGGAATTTTAAAAATGTAAGCCAGTGCTAATAGTTCCCTCTACCCATGGGGAAGCAACTTGATTCTCTACCTAGATTTGTCAATTTTCTCATCACACTGGCATCCACATACACGAAGTGCCACATACTCCTTTTATGTGGAAGATGTCGAGAAAACAGCAGCAAATCCTTTTTAATCCCATAGTGGTGATAAGCTCCACAGCATAATTGTAGCAAGACACAGCTGTAAAGACAAAGAGAGCATTCCTAATGCTTTAGCAGTCTGGAAGGAAGAAGACGGAGACTTTCAAGTGCTAATACAGATGTTGCAATTCAGACCTCCCAGCTCCATCAGATTTGGCTAGAAATCTCTGGGGATCCAAATTTAATTTGAGATTTCAAGTGGTATCCACTTTTAGTTGTGGCAGAATAACATGAGAAATGCTTTGTGGGTTTTTTTTCCGTTTTTGTTTCGCTTTGAAACTAAGAATAAGAAAGGTTTCTAGCTATATACACTTTTTTTTTTAATTGACCAATCATCTCATGAAAAACTTTGGTTATGATTCAGTCCAGTTCTAACTATACCTAACTTCTGTTTTTCCTTGGATTTTCTGCCCCTGTGGCACGCAACATTTTCTTGTTAGACTGGGAAAAACCTCTGCCAGATTCAGGAGCAAAGAAGAAAGAGATAAATTTGGGACATGAATAAAACCAATTTATCCTCATTAGTCTCATGGATCTGTTCCCCTTTAGAGACCTGCAGAGTATTTCTAGGGCAGAAGTAGGACTTGAATTCCAAACAGATTTGGCAGAGAAATCATCTGCAAATGCAGCAGTTCTTTATATGTTAAGTATGTATTCACCGTCTAGCACTTACAAAATATTGGGCCAAGACTTTAAAAATGTCTTCCCACATTTAGGTTCCTATGTTTATTTCTGGCCTGAGAATTGTCCGAGTTGCAAAAGCTCTGAACTTACGCAGTTCCCATTCAGCTTCTGGTTCCTAATTCATTTAGTAAATAAATCATACAGAGGGAAAGCCACGTAGAAGCACTCTGTGGTAGGCAAATGTCCCAGCCAATTAGTGCTCTATGTGATACAATGAGAAAGGCCATATATACACTGCTGCACTGTTCTTCTGACTTGAAGATCTTTATGTCTGAAAAGTTCCCCTGTGCATTTTAAAAGGCTGTTATGAGGATAGTCACTTGTGATAAAATCCCAAGCTGCTGCTACAAGAAGATTTTTAACTGGCACATCAAGTTAAAAAGAATGAAACTTAAGGGCCAGAAACTGATGCGTTGCTCACAAATATTACAGCTTTATAAGTAGTTCAGTGGATTTCCATGGGACTATTTGGAGAATGAAGTACTACGCTGCACAAGCAAGATCAGATGGTAGCTCAAAAAGTCTGCCTGAGACTGGTGATACAGTTCCTCTACTGTCTGCTCACACTAGTTCCTGAATATATTATTATACTTCCCTTCGTGGCTTTTTACTGCAATGTAATTTTTTACATATAAATCGGCACTGGCTGAAGGGAGAAGTGCAGCAAAAAAGGCTCAGAAAAATTCCAGACATCTCAAACTTCATGTGCACCAAATCCTGTTCTCAGTTACACCTGTGTCTTCCTGTTTTGTGTTGTGCAGATGTAAAACAGCAGAAATACCTAGAACAAGGAACCGTCATGTTGACAGGTAGGCACCTAAGGTTTTGGTGGTTGGTGCGGCTTTTTTTCCCCTGCTTTTTTTTTTTTCTTTTCTTTTTTTACATTGTTTGAAAGGTACCAAGCTAGGGACCGCAGAAGCACTTGCATGTGACTATCCTATCCATGGTTCTCTTTGATCTCTCTATCATTTAGATCCTTGATTAGTTACCAGAAGTGCACAGGCAGTACAACACAGCACAGCAGGCAGAAGTGGAAGTGCTAATCCCATCAATATGGTTGTTAGGAGAGACTGAAGCTGTGAATCAGCTAAGCTGTGTTCAGCAGGAAGAAAGTGTTGGGGGGCTGTTAAATTGGGTTTTTTTGTTGGCTTTTTTTTTTATGCTAACACTACATTTTCAAGCCCATTGTGCCCTACCAGGCAAGAGACAGCCTCAAGGTGTTCAAAGTATAAATTTAAGTAGATGAAAGAAAGGAAGGAGATAAGAAAAAATATGTAAAAGAGTTTTTTATGGACGGCTTTACAACTTCCTGGGGTAGGCAGAGGTTAATTTGTTCTCTTGCTATCTTGCAGCAATTTAGGGAGCTAAAAGAGGACCTTGGAGGCAAAGAGATGTCGGACAGGTTCGAAAGGCTGTGTTTGTACATTAGCACAAGGTTCCCCATTCACACTCAGGTCTAACAGCCTGATCTGCCATGCTGCTGTACACATCAGCTACAGTCTGGAGCCTGCCAGTTTTCTAGGCAGAGGAGATGTGGTCCCACACAGGGACAGACTCACTGGGACACACGAGCTCTGCCATTCCAGGCAGTGTGAACACAGCTGGGGAGCCTGAAATTCAATCACATTGCCAAAGGCAGTAAAAACGTTGTCCTTTAACTCACTGTAGGACAAATATGCCACTGGAAATGCCAACAACCTATGGCCACACTTGCATAGTTCACATGGATAAATTTAGCCTGACTTGTCCCTTAGGTGCTGCCTGGGCTCTGGACATCTGGGTGAAAAATAAAAACACTGAGAAGATCCTTACCAGCAATTTGCATGAACTAGTTAATTATTCTTTAAGCTACGGATTTCTTTTCTCATTCTACCACACAGGAAGGCAGAAATCCCCTGTTTACAACTAGAGATAGAAGTGCCTGTGAAGACTTGGAGTTCAGGGTCTGGTACAGATATAAGTGTAAAAACAACTGGAAATCTTATCAGAACAGGCTTTGTAGAGGTATTTTGTCACTTCTGTTCTGAGATCTGGATAAAAACCTCAAGGTGATAATGCTTGGCAGGATATCTTAGAAATTCAACAACCAAAAAGTTACTGCTAGAAGTAGGCTTGGATTCAAGGGGTTCTTTTTCAATATGGATCCCTTTCCTTTATCCCTCCCCTCCAGCCTCTTCTCTCTACTGTTTTCTCCTCTTCCCCACTCCTGATCTGATTTTGGAGATAGGGCAGTACATGCCAAAAAAACCTCCGAAAAAAAGAAAACCGCTCAAGTGTGAGGCTTTGCATTGGCACCTTTTTCAGTTTCGAACTAGAAGTCCCTTTTTGTAGGCAAATAACCCAGCTGCAGCCACAGAGGTGAAGAAAGTGGAAAATCCAATCAGCTTTAGCAGTCCTGGCACAGACGGCAAGTTCCTCTCCCAGAAGGTTGTAGTGATGGGCAAAGCTGGAACATCCTGCAGGGAGAGCATCCATTATCAACATAAAATCTCCACTGTGAGAGGCGGGATGTAAATTGAGAGATTCTTGTGGCAGAAACAGAACTGGGTTGAAGCAGTTCATGTTACCAAGAAGTACAGTGTATCAAAATTTTCTGCTCAGTTAAAGGGAAGAAGAGGAGGCACATGGAAAGGATTCATAGCCCGGTTAAACAGTGCAGTTCTTTCTGATCCTACGTTACAGAGTTGTCAGATGGGTGCCCCCTCTGAGTTTGTATCATGTTCCTGTTTAGGGAAGGGCAGTTTTGGTGAGTAAGAGAAAGTTTACTGTGGCTTTGATTTAGTGAACTTAAACAAAAACAGCCAATGAAATTTTATCTCATCAGCAAAACCACAGGGAAAAAAATAATCCATTTAATCTACAGAAAGACTTACAATTGATTCAGGTTCTGGCTTCCAAATTTCACTGTCTGGGATTTTCCTCATAGCGAATAGTATCTGAAAATAAATAACATTCTCTAGTAAGTACCATTCATTCTTTGAAGGGGAAAAAGAGCTGGCTTCAATTTTTGTTTTAAAATGGCATGATGAAGACAACAATCGAGCACATAAATTGCTGCGTATTCAAAATTAAAAGGAAACTCGACCTTTGTACAACTCATTTCTGGGGAGGCCTGATATTTAATAAGACACTCCTCCCAGTGGAAAATAGTAACAGACAAACCTCTCTATGCTTAGTTAGTCCATGCAAGATATTGGGACTCGACTAGTCCCATGGGAACAGGGTAATATGAATATGACTAAGAGTTAAGTATACACTCATGGCAAAGTGAGGCGTGCATAAACCAGCTACTGCACGGGCAAGCTATATAGCCAGGAGTAGCTTGTTTTGCAAATTTTACCATGATGTAAGGAAGAGGAACAGAATCCTGTGAGTGATGACAGACCACCACTTTCAGCCAGAGAAAAGCAAGACTAAAAAGAAAACCTTCACAATGGAAAAGTAACCATTCAAAGTATCAAAGATACCAGAGATCAGTAGGATAGCAAAGATTACCTGAAATGATAGTCATGAAAGCAGCAAGATTAACTTCTTCTACAGTAAAATAAAATGGAGATGGTGATATTAATGTTTTTCCTATTCCAGGCACTTGTAGATTTAAGATTTACCATCTTTTACGATGGGCTTTTATTCTAGACAAGATTCATGGACCCCATCAACTTTTCAATACAGGAGAGTGAGAAACATTCTTGCACTAGATTTTAAACATATTTCCCTTTCACAAGTAAATGAGGAAAGGAAAACATCAAAATTTTTACCAGTCAAGCTCACTTGCCAACTTCTCTGCTGAGGCCTGTGGAGGTTCTGCTGTAATGTCCTTACATTAGAGAGGTCATGAAGCACTCTGGAGGTTTTCAGGAACAGGTTAGGTATAACCTTCACAAATGGGACAGTTCAGGGGTAGTTGATCCCTGTCTTTTGGGGCAGGGGTATGGGCTAGATGAACTCTCCAGATCCCTTCCAGACAAATTTCTGTTCCATGACTGTAGTTTTTAGCCGCAAGGTTCCCTTCACTTCATAAAACAGAGATGAAATTTCTTTTGCTGCTCCATAAACTGTAATGTTCCTGAAAATACTTGAGGAACTAGCATTTTCTCAGAAGCAAAATATTTAAGTCCTTGTTTAATGACTTTATGTAAGGCCGTCTCAATGGTATATCACTGTGTCAATGGTATTGTTGGAAACAGTTGAGGAAGGGACTGGCTTGGTGTGCAGAGCTGCAGAACTGAGCTGTTCCTAGTGAGGCTAACAGCCATGATCTCTCAGTATGATGACTAACAAAGTCCCCATTTAGGAGAAAATGACTAGGTGAGAATTTAGGATTTCTGTTAAAGAAGAACGGATTTCATTCCTGGAAACAGAGAAGAGTTTGATGAAATAGCCAGAGCCCTCCCTAAGTATTCCAAATTTAAGTGCAAAACCTTCATCCTTTTTGAAGTCTGTCCCCTTTACAGGGATTTGCATCAAGATTTCAGAACGCCTGAAGCTGCCAACACTCAGTTCCCATTTTGCCTCCAACCAGAAGATCTTTCATTTTCCATAAGATATTTGACAGTGCCCCCTGTTTTGGACTTGCGTCCGTACCTCTCTGGCCGCTCTTTCTCCAGCCTGTACAGCCCCCTCCATGTATCCACTCCACTCTGTGGCTGTCTCTGTGCCAGCAAAATAGATCCTGCCAACGGGCTGCCGAATAATCCTGGAGGGGGACAAGCAGTAAGTCACATCAACCACATCAGGAAAGGTAACTGAAATTCTTGGGTTAATATCAGAGTAAAAGTGTTTTAAATAACAGCGAGCACTTAAAGATAGTAACTTTGGGTGAGTTGAGCTGGAGGGGGAGTCTGCATTGCATTTCATTTCTTACAGTAAACACACCAGTGTTCGTATTTTCTAAACATTTACACTTCAATTCTTGCAAGGTTATTTCTGGTTGTGAATCTAGTGCTCATCGGTGTGAAGGACAATTAGCTTGAGATGAGGCTTATTCTATCTCATGATTTTAGCCAGTGTCATAAATACCAACGCTAGATATTACTGGCACACTGTAGCATTCTGAAGTACATCCCCATGATATCTAAAGTAACAAGGAAAAAAAAGAAAAAAGGATTTTTTTACCCTATTTTTGCCAGAATTTGCAATAATTATCCTTAAAATGATTTTAAAAACTAAGGCTTCCATATGCTCTTCATTACAACTGCTTTATTGATTTAAGTTCTTTTTAAATTGTGAAAACTTATACTTCGAAAGTAGGGCTATGCCACCACATTAAAAACTATGTATCAGAATCCAATCACCGGTCTGACCAGCAAGCCTTTTTCTTTTTGGTAAATCTTATTTTCATGCAAAAACTTATGTTGAAAGGGACTGTACGCAATGGCACACTGATTACTATATTAAGCTTTGACTGCTAAAAGGAAAGTAACAGTCCAAAGAAATCACTCATTACTGTCAGTGTTGGCAGGAATTAACTCTCTGCCAGTATTTATAAGAAAACAGCTAAAGATGTGCCAGAAATGGTAACACCAATCTTAAATACCCAACACCAGTTTTGTAAACAGATTGACAAAACTTCCCAATTCCCTTCCAAGAACCTAGTCAGCTGTATTCACCGAATAACAAAAGTGAATAAAAACCCCTAATGATACTGTACTCATCCATCATAAAGCCCAACTGAGACAAGTGGAAGGTTATAATATCTGTTTAAAATATTCCCCAGTGATCTTAAAGGTATAAAGCGAACAGTGACAGAGGATTTATGACCCTTTCTGAGGATATTTATTAACTTGCTCTTATCTTACTACTCTGAAGCCCACTATAAATAGACACTGTACCTTCCATACTGAGTCATTATGCCTGGTGGGAAGTAGGCTGTGTAGCAGCCCCCAGAATACTGCTCTTCACACCAGTTCTTCTCTTCATAATGCACTGGCTGTAAAACAGAGATTAATTCACTGAAGGAAAGGACAAAGTACCATGGAAGCTGATAAAAGAACTGAGGAGACAGCAGAGAAGAATAGCTTATGATTTGTTGCATGTCAACAACTGACAAGACAAGCACATTTAACAAGTCTCTTAATGCAGCATGGATCTGACACAATAAGCCTTAATTTTAGACACTGCGAGCTATTTTAAAAAAAACTAGCTTATCTGGCCACTGTAGAACATAATCCTCTTAATCTGTCAATGTAAATTTATGCTTTGAGCACAAATTTATGCTTTGAGCCATGTAAAGCAAAATTAACCTCTGGTGTACACAGGTATAATACTTGTAATATGTACATTGGATACAAACATAGACTGTTAAAAACGCAAAGTATGGCACTTGCATGGTTCTGCATACAATATCGTTGTGTTTAAATGATGTAATCTCGAGATTGGTGTCTACAACTTTTAACTCACATAAAATTGCCCTTAAAGGATAAAGGGTGTTGATCACATAAACTGAGTATCAGTTATTTACCATTACAGGGAAGAGAAGGCAAGGGAAAGGCAAAAAGAAAAACACATGCAGCAACGGATCTCAGCAACTAGTAAGAGAGAAGAAACATTATGCTCAACATAGACTGAGAGGGAAAGGCAAGCCTGTCACATCTGAAAACGGTTGAGATGTATAGTGCTAAGCACTGTGAATGCCACCCATGAAGCTGGATAAGAACACATCTGCCTTTTAACTGTTTCGTAAGCTCATTCTTATCCTCACTGTCAAACACAACCCAAGACTTGCCATAACCTTCTCTCCGCTCCTCTACAGAGGGCAGCAAGTGCTCCCATAGCGGGTACCTTTTCCAAAATGCTACACAGTGCTGTGCTGGAGCACTGCTGCATTCCAGTTTCATTCTGCCCTTCCCCAGCTCAACAAGTCTGACAAGAGACACCGTAGTTTAGATTTTGTGCTTACATGTAAAGCTTCCTCTGATCCCAGAACCTTTGCATAGAGCTCACACAGCCTCGTCTTCCTGCAAGAGAAAAGCAACAGAAGACTTCTGTTTAAGGAAAGAGAAAACAAACCACCTCTAATGTGTCCTAGTTTCAAGAGAACCAGTACTAATATCTGTTTGAACTTGAGGTTCCAGCTTTTTGGCATCTATCCTAATTGCTCAGCCTCTGGATCGCTAAAAATAACTCACTCAAACTCCTGTGCTGTGTAACTGGTGGTTTTACCAGCAGTTATGCAAGCTGTTCCCTTAAGATACCTCTAGCAGTCCAAATCCATATGTTATCCAAAGGTTCTCTAGGCTGTCAGGAAAAGAAAGTATAAGGCATTGCACTTTTTTGTTTTGGCACATAGTCTAACTTATGGTTTGTTCCGACAAAGATGCAGGTATTGATAGCCTGAGGCTCTTGGGGAATCAGTACTTTATTTCTGTATCTATAAAATTTCCTCCTGTTTTAGTTTATGAGTCTATAAAGCCATGAATGTACTTCATTCTGTAGCAAACCCCAAGTGCAATTAAGTTTGCTCCTACAAGCTTTTGGGTCTTACTGTTTACGGTTAGCCGCACTGCACCAATTCCCAAACACAAGAAGATCAAGGTGAAATAATAGCTAACAATCATGAAAAACAAACACGCAAACACAACACTGGAAAGACGTTTACTTCCGGAAGCAAATCCTGTGCCCACAGAAAGCCATGCTGGCCACAGAAATACAGCAGTTCCAGCTCTATAACTGTATGGGCTATACTTGCAGCTATATAAGCATATGAGGAAACCGTTATCTATACTGCTGTATGAAGCAACCCAGCTATACAGGAGCCCAGCTATACCCATGAGCAGCTGAACTCAAAGAATGCTATAGAAAGGGAATGAGGAGAGAAAAAAAACACCAGGAAGACCTGAAGGGCCTTGAAGAAGGTGTCCTCCTGTGCAGCTTGGGGCTCGAGCAGGAAAGTGAAGGCTGCTACAGTTCAGGAAGAGCCGTGGCCCTGGGGTGATTTTGCCGCTGGCAGGTGTCAAGCCCAGCAGCAGCAGAGGGGAAGGAAGCGGCCCCTTCCTTGTGCCCTGGGGCAGAGAACAAGGGTCAGCCTGCTCCAGAAGCAGAAATGCATGGTGACGCAGTGACTGGCCAGGAGGGCTCAGAGAGCTGCAGGATCTCCATATGAACATCCCTCTGCAGTCGGGGGTGACATGAATCCAGCAACAGCCATAACAAAAGGGATCATTTCCTCCATATCTCTCTCCGTCTCTCCTTAAGTGAGGTGACCACCGTGCCCTGCAGACCACCAGCGCCTACCCAGTGTCTGAACAGAATAAAGCCATTGTAACAGCATGATCCAGCAAAGCCTCTGCTGAGGTCTGCCCACCACCTCTTACAAATGCCCACCGGCTCCTGCTTTCAGCGCAGGTCAGTAACACCACAGGGCTCCACAGGAAAATGAGTTATCACCTTGGGACCCATCTGCTTCTGCTCCTTCCGGCACCACGACAGGGATGAGAAGGACCCCTCTAGACCTGCCTGTGCCCTGCCCTTTTTCCACATGTGACTTGCAGACCCTTCAGGAAGCCTGGAAATGGCATACCAAAGGCTGGTAGGGATTCTCATGTACGGCCAACTGCAGGGCTCCAAGAAGCTGCAAGTTCACTGCTGTTTCCTAACTACATTGCAAATACAGATAAAGTTAGTTTAAGATAGCTGTGCAAAAGAAAATACTAAGCTCCAGGTCAAAGGCATCTTCAGACTCTTAAAAATGTCAGCCTTGGAAGGAATTATTCATCAATAATAAGGTATTATTTGACAGAAAAAAACCCCACAGAAATGCAGTTTCTAAAGGATTGAATTATACCAACAGTAATCTATCACTGAGGACATTCCCCCTAATAAGAGCAATCCACTTGTCTCTCTGCAACACCTGCACTTTTTGTCCTAGAACAGTTTAAATAAATACTTATTTACGGATTTACAGCTAATGCTAGCATGGAACATATGGAATATGAAGTGAGTAAAATCCTTATTTCTTGGCTTTTGGACTCAGCTGTGAAATTGCCACCAGCACTAAACAAGAGGAATGCTATGCCTGGAGCTACCTAGGTAGGGTCCTGTTGAGAGTTACACTGCGCCCGGTGTGGAAGAAGCGCACATGCAGACACTCAGCTACTCTCCCTGGTCTCTTATTCCACGGCTGTGCGTGATGCCATCACCTTCGTTGCACAGCTGTGAAAGGTACGGCACAATCTAACCACTGTAATTACTCATTGGCGCCTGGCCTAGGAAGACCAGCTGGAAGGCAGCAGTGAGTTTTACTCCCTTCAGTCTGGCTTAGGCTGTAAAACAGTTTACATCCCCTCTCACAACTGCTGTTCCCAGCCATGATTTAGGATGGCTGCCACAGACTCTACATTCTACTCTTCATATCCAAGGGTTACTGAAAACCCTGTCATCAACATGATAAAGGGAAAGCCCAGCTTGTGTTGATAAGCGAGCACAGCGTCTCGGCGAGATGCATCCTCCATAGGGTGCCACAAGAAGCCTGTCCTCAGAAGAGATCCCTCCCTGCAAACACCATAACCCCCACCTAAACAACACAAACTGGCCGCACCTTGAGCGTACGCTGGGAGAAGGTGCGGGTTTGCGCTCTGCCTTCTCCTGGACCCCGGTTTCCACTGGAAGGAGACTTGTGCTCAGGTGCAGAAGAGGAGCTGCAATGCAGCCCAGTGGGTTCCTGCCTTGGCTGACTGTGACCAGGACTTTAGGAGGAGAGGCAGCCCTGCCCCCTGCACCAGGGTACCTCTGTCAGGTACCAATCCAAGCATATTTCATAACCATTCTTTACCAAAGCAAAGTCCTTCCTGCTCTAAGGTTTATTCTTCAAAAGACAAGAGTTCAAAATCCTTTTGTTTAAAAGTTGGTCGTAGGCAGCAGCAGAGTCAGATAATTGTGCTAATGCTTTTAATGCCCAGGGGAAAGCAACCTTTCCTTCATGGTGCCTTGCAAACAGCCAGGACAGCCCTTCATTTCACAGAAAGAGAAGCTGTTCTCGAATACTGCAAATGCTCAGTTGTATCTAGTTGCACTGGTTTTGGCTGGGATAGAGTTAATTTTCTTCATAGTAGCTAGTATGGGGCTATGTTTTGGATTTGTGCTGAAAACAGTGCTTACACAGAGTCAAGGACTTCTCAGCTTCCCGTTCTCTGCCAGCAAGGGGGTGCACAAGAGCTGGGAGGGAGTATAGCCAGGACAGCCGACCCAAACTGGCCAAAGGGACATTCCATACCATATGATGTCATGTTCAGTATATAAGCTGGGGGGAGTTGGCCGGGGGGCAGCGGCTCAGGGACGGGCTGGGCATCAGTCAGTGGGTGGTGAGCAGTTGTATCACTTGTTTTTCCCAAGTTTTATTTCTCTCTCTTTTTGTTATTTTCCTTTTCATTACAATTTTATTATTATTATTATTATTATATTTTATTTCAATTATTAAACTGTTCTTATCTCAACCCATAAGTGTTCTCACTTTTACTCTTCCAATTCTCTCCCCCATCCCACTGGGCGGGGGGGGCATGCAAGCAGCTGGGTGGTGCTTAGCTGCCGCCTGGGGTTAAACCACAACACTAGTGTATTGACACACAGCGTAAGACACCATTTGGTGTTTATGATGGCTTAAAATGCTGGGCATACTGGATTTCAGAATACCTACACTACTTTTATCGTCAGTCACCTGCTGGGGGTCTATCTCAAAGCCTGAGTGCTGAGCAAAAGACTGCCTTGTCCATTCCTGCCAAAATTAAAAGTGCTCTGTGGTACCAGGCTGTCATTTGAAAAGACTGGCACATTAACAGCCCCATTTAGACCCATTATCCACAGACAGCTAGACTACCTGCAAAGCTAATCTGAGATGACTACATCTTCTCTAGTTACACTAGCTATTACCGTAAAAATGTTTACTTGGACACAGTATTCCTTGTGGCACGCTTTAAAAACAAATGTATTTTCTCCGTGTCAAAATAAGGCTCTCCTCATATCCACACTCTATACTTGTAGCTTTAATTTGATCAGATACTGTGAATCAGTGTGATGGAAAAAACTCATTACTTTATAAATTCTATTTTAGTAATAAACAAAAGAGCACTACTGTTTCCAGAGATTTGTTTCAACAAGACAGTAAAAGAGACCTTCATCTGTGCCTGAAGGGCATTTTTTCCCATTACTGAGGGTGGAGAGCTGGAGGCGGCTTTTTGACCCCTTCATGATGCGGAGGTCTCATTCATGGCAGCTACAGCAGCCCCAAGGTTGCACTAAGTTACAGACACTGAAAGGATCCTCCAAAGTGATTAGAAAAAAAATCAAGCGCAGGGGCCAAACCTGTTGCTTCTGACAAGCTTTCAAATTGCTCAGTGCTCTTGCAAGAAGCCAGAGGGGTAGCAGTGGGGAGGGATGAGGCTGGCCCTGGATGCTTTCCAGTGAGGGTGTTGTAATAATTAAATGTGAGTATACAATTCACATAATGTTGATTTTGCTATAGAAATCCATTGTAGAGCCTTACCCTATCTCCACAGGAACTTAGACGATGTACCTTTGTCTGATAAGCAGGATGTGGCTGTCGAAAGCAGAAGTTTAACTGAAGTATTACTAGCCTAGTTAGTAAACCATGAAGAACCGCTTAGATCTGCCAAAAAAAGTAGGAAACTAGGGGAAAGGTAATTCTGGCAGGGGGAGATCGCGACCACCGACTCACGGGCCGCCTACCCCAATTATACCACCAAGTCAAATGATGAAGTTGAAGAACAACTAAGCATGCGTACTAATTTACATGCTGGGCGAGGAGATTTTAACCAATCATTTAATAGAAGAATACTGCATATGTATTAGGAAGTTGAATATGTTAATGCTTTGTGTATAAATAACTGTTAATTTGAAAGCTTGGTGTGCTGTCTTGAGACAGGCACCCATACCTGCGCAAATATGCAATAAAATACCTCTGCTCTGCGTGTATATTGGCATTTTGCACACCAGGTAAATGAACCCCAGTTTTTGGGACAAGAAGGGCAGCTGAATATCTACACTACTTTCATAGTCAGCAGCTTAGAGCAGTTCTTTTGCGAAAGTCACATAAGCAGAGTTGGAAAATGAGAACCAGGACCTGAGAGTGTCCAAAGGGCAGGAGCTAGCTACCACATTTGCTGCCTGTTTGTGGGAATTCTGTGGGGTCTTCATCCAAAAACAAATAAGAGATCTTCCTTAAAGTGACATGTCCTCCTACTGTTGCAAAATTAGAGACAAACTCCTTCAAATCAGGGCATTTTTTTCCTGCTCTGGTCATTTATAACAAAAGTTTGACTCGGATTCCATGCATATCTCCAGTGATTGCACTTACCTTTCTTCTTTTGTGAGACCTGTCAGTCTTCTACACTTCCGAGCAAGAATGAAGCTGTAAAAAAAGGAAGACCACAATTTACTTCCATTATGTTACTATATTTCCTGCATTATTTAAAATGCCAATACCTTATGATGAGATGTTTGTGATTCATAGTATTAGCTTTTGGGTCTCTATCCAAAACATCCATTTCACCTCTCTGCATAATGTTTCATGCTATGCCTGCTGCTTGCAGGACTCACTGTGGAAGGAACCACTCTGAGAATCAGGTTAGAATATTTGTATGAGCTGTTTCCCAATGCCCTTAACTTTATACAGCAGTGCATGCAGGCATATAACAATAAGAGGTGAAGCCTGGGATTGAACTGGAAATTACCGTTAAATAAACTTTCTAAGACTGATCATACTCTCTGGCTGTCTAAAAAAAAACAGAACAAAACAACATATAATTCTAGAAAACAAATTTTCATTTAAAGAACTGGAAGATTTGGGGGACACAAAATATTTGGAGAAATTTTTACATTTCTGCAATCACTCCCTTTTTTATTCTCCTTCTTTTCCTCTTCTCCAGTTTTGTATTTTGCCACACAAAAAGGCAAAAGATGACAGTGAGAAAAAGACAAGAAAAACAGAATTTCATTTTTTTAAATTAGCAATTAAATGGTAGGGAGAATTCTTTTTGAAAGAAAAGTTCATAGAACATATTCACCACACACTGAGAAACTCAACCCTTTAACTATTTTAAAGCATTTCCTTTCAAGGTTTTTGTTTCAAACCTTCCAAGCACGTTTTCTGTTTCAATTGTTGCCTCTAAGGCAAAATAAAAAGGCATTAACTAGACACCTTCTTTGTCTCTTACCCTATTATGGCAGGAAAGCTGCCATCAGGCTTAGTATCGTCAAGTGTTAAACCAATTGCAGCATCCTCATCTTCAATGATCATGGTACCACAATACCCTGGTAAGCACAAAGTGGAAAAGAAGTTAGGATCCATGTACCCAAACGCAGGAACGAGCTTCCAAGCAGTTGTGAAATACTCAGAACTTGACTGGAAAAAGCCCTAAACAACATGATCTAAATTCACCCTGCTTTGAGCAAGGCATCGGACTAGATGACATGCAGCGGTCCCTCCCAATCTCTATCATTCCCTGATTCTATGATTCTAATGTAGGGAGATACGAAAACAAAGGAAAGAAGAACAAAAAATCCAAGTACAGCGATCCTCATCAATTGACAAAGATTAGCGCACAGCTCCCTTGCAGTGTAGTGTTCCTTTGGCTCAGAGAAGTGCTAGATCATCTCTAGAAGAGAAAATTCAGATCCGAGTTGTGCTGACAATTAACAATCCTTTTCAAGCACCTTTAAAACAGAAAGCCAATAAAGGAATGTCCTGTTGCTGAATTCATGATAGAAAAATAAATTATTCTACAATCCGGTTAGCAAGGTAATTATTAATTGCACAGAAACAGACTGCTCTCAGATACTGAAGATGTTCAAGTGCCTCCAGCACAATTGTTTCCATATATGACATTTTGTCAGACATAGGAGGAGATACTTGTACATTGTTTTGAAAACACAATTGTTCTTAAAAGAAGAGTTTGAAGAAAATAAACTGTTCTTAAAAGAAGAACAACAGTGTTAGCAAAGCACAGTATACAAACTACGGGTTCTACCAGGAAATGGGAGTCACCTCTTGCCAATCCATCCCAAACCTAATAGCCAGAATATGCCAGGATCCAGAACTCTTAAAATCATTCACAGAGATGAAGGGTGGATGACATTTGTAGACACACACAGATGTGGACTCTTTATAACCAGTGAAAAGAAATGGGTGCTATTACATTGCAGATTATCTTAGATTCAGTAAGTTCTAAAAGAGATCTGAGGAATAATTGATGAAAGTTTTCAGCATGTAAAGGGAGTGCAGGATGGCTAGCCCAGCTGGGAATGTCTATGTGAAAACACCTTAAATTAATCCTGCCCAGTGCATCCAGAAGGCAGAGTTTTCACAGGCTGATAGGATAAAACCTCTCTCCATCACATATCACTTGTACCTTTAGATTACCATACAAGTGGGAGATACTCATCTCATACCCAGGTGCCACCAAAGGAAAAGGAGAGGACACAAAGAACAACCAAGGCAATAAGCAACAGACACGAGTTCTCCCTTCACACCTACCTCCTCTTTTTATTCTCTCATCCACCCTCTCTTCCCAACCGATCTCTCAAGTTTCTCAAACAGGGAAAGGCAAAAATGGCATAGAAGTGTACAAAGTCTCCTTCTAAGGTCCAGCATCCTCTAAACACAAAGTCTACTCCATTACCATGTACCCTCGTCCGTCTCTCTGTCACTACTATTCCCTTCAATTAAAATGTAATACCCTTCTTTCTCCAGAAAGTTTCCTTGTAGTACACAATGCACTTGATGACTGAGCCCATGGGGATTCGGTTGATGAGCTGGTTTCTCATTGGCGGCAAAGGTGGGTTGAAATGAATCTTCAAACCAAGAGCTGGGGGAATGGCACTGATCACATATTTGCCCTGGAAAGAAATTATACATAAGCCAAATACATTCTGCACTACTTCATCCTAAGTATATTGCTCTAATGATCTTGGCAGACATCTGGGGAGGCTGCAGGATGTATCTTCTGAAGCAATTTTGGCATTTAGCATAAGAATTGCAAAACTGAACCCTCACAAAATCCTGGTTGTTAAACAACAAACAAGCATTATATAAACAGCCATCTGTTCCAATGATGGGCAGCTGCTCTTTCCCCAGCGCTTGAAAAAAAGCCAGTGGAAAGATTTTCTGCGTTACAAGAGTCTCCCATCGGTCTCCCTTCCATCTGGACTCCTCTGTTACAACTTGGAAGCAAAGCCTGAAATGTTTTTCACAGAAAGTTTATTACTAAGCTACATTTTTGCATTCACCTTACAACTATCCTTTAATCCAGAAGGTAACTGAATACTAGAAGAGATGCTAGTGAAGGAAGAGTTCAAATATACACTTTGCTTTTCAGGCATTGCTTTAAAGCTCTGTCATTGCTATTACTCAGGGACGATGAGAAAGTGAGATTTTCTGTCATAGTCACTTTAAGCTCTGCTACATTTTTGTACAGGATTTTGGAGAAGTCAAAAAGGAAAAGCTAAGGTTTTCTAGCCATCCCAGCACAAACAGTTGCTTAAATATTAGAAGTATCACTACCTCATATAATTCATGATCTAAGGTTTCCACTATGACACGTTCACCCGACTGGTCAATGCGGACGACCGGCTTCCTCAGCTTCACCCGGCCTCCCAGGCGCTCCATTATTTTCTCACTGATCTGGCCAGAGCCCCCAACAAACTTCCTCTCCTGAAACACAGAAAACAACAACTCAGCAAAGCAGAATGAGCAGAGTGATGCATGTGAATCACGTATCATTGTCCTGGTTTCAGCTGAGATAGAGTTAATTTTCTTTATAGTGGCTGGTATGGGGCTATGTTTTGGATCTGTGCTGAAGACAGTGTTGATAATACAGAGATGTTTTAGTTGTTGCTGTACTAGTCAAGGACTTTTCAGCTTCCCTGTGCTCTGCCAGGTGCCCAAGAAATGGGAGGGGGCACAGCCAGGACAGTTGATCCAAACTGACCAAAGGGCTATTCCATACCACATGACGTCATGCTCAGTATAGAAAGCTGGGGAAGAAGAAGGAAGGGGGGACATTTGGAGTGATGGCGTTTGTCTTCCCAAGTAACCATTATCTGTGATGGAGCCCTGCTTTCCTGGAGATGGCTGAACACCTGCCTGCCCATGGGAAGTAGTGAATTAATTCCTTGCTTTGCTTTGCTTGCATGCGCGGCTTTTGCTTTCCCTATTAAACTGTTTTTATCTCAACCCTCAAGTTTTCTTACTTTTGCTCTTCCGATTCTCTCCCCCATCCCACCGCGGGGGAGTGAGCGAGCGGCTGCGTGGTGCTTAGTTGCCGGCTGGGGCTAAACCACGACAATCATGACAAATGTTTTGCTTGGTATTCAAAACAAATCCCATTCTTCTGTTGTTATCAAAGCTTTTTAGGAAAGTTAAGCAGTCTCACTTGGAAAATATATTCACAGTCTTTTCTCTTTCAGTGAACTCCTCAGACGCTTCCCGTATTTGACCACCAGCCAAAACTAGAAGTATCAGTAACCTCATGAGAAAATCCCTCATGTGGTCTCCAAATGGATTCCACAAAACTGTGTGAATCAGCAAGACTTCTGAAAAGCGCTTAAACTTTTAAACCTTTCTCTGAGTTCACTCTCAACCCTGCAGAGGTCTGTGAGTCAGAAGAACGCTGATCCTCATAATAAATAACAAGGTATAAAGAACTGGCATAGTTCACACCAAAAATGTGTCCTGCAGTATGTAATCTAACTTAAACTCAAATCACTGCTAACATAACACAGAATTCAAATAATATTTTATGCAATGTATATACAGTTAAATTATCTATAATTATTGCTTATCTATGCATATTTAGGCATTTTAACGTGTTTTAATGTATTATTTGTATTTTAGTTATTTATGATTAAATCATTTGCATTTCTAAAATATAATGATTTCTAATATAATTAGTAAATTTGCATTTCTCAAGTGTATGACCATTAACAGAGTCTTTACTTTCTTGAAATGCAGAAGCAGCACTAATATACCAGATTTCAAACACTTCAGAGCAATACCATATTTAAGCAGGGGTGTCCATTTTCTTCAGACTGATTTTAAAATCTTAACAGTTTTAATCCTGGGAGCTAGTGTCTTTAGGAACCCAGTTCTGGGCTACAATTTCAGTATTAACTTGGAGCATGCTACACACTCGTGCAGTTAGCATTGCCATCCTCATTAAGTGCTTCTGAAGTGGTAAGGCTTGCTTCAGCCTCATGACAGAAATAAGCATAAGTAATACTTTTTTTTTTTTTTTAAAGTGGAAAAGCAAAGTACGTCTTCTAAACAGAGCCCAAAAGGAAGCCAGAGTCAGGAACTGATACAAATCTACTGATCCCTGGGCTAATGCCTTCAGCGCAGGAATAGCCTTCAGCATTAGTTTTGCAAGATCCAGATTAAGGCGTAAATGAATAGAACTAGTTATCAATGTGCTACTGGCTCAAAATCACGGACGTCTCAGTTGGCTCTCTGAACTAAAATAAATAAGCAAAAGAATGAAGTTAAACAGGGCCTGTCACAAGCCGCAGAAGGTGATGGCTGACAGTACCTGCCCTCCGTTGGTTGTTGAGAATATCCTTGTTGTCCCCCCACACTGCTTCACATACCACAAAAACCAAAGGGCAGAGACCTCGTGGGGTTCAGAAGTGACATCCACATTCACAAACAGAGTTGCAAAACTCTTGGCAGCACTGCAACAGAGACAAGAAAGTGAGTTAATTTAAAAACTGAAGAAAGGTAACAATCTTGTTCTTTAGTAGGGGAGAGACTATATTTGACAGCCTCTCCTTTCACTGAGAGCAAAGGATTCCTTAATTCCAGCTGAAGTAAGAAACAGTATCAATTCCTATTACACAACACTTTTTAAAAAACATGTTAATCAAGCATTGCTGTATTCCAGCAAAATTAGGGCTCCAGGAGACATAAGAGCCAGTGAAAGCTTATGTCACTTTATGCTACTAATACAAAGTTAGCTTGTCACCCTAGACTCAGAATTTAGGGAAGCAAGCCCTCCTGTCTTCACTGGACTCCAAAACCACCATGTCCTCCCATGGTTCCTGGGTTACATCCAAGATCTCCAGCTCTGTTTGCATCTGCTGAATGCCTGTCCCTCAAGCACACAGCATAGGGATTATTCAACATTTGTCATAAAAAAGTTAGGGATCTTGTCTAAACTAATTATCTAAGATCTCTGGATTAGTCAGCATCCCCTCACTGCCCACTCCTCTGCTGTGCTCAGGGCAGGTGCTGTAGCTGGAACACAACAAGGAAAGAAATGTAAGTAGGAAGCCGTAAGTGAAGAGACAACATATACACATTCATGCAAAAGTCTGGCAAGAAAAGGGAAAGGATACTTTTGGTTGCTCATCTCATTATTTTAAACAGTGGTCTGGTAGCCAGTGGTGATGAACACAGAAGTGGAAAAGTGGCCTGTGCCTGAAAAAGGATCACTGCTGTATTTCCTCCAGTTGGCGCTTTCATAACAGCTCTACTGAAAATTACTGTATAAACCTGTACAAGATTTTGGGGTGCACTAAGACAGAGTTAATTAAGGCTCAGGGAAACATTCCTCCTGTTAGAAGTAAACACTTCCTCTGCCCTCACTCTGAGGAGGAGTTTAAAGGCACATGGATAGGACCAGGAGATGCTCAGCTTAACTGCATTGTGATTGACAGGGACTGAGATTCTATAAGTATTTCATATGCCAGGCATCAGGCAATCAGTAACTTCCAAAACCAGTACAGAATCTACTTAGTTGCTTCTTTATTTTTTCAGTCTTCGAACTTTAAAAAAAAAAAAAAAAAAAAAGTAAAAAGTGTAACTCAAACATACTATTTCAAACAGCTGTAGATCTACATAGAAAAAAGGCATGTTATGTCCTTTATAAAAATGCAAAGTCCTGCTGAAGTAAAAAGCTGATCCATTTTCTGAAATATGGCTGCATTCTGGCTTCATTCTTGACAGCCAAAAATAATACAGAAAATATTTATCAATTTTTGTCTGTATACACAAATACTGTAAAATATGATCAACTCTGAAAGATATTTTGTCTAACGGGAGAATTAGTATACGTATTTATTAATATTTCATAAGCAGAAGGTATTAGATGGTGGTTAAATTCTCCTAGTTTCTGCCACCTTCTCCCATTGCTTTCCAGCATTTCAGTTCCCCAGCCTCTCCTGGTGTTTTACCTAGAAATGGCAGTATGATTTCAACCAAGAGCACTCGGGGTATTTCCAGCATGCAATTCTAGCCAAAAGCTAATCTGTACAGTCTGCTAGATGAGAAGGAATAGTAGAAGATTACCCTTCTGGATCATTACCTTCCAGGGTGGGAAGTTGCTACAGCATGCTACCTAAATCCTGAACAAACTGGGCAAATCAAGCTGAAAAGCACATATGAAATCTGAAAAGCATCTTGGAATTAAGGGAGGCTGACAGTTATGCCAATATTCAGGTAAAACGTCAAGTCTTATTCCATCAGAGTTTGAAAAAACATGACTGTAGTCACGTGAGCTATTGGATATTGAATGACTACCGGTGCATGGTGTTTTGCTAACTTGGATAGTTCCTTACCAAATCAGAAGTTCAGATGGCCAGCAGCACCGCCAGCATACATTTCTATTTGGTTTTACTGAATATGGACGGTGATACAAACAAGAAAAGCTTTCTATATGCTTTTGTGCAATTGTAACTCTTGTTAAAGCAAAACAACCGGAAGATTAAAAGTTTTTGGACAAGAGCCTACTGTCCATTAACAATGATCACGTTGCTCTCTAGAGGCTGGCTGAAGCCGTAAAAATGCCCCTGTCACCCACAGCGTCAGCTGAGTGGGTGCTAGCAGGCCTCTGCACCAAGCTCGTGCAGGCTCGCTGCAGCCGTGTGTCAGGTGCTTAGCAATTCTGAAGAAGTTGCTGTCGAAATCAATCTGCTTTACAGCAAGGCAGAATTAATGGGGTTTTTTTTGCTTCAGTGCAAAGAAAACCAATCAAACTGTTGTTGAATGGCAAGTAAAGAAAAATTGCTTTGATGTATACATAAAAACAGGAAGCATTTTCAGTTTGCCTGGGTGGTATATAGCGCAGCAGTTAAACAATAGAACGATGGGTGTTAAAGTGATTTAGTGCTATTTCAAGACCAATGTTATTTTTATAGCACTTTGGTGAAATCAGCTGGTCCAGCACAGAATAAATGTGTGTTGTTCCATCAAAAGTTTGATTCAAAAACCTGCTGTAGCCAGAGCATTTTTCTCATAAAAGTTAAACACACAGTAAAGAGAGGGAAAGTGCATATAACAGATGAACATACTACCTATGTCTTCAGAATTAACCCTCCCCAAATATATTTTCCTTTTATCTTTATTTTAGTCTAAAAAGTTATGGAAATATAACAGAATCTACTGTGTGTGCTGACAGGTGTCGTGGGCCATTATAACAAGATTTTCTCACCCCATTTCTTTAAAAAGGCTGTATTCTAGTGGTAGTTATATCTGTTTGCAAAGCAGTAATGCCTATTTAGAGCTCTAAATTGTATAAATATAAGCTATTATATTTCGTATTAAAGAGTTTCTTACTTCGTCCAGCAAATTTTGTCTATGAAATCTTGCATAGTCATTTTGTCCCATTCTTCTGCATGTGGAGCCTTCCATGGGGCTTCACTGGGAATCTAAGGAGACATAAAAGAGCATTCATCAGCAAATGAATGAGTGGCATAAGAAAGAGACAACAAACACAAACAATCACAAACAATCTCATCTTTATATGGTAATTCAGCCTGCAAATTTCTGGCAGGTAATACAGTGAACTTAACAGTGGACGCTTTTACTTTTTTGTTGTTTGTTTAAGATTTTTTTTTTTTTAGATTTAAGAATAGAGAATAATCTTAGAGTTAAGAACTTTGCCTAGAAAGGCAAAGTACAGTGCTGGGGAATGTCTCTGAGTTATTCCGTATCTCTCCCATTCATCTATGCAAGTAACAGCAACCTCTTCTCACAGACTTGTAGCTCAGTCAATGGAAAACATACGCTCCTGGTAACAAAATAAAATGGTTGAGCTGAACTTGAGGGTGGAGAAGGGTGTACATTTGAAGTCTACAAGTCTCTTAAAATATTACTTACCCAATCGTCAGGCAAAGTGCTAAAAATCACATGCATAAACCCTAATGTTCATATATCCAGAAAAATGAAGGTATGACTGCAGACAGCCTCAACAGCATGGCCTTCAGAAAAGCTTGCCAGGATGCCACTTATAACATGTGCTCTGACCATCAGTGCATACCAAAACGCATGGCATGATGCTGCTCTTGCCAGCACCAGGTTTGTTCAAGCTAGAGCAGCTTGGCCTATCTGCATCCTAGTCCTGTCTCCACTCTGCCCCTCATGGAGACAAAGCTGAGCTGAGACGGTCTGCTGCAGTTCCTCATGCCATACCTCCTTTCCCATTTCATCCATGGTCCTCCATAGGTTGTTGTAGTCCAGGTAGGCCAATGGATTCCACATAGGAGGGAATGGACCTTTAAAGGGGTAAGACTTACCCTACAAGATGAAAAACAAACAAAAACATCATGAAAACTAAATACAACCATAATCATGGCTTCTATGTGTGGGAAGCTGCACCAAACGGTTAAGCGTTCCCTGGAAGAAAGCACAAATTTAATCAATACATGCAACAGCTTCTGACAGATCATGTCTGTGTGTTCATGTAGAACAAGAGGCAATAGGCACAAAATGAAACACAGGAGCTTCTGTCTGAATGTAAGGAAACCCTTTTCACTGTGAGAGTGACCAAGCACTGGCACAGGTTGCCCAGAGAGGTTGTGGAGTCTCCATCCCCGGAGATATTCAAAAGCTGTCTGGCATGGTCCTGGGCACCCGGCTCTAGGTGGTCCTGCTTGAGCAGGACGGTTGAACAAGATGACTTCTAGATGTCCCGTCCAACCTCAACCATTCTGTGATCCTGTTGTTCTACATGTGCAACTTCAGTGTGATACACAGTTGAATTAAGTCAGTTGTGTGCAGAACTGACACTGCCTTCTATCTTCAAAGCTTTACATTGGGCACTTCTGGGCAACAAAACTAATACCCTGCAGTAGAGTCACTACGATCAGACCAAAAAAAATGAGGTGGAACAGCATTGCTCAATTAAGATGAAAAATTGGCTATTTGTTACTGAAAAAGAGAAACATATAATACATTTTTTTCCTGCTAAATGTTCATGAAAAGACTGAACTGTTAATTGTATTTAGTGGTTTTTTTTCTTTCAAAATCAGACAGAAGCAGCTGTGATGAGCTTTATTATACACTAAAATCATAGCTCAGAGACCTCCCTGAAAAAAACTGGTTTCAGCTAACCTAAAAATCCTGAGCCCTACAGAAAATGTAGCATTTACTAATAATGACTCATTCTTCCAATCCAACACCTCTGGCCATAAATTCCAGAGAGTGATAGTGTGGCCAATACAAATGTCCTAATTACATAATTATATATTTAATAGTTAGATTTTATATATCTATATCTCCGCCACTAGATATTCAGAAAGTCTAGCTGAATTAAGAGTGGAAGACAACAGGTAATTTGTAGAGCTATTTTATTTACATGGGATTTCCCTGGCTGACTATATGGATGGCAGCATAACAGCTTTAAAAATTCACAAAGAAATGCTCATTAGCATTATGTGGTTACTCATTTTCTCACAATGCATTCTGGACTCCATAAAATAGATAAACAATAAAGGCCATATTGTGTGCCACAGCTGATTTTTCAAAGCTTCTATCAAATTATGTATTTAAGTGGGCACTGCATCAGCATGAATGTCAACTGGTAGAAGTACTAACTTTTAACAGATATTTAACGCAGTGCCACACCAACCCATCACTTAAAAATGTTTACATTGGCTTCAAAAGAAATACTGCATCAAGATTTAATATTTAAAACCAGGTAAAAACAACAACACTGTGTCCTGTTGATGAGAAGTATCCGAAGACCACTTACTTGAAGAAGCGTCAGGCTTGATTTGATTTAGCCTCTTTATTAATAATGTGAAAGAAGGGACAGAGAGCACATTAGTCAAATCTGCAGGTGTTTGCAAGCACCAGAAGAGACAATAAAAGGGCACAAAGGAATCCTGAAAGACTCAAAACTTGGTCCAGAAATAACAAAATGAGATATAACCTTGAAAAATGCTGGCTAATAACTTTGAGAACTTCTAATTCAAAGTGAGAGATACTTAGAAAGCAGTAAGGCCAAAAATCAAACCTAAGGATAAGAATAAATCAGTTTACAAAAAAAACCCAACAGGTTTGAGAAAGTGAAGAAGGAACTGTTTTTTCACCTAGTCTTTGTACGGACGCAGGACACTAATGGAATCCTTGTCAGAAACACCAAGGTAATGAAAGTTAGGAAGAAAGCAAAGTGTGGGAAGAAAGGCATTAATTCTTTGGTACATGGACATATGAAGAAGTAGCAGCAAAACAACAATTTCATTTTGCAGTGCTTTTGAGGACAGATTATGGCTTGTAAAATGCCAAAACATCAAATTTTAAGAAGTTTTCAATCAGAAGTTTTGTCATAGCCAGAGTAGATCTCCAGTCACTTCATGAGCCAGAGGTACCAAGGTTGAAAACTTAGCATTTCCAATTTAAGAATGGACATTACAGCACATGTTCACAAATACCCCAGAAAATGGAGGTGTTGGGTTTTTTTTTTTTTTTCATTCAGCATGGAACAAAAGCGCATTTCTACAGCTCTTGTGCTCAACCATATGGAAATACATTAAATTGGTATCAGGAAAACATATCCCTGTAGATGGAGATTAACTCAGTGAGTTTGTTTCATCAGAAGAATTTGGTCCTGACATGGACATTTGGGAACTATTATGGAATCTCTTAACATGAAATTAATTTGAACTGGGGCACAACTTCATACTCTGCTGCCAAAGGGCTATGAACAAGCAGCAAAAGCTCTCAGACTGAGTACCTTCCTGTCTCAGCTAGTAACATCTGAACCATGTTGGTAATTACCTTTTAGCCTCTTTGGGCATATTAAAATTCCATAACTAACTACTATGGCAGCAAGAAGGCAGTTTTACTGTGCCTTCTTCTGAACACTGGAGCCACCCTTCACTAGCGTAAACACAGTGTAGGTATTTCAAAGACAAAGCATATCAGTTTGGTTTTAAGTACCTAGCTTTTCCCAGATTTAGATTTATGAAACATGTATACTGCTGTGCTCAAGAAAACCAGGACAGTATCAGAATGGGTTATTCCAATTATTGATTTTGTTCTGAGCTTCCTGTTCTGCCAGGGGCAATCCTAACTGAGTTATCCCCTCTGAGTTAACTCAAGTCTTATGAATTCCCTGTGGTGCTTCCTCATGAGCGCACGGCTAAGAGACACACAAAACATTTTGTTTTAGTATTCTTCTATTTCACTGCATTTGAACTGCTGAAAGGGAAATCTTGGGTATGTCTCTTGTGCAGAAATCTGGGGTGACAAGTCTCATAAAGCACAAGAACAAACTTCAACCTGGAAAAATAAAAACAATCATAAAAGTGAGCGAGTCTCCTGTGAAAGTTACTTTCAAGAGCTCCTAAGACATTACCTAAGGCCTGATCCTTATTTCCTACACAGACAAAACTCCAGGAGCTGTCAATCAGAATTTTGTTTGAGAAGAAACTGCAAGACTAGGTTCTACACAGAAACAAAAATAGCAGCACCAAAGAAAGACTACGCATAGCTCTAAGTAGTTTCC
Source organism: Mycteria americana (assembly GCF_035582795.1). Taxonomy (NCBI): domain Eukaryota; kingdom Metazoa; phylum Chordata; class Aves; order Ciconiiformes; family Ciconiidae; genus Mycteria; species Mycteria americana. The sequence continues at coordinate 126,070,127 of NC_134365.1, read as the reverse complement.
AACAAACTGAAACATTCTGGCTCTACTTCCGATGAATTTTCACTTTTGCAAAAACAATAACCTTATTGATATTTAGGCAAAATTTGCCTATTTCTATCATATTGCTGGGAATAGCATTCTCCATACCTCCTGGTGCTGTATAATCTCTGAAGAAAAACAAGACACAGATGAAAAATATGCCCCAAGATGCACAAAATATTTCCTTTTCAAATATTTTTTATACCTAAATCAGAGCAGTATAAAAACAGCAATAATAACCACCCCTTCTGATCATTTGACATATTTCAACACTAGTACTATAATGCTCAGAAGTATTTCTTACCTTTTTTTTTTTTTAAGGACTTAGTGGTATTTAATACAGGCATATACATTTTTTAGAAACTGTTTCATGATGCCACTTGCAATGCTTCCAAAAGCAGAACACCAGCATCAGCAGCTGGAGGTCTACCTGCTATTGTATGGGTCACTTTGCTGCTTACACAGGCTGTTGCTGCAGTATGGGCTAAAGCATACTGAAGAAGCTGAAACTATAGGGATGAAATTCATGGAACCCAGCTGTCTCAGGACTAAACAAACAGGGAAATGAGAAATCCAGTGTTTGTCACAAATATTACAATTCCCAGAAGATTTTCTCATCCATCTGTTTCACGTCAACCAACATTTGGCTTAGCTACGTGGGACCCATGTAATGCAAGTAGTATAGAAATAAACTTTCTGCATACATCCGCTCCATTTCAGGTCAAATAACTGACATAAGAAGTGGGTTATTACAGGGGAAAAAAAACACAGCACGGCAACTGAATATCAGCAGCCCCTTGAATACCAGCCCCAGCAGCTGGGAGGGCAGAGGGACTGGATCCCGCACACTTTCTCCTGGGAGGGTGAGAGTGAGCGAATGGTTGGCTGAGAAAGGACACGCTCCGCCAGGAAATATCATCAGTATCTCAATGGGAACAGCGGGATCTCAGGAGAGAGTCTGCTTTTGCAGGCACAAGACAACTTCATGCTCCCCTAAACATTATGTACCCAGGTATCGCCCGAGTGGGATGCAGTATTGTGAACTGAAGCTCCTGATGCCAACGATCCATGCATTTTTTTATAGCACAGTATAAACACCTTATAAATATAGTCAGCTTTCATTGGAAGAAATGAGATGGTGTGGTGCATTCTCTGCATCACTGAATGAGCACTGATATTCCCTCAGCTAAATCGTCTAAACCTTGGAGTAACTGATGCTAACTTCACCAAGATGTCACTCTGCATGTTAATTCACAGTTACATAGGTTTATAGGCACATAGTGCCCTCTGCTGATTCACAGCACTGGCACAGCACACACACACATTCTCTCAACTTAAAATCCTAGTAACATCATTCATATAAAGCACAGAAATAGCAAGATGCAAAGTTGTGAGAAGGAAAATGAGAAACAGCAAAGCATCGCTTCAGGCTGTAACTCTGTACCTGTCTCAGATACTCAGTTTCTCATCTGCTGCCCTGTAGAAAACTACTTTTCATTTGGTTTGTGGGGGGTGTTCTCTGGGGTTTTTTTTAATCCATAGCATCTAACAATATGTGTCTTTGGGACTAAGCCTCTTGTGTAATCATAATTCTCCATAAAATATGGCAACTAGCTGGACCAAGCTGAGAGAGGTGTACAGGCCTACTGAGAAAACTGTAACCGTGTTGAGCTTCATTGTAGTTCCCTTCTTTGGGAAACTGTTCAGGAGCTCATATGCTCAGCTTTTCATTTGACAGATATCCTAAAGGAAGAAAGATATATAGGTTAGAAAATACAAATGCAGCACAAGAAAATCTGGATAACTAATGGTTATCCTCCAAATATCTTTCAATATCTAATTTGAGATCATCAGCCGTGGATGCCAGAGTGTTTCGTGAAATTTGGTCAGTAAAAGTAATTCCATTTTAAGTGTAGTATCACCAGTCACTTTGGCCTGAAACATGCATCCTGAAAAGGAAAGGAGCTCACTGGGAACAATTTGTTTCTGCCATACTATAGAAATAAAGTCCACCTTCACTCTGCCACAACATTAGTCATACAATTGCTGGAATACTTGTCTTATCTGCAAAAAGGCAGAATGAGAAAAACAACAACACTGAAGCGATTTAGAAAGGGAAACTGAGGATCTGCTCTGAATTAAAAAGTGAATGTAACTATTTGTTCCAATCAGCTGAGGAAAGAGTTAACTAAGTCTCCTTCCTACTAGAACAGGATTTTTTGGGTTTGGACACTAAAAACCACCTTTACAAAAAGCATGTAGATGTCTTATAAAGCACAGATTTATAGGGACTGTGGTTCTAAATACTCTTTGAAACCAGGCCTGCATGTGGCTTTCAACACCTGAATTAAACCTGCCAACAAAGTGCATAAAATCAATAGAAAACTTTTCAGTATTTCTAGAATTAGTCTTCAAAAACCCCCTTCTTCCCCTCCCAAAAGCGTATAAATGAAAACAGGAGAAAAGAGGAGTTTCATTTGGGAGAAAGCCATCAAATGAGCTCTGCCCACAGATAACATAACCAAGCACACAGGGCACACACGCTCTCTCACAACTAAAACACTCTCTTTAAAGTAGAAGGTGGCATTGGACTCACAAGTTTTGTTTCTGAGATACTCCAGGTTATTAAATTTCTTACCTAAAAAAAATGAAACCTTACATAAAATTTTACAGATGTGTGAAACCCAGTATGCTCAACCAGCTGTTCCTGTATGAAATACACATTTCTCTGATTCTGTTTTTCTGTAGACCTCAATCAACTTCTCAAGGGAAACAAAAATCAGTTCTTACAATCAGATGCAATTGAAGCTTTTCTCCCAGCAGCCTGAATTAAATAAGCCAGGTGGGAGCACAGCTCCTTTTCCTTATCTCCTAGGGAACAGGCCCTGGGGTCTGGGAGGGCTAAGACTGAGGAATTTTCTTTCCATTCAGATTTAATTAAGAAAGGCATACTTTATTTCCAATTCATTTTTCTTACTACTTTCATCCTCATGCTACCATTAGGTCACAGCTGCCAGTCTTCCAGTCTTTCAATCTTCTTGATCAATAAGCATCCCTTGCAAGACCTTGCTTTACAGTCCCCTTTGGCAGAGATCACCTTGCAGATTTGCTGTACGTAATCTTGCTTCTTTTAGGCTGCTGTATTACAAATAATAGCCATCTTTTAATTAAAAAGGCCTAATTACAAACTTCCTTCTGGTAGTTACTGCCAAGTGGCTGGCACAAAAAACGGAAGATGCCCCTTTATTTACAGGGCAGGTCGAATGAGACCAAAACAAGACCAGCCTTTCCTATACTCCTGCGAATGACTGCTCTTCATTCACAGCATGGAGGATATCCCTTGTGGGAGTCTGGAAGATGCTTTCACCAACCTCAGCCTATTCAACCCTCAGACTCACTTCTGAGGCTACCAGCGAGTGTGATTTATGACACAGCATCTTGTGACAGGAATGCCTGCATCCTCATATCTAGTAAAGAGTTAAAATAACATAGATCGGCATTCCAGTAATGACATGTGAAACTACCAAGGTGCTGTAGTAATCTAAGCATCTTTGAATTTACTTGGCTTCCTTTTCAAGACACCAGATGCCCAGCTTCTTGAAGATTCAGATGTATTCTTCTCAGTTCCCCAAGTTCTTGCTTACAAATTGTCAGCAAAAAGGGGAAAAAACAAAAGATGCAATGCCATTTCACCTCGCTTAAATTGATGGCAGCTGAGTCTCTCACAGACTTTTCATTCTCTGACTGCACTCTAAGATATACAAAGAAAAATGAAAGCACTGTTATCTAGTCGTTCAAAAATCCATTTAAGCTGCTACGCTATATACTACAGACTATGCCAGGAGATACTGCCCTTAGATTTGCAGAGAAGCAGGTCAAAAGCTTAAATAAATCATATTGCTTAGCTTCAGTGCATATATCACTGATATCACAGAAGAAACACCAATAAATTCTGTAACTTTAGATACAGCAGTCACTTACCCAGTTGCTAATTAAATCCCAATACAACAGGACCATCACATTTTTTATTCATGAACAAGACCACAGCAAACTGCATTTTAATAAGCACAATAGTGCTGAAAATGAATGACACCCAAGAGGGCTGTAAAATTTTTTTCTGCAGATCTGTTGTAGATCAGTATGTAACCTGCTAACATTAGTGCAGATTTGTGGTCCTAGTTAAAAGTATTGCATGTGTAAAACTAAGTATTCACCTACGGTGATGTGCTGCAGACTGAGTTCACATTAGCATTCTCCCCAGAGATGCCGACTGTATATGAAAGTTGTGCTAAACTTGAAGAGGGCATGACATGCATTTAGACACCTCTAGCCAGTGCTGCTGGCAGAGGAATGGGTATGAGAAAACTCCATTCTTTTACAGGGAACTTAACGCAGGCAATGAAGTAATCAGCAACTCACTGTCGAGAACCTGTCCAGTCAGTAGGGAGGGGATGCTTCATGTTTCACCCAGCATTTTAACCTGAAAGACCCCCCTGGATGTGCACAATGCCAAGCCTGCCTTTTGGTGCTAAGAAAACAACTAGCAGGACTTACCTCAATTACCACCACAGGAGGAATGTTTCAGGTGCAATACACTGTCAAAATAGCCAGCTACCTAAGCCAGCTGTTAGCACTATCCGCGGTCCACACTGAGACCACACAGGGATTAAAAGGAATAAATGTTATACCACTTTCTAACAACGATGCTATAATCTGGGGAAGTTCCAGGAAGGATCATGGCATTATCCCATAGAAAGTTCTGGCAGAAAAAACATCTGGAAAAAAATGACAATGAGCACCAATGGCAGTGGGGGGATCTACCACAGGATAATGACTAGATTTTGAGAAACAAGCTTTGTTGGTCTAATGTAGCCAGTAAGAGGAGTCTTGTTGCCAGCCTCTGTTGCCAGATTTTCATGTAAGCTCTCCATCAGTGAAAATGGGATCAGAGGGTGTTCAGCTGGCACCACAGCAGGACAAAGGGTAGGTCATCCTGACTGTATATGAAGGAATCAAGGTCTAAAAAGATTAATTTGGCAAACCAGTCATATAAAGAAATGTTTCTTTCCACAGATTTAGGGTGTCAGAGTAAACCAGTTCCACAGTTATCTCTCTTAGCAAAGTAACCTGTGTTACATTTAATAACATTTAATACATTTGTATTTTAAAATGCAAGAAATTTGCATGGCTATTGGGACTGCAGAAAAGTGAAGTGCAATTTGAATTAACGAAGAAAATATGTTGATAATTAAACCCTCATGAAAACATGTAAATTATTGTATTTCAACACTTCTTTCCAGGGACTGTTACATGGCAAATGTAAAAATTACCTGGACTATATGTACTTTGGTTTGTTTTTCTAAGACAAAAGCTGCAATTTTGGTGAGGAAAATAAACACCACCAGTCAAAAGGTGCAAATCTACCTATCTAAGGTAGGGCCTGGAATCCTCTCTTCGGCAGCTAAGGAAAAGTTACCTTATTTTAAGAAGTGTTTTACATCTGCTTACCAGTCCAATGCAAGCACTGTTAGGAGATGACGACTTCTCAGATAGTTCTGCTTTTGTGCTTCTTAAATCTGGATTTATGAACCTAACTGCAATTACGCTATTGAAAAGCAATGGTGTTCAGGCAGCAACCTGCCCATCAAATACTACTTGCAGAGCTATACTAATTTTCTCACTAAGGCTGATGAACCAGTATTTACACAAATGAAAAGAACATACTAATCTCCTTTCAAAGAGCCTGAAAAAGGTTGCTTAACAAGTGGAGGAAAAGAAAAAAAAAATGTAGGGCAAGAAATATAGTTTTGAGTTTCTGTGAAGATATCACATACAATATAAGCAAGACCAAAAATAATCTCACAGTAGAACCTGACATTAAAAAAGATTAAAGGGGAAAAAAACCACACAACCCAATCAAGTTGGTAAAGCCTAATTAGCAAAGACCCACCCAGAGATCAACAAAATGCATTCTTTTCATTTTGTAGTACAAAGAAGCTGCATACATTGTTTGTATTAAAAAGCCTCTAAAATAAATTTAATTAACTATGAAAGGCTGGATTTTGCCTTTGGGTATATGTAAAAACAGCAGCTGATTTTACAAGATGCACTGTGATGCCTGATTGTGTAGCAAGAGAAGAATTAAAACCTTTAGGTTTCACTGCCTCTCTGGGTTCAGAGAGAATTCTGTGGTCCAGAATTTAATTAGATTTGGCTGCAGTCACAAAGCTTGGGTCAGCACGTGAATTCAAATTCATGCGGGGCAACAGACCTTTGTATATTTTGGAATCCGATTTGCAAGCTATGACTTGAGAGTACTATTTATATTTCAGGGAGCACACAAGAACACTGTGGAATGCATTTTCGTGGAACGCATGGGCAAGCCACATGGCTGAAAGTAAGAGATCTGTAAGGAATGTATTACAGTTACATGAAATGCAAAAGGCTGAAGATTATTACACTCATTTTGCCACAAAACAATGCATGTTTACTATATACTGCTCATCTTCCAATTCTTTAACTACAAGTAATTCTTTAGCTATGATAATATATTTCCATAGTTGTATAAACACAGGAGCAAAAAGGAAATAAAAGATTTAAAATGGGTGAAATCAGAAGATTCAAAGGAGGTGCTACTGACTGTGGAATATCTCCTCTGTCTACCTCCTGCTTGGCTACCAGGGAGTCCTGGCACACACTTCTCTCCCTCCTCTCTTCAGGACCTCTCCTACTACAGGCAGCCATATTGGGAGCCTGAGCCTACAAACTCTGTCTGAATCCAACCTGCAGGCTCTTAGCATGCCTTGGGAGCACCTCAGCCAGCAGAGCGGATCTCTCTCTTTGGAGACTTTCAACACTTGACTGGGAATGGCCCCAAGCAACGTGACCTAACTACGAGGTAGACACTGCTCCAAGCCCAGGGTGGAGTAGGAACCTTCAAGGGTACCTTCCAGAGCAGCCTTTTCCATGGCTCTCCGTAAGGCATAGTGCCAATCTCACACATGCCTGCCAGCACTCAGACCGAGCCACTTGCCTGCATCTAATTGCCATGGATGTTCCATCCCCCTAGCGTACGTAAGGGCATAACCTGTCATCTATGAGCATTTCTCAGTAGGTCTTAGCACAGGCACATGAATGCTGGAGCAAGGCCAGGCCCTCAGCCTTCCTCACAGCTCCCCCAGGATCTGTTTGCACAGATGCAGGCATTAACCAAAGTAGCCAGCACCCCATATCTCCAGGCTTGGATGGCTTGAATGCCTCCAGGAGCAGAATGGCTTCCCCATCTCTGGATTTCTGGATACAAGTCATACTACTGTATAGATTCCCTGGACTTGTGTCCTAATGCCTTAGTGTCCCAATTCAAGGCCCTTTCTACGCCCAACATACAGACAAAGCCGAGGCATGCCCCTCCCTGCCAGCCTGGGATATGTCCCTGAATGCCAACAAGCCCTGGCAGTGCTGGGTAGGGAGGAAAGCCTTGACTCACGCTAGCACTCACCACCCTGGGCTAAAAGGTATCCATAGACGACGGTAAAAGGCTATGTGCAACCTCTGGCAGCTCATGCAATAAGACACTTGTGGTCAAGGGAAAGACAGATTGTCCTTGGCAAGCACCCAAATTTTTACTTTTGTGCCATTCTCTGTTTTTCTCACTCTAAAAGCCTGTTGGAAAACAAAAGGCTACTTCAACCAGCATAGTAATATCAATATCCCCCCACAAGCTGGTTCCCAGAGATTCTAAAAAAAAAAAAAAAAAATGGGGTCTGGCTTACCAAACAAGCAGCCATGCTTGACTGTCTGCTGACAATAAATGAGGCCCACATGTCAGCTTCAGCTTTGGCTTCAGTGACTTCTGGCAGCATTTTGGAATGCCCCCATGCTAGGACAGCAAGGTTGTCCTGAGCTGGTCATCCTGACTGGCCATGTCAATTATCTTCTACCATTAAGGTTTCCTCTCATGTCATGACCTCCTATTGCTATTGAGGAGACTCTGAAGGCTAAATAGTGTGAACAGGCAGAAAATTTGGCTTTGAGGATGATGCCAGAGGCACACGAAACAGAACAGTGTGGATGTACCCATCAGTTCTACCATTGCAGAAGCAACTGCAGACAGTCATCATAGTAAATCACTTTGAGAACACACTTCTTTTTTATAACAATTCAGTGGGAAAAATATTAGAAAACATACGGCAGAACACCTTTTCTCTATTGCTGTTTTTAAATCTGTCAATGTTTTCTTTAACCTTTAATCAAACACCAACTGCTATCTGACAAATATTTTGCCAGTCATTGCACAATGGCTTTTCATAAGCGTATAATGAAACTCAATGTTAATTTCCTCAGGACTGACATAGAAGATTTCCCTGTTGTGGGAGTGCAACATTACTCTCTAACAGGAAAGGAGAAAGGATGCTCTTTTGGAGAAAGCATAGTACAAATACTGAGAATACGTGGGCTTTTTAACAGCTTTGCCATAGCTGTCCTGTTTCAGATCACGAACAGATCGTTTAGATCTGCCTGCACAAGAACGTTTGACTCCCAGAGCATTTTGCAATTACTATTGCAATGCCTTTTGCTACTCTGCATGTTAGTTTCCCCATCAACAAAACCAAACTTAACCTCTCATGTTTCTTTCAGTCAGGATAATAGTTGTCACTGGTTTAGGAAACCCATCCTGAGAAACTTTCAGCCTGACTGAAGACACTTCTAGGACTTCTGAAAGGGATTTTCAGACACCTTGGGCAGTGTACATGAGAGCTGACCTGTACAGAAGAATCACAGTTGTACTGTTCATAAACAATGAAGGTTTTTGAGAGCTTTTAACTAAGAGCTCAGACCTGAACCAAAGCATCAGCTAACAGGATGCATCTACAGGGTACACATGTAGATGTGCATGCATATAGTAATTCGTATGAGTTCTTCATTACCAACATACTTATTTTTCTCCAAGAAACTCACATGATGCATACTTAAACAGGTATACTTCACTGTAGCATGGATGGAAAACAATGAGAAAGGAGATCACTACAACTTGCCTGTCTACAGCAGCATGCTTGAGAGCATCTTACCTTGACATGGTGTATCAGGTGCTCAACTTCATTCACTTTATACGTCTCTATTCCTAACTCTTTAGATAACCGCAGGAGACGATTTTGTGTTGGCCCCACGTAAGCTCCTCCAAGGTCCACATATTTAACTTGCTTATTCTAGTTTATCACACACAACACACAAAAGGGGAAAAAAAGATTAAAAAAAAAAAATATAAGCCCTCTGTAAAGAGCACACAAGTTAAAAGAGCAATCCAGAAGAATTCTTTACGTGAAACACTCCCAGAGCATTTTGGCCAAGACTCCTCTCCCCATGGAGAACTTCAGTTCTTTGGTAACTTTCTGGTGTGGTGATTACCGAGAATCTCAGATAAGGATTTTGTAACGGGCTTAGCTAGCCTGTTGTTACATTACAGCCTTAATAAACATGAGAGGAAAGAGCCTGACAGGCAGAGAGAGAAGGACAGAGTCAGAGACATCTGTGCGGTTCTTGCTCAGTCAGGCGTCTCGCCAATGACTAGTTCAAAACAGACTGTACTAGGAAGTAGCACAGGGAAGATTTTCTAATGAGCAGAGTGGGAGGGAGTCTCCCAGGTCAAGGTAGGGCAGAAGGTAAAGAAGTGAAGGGACACATGCTGGTTCTAGTTCCCAGGCACCCCTGCCATTCCTCTAGCCTACATCACTCCTCATGGGGCTTGTTACGGTTCAGCTCAAGGCTCGTCATGGCATGGTGGGCCTTACGGGTGTTTTGTCATAGAGATTTCTCCAGTGTCTCTCCCTGGGACATTATTATGAAACTTAGCTAATCATGTTCTCCTTCCCAGAGGAAAAGACTGATGACTCCAGAGCCTGCAGATCACACAGAAATATTCTGTCCCCACTATCATGCCGCTCTTTCCCTACTCTTGCTGGTACAATATCAGGAAATTTCCCACCTGCTAGTGCTCTATAAGTTTTCCCTCAAGTAGGTCCTCTAGCAGGAAAGATAAATAAATACATTTATGTACAGTACACTATTCATATAGTATATGTATACTATACATATATATACACACATATACACCATACATGTGTATAATTATACATATGTATAGTATATACTATATGTATGTATATGTAGTATAAATGGGTTTGGAGATAATTACCCTTACGGTGAAAGTTCTTCCACCAACTCTGTCATTGGCTTCCAGCAACACCACATTCAAGCCTGACTCAGTCAGCAGTTTGGCGGCTGAGAGACCTAAAAGATAAAGAGAAAAACAATTAAAGAATACTCTGTATATGCACCCCATGGCTTTTGTGACTTGACATGTGAACACTCACATAGCTATCCATCCAAATCCTGAATTTTTCATTCAAACACTTTGCCAGGGGGGTGAGGTGGAATTAAAAAAAACAATAATCATGAAATGGAACTGAAGCCCCATATTAAAACAGTTTGTGGTCAAATTTTACATGTGCTGAGCACCTTCTGCACCACTTGCTCAGCTCTTCCGATGCATAAACCAGCACTTGTTATTATAGTCATGCAGCCAGGTAGAGAACTTGGGGAGGACAGCTTTCTGTTTTCTAACATCAGCACATCATCTTTTATAACCCCAACAAAAAAAGGAAGACGTGGAGTTTTATTAGGACTGTCCTAAATTTCAAAAGTTTTCCTGAAGCTTGTGTCTGCTTTCCAGCTCTGAATATTTTAAAGCGCATTAGCAAAGTTCCCACACAGTCAGGCCACACGTTTCTTCTCCTGAAGAACACATGGTCTGACTCAGAAGAGACAGAATGTGCACTTGTGTGTGGCAACAAGAAGAAAAAATATGGGTAAGTGTACCCCCCAAAATTGTTTCATTCCTCATCCATGTTTTTCATACACTTTTATTTCCATCTTGCAATTCTTGAAGCTGAGACATCAAGAGAGGGAACAATGGGAATAGAGGAGGGGACATCTCATTTTAGTTCTGATGCCATAAATTCTCATAATTGCAGAGGAAAATATTAGTGTCAGGCCCTGCAGCAAGTGTGTCAAGCCACTACGGGAATGAAGGGAACTAGTAAGGCTGCACAACATGGAGGGAATACAGCCTGCAACCTCTTAACTTCTTAAGATCATCTCTGCCTTTTACTTCAGCACATAAACTGAGATTTGTATAAACTGAGCTTCTTTCTTTGGCCACGTGAGTGAATTTCTAGTGGGAAGACAAAGAGTTATATTCTAGAGGGTTGCGTCATCCTCTTGAACCGATAGGATGTGTTGAATAAAGTTCAGCACAGACCAGGCTAGAAGCCACACTCATACATCATAATTCAGCTATCCTTTCTGGCTCTCTGCCTTGTCACCATCAGAAGGCAATCAGTTTCCTCTCTGTGTCCTAGTACATGTAGTTTTTGAGAAGGAGTCATCAAAACAGATTGCTCCAAGCATAAGGCAGCCATGGAAAAAGCAGCAAAAGTGCTGGCAGGAAAAACAGATGGCCAAAGCTAGCATGGCAGGACTGAATGAAATGATAATGAAGAAAATATAGCAGCCCTGAACTGAGAAAGAATATTAATGAGAGGTACTAAAGGTGCTACAGAACATCCTGGTCATCAACTAGTGGCTTGAGAGTAGGAGAACCAGGTCCTGTTCCCAGCACTGCAGTGAACCTGCTGCACTGTGCTAGTTAAATCACTTAAGCTCTTTGTTTCCCCATCTGTACAAAGAGAGACAATGGTGTAGGCCTATCTATCTAAAGGATTTGACATTTTCTGGAGAAAAGCAGCAGATGTTTCCATTAAAAGATCATACTGTTCTGCTTTTATTTCTAGCTTCATGGGCTTAGTTATCTTGGGTTTTCACCTAAGTGTTAGTGAGAAAACCAGTAATGACACTGATAAAGGTCTTTCCATACTTTCTTAATGAGGAAATTATATTGCAAAAACATCTGGCTGGATCAGTGGCCTTGACTACACTCACAAATACTTGAGGATACCAAGGAAGAACAAAATACAGAAAACAGTCATGGTACGCAAACAGACCACCCAACTTGCAAAAAGAGATTGGCTCCTGAAGGCAAAATAGACAATAAAACTCCTAAATCATAGAATCATAGAATGCTTTGGATTGGAAGGGACCTTTACAGGTCACCTAGTCCAACCCCCCTGCAAGAGCAGGGACATCTTGAACTAGATCAGGTTGCTCAGAGCCCCGTCCAACCTGACCTTGAATGTTTCCAGGGATGGGGCCTCCACCACCTCTCTGGGCAACCTGTTCCAGTGCCTCACCACCCTCATTGTAAAAAACGTCTTTCTTAAATCCAGTCTAAATCTCCCCTCCCTTAGTTTAAAACCATTGTTCCTTGTCCTGTCACAACAGGCCTTGCTAAATAAATGTAGCTTACCAGTTAAAGAAAAAAAAAAAGTTGCTCTTCAAGAAAGACAAATATTTCATCAGTTGGGAGAGGATCAATAGTAGTTATTAATAATTTACAGAATGAATGCATAATCTAAAGGCTGCTGTCACTGCAGGTTTCTGTTGGCTTATGATGCTAACGGGTATTGACTAATCAATTAATAATATTCAGTTACCAACACTGATTAAGGAATATGAGATTTGACTTTCTTTATTAAAATCTAATGAATAAACACTTCAGTACAGCTGGAAACAAAGGCAGTTTATTCCCAAGAGCTGAAGAGACAGAGAAGCTTGTGAAAGGATAGCTCTTGACTCAACTGAAATGCAGCCGATTCGTGGTGGTCAGATACCACCTCCTTGTTTCCGCACCTTCCATCCACCCTATTGCACCTACCTACTATTTACTCCCTACTATTTATTTTGGGGCAGGTGCCACCTTTTTTTTTCTCCATACATTCACAGATGTACCTGTTGGAGACGGATAACAGTTTACTCTTTCCTGATACAAATACAAAAACCCAAACCGGTGTTGAGGGGAGGATCGGGCTCATTAATATCTCACTGCCCGCTGCCCATCCTCCAGCAGATCAGATCAGATCTCTGTAGGGGCAGGGATGTGTCCTTGGGGCTTGACTCTATAGTGAAAGTTGCAGCCTACAGGGTTCCCAAACTAAGCACCACCTGACCACTTACTCCTTTTCAAGGGCTGGTGGTCCACCCCGTTCTCTCCTACATGACAGCTCTCTCTTCTGGTCCAAAGTTTTGCTGGAGAAATTATGCAGATAACTGCTGACAAAGGCGGGGAACACAGGCTAACTCTAGCTCCTCTCCTTCATCACTAACGGAGATGCCAAACACGTAACTGGGGGAAAAAGGTGGAAGAAGTGAAGGCAGAGGCTGCGGAGGGTCAGATGGCACAGCGAAGGACCGGACTGGGCCTCGTAGCATGCACAGTACAAGATAAGGCAGGACTGCTGTCACAGATACCACATTACAGTACAATAACGACAGGCAGGAATTTTGCTATTTTTGGTATCTCACACATTTGGAATCACGGTACTGCAACATCGCCCCAAATCTGTTCCCTGGAGCTGGACCCAAGATCCCAAATGGGCTCTTGGACTGTTACTATAACAACAGCGAGAGAACTGGGGAGGGAGAGCTCTGAGCCACAGTGATACAAGGACAGATAAGGTGCCAGGAACAGCAACAAAACCATATTAAAATGGAAATGAATACTAGCACATGAATATTGGGGCACGAAGTTGAGATTTGCTTTTCAGAAACTAAGAACTGCTGCAGGAAACTCCTACAAACCACAGCCTCTTTTCCGGGCAAGAGTCAGAGGGGCCTCTCTGTGCTTAATACACCAATTGCCGCAAACAGAGCATGCACAAAGCCTGTGAAGCAAAGCCTGGAAAAATCTGTCACACATGATGCAAGATCTCCTCTTGAGAAGTTTAACCCTTCACAAGTTTCGCACTGTTTCAGCACTGCCTCTGGCTTACCTCTCACTCCTTCACACATCACTAACAAAAGGCAGATCTTTAATACTGTCCCTGTTGCTCACAAGTGAGGCAACCAACCGCATTCAAACAAAGTTCATCCAAATATGTGACCGATGCTGTTGCTACTCCCATTTCTTGCACAATGTTTTGTCACCCAGGGCCAACATACCCTCCTCCCCAGAGGCATTTCAACAGAGTCAGATCTGAATTGCAATATAAGGGCTCAACCACTTTTGCCACCACTTCGCAGAGGACAGTAATTGGGTCCAGTTTCCACTGCAGGTCAGCTTTCTTCAAGGGGCAACAGAGAGCCATATATATATATAGTGGAAAACATATGGTTAAGCAGCCTCACCTGCAGTTCTGCTCAGAGAATCAATAGGCAGATAATTAATGCAGACAACAAAGAAGCCAAGATGATAGGTCTTATTTGAAGCCCCAGACTGAAAATACCATTGTGCTTAGGTGATGTTGAACCAGGCAAGCCTTCATCCATTACCATAGCAACCCGGTACCCAACCGCAGCCACTTGGAGATACTGGCGAGAGATTGCCTCCCCCAGAATTTTATCATGCGAGCTCAAGCCATGAAAATCGCTTCTCCATCGTGCAGCACTCTGCATTCACAAGGATCTTACTCAAATGTAATAACCACAATAATTATTTCATCCTCGGTTCCAACTTAATTCTTTCCTGTTCGAGACCTCTGTACCTGCTAAACATCTTAAATTGCACTATTTGATTAAACAGCTTCATTATAACCTCACTTCCTAGCATTAACCGCTTGCTTATATTAAGAGAACAACTAATTTGGATTTTTTTTTTTTTTTTAAAAGAGGAAAATCTAAAATTTCTGTGCCAGGGCAAAATCCAAACTCGCATTTGGATTGACAAATGTGACAAAAGTCACATTTTTCATCTGACCCCATGTATTATGGGCTACAACGAAGCCCTAGAGTCAAACACATCTGACTATTTCAAAAAACATTTTAAAGTAAATTTAAAAAAAAACTGATTGAAATTTTGTAAGACCAGTCTGATTCTGCCTGGAATCAGCAAATTTACTGAAATACCCTTTTACCTTAGCATTTCCACAAAAATTTCACTAGAAAGGACACGATTGGAAGTTGCATCTCTGATACTTCTCTAAATGATACTTGTGCCTTCTTCCATTTAGTTATTTTTTTCATAGGATACCTCTGTCATACACTGGACGGCTAGACAATCAATACACAACAGCAAGCCCATCAGCAAGATTTTATTTCTCCCTCGGGCTACGCCCAGTCCCCTTGCAGTGTACAAGGGAAAGGGTGGGTAACTTGGAGGGGGACAGATTATAAAGCTGTAAATAAAGTTTATTTCTGAAGGCATTCCCACAGTTCCTGATGTACCTTCTCTGTATTATTCACTACTTTATCATGTTCCCCCATGTTTATTATCTCCGTTCTAAGAACAAAAAAATCTCTTTTCTCTCATATATGAAATTATAAAAATCATCTATGAATTCTAAATTTAAATTCATGTAGGAGGCAAAGAAAGAGCCTCTAAGCCACTGGCATCCATCTAACAGCTTCTAGGATGGCTGTCAAAAAATTGGTTACTTTATAACCTTAAAAATTTCTCTCTCCAACTAAAACTGTAAGTTGAGCAGAAAGAAAGGCTGCCACCATATCGTACTGTACTTACTCGCAGGTTTTACTGCAGAACTTACATGTCTCACACCTAGATTTCCACAGATTAATGACATTTACTGATATTTCTCTCTCCTCCTCTTTATTTATTTATCTTAACACCAAAGATAAGTTCACAAAGTACTGCCCAGGGCAGTTTTAACATTTGTAACAGATGCCAGACACCTGAGACTTGTATACAAACACTGAACCTGTAGGTTAGAAACATCCAGCACTTTTAAAAGAGGCAAGGAACCGATTTTTACCTTTGTTGTGCCTCCACAACTCAGATACACACGTGTGAACAAGCTCTACACTGCCTTGGTTAATTGCTGACAGCGTCCCCCTTGCCAACATGTGTTTGAGCAGGGGCTAACACCTGGTTTTCCCAGTGTATTTGCAGATGCAGGAGCTGCATGCCAAGTCGTCCTCCAGGCAGCCAGCTGAGAGCTCAAGCGCATCTGCGCGAGCGGTGGCTGCCACAACGTACCTTGTAAATAAAGCCAAAACTGACGAATTTCTTGAGGACTTTTTCCTTGCTCTCAACCCGTTCAGCCACATCTAAGTCACTGTCTGCAGAGACGTCAGGTACCAGATGCTGCTTTGCCCACAGCCAGCAGGCAGAGCAGCCCGCAGCACCGGAGTCTGAGCCTGAGCACCCTTGATGAGGTCCAGGGCGGTAAACAAACATAGCACAAGGCTTGACATGAGGATCTGTCACAAAACGCACCTCAGAAATGGCATAATGACTCAGCTTGCTGAACAAGCACAGTCCTCTGCCCTGGGGTGAAGTGAGCAATTGCGGGAGGTAAAAAATGTTCCACAAGACTGACAGCAAGAAAAGGAAACGTACCATAATTTATTATATATAAACAAACAAGAGTTGAGTTCAGGGCCACTAAGGTAAATGAACTCAAGTATTTCTTACCATAAGTATTCAAAAATGTTGGTCAGACCACCTTTGTCCATGGGCATTTAACACCTTGAAGCTCTTATTTTAGAAGTCTCAAGATCTGTATTCGTCTCCTTGATTTTGAGTCTAAGTCTCATTTTGACCAGAGGGACCAGGAATTTAATTTCTTTCCTTAATGAAGTGATGAGTTTCACAAAAATCATGAAAGCAAAATAAAAACCAAAACAACAACAACAAAAAAAAGGCAAAACCAACACTGGCGCAGGGTCTGCATCAGTTAAGGTGATACAGGCATTTTTTTGTAACTTTCCTCACGTTATGGAAAGGTCAAGGGATTTTGCTCTTGTGAAGAACACTATTCCTGAAGTAGCTCAAATGTTAAGAAAAAACGGCAAATGTGTCAAAAACCACACAAAGTTATAGCAGCCAGCGTTGCTGTGGGATCACATTGGGAAATCAACTTCCCTCACTATTAGTTGTCTGCATACAGTAACCTTTACCTACCATGTCTGACTCCCCGTTTCTCAGAAATACATACAAAATGCACACAGTAAATAAATGAGTTTGACCAAAACTGCTGCACTGTACCCAGTGAAACAAAATCCACCTGTCTTAACACCACAGAACTTTTGAGGAAAACCCCTTTGTTAGTGGTAAACACAATTGCAGCGATTGACGTAGGGTAATAGGAAGAAATAAAGAGGAATATGCCCCAAGCAGTTAAGGTAAATTTTGGGGGACGCAGAAAAACACTCCTTCAACCCATAATAGCCTCTGGGTAAGCTCCTAGCATCTGAAAATTAGACCACTTAATGGAAGAATCTTGTTTGCTGTTGCTTAGACCTAACTACTCTAAAGTTCAAGTAAAAAGCCTCCTTGTTTATACTGAGGGTTCTCTGACCTCCTTTTAAGGGACATCTCAAAAACATCCTGTAAGTTCAGTGCCATTAGCGCAGTACAGTTTGCATACCGCTGCGATACTGAAGGGACGGAGGGCAGAACCAGAAAAGGCATGTTCTTATCTGCAGCTAAGCAGCCATTTTGCACCAGTGGGTTTTCTCCTTCAAATCTTCCACGGTTTCTTTATTGCATTACTGTGTTAGAAACTGCAATTTAATGGCATTGTTTTCATTTGTGTTGACTGCTCCAATGAACACAATCCGATTACTGCTCTGCCACTGAGACATTGAACCTGGCGCTGGTCACCTTTACCTCTGTCACTCATCATTAGCCAGATAAAATGTTTTAATTGAAATAATGGCTTGAGACAATAATGCCTGTAAGACATTATAGATAAGGACTGTAAGCAAAATAAAACCAAAACAACAACAAAAAAGCAAACCCAACATTGGCCTGGGGTCTGGATGAGTTAAGGTGATTCAGGCATATTTTTTGTAACTTTCCTCACATTACGGAAAGGTCAAGGGATTTTGCTCTTGTGAATAATACCATCCCTTTATAAATTCAAGGGACATGCTCAGAATTGTAACAGGAGCACTACAACAGAGATAGCTAAGAGCACACTGCCTGAAACTCTGTTCATATCAGGCTGGCACAGTCCTATCAAAAATGGTGAGCATGAACTATAGGCAGTTTGCCTGCTTCATTGCTTTCTTAGTCCTCTGCAAGACAAGGCACACAGCATCCAGATTGCTCCAAGAGTTGTCTAGGTGACAATACTTCTGAAAAGCAAAGGGCTACAAGGATAGCAAGGCACTGCAACCCGACAATACGTTTTATTAACTTAGCCCCTCACCTACATCCATCTGCTTTCAGGGTGAAGGTAACCTTTTAACTTCTCTAATTTGGGCCACCTTTACAAAAGTACTTTAGGTATGTGACTCAATCTCATGAAAGAAAGATACAAAACTTAATAGTTCAGAACCTAAAAACATGGTAGAGCTGGGTCTCTGTAAATTTCACTCTTGCTTATTCTCAATGCCTCACCTCCACATGCTGAACAGTACAGTGAAAGGTATCAAAGCGATTCTTTTTTGATGCAAGTATTTTGACCGTGGGGGGAAGATACTCTCTCTTCCTAAGCTGTATCACTGTGCAGCAATGAATGCCATTAAAATGAGTATCACTCATCTACAACATTAGAGAACTTAAAAAAACAATAAAATAATACAATTACAGTTTAAAAAACCCCAAGGAGCAAAAAAGACATTATCAATCTGCCTGTCTTCTTAAAATGCAGATTTACTTAAAATATTTGTACAAAGGACATAACATTTCTGCCTAGGACACGGCACTCTATGAGCAAATATAATTTATTTCTGTTTGCATTTCATTGTCTAGCCGAGGCAATGAGTTTTTCTGTCTGGGCGCTGGTTCTCTAACCTTGTCACTGAGGTCAGCATGAGCATCCCCATGAGTTGATGTGACTTTACATGAGCATAAACTCTAGTCCCAACTTTCTGTGATCTCTTCTCTCTGGCAGTGCTCCTAGATGATTCATCCACAGTGCAGGGAGCAGTATTTATTAAGCAGAGTTCTTAAAACCAACATTAAAAACATTCAGTCTACATTTGTCCCAGGCATCGCACCTGGTTAAGTGATATAGAGCCTGGCCAGTTATGAGTGAGATGAGCAAAGCGGTGGTGCCTTAAGCTCAAGCCCTGCCAAGCATGGCACGACGACAGCTTGTTGCATTTGGGTGGAAACCCAATGCCTTCAGTGCGGTGGTGCCCAGGCTCAGGCGCTGAAGCTACAGCTGTCTGCCCTTGCACAGGGCTTCCCTTTAGTGTCCGCTGTATTTTTACATAGGAATTTTCCAATGAAACTTCAGATTGACGGAACTGGGCACTCCATCATTGCAAAGGACGAGTATTTCTAGTACCAATCATTTACTCAGTATTCTGTTCATTTTATGGACTTGTCATATCTTAATACATGGAGCAGTACATCCATTCAATGCTCACCTCACACTCTGAAAGGAAGAGTTAGAAGTTAGAAGTCTGTTTCTAAGCTCCAGTCAAGTAAAAAAACCCAAACACATTCTGCATGTCCCTTTGTTATGGCCCCAGGATATACTGATGAGTTAAAGTTAATTGCATTATTATTATCTGTACTGCAGTATTATCTCACACTTTCAATCCCGGGGCCTCCTTTGGCTTAGGTCATCCCTTTCTGCTAGTTTACCAACCTAGGCTGCCTCAAAACACAACAGACAGAGGGAAAAAACAAAGGAGATAAAGATAACTGAAATACAAGGTAGCACTACAACAAACATACCATAGCATTGGAAGCTATGCACAAATGCACAAAGCTTAGCACAATGAACTGGCTGAGGCACTATACAGGTAGTTTGCTAAAAGCATCCTTTTAGGCATTACTGTTATGAAGAGATATAAAAGCAAATAAAATGCCAGCCAGATTTACTCTGAAGAAGAGTTTTGCCTTCCATACACAGCAGTGTGGGGGAAAAAAAAAAAAAAAGACTAAGCTACTTCTGGAAAATTTTGCGAAATTATGCAGTAGTTGCCTCAGAAGATAAATGCTTATCTGTTTTGCTAAGTCTTGCATGTTCTCAAGCAAAAATTCTTTTTTTTTAGTCCCCTGAGAAACATAAATGCTCAAAATACATGATGAAATAGAAGACGTGAACTTAAAAAATAAACAGACTATCATTCTCATATCTTGACATTGAAGAGTAAGTAACATGCAATTACCCTGATCTCTCAGTATCTGGTGACTCACAGGCATCCATCTAGAGAAGGTCACTTATGGCAGCTAGCAAAGCCCCCAGCAGAGCCACCATGCCCTCATTCCATGGCTATCCATTTTGTTTCATGTTTTCCTTGATCTTCAGCTAACTATTTTTACCCAGTTGCACCTAATAATCATGGATTTATATCGAGCATATCTCAGTGTCACTTCCAAATATCCACCAAGCCGTGCCCCAGTGACTCTCTGGAAATTCCTGTCATCATCATAGCACACGTATGCAAGTAGGTAAGTGTACACACACATGCACATGCAGGCTAGATACTACTAGCTTATAAAGCTTACAAGGATTTGTGAACATTTGTGAACAACTGAAAAATGAAGATGAACCCCACCACTTCCCAGCATCCTATATAAATCACCTTACATGCCCGCCAGCTCTTTGCCAATATCCCCAAAAGAGACTTCATTTCTTGATGGCCAGCTCAGGATGAACCATTCCCTAGCTGAGATACCAAAGGCTGAGAACATAGATGTCATCCGGAGAAGCCCAAAAGGGAACCACTGAATAAGAAGATTTTCAAGTGACTGTCTTCCCTCCATCTCTAAGTGCAGGCAGGAGAAAGTTTGAGCCAAACACTTCATAAAAACATCTGTGTTACGAAAGAAAAAATGCTACCATTAGATTTGTACCATTCTGATATAATGTGTGGGGAAAAAAAAGGTGAAGGAAGTATAGAGGAAAAGAGAAGTATCTAAGGTGTAAAATAAAAGAATTTACAATCTTTCCTTTCCTCATTTGTGCTCACTATTCAGCATAACTCACTGATCCAGCCTCTGGCCAAGCTAGCCTCATAAAAAATTAACTCATATTGGAACAAAAGAGGTGTCTTGCTCCAATATCTAATGCATTCAAACACAGATCTATCACTCGAGCAAACAGGACGCAAGTTTATATGCAAGCTATCCAGGTAATCATGATGCACAGTATGAACTGGCTGTTTGATCAGCTGTTCCCATGTGCAGTCAACCGAATAGACTGCATTCAATGTTTTATATATGAATTATACCATCAAGATAAAGACCAGCTGGCTGGGAGGCAGGAGGCTACAAAGGCATCTTTCCTCCCCACCCCTCTCACTCCCAGCTGAGCTATATGGTGGAAACTGAAAAACGTGAAGAAGTTGAATAGTACAAAGTAATATTTGTAAGATGAACAGGTTACAAATTAATTCAAACTTCATGGAACACTTTAACCACCTGAAACATGAAGTGCCAAACAGTGGTCACCACCATAACCTTGTAAGTGCAAGATGCCAGAGGCTCTAATGAACCACAGCCAGACTCTTCAGTGTTACACCAGTGTTAAAAATTAGCGCATCTATGATGTATTTTGCCATATACACCAATTACCAGAAGTAGCTCACAAGGTCTCAAACTTCCTAGACTGGACTACCCTTTCTTCCAGGGATAGTCTGCACTTCGTGTTTCCCCCATCCTGTCCCCTGCCCTCCCTTCTTCTACACAAACACACACAGACCCCCTACAAAAATCCTGATGCCCATCATTTCCTTAAGCAGTCCCCTGCTCTCCATCCATAGCTGCTAATGCTCCTGATGCCGTCAAGAGTCCTTCCCTCCTAACACTAAGTCCATGCAGCTGAGTCCTGTGGGGCTGCGGGTGGGGTGGGGACAGCAGCCCCACATATTTCCTAGGTATGTGGGAACATCTTTCTGGCAGTGGGGGCAGCATGAAGAAGGACAGGGGAGAGAAGAGATGGAGGAGAAGAAAAAGATGGGTTGAATTCCCATGGGCAGAATTCCCTGAAAATACGCTCTTTCTCCTTGGAAGCCTGCTCTTCCCATAAATAATATTATCACTGTTTCTTGACTAAGTTAATGCAACTCTGTGGCTTGACAGGCATTTTCCAGCATCTCCTTTTTTGCTCACTTATCCAGAACTCAGGATCTCCACAACTGAGGTACTGATGCCCATTCCTCTTTCTGTTCCCTTACAGCACTCCAGCCCCAAATACTGGTCATAATAACGGTTTGTGGAGCAAATACAGTTTTTAAGGGACTTCACACTGACATTACTTTTAAGCAAGCTGTTTGAACAGCAAACTGACAGGACAGAAAAGGTTGCACAAAATACAAATGCATGGATGGGTTATTTAAAAGAATACTAGACATGCATGGTTTAAATACCAACGTACTGCAGTGCACTCTCATTGATCACTGAAATCAGCAAAAAATATCTTTAACATTTCAAAATTATAAACCTTAGACACAAATCAGTCCATAAGGAAATAAAGGTAGTCAAGTAGATGAACGATCGTATTTTGACAAACCATCTGACAAGGCAGAAAAAACCTTAATATCTGACATAAGTTTACAAGGATGAAATAGCTTATCAGTCCAGAAAGAAAATCATGTTAAGTTCAAAAATGGCCATAAAAAAATTAAGCAATTGAAACTGTAATGAGATGAATGCAATTTCCTCAAGAAATTGAAGCCCAGCTGAATGACGACTGATTTCAAAACATAACTGAGAGCTCTGTAAGTGAATCAAGACACATTCTCTGCAAAGGAAAAGCAAAGGAAGGTCTTCAATCCACCACAGCATTGCTCAGCAAACTTTTATAACCATGGTAAACTTTACCATTGTATCAGTGCATTCTGTGAAGTAGCTGCTACAGAACTGAGACAAAACACAAAGGCAAGATACTCCCATTCTGGGAAGGGGCAGTGAGACAATATGGCTTTTTATCTTTAAGTAACAGAACCTACTTAACTACAGCTGTCAGTTGTGCTATAGAGAAGGAAACTGTGCCAGTGGGAAGCATGCCAAAATCACTCAGCTTGTTTACATACAGAATAGTAACTTCTGAAGAAGAAAAGCCTTCTCAATTGACTAAATTATGCAGAAGACCTAATTAATTGTCATTAGCTGCTGTGTATGATATGTAAATATAGACCACATTCTCTGCTGGTTTATGATACTACAAGCAGCGCTGGAAGTTTACCTCTGGGACTATCAGGGCTGTGTAAGCCTGCATTGCTCAGGCTGCCTACTTAGTCTGTACAAACTCGCCTACTTAGCTTTTGCCACAGTTCTCCACCTTTTGATAAGACCACCTCCACTCGCTCACTAGCTGTCCTTCAGTCCTTGCATACTCCTGAGATCACGTTAGACAGCCTGAACACACCCAGGATGGATCCAGAGCAGTGGGCTGCTCCTCACAGCCTCTGAGACTGTGGGCAACAGCGTTTGACCCGGACTCGTATCACTGTGGTGATGAACATCTTGCTAGTTGCTGGAGACTGACACTACGGTCACTTGCTACAGGGGGGGAAGCATGCTGAATCGTGTGTCTTTAAAATTACTCCTGTCCTTGATGGTGCCAAGGAGTAAAATGAGAAAATCAAAATTCAGAACTACACAGAATGTGACCTTTTGGCAATCTCTTGATGCTACAAGAAAATTAAAGAAAGAAAAAAAGTAGGCAAGGAGAAGACATAGAGGATGGAGTCAGAGGATGCAGGTGCACATCTATGGTCAAGATGACCAAGTAAATTATTTTTAACTGCGTCTTCATGAAAGAAGAGCACAAAATTGAAATGCTTACTCTTTCCATGTTACTACCTTTGATCTGCAAAACTAAAAGTATCCCAAGACAGCAAGTTTGCAGTGTCTACATTAGCAAATAGTGCAGAACAGCATAAGATCTGTAGAGTAAAACAATTGTATCCTGAATACCCAAGATCCATACTACATGCATGAAAGGGGCTTTATTTCAGACTGTCTTGTATGGTCTCACAGGCTGAACATCCCATTTGAGGTTGGAGCTCAAAAGGTGAGCTCCTAAAGCATGTCTTCCATTTGGTCTTGTGCAAAAAGGAATCCGATGCATATGCTCTGAGCCTGCTCTGTGGTCCACACTACAGTGCAGTAAGTAGAGTCAATCAGGAGATTTGCTCAAGGTACATGCTTGATCCGAACAAATACACTAACGCAGATGGATACCTACTACCACTTGTAGTGTGATTAGGTTCTAGTTGAGTGCTGGACTAGACTCTGACAAATCTAACGAACTAAAAGCACCACTGCAGTTGGTTGGCCAAGTAAACAGTGGACTGAGCTTTCTTACAGAGAACTTTAAGCTTCTCCTGTGTCTAATCTTGTTTGTCAAAAAATATGCAATTCAGCAGTATAGATAAGAAAATCCTGTGGACTTTGCAGTTTGTAACCCTAACATCAACTGCTACATATAAACTTAGGTTCTCCAGCAGTTATTTCCATAATAGCTACCCAGGAATCCCTTCCACAAAGTTTTGCTAACTTACATCCTAACTTACCTTTTTTGCCCCCTCCAGGGTAGCTATCACATTTTGCTGAACAGACAGAATGAACTTTCCCTAATACCACCCTTTCATAATGGTTAAATAAGCTAATGGAAAAGCTTTACTTAATGATGCATTGCTTTCAGCCTTGGGAGATGAGGTGGCTCCTGCAGGTAGAATGGAAAGCTTCTTATCAAATCAACTTTCAGACCAATTAGGACGTACCAGTCCGTGACTTACAATACTGTCCCTGCTGCCTAGGCTACCAAACTATCTCACGACATAATGCAGCTGCGTTCTGTCCTGTTTACTGTGTACTGCCAAGGTTGTCGTGAAAAATCTAGAAGCAGAATGGCAGGCTCCACCTAATTGCCTCATATTCCTTTGCAGTAGCGATGAGAGTAGTCGAATACAAAAGGAAGAACCCCTTGATGGCAGATACAGAGACGGACAATTGAAAATGTGAACGAAGAGCTTCATCATGTCAACTGACAGGGAAATGTCCTGGATTCCCTTTGCCTGAGAGCATCCCAGAGAGAGTGGTATCCCTTGGAGAGGGTCACAATCCTCCCACAGATAGGTCCACTTCATTTCATCATGCATAGCTACTTCATCCATGCCCACATTTTGGTTTGGTTTGGGGCTTTTTTCCTCTCCAAATGGGCATCTAGTATAGGACTGCTAGATTGGTAATATTCTCCAGAAAATAGTGTCCCATTTGGCAAACTATCAGCGGAGGAGTGTTATGACACTGTAAATTACTACCAGGGAGCAAAAAGAAAACATTGATAAGTACGTAGTGGAGGTTATGCATCTCTTGTATACTTCTCTTATAACATGTCCCAGATTTGTTTTGAAAGACAATTTTGCCCTCTGCTTCTGTCTAATTTAAAACAGATTGAACATCTTCAGATAATAGCCCCCAAAACACCTAACCTGGTTTTGGGTTTTTTTAAAGTAATTTGAAACTGGCTCACAGATGCAGTGAGAGTTACTGCAATTATACAGCGTATTAGGTCTTCATACAAATACAAAGCAAGACTTAAGAAGAAGAGTATAGAGCACAGTGGTATCTCAGTAACACAAGAATAGGTATGTAAATATTTTAAACCCCTAACATTTCAATAGAAATATTTTATCTTACAGTAGGTTTTTGTTCTAAACTTATAGGAACATGACAAGTTGCTTGTGAACAGGAAAACACTAGGCATACTTCAAAGAACATGCGCCATAATTAAAAAAAGGCTTCACCTTTCAGGGAAAAAAATAAATAAATCAATTAAACTCACTTTAATTGTAAAATCTGTGCATCAGTAATTTAAAAGAAGCATTTTCTTAAATAGGACTGGCATAATAATAGGTTAAAATCTGATAACTTCTTTTAAAACAAAAAAAGAAAGAGGTCCCCATGGCAAAAAGCAGGGACAGGAAGGCAGTTTTAAAAACATGTGGAGGAAGTGTTTAAATGAAACCTCTGAACAGATTCCAAGTTTTGATTTTAAGAAAATTCCTGTCATCGGTGTCTCAATTAATTAAGAAGATAAGCAGGTTTGATGACACAACCTCATATTTCTCTCATAGTTGTTTCCATCCTCGTGCTAAAGGAGTCCTTCTAGGAAAAAAGACATAGCTCTGAGCAAACAGAAGAACCTGTCACAACACAAGTTCCAGCTATATGAGGACCTTTTATGTTTCTGACCTAAATATTCTTTAATACCAGGCATACTACATATAGTGTGTGGCGAAGCATTTAAGCTGGAAAATTTTCTTCAAAAATACTCCTTTTTAATCCTCACCATTCCCTAAAATTCCAAAGACTTCAGCAGAAGTTTTACTCGTAAAACAGAATCTACTCTGTAGTACATCCTCCTGTTCCCCAAATGTCTTTCTTGTCGTAATAACTGTATTGAGGTGACCTGAAATCTTCAGAGAAGCCACAGATCTTTTTTTTAGGCTTTTAGAAAGAAATTAATGAAGAAATAATTTTGAATAGATTTTCATTACATAACACTTAGATTAGCCAATTCTTTAGTTTTATTCTTTGCTTTTCAACAAACCTGCAATGAAAGACACTGAAAATGACACAGCAAAGGAAGTGGTATCTTCAGACAAAACATCAGTCCCTTCAGAGGAGAACAGTGACCGTCAGTGTTGTGAAGGCCTCTGCACTGCTATTCCATTATCATGGTTTTTTACTCTTTACATTTTAAACCCTACTAATTAAATCTGGATAAAAAATGGACAGAACTGCTGCCAAAGAGCTTCAGAGCACTGCAAACGGACAGCTTTTATTAACCTAAATAAAGAAATAGAAAAGAGAGAGCTGAATGGCACCTCTGCAACATGTTTGTTTGCATCCTCACACCAGCACAGCAACTCTTTGTTTATTCCGTGATTACCTGCTTTGCTATGGCTGTAGCGGCTAACGCAAGCACACCTACTCTGAAGGCTACCAGAGCTTTCCGCTGTTGTACAGCCGTGCACCAACTGACGCCTTCCCCACCTAAAGGCAGTAACAGTAAAGT
Source organism: Mycteria americana (assembly GCF_035582795.1). NCBI lineage: Eukaryota > Metazoa > Chordata > Aves > Ciconiiformes > Ciconiidae > Mycteria > Mycteria americana. Next base: position 126,043,047 of record NC_134365.1, on the reverse strand, counting down.
CTCGGGCGGCTGCACCTCAGGCGGCTCAAAAACAGTGAGTTTCTGAAGGAATGCACATTCAATCTGGAGCAATAACAAACCTGGTCTCCAAGGAGCAACCCATTTTAAAATTCATATACTCCACTCTCCTCCAGTGGACAGGAGAAGAGATGTCCGCAGCAGCTTAGTTCCATCACCTGGCTGCAAGGTCAATGATTTACAGAGAAGCATGTGGGGCAGAAGACAGAGGTGAATTGGGAGCAGTACATAGTAGCTACAGGAAAGTGACTGAAGAGAGGTGCTTAGTCATTAGCAATTTCCGTACATGTATCTTTTTCCAGCCTCTGTGTGAGGACAGGGAAAAAAGTTGCTACAGCATGAAACCAGAGTGCCTTGGTGAAGATTTGGTGTAAAAGGAAGTAAATAGAAAACAGGTTCCTTACACCCCCCCACCACTTGCTGCTGTCCGCAGGTAGCAAAGAGCGAAGCATGCAATTTAATACGGCATAGCACTGCTGCTCTGTTCCAAGTGCTCTTTCAGAAAAAGATGTGGGCTGTGCAGGCCTGCCATGAAAATATTCCCATGGCAACCATGAAAAACAAGGGTATATTAAAAGCTGTTATACTAACTCTTTCACTCCAACTGATTGAACAGAGGGAACCAGTAGCACTACTCCTGTGCAAAAACACGCCCCAGAAATTGTTTTCATTTAGAAGGCATGAATAGATAGCTACCACTGGTTAATTTTCTGTAATCCACTTTCACTGTGAAACACGGTGTAAGTTAAAAATTAGCCATAACACTGTCTTCAGAATCAACTGTGCTTTATAGAAAAGCAATGGCTAATTTTTGCTAATCGCATAAACATACTTGAAACATTCAGTAATTATTCAGCAATTTGTTATCAGAGAATCATTCCTTAAGAAATAAGGCCAATGATTTAGTTCACTGCATTTTGCATTTCATTCAAATTGTACACTGCGCACCTTAATATAATGGTTATATAATATAATAGAATTCTATATAAATAAATAGTGGAAATTAAAAGCCACGTAAAAAAAGGATGAATAAAATCACATTTTGTACCACATCTCGAGTAATTTGTTTGCAGTTTGCCAAGAGATACTACTTGGATCTGTGGACGTATGCATACTCATTATGCACTGAGAAGATGAACATAGCACAGGAGCTATCACACTGCATACCTCCCAACGCTAACAGGCCAAAAAGCAACTGTTTGATACGTTAAAGGCACAGAAAACAAATCTACTGCCCATACACAATTTATTTGGGCACGTGCACCTCAGAACAAAACGCACAAGAGAGAAAGATTCGCTTTGGGCCGGCACAGGGGTCTTCTAGCCAGGATTAGGTTAAAAACAGCAGACTACTACCCAGTGCAGCAAGGCTTCCAGGCCTGCTGCCCATTTCTGCCAGGCTGCTCACGCTCTCAAATCCATGCCCGTGCTGAATGAGGATCTATAAACTTACTAAACGATCCAGCTCATTTCAGGCATTTTTCCTTTATGCTTCTACCTGCTCGAAACAGAAGGCACCCCAACATTTAAATTAGTCACGTGTGACTGAGGGCCTCTGCGTAACACACCTGGACTCAGTGCAGAGGATGCAGAGCGCATATAGCCTCGCCTGCCCAAAACTTCCAGGGGCTCCGGTAAGAATTACACAGGTTCAGGGGATGCTGGGGCTGGACAGTGGAAGAACCAGAAAAATAAATTAAAAAAAATAAAATAAAAAAAAAGACTAAAATAAAAGACTAAAATAAAAGACTAAAATAAAAGACTAAAATAAAAGACTAAAATAAAAGACTAAAATAAAAAAAAAGACTAAAATAAAAAAAAAAGACTAAAATAAAAAAAAAAGACTAAAATAAAAAAAAAAGACTAAAATAAAAAAGACTAAAATAAAGACTAAAATAAAATAAAGACTAAAATTAAAAAAAAATTACTAAAATAAGATTAAAATAAAAAAAGACTAAAATAAAGACTAAAATTTAAAAAAAGACTAAAATAAAAAAAGACTAAAATAAAAAGACTAAAATAAAAAAAGAAGACTAAAATAAAGACTAAAATTAAAAAAAGACTAAAATAAAAACTAAAATTTAAAAAAAAGACTAAAATAAAAACTAAAATTTAAAAAAAAGACTAAAATAAAAACTAAAATTTTTAAAAAAGACTAAAATAAAAAAAGACTAAAATAAAAAGAAAGATTAAAATAAAAAGGACTAAAATAAAAAAACCTAAAATGCTGTCTGCACCATGTCGCATTCAGCCTGAGCTACGGGGACGGTACTCAGCCACCTTTACGAGGCTGCTCGGGATGCGCTCGCACCTCGGGCTTCCCGGAGGAGACCCGCTCAGGCCGAGGGGGAGCCGAGCACCAGCGCAGCCTCTCCCCGCCGCCGCCGCTGCCGCGACGCTCCGCAACGCCGGTGCCGCCGCCTCTCCCCGGCCAGGCGGGCCGGGGCTGTGCGGGGCGGTGGGCGGCTGCGCCCAAGCCGGCTGCGCCCCGACTGCCGCCTCCCCGCCCGGCGACCGGCCGCCCGGGCTCGGCGCCTCAGGGGCTGGCGGGACCCCCCGCCGCGGGCCGCCGGACCCACCTGAGATGCCGCCCCCGACCACAACCACGTCGTATCTCTCGGCCATGGCGCTGTCCCCGCACCGGCCGCTCGCTCGCTCCCTCCCGCGGCGGCTCCGGCCTGGCTCCGGCGTCCCCCGGGCGGGCCCGGCCTCACCCCGCCCCGCCGACGGGCACCGCCTCCGCCGCCCCGTGCGAGGCCGAGGGCGGGCGCCGCCGCGCCCCCTCAGCCGGCGGGGGATCCGCCCGGGAGGGGCAAGCAGGGCTTCTGCTGGGGGGCTGCTGGCCCTCCAGATGATGGCCGACCCCTCGCATCGGCCCCACGCAGCCACAGCGAGAGCCACGCCGTTAAGAAAAAATAACCTTTTCCCCTCCTACCTCTCGGAGGGTTTGGGGAGGGAGCGTGCCCCTGGTTGAGGAGCCCAGTCCCCGAGGCGTAGCAGCCGCGGGCTCGCCGCCCCCCGCTCTTTGAAGGCCATTGAAGTGTTGGAGTCTGCTTCCACACCCTCTGTGGACGCCCCAGGGCTGCCAGAGGGGACCTGTGGCTGCCAAGGCTGGTGGTATGGACTCTGGAAGACCAGTTAGGGTTTTCCTTGAGAGGGCCTCAAAATGAGCAGCACCTTGTGCCTACCACAGTTTGTGCCATGCAACAGTGTGCGTCACTGCTCCTCCAGATCGGCCTCCACAGTGGGAGTAGTCTGCCGAGACCCCGGGAGACTCGCCCACAGAGAAAAGGACTGGCTCTTCCAGAAATGAGGGTCATCAAATTCACCTGGAGCCTCAAGGCTGGTCCCCTACAGACTCAACAGGGTTTTCCATCACTCAGGTTTCCACTTTACCATGAATAAGGCTCCAGGAGAACTGGGTTTGGGGATGGTCCAAGCGAGCAAACAAGTTTTGTCAGGCATACCTGTATGGATTACATCCAGCAGCCATGTCAGTCATACCTGACCTTCCACACTTAGCGGGCTCGTGGCAGAAGGTACCCAGCTCCAAGACTCCTCTGAGCCAGCGACACTTGTTCAGTTTGTGGAGCCGTACGTTGGAAGAAACAGGACATGACAGTCTGGACAGGATTCCCTCTCCCTGTTCCATAATACCTCAAGCGATAGTTTGTGGTGCACAGAGACAGGGGCACCTGTGACGGGAATCACAGGTACTGAGTACAGCAGGTGCAGCCCTGCCTTTTTAGGGAGAATGGGAGGGAAGAAAATGTAGGGGTCAGGAAGCAGAATAAAGATAGGTCTATATCAGCTGTCTGCAAAGCTAATAATCATTCATGGACTCATCTTCTCTTTCTCTGCTGGGAACAGTTCCTCCTCGGTGCCATTCCCCGAGTCCTGCCCAAGCATTGTGTGGCACTGTGCTAGCTGGCATGGGCCAAACAGCACCAGGAGGTGTGCTAACATTTAGGCAGTAATGATGATCACAGGGCACTGACTGTGCACATATCCTGGACATGCTTAGTTTGCTAGGAGACCTGTATCCTCTGTCTCATGCACTGTGGATGACACTGTTCATGGGCAGTAAGTTTAATGTCCAGTGCCAAGGCTCTAGCATCTTCATGACACCCCAGGACGAACTACCCTTCATCTTACAAGTATACTATCTAACAAGCATTCTCTGTTCCCTTATATGTTTCATAGAATCAGAGAATGGTTTGGGTGGGAAGTGACATTTGAAGATCATCTAGTCCAACTTCCCCTGCCATGCGCAGGGACATCTTTCACTAGATCGGGTTGCTTAAAGCCCTGTCCAACCTGACCTTGAACACTTCCAGGGATGGGGCATCCACAACTTCTCTGGGCAACCTGTTCCAGTGTCTCACCACCCTCATGGTAAAAAATTTCTTCCATAAAAATATTTTTCCATATGCTTCCACCTCACTTTGCTCCCGACCTCTGCTTCATCTCTCATTCCCTAAAGATGTGCTCTCCATACTTCTCCTCCCCTTTTTAAAATCCCTTTTCCAGCCCTCTTCACCTGGATACCTCCTCTCCTTGTATCTTGCCCACTCTTTCTCCAAGCTGTGTGCCAATTGACAGATGAAGTCTAACCTTTAAATGAAAGCCCCCCAAAACCTGAAGAACTAGTGAACTAAACCCCATGATTTCAGCATAAGGGGAAGTTTGGGTTAAAGGAACGATTAAATTAAAAAAAAAAAAACTAAAACCTAGAGAAAGAGCAATATCTAGCTGAAACTAGTTTATCACAGTTCTCAGTCTCTGAAGTATGAAATTTTCATTTGATTTACCTGATATCTTCATTACTTTGTGACTATTAGATTAATAATTGCAGCGGTGATACCCAGAAAACACATGCAGCACTTATCTTTCATGGGAATGCAATTCCTCCATGATCATGAGTGTTTTCTGGTTTGGCTGGGAGAAGGCATGCCAGAGGGGCAAGGGATGTCAGTGCCAGGGACTGAGCCATCATCTGGAGGGCCAGGTCACCTCCTGGAATATACAAGGAAATTCATTATAAGGCAAGGGAGATGTGGTACTGGTTCTTTTAATATTCTCAGCAGAATGCTGCATTTATATTTCTGAAGTTCAGGCTGGTTGCTGGTAAGAGGAGAGATCAGGGTAGATAAGGGGAGAAGAAAAAGGAGTAAAAGAGGACGAGGAGAGGGCAGTGGCCGTAATTTATTTGCCTCTTGTCTGTGCACATTTTTTTTGTTCACTTTTAATTTTCTGAACGTGAGAAATCAACCAATATACTTCAGAACTTGAACTGGATTTCTTTCTGAGGATGCTAGTCCTAAGAAGTAGTTAGCTAGTACATATATTCCTTTTGATGGGGTCAGCAATAAGCTGCATTGCCATACCTAATATGTTTAATGTCTAGGATATTTTATTGTATATGATATATGGGTCTCATTTAATCACTGTAGTTATGAATATCATAACTGCAGTTAGGTGCTGTATCTGGAACTGCAGTTCCAGATAATTTTAGACATTCAATTATATTTTACACTGGTGAAGTCTGCTTTGATCAAACCAATCTTTTGCTTTAAAAAATTATGAAAAATTGTGAAGAAAATTTACAGCTCCTCACCCCATTATTTCTCTGTTGCTCTCGTTCCATATCCTAGGTCTGTTCTCTAGATCTCTGCCTAGCTGCTTGCTTACCGTTTCTGTGTATTTTTAGATGTGATCTCTTTCTTGTTAAGGCCATATATGTATCAACTTCTTACAAAAGAAAGTGGTCGAATGAGACCATCTACATTTTTACTTTTGTTATTGCATTTCTACCTAGAAGATATGTGAAGACAAGAACCTTTGCCATGTTAAAAGTATCAAATATCTCCCTCTGAAAACAGTTTTTCTGAGTGATACTTGCCCTGCCTGAAGCAGTGCTACAGGATTAATCATTTATAAGGAGAAATTGCTTAATTTTGAGAGAAGTGGTTAACGGAGAAGAGAGAAAGAGGTCTCTCCAAACAACATGAATAAAAAGTTACTGGGAGACTGATGAGGCTGAATTAATAGAAGATTAATTAATAGAAGATTTTTAGTTTCTGCTCAGAAATACATATTCTTACTCTGATTAAAAGAATCTGTCTGATTTTAGGACAGTCAAATCAAACTCCAAGGCCTCTTCATACTGCGAGACACACAATTATCAAATGGTGGTCAGGAATAATAGTTGTAGAGATGATTTTAAACCCCGTATGAAACATTGAAAGGGAGGGAAGGCTATTCCAAAAGCAGAAGTGGGACATTTTGTTAGGGCTGTTGGTGAGGGTAGCTATAGTAACATCTATGCACTTAATGCCAAGTGCCACAGATTCGCAATGTCCACAATATGTAACACTTAGTCCTGGGATTCCTCTGGACCTTATCTTCCTCCTGTGGCTCTAAGGAATGATATATTTTGTCTTTTTTTAATATGAGTGTTTGAAACAGAGAGGGCTGTATTGCCTGCAGTTGGGGGTGTGGTGCATGCCCTAAAGTCACATGAAGGTCCATGGGGGTGTCTGAGGGCACAAAGCCCTCACAGGGCTGTTGAGATACAACAGAGCAAACATCTGGGTCATTAAGTCTCTTTTTCTATCATCATGGACACATTATATAATACTTCTAATTCATACATCTAGCCCTGTCTAGGGCAGGCCAAATCTCTCCCAAAGCCAGGTTGGTAGTTTTTCTCTCCTCTCTCCCACAATAAGACTTCAAAGGTTCATTTTTTCATCTCAGTTGCTTCTGCTTCCAAAATGTTTACACCACGATGCATTTAAACAAATATCATATCCCCCTTTCTGCTTTTCTGTTCGCGAGGTTGGTGCTTGTCAAGCACTAGTAGCCTTACATACTAGTAGACTTACATACTGGGATAGACATTTGCTGATCCTAATAGCTCTTTTCTACCTCTGTCTTAGTCCAAAAGCATCTATCTGCAACAGGTATGACCAGAACGGTATGTGTAATCCTAATAAAGCCTCTTTGATGGCATCAAGATTTTTTTTTTGTAATGTCTGGAAACATCTCTTCTGATCATATTAGGATTCTGTTTCTGGTTTTTATGGCCTCATTACTTCTCCCATCCCATGTGGTTCTAACTAATTAAACAGATAAAGAGTCTTCTACCTGGATTTTGGTGCATTATCCTTTGAATGCGTAATGTTAAAAGCAAAGCAAATTTTTTGAGAAAACAGAGCAACTGAAAGCCTCCACATTTTCTCAGCTTGGAAGAGAACTGGTCTGAGACAAAGTATATTGTTTTCATAAATTTTGTGAGACACTTATACACTGTGACAATGAGATGGCATAAATAGCTATGCTGTCTGGTAGAAAATGTACTGATAGCCCTGGACTAAATTTTGAGAAATGAGTGGAAAGTTGATGGAGTAGGGGTCAAAGCCAAAGACCTCCAAATTTACAAAGACTAAGAGATAGAATTTAGGCACATGCTTCATGACTGTCTGGTCAGTGGCTGGTAAAAACACAGTGTAGCATTTTAAATTACACATCCTCTCAGCTTCTGCTCCTTAAATAGTAGTGCATTTAATAAGCCAGCTTTTCATTGTTTGTTTTGTGTTACAGTCTCTCTTCATCATATTCAGTGGGAAAGTCTCTGCTTCAGGACAAGGCAGTTTTCACTGCTGAAATTTCCCGCTGGCAGGTAATACACGCTGGCATCGCCTTTAATCAAGGTGGCAGAATGGATTCTCCCGTTACCTGCAAGCTGTATTAGCACCTGCATCGCTAGGGTGCTTCCGTGACAGCGTTATGATCAGAGCCAGGAATTCTTCTAAATTCCTGGGTCTGGATGCAAACTGCCACTGCACTAGGTCCAGGGCATTCATCCTGCCTCCCACCCTTCCCCACCACTGCCACCGTCCCCTACCACGCAGGGAGGAAGCCCGGGCACACAGGCTAGATGGACACCATGGCACACCACAGTGGGTCCCAGACCTTCATAACTGGGGTCAGGGCATGAGGACCTGACAGATTTTAGGCGGTTTGATGGTCAGAGGTTCAGGCTCGGAAGCACAGGTAAGTCTAGATGCAGCCTTAGGGCATTGCAGCCACGTGGAGAGAAGCTATGTGAAGAGAAAGATAACAAAGAGCTTGGTTGTGAAGAGCGAGATTGCATCTTCCATCAGCCACGAGCATACACTGAGACTTGGTGCTTTCAGGCACCTAGTGAATTTGGTGCCTGTACTTCATTACTGGTTTGTGGTGGAGAATCCCTTGAAGGTAGGGTGAACATGGCATGCTACCTCCTCTAGTCTGCAACCAGGTCGTGCCTTTCTTCTGGTTAGCACCTTTGTGTCTGCTGAATACTGGCGTTACAGAAGACAGGCAGGTTTAAACTCATTTTTAAACATACATCTTACATCATTTCAGATTTCTCTAAAGCAGTCAGTGCAGAAATTGTGAAAGCACATGTCAGTGCTTTTGAAATACCATACAATTAAATGAGCATAAGCTCCATGCCAGGCTTTCCAATAAAAGAAAACTGCTGCAAGGAGTCTCAGGAGGTTGTCTAGTCTGTCCCTTTGCCCTACGGCAGCATCAGCCATGACCAAAATGTATCTTGATTAGCAGCGAATGTTAACTGGAGAGGCTAAATGTTAATAGCCAAGATTTTTAATCCAACATACAAGAGTCTGACATTAATCTAGAGCTAATAAGCAAAAATTGAATATTTTATCAGTCAGATTCCATTCCAGGTAAGACTGATCATTAACTATAGAACCTACAAGATTAAGCCCATTAGTAAAAGCGATGAGTGAATGTAAACACGTTACTCGTGAGCACACAGACCCATAGCGCAAGGACAGAACAAGGCTCTGAGTGTCATGGCACAGCCAGGCTGGCAACTCCCTGGGGCCGGGGGCCAGGACCGCGGGGGCTCCCCATGGGAGGGCAGCAGGGCAGGCCCTGGCAGCCTGGGCCCATCCCACCCCCAGCCCGGAGCAGCCGGGGGCACCGGGACAGACCCAGCCCCGGGCATCGGGCACATCCCTGAGGACGGGAACGGGCTGAGGATGGGCTGGGCCATGGGCCCACGGATGGGCCCGGCTCAGCAGGGCTGGGCAGGGCTGTGGGGAGCTGGAGCCCGGCCCTGCTGTAGTGTCGCTGGGGCAAGGGCTGATGGCCCCAGGGGTCTGACATGGGGTCCTGGGCCGTGGGCAGGTGGGGGGAGCCCCGAGGGTCTGCCAAGGGGCAGGCGGGGCTGGTGGTGTCCTCAGGGCCCTGAAGCCAAGTGAAAACTGCTTTGCGTAATTTCAGGTTAGTCAGAAAGACCAGCAAAATTAAGTCCCTACTGACACCATAATCATTAAATACAAGTGCACAAGTTTCTAGACCACAACATTATAACACCAAGTAATTTTGGCTTTCTTCTTAGTAGCTCTTTGTCTATTTAAACTTAAGGATCCTCCTGGCCAAAGCATCTGTAGCTGGGTATGGAGGCAGCCTTCCGTTCAGCGCAGGGAGGCCATGTAGGCTCTAACACACTGCGGAGTCAAACACACGTCCTCGTTAGATCTCACGGGGAACTCGTTCATCACGACTGCTTGTGTAACGAAACCCAAGGAGTGGAGGAAAGTAGATGTGGTGTCTCAAACCATTCCAGCTAGTCCTACTTCGTAGGCTCTAGTTTCCTTTCCCACTCTTTGTCCTAATAAGCCTGCTTTTACAAATCTATGACTGATGTAGCCACTATTCTGATTCAAGGATTAATAACAATTATGGTAATTATACAAGTATAGGCCTATTTACTAATATAGCCAAAAAAGAAAAGGTGGGGAAAAAAACCTTAAACCAGCATAAATTATTTTCCCAACATCAAGCTCATCCCTGCGCTATGCTAATCTCTTTCTGATCATTAGTGACAGGTCAGGACCAATTTCCTATTACTTTTCTCTTTTGCAAAATTTTCCTCCAGAAGAAATCCACTATCATCATGTTTGCAGTGGTGTTCGCTATTGGTTTTAGCACGTGTATCTGGCAGAGGTGCCTGGTACTGCCATAGCATCTGTGACATGGACTTCTACCAATCTCAAAAGACACTTTGCATTCATTCACAGGCAATGCCAGTTCCTGCCATGGAGAAGTCCTAACAGACAGGTCCACAGGTAACCCATACAAAGAAGGATAATGACAGGATGGAAAGCAACTTTTTAAGTAGATGTAAAGGAGTTAGAAAAATTAAAATCTCTTAGAAGGTAACAAAAATGGAAAAGAAAAAATAAATCTCAACAGCAGCAGCTAAACTGAACTCCATGTGTGCGTCATGGCAAGGTGGAGCACTGGTTTCCCCATTGTCCAGGCTGGAGAACTAGTCTGAGTGAGGTGCTCCCAAGCCATCCAGTTCACCTGTAGCATAAATGCCACAAACAAGACCACCAGGCAGGGCACGACCTGGAATGGCAGAGAGCAGTCCAAATGAGTATCTTCCTGCTTCAGACAGAGCCAGACTTAATTTTGCAATTGAAGGATATTGTTCCAAAATAATCACTGTTTTGTAAGCAGTGACCAGAAGACACATGTTCTGAACTGAAAAGCAACAGTCTTTGCTATGTAATGCCTATCTTTTTTTCTGACCCTTTTTTAGAGTCTGTTTGAGCTCAATTTTTTTTTTCTTGAACTAGATGAGCAAAGGCTAAAAATGCAAAAGAGATGATAGCTGTGAAATTCCTTCTCATACCTCTAAACAGACAGTGCTCTGTGTAATATGCATTGCCCTAACTCAGAACACATGAGGAAATAAAACACTCATCCTTTTAACAAAAATGACTCCCACATCCTTTGCTGATAACCTAATCTGAAAAGTTCCTGAAGAGACAGGTTATGTCTCTCACTCATATCAAATGTTCTCTTAGTGAATAATGACAGGTGACCTTTTGTTTTTTCTTAATCATGCTGGTCCTGCTGCTTCGCATCTATTGAAGTCACAGCACACCGTTTCCATCCATCACTTGAAAGATGGCCACTGCCAGCCTTCATTTATTCCCTGCTACTCTATTTCATCTGAACTGGAGTCAAAAGGAGTTCCTAGGTTTGCATTCCTCTGGTTCCTCATTCTCTAATTATGTCTTTTCCCCTACGTTTCTTCTAATGCCTCATTCCCTAATTCTTAGCTATGGTGAAACAGTCCAGCATCAGTAGCAAAACTCATGTTCTTCTGAAGAAAAAACCATACAGGGAGATACTCTGGAAGCTCCTACAGTGCAAACTTAGGAAAGAGTTGAAATAATGAACAACAGGCTATCATGTATCAATATGGAGGTTATTGTTATGGAGAGGCTATTATGTATGCATTATGTATTACTATGTGTGTATATGGTAATGCTGCTGTGTCTACTCGAGGGATGTTGATTACACTTCTGTGCACATCTCCACAGTCCAGGATGGCCCTATGTAAATTGAAGTGGCTTCAGTGAAGAGCCCTGAAAATAATAAATGGATTGGGAAATATGCTTGCTAGTGAAAAAATCTAAATTTAAAGAAGAGAAGGTTAAGAGGTTATAGTTTTTACAGTTGGGATTTGGTTCATCTTATGTTGACCATCTGCACTGGGCAACAAGCCCCCTTCTCGGGGCAAAGGAAGAGATAGCTAGGTCTAGAGACTGATTTATACTGTACTAGGATAGTTAATCAAGAGAGATGGGACAAGTTTCCTCCTGAGATGTCTGTCTCTCTCCAAGGACACCTAACTAATTGACTTAGACTAGATAAACTTTCAGATGATTAGAACTAGTGAAGTAAGTCCCACTCCAAGTATATACTTAGGGAGAAAAGAGCTACTCATAGAGTTCTTCAGTGAAGGTGATAGAAATGCTAACTAATACTTCTAACTTAGAAAAAGAGGAGAAATCAGTACAAATCTTCCCTGGAAACTTACCACTTGGGTTATTTTGTACAGACCATGGGATCTTGTCTTTGTTCCTGAGAAGCAGCAGGAGGTTGTGCAAGCAGCAAGCAAGATGAACTGGCTCCTTGCTCCTCCATGGAGGCTAGGACTGCCTCTGCAAAGGCCTGTGCTGTCCTGCTCATTCTCTGTGCCTTTCGTTAGTGCCCCTCAGTGCCCTGAAGCAAAGCTGGTACAGCTTCCTGAATGAGCATGGAGAACCTTTACATAGGAAGACTGGGGCCTTGCTAATTATTAACGTCATAGCACAGATTTTAAGCACCCATAGACACAAACAGCATTAGCTGTATGCTGGACCAGAATCAAGATTTTATCTTATAATTGCCCTTTGCACTCTGTGTTTGCTAAACATGCAAAATCCTGGCATTGCAAAGCGCTGAGTTTAATCCAAATCTTTCTGTGCTAAGTCCTCTGAGGTCAGGGCTTGATCCTGTTCTTTGAGACTTTGGGTAGATTTTCCATACTCATGTTATTTTTCTTTCTATTGTATACACAGTTTTCATTCTTTTCAGGCCTAAACTTTCTCCAAAATCATTAATTACCCTGTAAATTCCCAAGTCCAGCTCCTCATCAACTTTTCCTTGTATGCTTCCTTTAACTAATTTCCATAAAAGACAAACCTCCTTCAGAGAATAAAAGAAATACATATGTATCCACTTACTAGATGTACGGTAGTTTAAAATCCATAGAATCTGGATCTAAATAAGCAGGGCTTTTCATGTCTTCACGCTATTTTTCATCTCTCTAAGTATTTAGGTCTGGTTTTGCCTGTTGTCTTCCATTTTATAGCCCACTTCTTTTGAAACACTTGGTTATTTTAATAAGCCTAACTTGCAAATGTGTTTTGTTTGTATTAGCGCTTCTCTACAGTGCAGCCAGGATCAGTCCTAAGTCTCTTTGTTTTCTGCAAAATGAGCCTGCTGGATTCACTTCATGTTTACAGATCTCCTACAGAAGCCAATCTTCTCTTCTAGTTTCAATGAAATAAAAATATTTTGAATTTAGGTGCATCAGAACTCTAACTACTGTCACGTACATACGCAGAACAATAGTTTTCAGGTAAAATTATTATTTGGTCTCATCTCACATTTCTCATGATCAGTATTTTGTTTTCATGAGGTAGCCAGCATGTAGTTAGTGTGACTGTGGGTTGTATTTCACAAACAGATTTTGGAGGAGGTCAGTGCTAGACAAGGTATTTTAAAATGCTCTTACTTTACAAAGAGCAACCAGCTGGACAGCACCAGGGGACCTTGACATTGTCTCATTCCTCAGCTCAAGGAGATCTAGTTTCTTGTTGCTAATGACTGCACTGAATGGAGTTGTCAGGGCCGAGAGCAACTTTAACTATTTTACCTAAAGACCTCACCTGGTCCCAGCTCTATCTTCCTGAACTAGATTCTTGAATCAGAATATCATCTAAATCTAGAATATCATCAACCATCTAGGTTGCAGTGTGAAAACAGAAGTTTGTCGTGTTCAAATGCCTGACCCTACTGTCTGCATGCTTGGGTGAAGAACTGCCCTCATCCTTCATCTTCTGGCAATTATCATTTCACAGCAGATGGCAGAAAAAATCAAGGTGAGCCTTCTTCATTTTCTGTGTTGGGTTTAAAATCTTGGACCTGAGCCATTGCATGCATTTGACTGATTGCCTCCTTTCTGTATGCAATGGCCATTGCTTTCTCTCATGCCCTTCTGGGGAATGGTTGATACCTGATGGTGATGTGTCAGACATTTGTAACTCATTGTATGCAGGCACTTGCAATAGGGTACTCAGCAAGGCTATTTCCATCTGCTTTGTTTGTTCAGACAAGCATCCTTTTATTTTAAATGTTTTACTAGAACACCAAATGATGCCCTGGGATCAGGTCATGCACTGATTTGAGTCTGTACTCTTTTTGAAGTCTTGCCTGCTTCCTTAACATCCTTTTGGTCTGCCTTGTTTTGCATTATTTTCTTCTGGTTCCCCATTGTTGGCATGGTCTACCGTTGCTGAGTGAGCCTGAACTTTCTCAGTCTTTATTCCTGTTACCTGCATGTATCTGCAATATAAGCATAGCAGTAAGGGAAACTGCTAAGACATCTTTCTGAATACAGTAGCGCTGCTTACTGCTCTTGTTTACATTGTGCATATGGCTGGTTCAGCTGTGGGTTGGTTCATCTGCTATGTCTCTCCATCAGTTTGGCGATAGGTCACAAAATAAGTTGCATTGTTTGGATTTTTTTAGTATTGCAGACTGTGGTACAAGGGACTAGTTTATAGCCATCTGTCCTGCATGATTTTAGATGAAAAGACTATTAATGTGTGCAAGCAGTTCACTGAAGTTAGACAGACTTTTGTCTAAGCCACACAAGTTTCTGGAACTGGTACCTATCCAGGGATACCTGGACAGAGGTACAAGAAATATTTCATCTGGTAATTCTTCTGGAAAACAAATGTGACTTTTAAGTTACGTCAGTCAAGTGAAGCAATTGAAGCAATTGTGTCAATCAGGTCTTACGAATTCACAGTCATAAATGCCTTAGCACCAATGTAAGATTTTAATAAATCAAGTATATTTGCATGTGTTCATACTTGGGGAATATGTATAGACAATACCAGAAAGAAATGACCTTTTGAATATTGGCTAGTGATTTCAAATACCCTGAGTTCATTAGAATAGTCAATATCTCATCTGGGATTGACTGACCAATAAAAATAGTAGAGATAAGCAAAGTAAACACACTATGATTAATTAGTGGTCATTGGTCCACTATATATAAGATGTGGTATTTCTGAAAAAAACCCTGACATTTTCATAGGAGACTCTGGTACTGCAAACATTATATAACCACAAGGCTTGCTTAATGAGGGAATGTGTTCTGAAGTGAGATTCTTTGATGTACTTGTATCTTTTAAACTGGCAGTCAGTAGCCATATCCCCATGAACACTGGCTTCTACTGCATTACAAAATATCATTCCCTTGGGAAACAGGTATAGGTTTTCCTCAGAAGAAGGTGTTGCACAGCATGGATTAGCACTCTGTTGCACAGTTGCTAGCGTCTGTGCTCCTGTAGACTTGGTCCCGTGGTGAGCGGTGAGAGATCTTGCAGAAGCTAGCCTGTAGCCACTGAGTTATATAGCCGGGAGTCAAACTCTTAAAACCTTCTGTTCTGCCCTTGAGCTGTCTCCCAGGGAAAGCCAGGACCATTTGCATGCCCCTAGGAGATCACAGTGCATAAAACTGTTTTCTAGGTTGCAGTGCTAGTGCAAACTGTGTTATAGGGCTGGGCCAGCTGGTAGGGTCTGTATTTATTCAGATTAATCCAAAGGTCAGAGGTAAACTTGCAGGTTTCAAAGCTACGTGTTGCAGCTACATGTTGATGGAGGGCCAGAGAGGCCTCCTGAAGGCAGGCTGGTGGCTGCATTCGCACTATTTCGGGTGGTGCTGATACTGAACGCATTGCTAATCCATGTGAGGAAATAGTGAGACTTTGGCCTAAGAAGGTATAGAGGAACCCAGCAAAATAAGCAGTGCTGTTGTTCACTTGAACAGCCTTTCTGGCCACTCTGAATGGGAAGGGAGATGGCAGTCATGCTTTAAACCACAACAGACTCCTTCGAGGTAACTCTCCTCTATCTAAAAGTTTGATTTATCTCTTGCACAATCGTGCCTGGAATGTTCCGTGTCATGTTTTCCTTTGCATAAGCCTTTGTAAAGTAAACAGTGTCCATGCCTTGTAAACTGTGTTGGGAAATTTCATATCTAGTTCTCATCTTGTGGTATGGCAGCATTGCTATACCTACTTTCACAGTGGTTTTCTATGCTTGAAAAAGAGGTTGCAGATGTACAAGACTTTGGCAATGAACAGTACACAGTGAAGTGCGGGTAAAGCTTAGATGAAGGACTTTATAGTGACAGGAGGTTAAGATAGCACAGATACTGGCACAGATACTGTAGAGGAGTGAATGTAGTGACATTTAATTGATCCAGACATGGAATATTGCCATAACAGCTGTTTGATGTTGATTGATTTCTTCATTAGGAATAGCTGTAATTTGTGTTCACTCCCCTCTGAAAAGTATTCATGGTAACAGCCTATGCAAGGTGTCCTGAGAACCAGATGAAAGTTGGCCAATGACTGCAGAAACAAGTACGACACCTGTGGCTAGGACACGCTCTAATAAAGGTAAGCACAGGGATTCTGCAGACCCAGAGCACAGTTCCTCTGTGGATAATCTTGCAGGCATACAGTAGGTCTTATGTGGCCAGGGCACTCACTGTTGGATTTGAGGACCTTTTTAAACTTGGGGACATTGGAACTTGGCTCTGGGGTTTATGTCTTAAGATGGCACTGTGCATTCAGAATAATCTTTCCCTAAATGACCAAGGTGAGATAATATGATGTCATGGGCAGTAACTGTGTAATTTCTTTAAAACAGTTTCCAACATTCATAGCCTGCTGGTCTTCATCATTCCAGCAACTGTAAAATACATCCTGAACAAGGACCTGTTCCAGAGATAATGGTGTTGCTTATTACCCACCAGATAATGTCATTCTGAATTTTAAAGGAAATTACTCTTTGTACCCTGTAAACAAATCCCGAGGAACTGTTTGTCTTCAAAGCGAGACTGTGTTCTGCGAGACTGTGGCAAGTGATCTGCAGATGATCATGGAGCTAACATCACCTTCACGGTGTTTCCAATTAAAACTGTGCTGAAGATGCATGGTTGCTTACAGAAATTCTGAGAGGTGACATGGGCCTGAGGGATAAAAAATCTGGAAATCACCAAGTGAAGAATGCCAGATGCCATAACCTCTGGGTGTTATGGAGGAGTGAAGATAAAATACAAATGAATATTAATGTCTGGGGACAGTTTAATGATACAGCATAAAATTTAAATGATGTCATTAATTCCTAAGTATGGAACAACATTCTTTCTGAGAGGAATTGTTTTGATTATGATTGGAGATCTTTAAAAAAAGAAGGCTTTTCTGTTCATAAACGTCTGTCTGTCTTTGGCTGATGTGAAGTGCATGTCTCAGTTCTATCCACTAGAAATAGTGTAAGACTTGAATGTCTTACTGTGAAGAAATACTTCCAGCACTTCCAGATGCAACCTATAGCTTAAAATTCATACATGCCATACACAGCATCAAATAGTTTACTTCAAAGGAGAGCTGTCACTGCATATATTCTGCAGTTAGCATTAGTCCCGTCCTATCCTGCACTAATATTAGTCATAGACTGTAGCAATTTTAGTTGTATTTCAACATGATTAGTGCTCTACAAGAGGCATTCTTTGTAAACATTTGTAACAGAAATAAATACTGAAGAGGAATATCATAACATTAACAATTTATATCACAGGCTTCATTATTTGATAGTTATTAATCTTGTTAGCATTTTGATCTGTGTTCAATGTAAGACAAACTGTATTGTCACTATTTGCTTTTGAATAGGCAAGCAAAAAGGTGATGTGTCTCAGCTATGTTATGAAGTACCTGTTTGTTCGCTTTTGTGTGAACAGTGTGGGCTTTTATTACATCCTCTTGACATTGGTTCTGTTCTAGCAAGATTCCTCTTCTTTTTCCAATATCTAATCATGCTCCCATCAAAGTATCAGTCCCTGAGGGAGAGGGAAGGAGGGGAGAAGCACATTTGTTGCCTGCCAGGAGACAGAGAAGCTGGTTTTATTTATAAGGAAACTGATCGAACAACTTGGTTGAAATGTATGGAACAGCAAAATGGAAAATCTCGAGTTTTATCAACAATTAGGTTATTTTTTTCTCTACGTGTCTACCTTCGGTAGATTTGTCTGATACTCAACAACGATTCATAATCCAGCAAAATCAGAACACCACCTCAGAATACAATTAGAAATTATGTTCTGGTTATTACTGTAGTCCTATGAAGCCTCAGAGCCTGAACACATGCCCTGTACTTAGATCTCAGTACAGAAAAATTTTCAGTGCTGGCATTTGAAAAGGCCAGGGCAATTGAACGAGATAGAGGGAAAGCATTCTACTGGCTGGTGTATACTTCTCTAGAAAGTTCATAACCTTAGTGATTTCAAGACAGATTACAGATGAAGTAATCTTCAAATAAGTATGATAATGTCACCTTATCTCCTTGTTGACATTGGTCATATTCCGGATCATAGTTATTGTCCATAATGTCCATAGGTCATACATGTTGATGAGCTGTAAGGGGCATTTGTGTTCCCCAGCAGACTATGTAACTGCGGTCTCTTTGTGACTGAAGGATTTACACTTGGTACAAAAAAGAGAAGAGCTGCCCACAATCATCCTGTTTCCGTGCTGGCTCTCACACTCCAGCCAGCCTATAAAATACAGCTGGATGGTGCTAAGCACCAGGCAACATGGAGCTGCTCGTTGCCTTGAAAGGTAGCAGGGCAGCCGATGTCCCACAGGCTCTTGCTGCTCTCTGTCAGTGCAGACAGGGGAAAGAAATGTCACAAACCTTAAAACCAGAAAAAGCATGGTGTGGCACATCATTATATTGTATGATGAGGTATTCTTCTGAATCCAGAGGATGAGGATTTGGGTCTCACTCCTTCCTGGTGCAACTGAAGGTCTGTTTTTGTGGTTTGGTTTTTTTTTTTTCCCCCCGCTAGCTTGTCTTTGAATTCAGGAGAGGGAATTTCAATGTTGCTTCAGTTGAAAGTCAGCTGTTCCAGGAGCACAGATAAGTAGGTAGGAAAGCAGGGAATACACAAACATAACTCCCTCTTCAGCTGGGCTTGGGCGGGTGGGGGGTGGAGGATAGGAGGAAAGCATAATCAGCTCTTTTTCAAAGTGGAAGTACTTGCTTTGACCAGTTCTAGTGGAAAACGGGGTTAGTGAAAGGTGATACTGTGTTACAAGGAGTCAGTGAAGCTGCCCAGGAGCCTCCTGAATTGGGATCTCAGAGATATAGTGCTTTAGCAGAGGCATACACACAGCAAGGCTCACTCTGGGAAAGGCTGAGGTTCCTCACGCATCTTCACTTAACCTTTGCTCTTTGCCATTAGCAGAGACTCCCAGGAGGTGCCCGCCCTGATAGCCAGTGTAGCTCTGTGTGCCTATTCTCTACAGAACCAGCATTTATATCTTTTTTTGCATTGTAGTTACAAGTCATATCCCTATGCCTTACCCCTACCTTCTCCCCTCAAAATATTTTGTCTTGGGCTGTTTTCTGAGGTTTCAAAACACCTTTTCCCCTGCCTTTTGGCCATCCCCTTTCCTATATACCTTCACAGTTACAAAGCCTAAGCCTCTCTGTTCCTTTATTCAAAACCAAGTTATCTTATTTCTTACGGTCTTGATAGTAGCATATCTGTTTATTGCTGGAGCATTATAGTAAGGAAGGATTAGTATTGATACTGTCTGTGTCAAGGACCTGACTTCAAGCCTCAAGAGATTTCTAAGCCTCCTGGCTACGTGACAAGCACTTTAAGGTCTTTGGAGAGTGCAGAGTATAAACAAGAACAGGAGTACAAAATGTGAACCAGGAGAAACAGAATCAAGTAACTCTTGGACAGAAAAAGTGGGGAAAAAAAGGGTGAAAGCAGATGCAGAGAGGTATGTTCAAGACTTTGGGTTAAATCTACGTCAGCTCTACAGGCATCTGCAGCAGGCACTGAGAGCTCATGCTCACAGCTGCAAGCTAAATCTAGATTTCCTCTTGCCAAAGAACAGTCAGAACAAATAGGCTACCTTAGCCTACACTTTAACAAGCCAAATGTTGCCAGGCCTCTGCAGGCTGCCCTGTTATGTGAAACAAATTCACAGTATATTTACTTTTTCTAAATGTTGTCTTTTTAGCTCAGTTTTGACAGCAGCTTGCAAATGACTCTCCTTTTCTGCTTCCCGATCAGAGAATCACTTTGACATCATTTTTCTGCGGCAGCCCCTGCAATGAGGATGCATGCCTTGACCTTCTCTGCTTAGGTTAGTGGCACAGTTTTTTTAACCCTCTCCTCAGGAGTCATGCATCATGAACTTACCCAAGAGAAAGATATTGAGGCAAAATGGTTGTGACACACTGTTACACACAGGGGCATGGAAAGAGACCTGAGGAGATCATCTAATTCACTGCACCATCCGGAGGTAGGATTGACTATACCTAAACATTTATCTAAACTGTTCTTAAAGGCACCTAAGGATATGTCTTAACAGCCACCTATTGCAATCTTTTCCAGTCCTTCACTGTCTTCTGTTTAAGAATGTTTTTTCATTATGGATATTAGGAATCTAAGCCCTGCAGCTCTTTTGCATATTTTAAGATTTTCAGCAGATTTTCCCTCAGCCTTCTCTTCTCTAGGTTATACTTCCTTCAATTCTTTCTTCCAGGTAATGTTTTCATGCCCTCTGATTATTTGAATTTCTCTCCTCTATATTTTCTCCAGTTAGCGAACGTCTTTCTTGAGCTCTAAACTGATCACACTATTCCTGAAGCTGAAGCTTCACTAACACTGAATAACGTGGAAGGATTCCTTCAGGTATCTTATGATGCCTCCCATTATCGCATTTAGCTTTCTCCTAACAATATGACGTTATTGAATTATGCTCTGCTGTGACCCACCATAACCCCCATATCTCCTCCTGATGAAGGTTTGTATTTGTACAGCTGATTATTCTTTCCTATCTGCTGCATCTTTCAGGTCTCCCTTCTGTTTACTTTAGGTAGTACCTTCAATTTGTCAGGATTGCTTTGAATACTAATTTGTATTTGCAGTCCCTCCTGCTTAATGCCCGTGCAAATACAGTAAACATCCTCTCTATTCGATCATCTCGGTCATCAGTGAAAATATGAAGGGCCCCAACGGATGTAATTGCCCATTTCGACAGTGTTTATTAGTAGCTACTCTTTGAGAGTAGTTGCTCACTCACCTCTCAGAAGTTCCATCTAGACCATATTTCCTCATTTGATTTGTGAGGGTGTCACCAGAGGGACTATGTTAAGAGCATCACTGTGACTCCTATTGATCTCCACAGCTGCTGTGCGGTTATACCTGGATCTGGGTTCTTTGAGTTAAAATCCTCCTTCTTTTATTGTGTGCACAGTATATTGACCTGTGCCTGTGACTCTTTCTGCAATAAGGATGATAGCAAAAGTAATAAATTATAGTAATGGAATTGCTCTTTTTTTTGAGGAAAGAAATAGCAGATGGATTCAGCTTGCAGATTAACTGGAAAAGACATCTACCTGTGCAATAGGGGTCTAACCTCCTGTTATAATCCACGAGCAACTAGTCAGGACAGTCAGTTCAGTCTAGAAGGCTACTCAGCTCACCCAGAGGTATACAGTAATGGCTAGTCAGGTGAGTTGACTCTAGACTCAGTTTTCTCAACTGGATCTCCACTGACTGCAGCAGAAACTTAGACATAGGCCTGATTCCGGGTGCCTTGATCTGTGAGCCAAATCCCGCCTGCTAAGTTCTGTATAACACACAGGATAATATGCTGTATTCAGTGTATTCTAGTCATGTTTTAGTACACGTTCTTAGAGTGCAGAAGAAAACCAGCAAGAAGGGTAATATTTACAGTGCAAATAGGAGTAATGCTGCAACACTGGAATTTGTTATTGCTGATCTCTCAGTAACTAATTACAGTAGTGGGTGGTGATCTGTCATGTGAAAGGGATAGTGAGTCTTCCTAACCCTGACCTATGAGATCATCTTAAATTACTAATGTTGCTCACGTTTATAGTAATTGGACTTTATCCTGTGAAAAAGCAGGAGACTGGGGAGGAAAATAACGTAATAACAGAATGAGAAGCATGCAGCAGAAACACTGTTAAAATTTGTTTCCCTTATAATTTGATTTCCTTTCAAAACTTCTTATCACATGCATGAGAGGGAGGTTTCTATACTGGTATGAGAGATCACAAAATGGGGAAGGATTTTTGGTACAGATGTAGTTTCAGCTGATGAAGTTTTGTCTGGAAAACAGCTCACAACAATTTGCTATTTTACAGATGTTCACAACCATCAGGTTTTTTTTCTTGCACAAGTAGAGAAAAAGACAGGAATTTGTGAGAATCCAACTGAAATAAAGTAAGAAAGAAGAGTAGCTCTGCAGGCTGCAGCATTACAAGGCTGTCTGGTTTGGATTTAGGCTTTGTTTTGTTGTTTGTTTTTTTTTTTTTTTCAAAATGCCTCTTGCCCTTCTGGACTCTCCTTTGTCTATAGTATGGTTGCAGACAGTTCTTCCTTGGAGGCATCACTTTACATCTCCTCTTCTATCTGTCACTGATTCTCAGCTGTAAAGACTTAAATATCATCTAAGTATGAAGCTGAATGTGGATGACAAGTTCTGCTCTTCAAAAGCCTTGGCTGCTAACTGAATATCTGAACTTTGCCTCCCCTTTAGTTGCCCCAGCTGCATAAACTTGGATGCTGTAAGACAGACTCCTTGCTGAAGTTGTTGTAGACTGGTAATATCAACCTTGATTGTCCCTGACCAAACTCATGTCAACTTACGTTAAGTGCAAGAAGAAGCAAGAGCTCATAGTCATGGTATTTCACAAAATGTCATGAAATGACAAGAGTGTTAGAGCAACTCTGTTGTTAGCACGTCACCACTCTAGCTACGGTGTTGAGAGAGGCAGTCTGCACGCTGGCCCCGCAGCCCAGGCTCGCTCTAACCACCAAACTTTCTAGTTCAGCCCTGGGGCAGCAAGCTAGGAGCAGGTGTTATAACCTTTCCATTCACTGCCAGGGCTTCAACAGGGCATTTGGCACCTCCTGATCCCTCTTTGATATCTGTGCAAGATCCTCACCATCCCACAGCTGGCAGCTGGACAACTTCAGCGTAAAGTTGCTTTTTAAGAAGTTTGCTGTCCCAAACATCTGTTCATCCCAGGAGGCTTGGAAGTGTAAAAACAAGTGGGCAAAATTTGGGGTTATGTCAGGCTCTTCTGTATGTATGGTGTGATATTACTGGCAGCTTCAGGTGTAATAAGAAAAGTGGAGTGCTGTGATTTTGCCTTTTCATGTTTTGCAGGTTTAAGGACCATTCCTGTCCCCTTCTGCTATCTAGAGCTATCCCCTGGTGTGCTGGGTTTGGCTGGGATAGAGTTAGTTTTCTTTATACTAGCTAGTATGGGGCTATGTTTTGGATTTGTGCTGAAAATAGCATTGATAACACACTGATGTTTTAGTTGTTGCTAAGTAATGTTTGCACTGGTCAAGGACTTTTCAGCTTCCCATGCTCTGCCAGGCGCACAAGAAGCTGGGAGGGGGCACAGCCAGGATAGTTGATCCAAACTGACCAAAGGGCTGTTCCATACCATATGGCGTCATGCTCAGTATATAAAGCTGGGGAAGAAGAAGGAAGGGGGGGGGGGGACATTTGGAGTGATGGCGTTTGTCTTCCCAAGTCACCGTTAGGCATGATGGAGCCCTGCTTTCCTGGAGATGGCTAAACACCCGCCTGACCATGGGAAGTGGTGAATTAATTCCTTGCATTGCTTTGCTTGTGCGCAGCTTTTGCTTTCCCTATTAAACTGTCTTTATCTCAACCCAGGAGTTTTCTCACTTTTACTCTTCTGATTCTCTCCCCCATCCCACCATTGGGGGAGTGAGCGAGCGGCTGTGTGGGGCTTAGTTGCTGGCTGGGGTTAAACCACGACACCTGATGCTTTCCAGGACACTCAGGTTCTTCATCCTCTTGAGCTGACACAGGCCCTGCTTGTCACGCCTGGTGTCACCTTTACAGTGTGAAATGAACACAGCTTTTATAAGCCTGGCTCTGTTAAGACAAAATTGCAAGCCCTCACATGTGACTTAATTGCAGTCCACTGATTCGGGGTTTGCTGCTAGCATAAAGCTTTCTTCCACTTATTTCTGCCCATTCTGCCTGCCAGATCTCACAGAAGGGATGGGAAGAACTAGGAACGACACACTTTGCAGTAGATACAAGCCTGCCAAATTTCCCTTCCTGAGCACAAAACTTGCACAGAAGCCTGCTTCTTCATGCTTTCCACTGCACTTCGCTTATGCAGTGGCCCTCCTCCCAAACACACAGCCAGCTCACTGCTCTCCCCATCCCACAACCCAACACAGCCCTCTGCAGCCATGCAGCAAAATGGGCTAGATGCATCCACTGTCCCATGCTCCTGGGCCATACTATGTCTCATTCTGGAGCTGAAGGTCCATGGGATCCTTTTAGACCGGGATGCGAGGCAGACCTGAAAGGAGCTTCCCTGGCTGTGCGGACCTACACAAAGAGTCTCTGATACCATACTTGTCCTGCAGTGGTAGCCGGGTGCACACAACATCTCCAGCCCCGGTAACGTAGCCTAGCCAAGGTGGATCCACTAGCAGCCTTACGTCCCGTATGCACTAGTCAACACCACGTACGCAGGACAAAAGCCATCTTCACACAGCTTTCGAAAGAAACCATTTTTCAGCTTGCGAGGAACCTGGCTATTAACCCGAGCTGTGAAAACCAGGGGACTAGCTCTGCTTTCCTGGCTCGCTCCTTGCAGGGCTGGCCAGGTCAGCTGTGCCCAGCAGGAGCTGCAGAGCTGCTCTTCCCAGGAGCGGCGGTACGTGAGCTCCACCTAAAGGCTCAGCCCCAGCCCAGCCCTAGCTCTCTCCCAAGAAGGGAGGAGGGATCCGCGGGGATTTCTTCACGCCTGAGCCTCACCCTGTGCTCCACCTCCAGGGAAAAGCGTAAGTTGCTCAGCAAAATGTAGGAGCAGTCAGTAATGCCCTTTGCCTCCGTTGCAGCCAGGTGTGCTGCTGACCTAGCATCGTTTTGTATTTATCACCTTTCATTTTATTGCGTTCAAGGTCATTCATGCAGTTATTTTGTCTGACAGCAATGGCACTATTGAGGCTTAAACGCATAAAAATATATTTATGAATATATACAAGTAGATTTGAGCATGTCTCTGTATGTTTCTCTTTTATATCTTGTTGAAAGACTGTAATATAAATCATTTCCCACAAAGCTGTGGTCATCAAGGCCAGAAACTATAGCTTTCCCCATCCTACAGTAAACAGTCTCCTCCTCCCTGTCTCTGTGCGTGTGTGCATGTGTATGTGTGTGCACATACGTATACACATACACATACACATACACTTGTATCTGTCATTACAGTTTCAGGGAAATAACCACAAAGTAGTCATTAGTGAGTTTCCAACACCAGGTCACAAAAAAGATAGGCCCAGTGTCCCAGCCGCTACAGTGCCTGCAGATGAAAAGCCAGAATCAGCACATCATTCAGTCTTTGAAACAAGATGCAAAAGAGGAAAGAATTCTTCAGTATAGAGGAGGATGATGCCTATATTTGCCCCCTGAGGCTGGTTCCAACTTGGAGAGTACAGAGGAAGAGAGGTGGACTACCGGCTCCTCACTGCTCAAGGCCTTAAAGGCAGCAGCAAACATAAACAAAGAAACAACATGGGAGAAAGTAGAAAGCACAGGGACGGGTTCTCCCAGTGTAGGGACTCTCTTGCACTTCAAAGGGAATGAAATATGTGAGGCAGCAGTAACTCTAGTCCCTGGAGTGGTAATATTTGAACATATATAGCTCATATAAAATTAGAATTGGTTTGAAGTCTGCACAGTCTTGCTATAGGAGGTCACAGGTTTCTTCTCTGAGCATCCCATTCCCAGTTACTGGGAGTGTTTGGACAAGCTCTGTATGTGACAATGTGGAGATGTGTCTGACATTAGCAGTGGGATCCCAACAGCACGATTGTTTCCACGTGTTAGAGGTGCAGGGTGGGTAAGGAGGAGCAGGGCAGGTGAAAGGGATGAAAAAAATTTAAACGAGCATAACTCTGAATTTTCCTCAGTTAAAGGCAGCTGACTTGTGAACATCCGACGCTGAGGGCTGCCAATATCCTAGCTGGGCGCATCGCAAAACTGGATCCTTCCCCCTCTCTTCCCTCCTTGCCTCCCCATCACCCTCAGGCAGGAGGCTTTGCGGTGCTGGCCAGGGTTTGCTCTCACTGAAGTTAGCGATTGCTTTCCTTCGATGTGAATTAAAGTGGAGTTAAGTCAATACTGAGCACCTTTGAAAAATCCTACTCAGAATTCATTTAGTGTTTATTCAATTAAGTATTAATTATGGGATCTCTTTAGCTAAAGAAAATGCCTTACTGTCATCTCATGAAAGTGTAGAATATGGTGTCTTAGTTCCCCCAAGCATCCTCTGCTGCATTTCATCTTCTCATGTATTTTTCCCACAGTTACGGTCTGTAGAAAATAACTACATTTTTAAATATAATTCCAGATATGAGGAATGGCACAATTTCTAAACACCATACAACAATTTTGTTAAAGTGCCAGTAATCTCTTTGTCAATACTCTAAAGGGATCAAAACAAGAGTTGGGAAGATCTGCAATTTAAAAAATAGGAGACCCATAAAAAGCACAGATGAAAAGAGTAAATGTAGACATGCAGCCTCATATGGGATCACCCTGATCCCTTTTATACAAGAAGCAACGGAACTTTATGTCTGGAATATTTATTTGGCTCCAACAAGTGACCCCTGATGTGACCAGAGCGAGCTGTATTTGAGCAGTCAGCTGAGGGACTTTAGGTGCATTTGGATGCCTACTGTGATGTCTCACTTCAAGAAAATGATGAGCGATTCAGGCCACCTGCTTGCTGAATTTTGTCCGTCTTGCAAACGGTGGTGAAATATAGCTGCTTTCCAAGAGCAGTGGAAAGGATCTAGGAGATCCAGGAGATTCCAGGAGGTTTCTGGAGCGTGTGGCAGATAACTTCCTGACGCAGCTGGTGAGTGAGCCAACTAGGGAAGGCGCCCCACTGGACCTCTTGTTCACGAACAGAGATGGACTTGTGAGCGATGTGATGGTTGGAGGCTGTCTTGGGCAGAGCGATCATGAAATGATAGAGTTTTTGATACGTGCAGAAGCGGCGAGGGGGGTCGGCAAAACTGCCACCTTAGACTTCCGGAGGGCAGACTTCAGCCTGTTTAGGAGACTGGTTGAGAGAGTCCCCTGGGAGGCAGCTCTTATGGGCAAAGGGGTCCAGGAAGGCTGGACATTCTTTAAGGAGGAAGTCCTAAAGGCACAAGAGCAGGCTGTCCCCAGGTGCCGAAAGACGAGCCGGCGGGGAAGAAGACCGGCCTGGCTGACTAGAGAGCTCTGGCTCGAACTGAGGAGAAAGAGGAGAGTCTATGACCTCTGGAAGAAGGGGCAGGCAACTCAGGAGGACTACAAAGGTGTAGCGAGGCTGTGCAGGGAGAAAACTAGAAGGGCCAAAGCTGAGCTAGAGCTCAGTCTGGCTGCTGCTATAAAAGACAACAAAAAACACTTCTTCAAATACATTAGCAGCAAAAGGAGAGCTAAGGAGAATCTCCAGCCCCTAGTAGATGGGGGAGGAAACACAGTGACCAAGGATGAGGAAAAGGCTGAGGTACTTAATGCCTTCTTTGCCTCAGTCTTTATTAGCAGGGCCGAATGTTCTATGGGTACCCAGCCCCTGGAGTTGGAAGATAGGGATGGGGACCAGACTGGAGCCCCCATTATCCAAGGGGAAATGGTGAGTGACCTGCTGCACCACTTAGACACTCACAAGTCTATGGGGCCTGATGAGATCCACCCGAGAGTGTTGAAGGAGCTGGCAGATGTGCTCACCAAGCCCCTTTCCATCATTTACTAGCAGTCCTGGCTAACTGGGGAAGTCCCTGCTGACTGGAGATTAGCGAATGTGACACCCATCTTCAAGAAGGGCCGGAAGGAGGACCCGGGGAACTACAGGCCTGTTAGCCTGACCTCGGTGCCGGGGAAGCTGATGGAGCAGCTCATCCTGAGTGCTATCACACGGCATGTAGAGAATAACCAAGGGATCAAGCCCAGCCAGCATGGGTTCAGGAAAGGCAGGTCCTGCTTGACCAACCTGATCTCCTTCTAAGACAAGGTGACCCGCCTAGTGGATGAGGGAAAGGCTGTGGATGTTGTCTATCTAGACTTCAGTAAAGCCTTTGACACGGTTTCCCACGGCATTCTCCTGGAGAAACTGGCTGCTCATGGCTTGGACGGGTGTACTCTTCGCTGGGTAAAGAACTGGCTGGACGGCCGGGCCCAGAGAGTGGTGGTGAATGGAGTTTACTCCGGTTGGCGGCCGGTCACAAGCGGTGTTCCCCAGGGCTCGGTGTTGGGGCCAGTTCTGTTTAACATCTTTATCAATGATCTGGACGAAGGGATCGAGTGTACTCTCAGTAAGTTTGCAGACGACACCAAGTTGTGTGGGAGTGTTGATCTGCTGGAGGGTAGGCAGGCTCTGCAGAGGGACCTGGACAGGCTGGATCGATGGGCTGGGTTGAATTGTATGAGGTTTAACAAGGCCAAGTGCAAGGTCCTGCACTTGGGCCACAGCAACCCCATGCAACGCTACAGGCTTGGGGAAGAGTGGCTGGAAAGCTGCCTGGCAGAGAAGGACCTGGGCGTGTTGGTTGACAGCCGCCTGAATATGAGCCAGCAGTGTGCCCAGGCGGCCAAGAAGGCCAATGGCATCCTGGCCTGTATCAAAAATAGCGTGGCCAGCAGGACTAGGGAAGTGATTGTGCCCCTGTACTCGGCACTGGTGAGGCCGCACCTCGAATACTGTGTTCAGTTTTGGGCCCCCCACTACAAGAGGGATACTGAGGTGCTGGAGCGTGTACAGAGAAGGGCAACGAAGCTGGTGAAGGGTCTGGAGCAGAAGTCTTATGAGGAGCGGCTGAGGGAGCTGGGACTGTTTAGCCTGGAGAAAAGGAGGCTGAGGGGAGACCTCATCGCTCTCTACAACTACCTGAAAGGAGGTTGTAGAGAGGTGGGGGTCGGTCTCTTCTCCCAGGTAACAAGTGATAGGACAAGAGGAAATGGCCTCAAGTTGCGCCAGGGGAGGTTTAGACTGGATATTAGGAAATTTTTCTTCACCGAGAGGGTTATCAAGCATTGGAACAGACTGCCCAGGGAAGTGGTTGAGTCGCCATCCCTGGAGGTATTTAAAGGACGTTTGGATGAGGTACTTAGGGATATGGTGTAGTGGTGGTTTTTGGCAGTGTTAGGTTTATGGTTGGACTCGATGATCTTAAAGGTCTTTTCCAACCTATATGATTCTGTGATTCTGTGAGATGTCTTTGCTCCTCTCCAGCTACCAGGCTCTCAGGGAGTGGTGGAAGGCTGTGAGGCTGAAGAGACACGTCTGTGAAATAGAGCCTTGTTTTATACATATATGTACATATACATATTCACGGGAATATAACAAAAAGATCAAGAGTTATTACTTCTAATAGTACCAAACTGCTCCTTAATAAAGCTACGGGGCTGATTGCCTGGGAATGTTTGACTTCTGCAAAAGCATATTTATTTCACTTTTGAAGAGCAAAGCAGGCAATAAGCACATCATTTCAATACTTGAAATACTTTCAATGTATTTTCAATACTATTTGTGTGAATTCTGCAAATCCAATTTCTAATACACTCGGACACCTACCTGGGACACTTTTGGCCTCAGAGTTTCAGACAGAAGCCTCTGTGCCCAGCAGAGATTATCTCTGCCTTTCCTGCAGGGACTGCCTGGGAACTTACATCTGCGTAAAGTCATTTGGCAGAAAGAAAACTCAGGTCCAAAGAGGAGTTTAATCTTTCTGCCGATGCTGAGAGCGTGCTTAGCTCACTCAGACGGCACTGCATTTAGTGGCAACTGCTTTGGTGATTTTACCACCTCACTTTTACACAGCTCCTGTGGGAAAACATGCTCACCCAAGACAGCGGAGACTGATTCCAGACCTTCCTCCGCTCAAACAGGGGTTTGACCCCCGTCTGTTACAGAGCTGGGGATTGATGCTTTCAGGGGAGAGGACCTTCCATCTCTCCTCCGGAGTATCAATCATATTGGAGGCAGAACTAGACCCAACAAGACAAAGTCTCTAGGGCTTAGCGTAGGGAGCTGGGGGAGATAAATATTGGCACACCGCTTACTGCTGCTCCCCGGATTAATCCTCTTTCTTATACAGTGATTGTCTGCACTACACAACGTCAGTGCTAACTTCCATTAGTTTTTGAGTTTTTGTGTCTGGAAGGCCTGAAAAGAATGGAAAATTATGAGGTCTTGAGATCCATATAGAGGTTGGAATAGCAATTGTGCATCTGAATGAAAACAGCTCTAACTCAGGATTTGGTCTTTAATTCTTCCTAGAAAAAAGATCAGATCAATATCTGTAGATTACTTGGGAATGTGATTAACTCGTTTTAATATTTCATTTTCATGGGATGTACTGTTGGTTAGCATCTAAAGGAAGTATCAGTTCTGACTCAGACAAATGATAGATGTCCTCTTGTCTTTTCATACATGTTTTTGATTCCTAGACCACTCCCAAATGGTCTATTAAAAATAAAAAATAAAAAAGCAAACCAAAACATTTTGAAATATGCATTCTTGGTGCAGGCCAAACAAGATTACTTATTTTCATTAGTGAACTCTGATCTTTTGTATCTTGATGTACATAAAGCATCTTCTTCATATCATAAAACCAGCAAGAACCATTTTCAGTGCATTAGCCTGCTTACTAACATAGTTTGCAGACTAGTGATTACCTGTCCTCTCTCTTTTGATCCATAAATAAAGACTGTGACCCCTTCCTTGCAAAATAAAAGGGATAAACTCAGCATTTGGATTTCCAACCAGCTTATTTGTACATGTGCAACACAGCAAACTTAGTGGGCTGCTAGCTACTTTCCAACACAGCCTGCTGCACTTTTGTAAGATTATGTTTCTCAATACCTGTTAGCTATAATGCAATCTGTCTTAGAAGGCTGTCAGTCACTTTTACCCTGGATATAATCTTTTTTTTCTTTTTCCACAGCCCTTGTATTTTAAATAACTACAGAGTCGAAGAAAATAAGACACACCCTCGTACCCACCCCACTTACACTGACCTTTTTAATGGCATTTGGATTTTTCAAAAATACTTATGGCCCAACTCAGAGGAAAAATTCCTTGCTAAGCAGAACTCTGTTTCCTAGAGGGTTTAATGCTGTTTCAGACAAATTCAGTAAGAAACCACTGTCTTTAAACATGTAGGATTAGGCACTGAAAAACCACTCACCCACAGGCGGGAGCTCAGGGGCATCTCTTTTCTCATATCAGGTCCTAAGAACTGAGGTTAGACACACAGAGCAGCATTCCTATAAGAGAGTAACCTCTCAACTTTATTTTTTCTCTTCTTTCACAAAGGTATTCTGGCTGCAATCTACACAGTCCTGCCTGAGTTTCAGGGCTTCATGGTAGATCTGCAAGGACTTGGTGAATAGGTCTCAGCTAAGGCTCTCATGAAGGCCCAGCACAGGCTGTGGTGTACCATGGCAGTCAGCAAACTTCACCTCTCCGATATTGCCATGAGCACTGTGCCAGTAGTTTACAAAAGCCCTGATAAAGGCTACCAGGAGACAGCCAGGCTCAGGATCTCTTGTCTGGTAGAAGTTCTCCAAGCTCAGAGGGTAAGGTGAGGTGTAAGGAAAGTCAGTGGCGACATCTCCAAGAAAGCAGTGAGTTTTTCAGTTTTATGATTCATATGAGGCTTGAACCAGCAAACTGTTTTTGTATCTATGCAGCTTTAAGTGCTTAACAGACCCAGTGAAGCTGGGAGCAGAATAATTAAAATTTGCTAGGTTATGGGCTCTTTTACACTGGCAAATCACAGATTATTTCTGATAGGCACAAAATGCATTGGCATTATAAGGCTTTTCTTACAAGCAAAGGGTACCAGCAAAGGTCTAGTGTTTCCCTCTGGTCTCCATGAGTGCAATCCCTCCAGCTGAAATGTAACACCACCACTGCTGGGACAGGTGGCTTTCAAAAGTAAGCCAAGCTGGACTCAGAAACTTAATCAAGAGAAAAGAGGGCATAGGGTGGTGACAGTCAAAATTCTGTATCACATCTCATCTTGAGCAAACTGCAGGATGGTCACAGCTGAACCAGCCTTTCTGTGAGGGCAGACGGTGCTTGAAGGGTCAGGAGCAGTGAGGGGAAAAAAGGAGAAAGCCATCTCATTCAAATCCCAGCCAGAGGATCCTTTAGCAAACAAAAAGCCCCACAACATTATCTGGACAACTAGACACTGCCCTCCCTGTTCAATTTAAGAAGCACTTACACGGTAGTCTGACTTGAAAAACAGAGCCCAAGAACCCAGAGTGGCGACAGGCTAAGAAATCAGGAAGCCATTTCATCTCCAAGCGCCTTTTAGACTCTTTCTCACCATGAGCCATATCCTGTAGTTTTTACCTGAAGCCTCGTTTTCTTTTGCTTCAATACGCCTCCTGAATTTTAACATGGGTAACACTTGTGTGCTTCATTCAGCACTTAGTTGCCTAAAATACTGATAAAAAGTATCAAAATATGGATTTATAACCAACTTTGGAGCATTTGGTTTTGAAGAATAGCTCCTCCTTTTCTTAAATGTTAATATGAATATTGCCTGACAAAGCCAAAAGGAGAATTTGGAAGTTTGATTCATTGTTTAATATCCAGTTCTAGCTATTTACAAGTATGTTTTGTCTTGTCATTCATAATTTCTGTTATATTCCTTCCATGCATTTATTCGACTCAGTTAAATTAGATAATGTTGCATTCACCTCAACATTTACGCCTGGCCACAGCCTTTGTGGTCACAAGGCATTGATTTCATTAGAGGAACCGAGCAAAAGTGGAAGGAATGTGGGGTGTGAGAGGAAAAAAAAAGCTTTTGTTGAAACACAAATATCTTCTGTGAGACCGATTTGAGCAATTATAGCTCTGGCACTGTGATAGTGAGGTGATGTGGGAATAAATACCAGCCAAGCTCTTCTCTCACTATAAATAGTCTCTTTTTTCCTAAATAGGCTCAGGCATGGCCTCTGCTCAAACCCCTTCCTCTCTCCTTACCAGAGGGCCATGACTGGGGC
This sequence comes from Mycteria americana, assembly GCF_035582795.1. Lineage (NCBI taxonomy): Eukaryota > Metazoa > Chordata > Aves > Ciconiiformes > Ciconiidae > Mycteria > Mycteria americana. Next base: position 126,010,180 of record NC_134365.1, on the reverse strand, counting down.
CACACTGCTCTGCCACGTCCCGTTGAGCCAGCAGAGCCGCTTGCAGCCGTGCAGGAGTGCCGCAAGTCGTCACCTGAATTTTGTGTCACAGCCCCCCGGCATCCCATTTTGCACCAGCAAAGGAGGCCAGTGGCAGCACGACCCGGGGGGAGGTGATGCTGGATATAGCAGTTACCCTTCAAACATTCCCCATTCCTTAGATAACTGCATAGCATTGCTTGTGAGCAGCAGTCTCTATACCCACGCTTAGAGGTCACGCATATTTTGCAGTATAGGTATTTGGTTATCAAAGGTATTGCTGATGTTTTGGATAAGGACTGGAATTTTCTATATATAATTAACAGTAGGGGGTGGTGCTTTTTTGGATAATGGGATTTTTAGATGCTGGAGATTGAAAGAGAGTGGAAAAGGGACGCACATATGATCTTTCATATAAAGTAGGCTGGTGCTAATGCCCGGCTCACGCTCCCTTTGCTTACCCTTTGATGTTCAGACCATGCATCAGATGTGAAAAGAATGACTGACAGTGCTGAAACAATGCATGATGTCTAATGAGCCAACTGGGGCTCATCACTCCCGGTTTTGACATTTTAATCTGAGCCCCTCAGCTTCTTGATTCACCCTTTTGTTTGCCCACAGCTCTGTCCTGTTGAAAACTGGCCATCTCCAAGTCATCTCTGGAAGACAGAGACAGTCCTTCCCATCACAGAATCACAGAATCACAGAATCGTTTAGGTTGGAAAAGACCTTTAAGATCATCGAGTCCAACCGTAAACCTAACACTGCCAAGTCCACCACTACACCATGTCCCTAAGTACCTCATCCAAACGTCTTTTAAATACCTCAAGGGATGGCAACTCAACCACTTCCCTGGGCAGCCTGTTCCAATGCTTGACAACCCTTTCAGTGAAGAAAAATTTCCTAATATCCAGTCTAAACCTCTCCTGGTGCAACTTGAGGCCATTTCCTCTCGTCCTATCACTTGTTACCTGGGAGAAGAGACCGACCCCCACCTCTCTACAACCTCCTTTCAGGTAGTTGTAGAGAGCAATAAGGTCTCCCCTCAGCCTCCTTTTCTCCAGGCTGAACAACCCCAGTTCCCTCAGCCGCTCCTCACAAGACTTGTGCTCCAGACCTTTCACCAGCTTCGTTGCCCTTCTCTGTACACGCTCCAGCACCTCCATGTCTCTCTTGTAGTGAGGGGCCCAAAACTGAACACAGTATTCGAGGTGCGGCCTCACCAGTGCCGAGTACAGGGGCACGATCACTTCCCTAGTCCTGCTGGCCACGCTATTTTTGATACAAGCCAGGATGCCATTGGCTTTCTTGGCCACCTGGGCACACTGCTGGCTCATATTCAGCCAGCTGTCAACCAACACGCCCAGGTCCTTCTCTGCCAGGCAGCTTTCCAGCCACTCTTCCCCAAGCCTGTAGCGTTGCATGGGGTTGCTGTGGCCCAAGTGCAGGACCTTGCACTTGGCCTTGTTGAACCTCATACAACTGACCTCGGCCCATCGATCCAGCCTGTCCATGTATCACAAACCTCTCTGACTGGTGTCCGTGGGTGTACCTGTCCCCCCTTGCTTTCCACTACTGACTGCCTTCCTGCTCCAGGATTTGGCTTGCAAGGCCAGTGTCTGTCACCTGCCTGCCTTCACATCCCGTACATATTCACCGTGAGGAGGCAGTGGCAAAGCAATTTGGCTTTGTCCGAGCAGCCACAGTAACTCCTGTGTAGACCACAGGATGACTGCCCTCCCTGGCAGACCTTGGGGATCCCCTGCAATGTCAGTGTGCATCCTCGAACCGCTGCGTATGCCATTTGCTGCAGACAGACTGGATGGCGCTGAACAGATGGACCAAATGCTGGGCTTGGATAGGACTTCCCCTCCTTACCACGGGGCCCTGACAGACATTGCTGTGCAGGGGAGCCGCTCCAGCCTGTCCCAGAGAATAACTAGGACTATGCACATGAGTGCTACTGAGGAGTAGAAAGTGCACTGACTCTGAATCCTTACACAGCAAAGATGCTCTCAACACCTTCATGACTTCTATGAAAAACTGGCTTAGCCGGGTTTATGTGAACATCGCAGACATATTGCTGACTGACTGGATATACTGCTATTTAAGGAGATAAGAACTGTAATACATGATGTTGTTTCCTTGCAGTCACAGGAGCCTATGACTGAACCTTCTTAAAACGTCATGTTAATGGAGGAGGGACAGAGTTTCTCTGCAAATACCATTCCGAAACTTGGGAACCTTTGTTATTTTGGGATCCTTTCACCCTATCAATCACTGCAATTCATTCAGCTCGTCGAGGCATTTCTTTCTGCAATGGTCCTACAGGGGAAAGCAGCTCATGGCCTCATTTGCTTCTCACCGAGAAGCGCTGGCTACCCCTGCTCTGCAGGACCCTGCAGCTCTGATGCCCTGGCTGTGGGACAGCTTCACCTACAGGTGAGGTCTGAGCTCGTGCTAACCCTGCCACAGCCTCCTCCATCCTTGTGTGCACGCAAAGGACGCGTGGGCTTATGGACCAGCCAAGAGCTGTGCCATTCCCTGAGCAGCTGCCAAGCTGGATGGTGAGTTGACCAGGACCCCAGGTTGCAGATCATTAGGTAAATCGAACCACAGCCTTTGTGCTCCAGTGGATAACGCTGGGACTCAAACTCTGCCTGGAACTTCCTATGGGCACGTCAGTGTCATTCCCCTGTGTCTAGGATTGCCTGCCTTTAAAAGGTAAAATGATGCTCCGTGGCCTAAGAGCTATGGACGAAAATAAGTCCTAGGTTTGGTCATTATTTTGGTGGCTCTGGCTCTGTACATCAACAGGTCTACCCAAGTTAAGAAAAGACTCTGTTTAGTATGTGCCATTTTAATCTTTGATTAGTTTTTAGTGTTTGAATAATGGCTTTTGTGACAGATGTGATGTGTCACTTCTCCAGGCTTTTAGAGGGGAATAATGAGTCTCATAACCTTCCACTTCTCAGGAGTCACTCGGCCACTGAACTCTGATGCTGCACGCTGCAAATAATCATTTCAGCTGGCTAGGGCTGGGTAATCCCAGAGCGACATTTCATATCCAGTTCACTTTTCAATGATTTATTTGTAATTTCTGCTAAACCACAGTTAAAGTTATCCAGCGCTTGGCTGCTAGATCAGTAACAGATAACCCTTGCCAACAACACAGTTTGTTTTGAAGGCCAATATAACTAGGAGACTGAGAATAAATTGATAGGTTAAGAGGTTGCACGTGGGAACTGATGCCCATCCTCTGTCCGAACGCCAACTTCCAGAGCGCAGTGCTGTCATCCAGCTGACCTTCCTCTCTTTTCCCCTGCTGCCCTCGGCCTAAAGTAAAAGCACCTCCCTGTAGTCAGAGCTGAGCCTGAAAAAGAAGAAACTCACAAAAATATCCTTTCAGAAAAAAAGAAAGGCTTCTTAAAAACAAGTCCTCGTGCTTTCGCCTTTGTCACAGCCCACGCTTCGGTACCGGCACCATCCAGGGCCCCAGGATATTTCACTCTTTAGCTCTCAGATCCGATCCAGCCTGGTTAGTCCTGTCCTCACTGCGATTGTATGCCGGGAGCGTCGGCCTCACCTCGGGTTACTTCTTGGGAGCCTTCCCCCACAGCAGCATCCCAGTCTCCCCTCTGCTGCGGCAGGCATGTCCCTAGGAGTTGCACTCCTCGCAGTGGCAGGAGAGGATGTAGCGGTAGGTGGCAGTGAGCCGCATGCCCCCCGAGCATCGCAACCGCATGGCCTTCAGCTTGGAGGTCTGGGGCCGGCAGCAGTGGCAGGTGGAACGGAAAGGCTGCTTCAGGACGGTGCTGAAAGAAACCATCGGCTCCGAGCGCGATGTCTGGCTGCAGCGCCCTTCGCAGCGAGCCAGCAGCACCATCTGCAAAGGAAGAGAGACGGGTTAGGAACCGTGCCCCCATGGCTGCCAGCACGCAGCTAACACCGGCAGACGGGTACCTCCCTCCAGTCTGGTCTTTCTTCATTTACTGCACCTCCCTACCTCAGCAAGGGCACCAGCCCCACACCGTGCATTGCTCCCGAGCTGCGTCTGAGAGAGCGGAGGAGGTAACGTGGGCAGGAGGAAAAGAGAGTCTCCTCCCGGAGTCCCAGGCACCGACACCGATTAGGACTACGGGGCCTGGTTTTCTGAAAGCTGACCTCAGAGCTCCAAAGGATCACAGCCAGCCCTGCTCTCCAGGCACTGAAACTGTGGCTTGCTGACCCCAGATTTGTGGCAGCCAAGCCCTTAAATCATCAGCCAGACTGATACTTTGGTTGGATACTTTCCAATATTTTGCCTGTATACTAATGATCAGCAGAACTGGTCCTCAGGGCCAGTGAATGTCTCAAGTGCTTAGCTATATAAACATACAGAGTAGAAATGTAAAGAAGATGCTCAGTTTATTGCTTCTAAAGAAGTAAGTTTCTAGGTTCTTTTACAAAGAGCACCTTGAATATGTGTATATATATATAATTGCATCAGTTGTATCTATATAAAAAGCACTGTACAGCGTAAGGCAGTGAAAATGTAAACAAGATGAACTCCTTGCCAAACGTGAGGGTTCACTAGTGAGATTTTCCACAAGCAGTGCAGGCTCCATGGTTCTTCTCCTCCTGAGTTCACCGACTGAGCTGTGACCAGAGCAAGGTCATTTGCACAACAGGAGACTCTAAGGAAGGAAAGCCCATGGGGCGTCACCTACTCCCCTTCCCAACCTCTTGTTGAGCAGAGGAGATAGATAGAGTGTCCTAAACTCTATAGAAAATACAGAAAGGTCTTCTAAAGCTCAGGAAATCATGTGGTTAGAAACAGTTGCTATCACCTTGATAACAGATAAGTGTTGGACAAGCTTAAACAAACTCTTACACCTTCATGGGGAATGATATATTATTTAAGTCTGGATCAGCTATATCTCATTAACCAACACAAACTTCAAAATCGACTTATTGTATCATCCCAACAACGTCAAAATGTGACAGAGGTGAGAAAGTAGGCAGTAAAACAGTTGTAAGTCTGTCCTATAACTAAGGAAGAAAATTACATTTTAACCATGCTCCCCATATCTTACGGTTTTTCCAGACAGTCTAAAAGGATAACTACAAATGTCACAGCAAATATTTTACAACATCAAACATTTCTGAACTTCTTTCACCACACACAAGCAGTTGGCTGCAAATCTCCAAGTTTTGCAAGCAGGTATGTCAAATGTTTAATTTTCTCTTTAGTCAGAGTCATGAGGAAAGATAAGAGAGAAAGACAGAGAGAATATTCCTAGTATAAAGTAGGAAATACCAGCACTGCCTGTGTCCATGGGAAAGGCACTGATCATCCATAAAGCACATACTTTGGACACTCCTTAAAAATGGCTCTTCCAAGAGTACTTGCATGCTAAATTGTTTGCTTGGAAATGTATTAATATATTAACAAGTACACTTCAGTCAACACAGATCACAAGGAAGATGTCTTCATGAGCTAATGATCAGGGGTTGGTACCGTCTTGTTCCTTGGTTTAATGAAGAGATGGGTTCTTGTCGCTCTCCAATAAATTTACCATCCTTCACGATTTGTAGCATAAATTTATGGTCCCCTTCCTGTGATGCTGCCTGTTCATAAGCACTTTAGTATAATTCACTTTAGCTCTTAGTAGTAATATGGTGAGAAGAAAATTTCAGTGCACTGTTGAGCCACACCCTGGCTTTGTCCTATCAGCTATGTCAAGCTCCTTAATACCAGTGTCTGTAGTGTGTATGAAAACAGGGAAAGGGACAATTATTACAGTGCTATCAACCCGTTACTGACAGATAAAGATCCACGTTTGTCCCCTGGTAAACAAAACTCACTTTCCATATTGACAGGCAGGCAGCTGGTGAAGAGCTGCACAGGTATCTCATCCTGCCTGTACTGCAAAGGAAAGACAGCAGATTGGGACATTTTAAAAAGTTAGTTTCCTTCCCAGCATCTTGACAGCTCTTGTTAGGTCCCCCACTTTGACCAGTTCACCAGACTGTGAGCATGCTCTGTCACAAGCAGTTCCCATGCGTTCGGCTGAAGAGGAGGGTGAGGAGCAATCCGATGGCAGCTGGCAAAGGCTGGAAGGGGGGTCGCAAAGACAACGGAGCCAAACACTCCTCAGGAGTAGCAACAGGGGACATGCAATGGCCACAAGTTGCTTTTTGGGAGGTTCAGAGGAGCTCGAGAGTCCCTTCCAACCAACATTTCTATGATTCTGTGATTTCAGCCCAAGTGTAACAGCACACGTTGCTGCATGGTGGAGGTGACTTCTAATGGTTGATGCTTCTGGAGCTGGAACAGTTAGTCACTTCTGGTGCTGTTACCCTAAGGACTTTCTATGGCACGCATCTGCTCCTGTGTGTGCAGGTACTTTCAGAAATGCCAGGAAAAAAATAAACCAACCTCCAAGGAACAGGGTTAAGGACTACAGTGCAACAGTGTAATTATAGGGCAGAATTATCTGATGTGCCAATATCTGTATCTGAACACATTTCTTATGAACATCAAGCTTTCTAATGCAAAAACAGTCAGTATTTCTTCAATGTGCAACTGCATTTATAATTGCTTTGCAACCCTTGTCTTTAAAAACATGTTTTATTCTGTGGAGATTCTAATTTTAATCTCAAATTTTGCTGGCTACTTAGTTTTTCATAAGAGTGTAGTCAATATTCATTGTTGTGTAAAATTACACAGTGTTGGTTTTATGCCCTGTTTTTGGATGACAGTATAAATGTTTACAAATGGCACAGCACCATGGGTATCAAGTCAAACTTGCAGGATAAAAAATTTTAAGATTTCCCATTTTGATAGCTTTCTAAACTTCTGGGCTAACCTGAAGTCCTCAGCAAAATTTAACCTCCTCCTCCTCATAAATCCAGAAGAGCACCAGTGGATTTTGGCAGGTGCGTGAATGAGCTGGAAATAGCATGTACTTTAAAAGCTTTGCTTTGCCATTTAGTCAATTGCACCAGCTGCTTATTGCATTGTATACTGTAGCGCAATAGAGATTATCGCCTAAATAATTAGTAATGCTATGATGGCACACCACAGTAATACAGTGGGTGTATATATAGTAAAAACGTGTGGGTATTTTATAACCTGATACCTAAGCCTCTTGGCTCCCCTCGTCTCCCGCACGTGTGAGCCTGTGCATGTCACCTTGCAATGCTGGATGCAGAAGCGTGGCGCGCTGCAACGTGGGAACTGCGGGGGGGGGGGTCTGACGTGTATGAGCAGCTAGGGAAAAATAGGTTTCCTTACTTAAAGTCAGCAGTCTCACAGGTATCTGGATGGTCACAAAAGAGAGCAACGTGAACCCGAGGCAATATTTGACTCTGATCACTTGAGCTGTATTCTGGAAGTTCAGAAGTTGTGAACTGGTTTGATATTAACAGTGTTTGTAGTCCTCTTCAGCAACAAGCTGAGGCCCGAAAGCAGATGGGCTGAGATGCAAGAGAACAGACTTTCACACAGTATCCATGGCCTGGCTGTGAGCATGCATTACTGAAAAATCCTGAGCTACCCCATGAGCAAATGTCTTCAGACATTTGCTAAATCTTTCTTCGTCTGGTCCGCGTCTCTCTGGGCTGGATTCTTCAGCGCGAGGCTGTCAGTGGTAGCACTCTTCTGGCACAGCTGGAGGAAGCGCTTGTGACAGCCAATATTGTAATTTAGGAGGCTCTGGTTGCAGCGGCGAGGTGATCCAGCACATGGAAGACCAGTGGGTCTCCGTGACAGAGGTCATGCAGAATCCAATAGAGTCAGGAAAGGCAGTACCTCATGAGCTGCCACAAACCTTTCCTTGAAGTCAAAGGAAAACTGTTTTTCAGGAACAAATTACCTCCTTCCATCCCTCCTTTGTGTCTCTTTTATACATTATGTTAGTATAATGGGCTATGTTTCCGACGGCTTTGGAAACCTGTTTTCAACATCTGCCTGAGGTCACAAGCAAGAGGGATTTTAATGATTAAATTATATTGGGTGGATGTTTCCAAATGTAACAAAACTACTTCCCATGTGGGTACAATTGGCAGCCTCCACAGAGAAGCACGGTGGACATAATCCTTTTTTAACCAAGACGGACAGCAAACGTAATACATCTTGCAATTTCTGAAGCCATTTTTAACTTCTGTAATTTTATGCTGCACTAAGAGGGAAAACATACGGAGTGAAAAAGGGTGGCTCGATGGAACCAATATATCATGCCAAAAAAGGGCAAAGTCTCTGCCTGACATCAGTTGTCAGTCCAAGCTTCACAATGGAAACTCGGTGGAGTCAAGAGATACCACAATTCCCACAGCTACTGCCGCAGAACCTTCCTTTTTTTGACTTGTTTATGTTTTATCACTATATATACAGGAACAGACATTGTATCTAATTTTCATTAGCAAGTCTAATATTGGTCTGTGTTTATATGCTAGCTTCAGAACAGAAGCCATATGTCTAGCAGGATGATTCAGATCCCTGAGACCTTAAAAAAAAAAAGAGCTTGATCTAACAAACAGAAGTTTTCTAGGAAACGTCAAAATTATTTCACTGTGTATGGAAACTGTTTTCATTTTCCACTTCATGAGAAAGTCCATACAACTTGCACTATTGTTAAAAAACTGTTCTTGAAATGGTTGTGGAATTTGGGAAGCCAAGAGATGTGATAATATTTTCAAACATGATTTCCATTAAAGGCTTGATTTAAAAAACGTCACTGACATTTTTGCAGTCAGAGTTACAAATGTTTATGTCAACAGCTTTCTTCTCAAAGCTCACTTTTGAAACAATATGGTTTTCATTACAATGCCTTCCCTGCTCTCATTTCCTTCAGTCCCGCTCCTAAAGGCCTGATTGCTGTTCTCCGTCATTAGGGATGTTAAGAAGTTGAGTTGTTGTTGGGTTTCCTTCCTCCCTTCTTTCCTTCCTTTCTTCCTTCCTTGGGCTATGTAGGAAGCAATGCCCCGAGCAGGGAAGAAAAGCATGGCTGGAGGTGGGGCACGGGCTGACGGCAGGGCGGGCAGGAGTGCGTGGAGCCGTGGGTCTGGCAGCGCAGGTGTAGCAGCCCCACAGCAAGTGCCCAGCTGGCCCGGGGACAGGAGGGGCTGCCTGTGGTGGTGGCTGCCGGAGAGCTGGCAGCGATGCGGGGCCAAGCGGAGGCAAAGCCGTGCTGTGGGAACCTGCCGCAGCTGGGGAAGGGAGGTGGGTGGGTGACGGCCCACAGGAGAGGAGACACCAGGACTAGGACCCAGCCCTTTGTCCCTGGGTCAGAGAAGCCCCATCCTTCATCCTCCGGGACCGGATTGCCTCAGGGGCTGCGCCGGGACCTGTTGTGTTCATCCTCTTTTGTCTGAGGCAGTATGCCCAGGTCAGTGATACTCTGCATTTCTCACCACCCTCGTGAAGTCACCACTTGGTACTCATTTGCTCTTCTGTGTGTAGAGGGGCAAAGGGGGATCCTACCCAAACCTGGAGACCAAAGGGCCTCTGGGGCCACCTACCATCTCGCCTGTGTTACGTACCGCAGCTACTTCTGCTCTCTGCCAGCGCAGCGAGTCGAGAGCGAGGGCCAGCTGGGTGGGCCATCGCCCTCCTGCACCAAACCATCATGGTAGCGATGGCTTCTCAGGTGTCATAGGTGATCTGAATTGCCGTGGGAGGGGAGGGCAGCTAGCACCCCCCTGCCAGGACATAAAAACCACCCACACTTTTCACCTTTGCACTGGAGTCAACTGCAATAAAATCGATATTGCACAAACAGATGGATCTCTGCAGTGCTGTATGTTAATGCTGGATGTTTCCCAGATGGTAAGAAGGTCTAGTTGAGGCTGAGAGCAAAACAAAAGATCTCTCCTGAATCACAAGTAATGCACGATTTTGCTGTTTGAACTCAAGAGCAGCAGGGCAAAAGCCTCTGATCTCCCACCCGCCTCCCATCGCTCTCCTACCCAACACAGGGCAAAAGCGTTGGCGCTGGTGGGCGTTCCCTTTTGTTAATCCAGGGATGTGGGTGCATAAGGCAAAGCCACTTTCTGCGGGACAGAGGGATGGTCCAAGCAGAGACTACATCTGAATACGCACTGGGTTAACTCAGCCGGAACAAATTAGGAAGACGAAAGGGACCAGAAAGGATTTTCCCATTGTTTCTCCCCATTCTTTCTCCCCACGCAATGAAATAAATGACTGTAGGCTACATGCGCAGGCTGCTAAACCATTTTGACACAAAATTTTTCAGGCTTGAAATCTCAAATGAAAGGCAATCTTGTATTTCCTTCTGCTCCTAAGCCCTACAGTAAGCATCCAATTGACATTCTGCATGAAAACAAAGGCCTTGAAACTAAATAGGGAAAAAAACCTAGCGATGTTTTTCACATTCTTTTTTCATTACCATTTTACAGCTTGATTCTTTATCTCAGTTCTTGACCTCGAAAGTTATAAGTTTACATACTCCAGATGAAAGACTCACTTGAAGAAGGGGGTGAGTGGGATGATCTAAACTTCCAAACTAGCCCATCTCCTTGGTGCTGGTGGCTGGGACCCCAAGGTGCTCCTTTGAGTCTTATCATTTACTGCATGTTAGCTTTACCATCATGGTGTGTTTTTCCTTTGGAAAAAGTGAAAAGAGACGCAAGAGCCTTTGTCTCCAGCCCCAGTTCTGATGTACACACAGAGATGTCTCTACATCTGTACATCTCTGCAGCTGGATTTTGGCAGCAAGGAATTCGTGCAGAGAAAAATCACCCAAAATGGCTCATTTTAACAACTCTGCTGACGCAGCACCCTGCTGCGAAGGGGTGAGGCAAGTCCTTACCTTCGAGCTACACTTGTACAGGGGGTGGCTGATGGAGTCGACGTAGTGATGCCTCATACAGCGGCTGGGGTCGGAGTCGATCATGAAGGAACTGTCTGTTTTACTGTCTGCGTCTCCCATCATCGCCAGGAGCGAGAGCATGGAAATCGAAGCCGCAAGTACATGATTTCCCATTGTCGAGAAACTTCTCGCTGATAACAGCAGAGGGAGGTAGAGTATTAAAAAAACTCCAGATACTGGCAGCCAGTTCCTTTCCAGGATGGTGAAAAGTCTGGTTTAAGTCTCTTAGTTGTCATTCTTCTTCTCGAGTTGGAGTTTGCTGAGATTGTAATCCGTCAAAGAATCTCCTGCGTAGCTGGAATAAAAACAACATAAATCACAATCCTGACCAAAAAGACCTCTGGAGAAAAACAGACATAAATAATATTAAGGCATGCAGGAGTTTTGCTAGCCAAAATACATGCTCTGAGTGAGCATCATTCCCACAGTAGGTAGAGTATATGGCATTAGGAAGGAGGGGTCCAGGCCTTGTTACTTTAAGCATTGCTTTATCATTTTACTGGGGAGAACTTTTTGACTTGTAACATCCCAAGTGGCGCAACGCCGATCTGTTCACTTGGTGATGTCCCTAATGGGTTCCCCTCAAAACTGGTGATTAGTAACACATCAGAGATTTCTGCAAATTGAAAGGACTGCGTATCCACTCAAAGTGTCAAAGGGGAGCAAAGCTAGGCTGCCTCCTGCATTACAGATGGGAATTTCTGGCCTAGGTAGCACATGGAAAGGCTGGAGGCAGGTTGACCCCTGGCTCTAGGGGCTGCGTGTCGGTCTCCTGCAGCTGCTGTGCTGCAGGGACAAGGGGCACCCCCAGGATGGAGGGATGCTGAGGGTCCGAGCCCAGGCATGAGCAAAGCGGTCTCCCGGGAAGCTTGCTGAGCACCGATCTGCACTGCGTGGAGGACTACCTAGGTCTCTGGCTGCCCTGCCCTCCTGAGCACCAAACTCACGTGCATTCAGGTGGGCATGCTTCAGGTGCTCACTGTCAGGCTGCACTTGCTCAGTGTCAGTCTCTTCCCTGTTAATTGAAGAGCAGCATCTGAAAAATACATTATATTCCATAATATCCAAGTGCATCCCACCTATCAGCTGGGAAGAAAAATATATGTAGGTAGAGTCATGTGGATATCCACCCAGGCACCCGGGTTTCTGGCACATTTTGGAGGCCAGGAGATCCCCCAGAAAACAGGGGCCGGACAGCCTCCAGAATGCTGCCCGGAGCTCTGTGCCAGCAGGGAAAAGAGGGCATCTCGCTGAGGTGCTTCATCACAGCCCCTTGATCCTTCTCACAAAGACCGTAGTCCTACATGGGTGATTTAGTTTCGCTTTTACTCCAAACAGCTACAGCTTGAAAGAGCTGTGAATTATCCATCTAAATATAACCTGATGAAGCAAAGGATAGTCATAAGTAAAGTTAAAAGAGTGAGGACTTTCTGAAGAAACGTATGATAAAACAGTTCCCTGGTCACGAAGAAATGCTCCCGCAGAGCCTCTTGCCTATTTAAAGAGCTGGTGCGTGCCTTTATTGCCTTATACAAGCCTCTTTCAAAACTGTTTTCTGGGTTGCTGCCGATCCTCTAAACCAACTGATACTCATCTCCCAAGCAGCCTGAAATTACAAGGCCTCCCCACCAAAGTGCTTGATGATTTGTGTGTTGCTTTATAGCTTGCTCAAACGCTTTTGTGAGAGGAGCGCATAGCAGTGAGAAACACTTCCAGAGCTCATCCAAGCTGGGAGTCGGGGTTTGTCGGGCTGAAGTGACATACAAAGTCTCATGCTGGGAAGAAATGTAATTAGGGATGCTCTGTGCTAGACATTTTTTAAAGCCTTTTTTGGGTTTCAAACTATTGTCCATGTGCCTAAGTAGGAAAGGAAAAATGATGTGACTGTGGATTTAATAGACAGTATATTTTTTTCCTGGAGTCTGACCTATGACCTGGTGTATTTTCCTCAAGCAAATGTTTTTCAGTGGATATGGCGTTAAAAAAATGCTATGTCTTTGCAGTATAAGGAGCTTAAACAACACTAAACACTTAGGATCTTGGATACATTTATGTACAGTTTCATTCATGTCAATAAGTATCCCTCCAAACAGGGAGGGGTAAGAGAGAAATCTCCCGGCCATGGGAGCTGGGACAGACTCCTTCCCAGAACTGAACTGTACTACTCTGGTTCATGCAGATGATGCCCAAGGGTTAGCTAACAGGAGGAGTGATACACTTTTTTTTTTTTTTTTTTTAATAGTTAACCTTTTACCTACATTCCTATTCTTCTTTATAAAGAGGTTGACCAAAACACGCTGCTTGGCAAGGTCTCTCTCCAACATAGTTAATCAGTATTACACACCCAGTAATTCCCTCTCTGTCCAAATAAATTTACTTGATACTGGACGGAATCATCTCATGTAATATTACATCCAGGGATCCCCATTCCCACTCTCTCTGTCCCACTGTTAATTTTGTGCTTCTATATCTTTCTATGTTTTTGATCATTATGATTTAATACAGTGAGAGAAATCTGGAGTCCTGGCTCGGTTTTCAAAGGCTTATCTCTCTAGTTTTCTTCAGGAAATAATTGGATGACATAGAGTCTGCCTCATAAAAACACTCTGAGAAAGCTGGAAAGAAGCAGGGAAAAATGTGAGAAAAGGAAGACGTCTGTACCTTCTTCAGGATAAGCACAGCACAATACAAAAATTATTAACACTTTCACAACCTTTTAAAATTGCCCTGAAACTTCCCTGGCAAAGAAATGTAGCAGGCTTTGGTAACAAAACTTTGAAAGAAGAAAAAAGTACAGTTATCACATATTGGTTAGTAAAAAGAGAGACCACGGATGTAAATGTGACCCATCTTTTGTGAAAAAAACCTGTCTACAGCTGTTGATAGACATACTGGCAAAACGAGTGTGTAGGTATTGGAAGCAGGACTGCAGACAACACCAGGCTATTTGCACATGCCAGTATCTCCTGAAAAACCTATGTGAAGTATACACATACATTTTTCAAGTACATATGCCATATGTAATTGAGATATATAGAAAAAAAGTCTCAGAGGGACATTTAAACATATAGAAGTTAGGGTGTAGATTTTTGATTGTGTAAAAAAAGTCTAAATATTTTCACTCAGGTACATCACTGTGATGAAGTATGTTGACATTTTTCTTTTCCAGCTGATATTGTGCAATGGCATTTCACTTTAAATTAGCATTCTTTTTTTTTAAAAGTCCCGGTGTTGTCCAAAACCAGAAGCAAGTACACCTGTAATCATTAATCACTATAGCTGTACTTACAATGACATTTTGTTTCATTTGGAAAATACACTTTTTAATCAAAATCAACAATTTCACATAGAATTTTTTTCTTTTATTTAAGCTGTTTTTTCCTCAGTTTCTTTTCATGTGAAAAACTGTGGTAAACAGCTCATCTGCCAAGCTAACAAAAAGGAAGCCAAAATGCTTCCTCTTTACAACATCCCGTAAAGAAAAAGATGCAAAGGTGACTTCATATTCTCAGGCTGAAAACTGGCTGCAAAAAAATTTGGCCTAACAGTGGATGAAAATCACCACTTCCCATTTTTTTCAGAATTCACTGCTATGGGCATTACATGTTGTTAGTAATAGGCTTATAGTGGCCTTTCCGTATAACTAGTTTTCAGGAATTCATAGAGATATAACACGCTAAAAGCTGTTACAGCTGTTACCTAAAAACTGCAGGGAAAATAGAAGACATCCCAAAGAAAGACCATATGAACGTACAATCCAAGCCTGTATTGCACATGGACATAGGGGCAGAGGTAGGGTTATTTTTCCAACTTTATGTTGTTAACTGCTTTTTGAATGCTGAAATAAAGATTTCTTATCATAGTCTTAATATCGTTTAGAGAGTGGTGAAGGTTAAGATTTTGTTTTGCTTTAAGGACAGAAGAAAATTCCATCATCTGGAATTATTTAGCCAGTCACTTTGTGAGAACGTAAACAGAAATTCCCTTTTTGCTATGTGTCTTGGAAAAAAGAAAGAGCTGAGCAATTCTCCAAACGTCTATAGGATCTGCACAGCTTTTACCCTGGAAGGTAGGAAGGGAGCAATGGAAAAGCTCATTTATGGTGTAACTTCTACTTAGCTGTTCCCTGCTCCTGAGCCCCGTGAATTCGGCATGCACGTATGCTCAGCTTGGCCTTCGGTTGCTGTGCATTTTCCATATTCGAGACTCATGCTTGACGATGGGGGTACAATTCAAGTCACTCAAGGCCTTTTATGTTTCGGAGGCTGCCAAAATCCTGTTGGAGGAGCAGTGTGTATATATAACTAAGCCTGGCCTTGCATGCTGTGCATATTTAGTAAACACAATTACTTGGATCCTACCATGTGGTTCCCTCATTCTGAATTTGTTATGTAAACAGAAGAGTTACAAGACTACTCAGTTTCTCCAAACTCCAGCCCTAAAAAAGTGTCACTAACCATATATGTGTATATATACGTGTGTGTGTGTGTGTGTGTAGTTTGCCACTGCTGTTCTGACAAAAATGCCACCAAGATCTTTCTGAAACCAAAATGGATTTCTCAAGAACTCTCTCTAACCTGGAAAGGTTTAGGCCAGAAAGATAAGGATTTGCGGATTTTGCACTCCAAGGTCTGGACTGGCGTGGAAACGACTGTGTTGGTCAAACTACACGGCTGGGTTACACCAGGGTTTGTTCTGCGGGGCTAAACTCCCCACTGCCATGAGAACCCCGCCACGAAAGGGGCTGGGGGTGGGAAGCGAGGGAGGAGCAATCTGTGCTGCAGGCGACCCCGGTGCCGCAGCCCCAGGCGTGGGGTAGCACTGCGGTGTCCCCGCTGCTGCCGCTGCCTGCCCACGGTGCGCGCGTGGCCCACGGTGCGCGCGTGGCCCACGGCGACCCGTCACCAGGATTTCTGAGTAACACATCTGTGCTTTCAGGGAACTTGGGGAACCAATCGTTCTGCTCCCGCAATGAGTGGCCGAAGCCCCGGCTGGGCGGTCGGCTCGGGGCCCCTGCGTACAGAGCTGCCCCACGCTCCACCACAGCCCCCGGCTGACAGGGGCAGTGGGTCTGCCCTTACGCCAGGGCTCCCCTTGTGAAGGGGTACCCTTCTCCCAAAGCCATGTGTTGTTCTGTGTGTCCACAGTTCAAGTCTTGCTCTAAGGCCAGATCTCTGCTGGGACGTTAAAGCCCCCCGCAGTGGCCCTCCAGTGCTGTGGCCGTGTGGCATGGCGTGGTCTGCTCCCAGACTTCCTCCAGCCTCCACGGCACTCAGAGGGCTTCCACCCACGCAACTGCCCGCACCATGCCCAGGAACCACTTGGGAAGCACTGTGTGCTCTGGGGCAAAATCGTACGAGTGGCCGTTTCAGCGATTTAAGGGAACGGTTTATCTAGTAGAAGAGACAGCCTAAGATGCTGTGCCTCATCCTGCTTTCTCTCAAATCAACTCAGAGGCTTTATCGGCTCCAGTGTATGTTTTAGCTCTGTAAATAAATGTAGTCACCTTCTTATCTAGTTATTTTACTGTAGCCGTTCCTGTCCCAGCAGTGAAGTAGCTGGCCTCCTACATATGCTTTCGAAACCCTTGCTCGGCTCTGCAGCCGCCTTTCAAAACACCTGACAGAGTCACTGGGCGGCCATGTGGCAGCCGGGAAGCAGCAGGTGAACACAGGGAACTCCAGTTGTTTGTGAAATGCCTCCGTGCAGCATGTGAACAGGTTTCTTCCCCTCCCGAGACAGGGCAAATACCAAACTAAATATTTTGAGTGAGATCCTTACAGGTCTAAATAAGTGAAATGCTTCCCCCAGGCCTCATTGTGCTAAATGAGCGTTTGCCCCGCTGACATCCAGCTGTGCTGAAGCTCGTCCCCTTTGACACCAAGGGGAACGTTCTCACCCGTCGCCCAGGAGCTCCGTCCACCCGTCACACAGCAGGCTGCAGGGCAGCCTGTGCCTGCGAGGAGGGCACACGAATAACACGCGCTCCTGGCCGGCGCTGGCAACAGCTGGCGAGAGGAGAGGGGAAGGAAAAAGGCAGTAGAGAGGAAAACAGACTCGAAAGAAGGGACCTAAGCCTCTTCATCTGGGTGTCCACAGGAGGGAAGCACGTCTTCTGGTCCTACTGAGGCTGCGCTGTCCTACTGCCTGCCAGGCAGCGACTGCAGAGCATGGTCCCGAAAAAACCAAGAAGGGAAAACGGACGCTGCCTCTGGGCAGTCAGAAATGTCAAACACGCTGGTAACGGAGAGAAACTCCTGCACGTCATTTTCTGCTGTGAGGCTTTGCTAAATCTTTTAGTATTTCAGGAGACGCATACCTGTGACCGTAAGCAGACTGAAAAAATAGGAAGACCACGGCATTTGAAGCATAAGAAACAGCATAGTGACTGCAGCCAATATAATGGAAGAACGCACTGCTGCGAGCACCCCTGGGAGCATCAGCACGCACGGGATGAGCACGCATGGGACTGGTTCCCCGGGCTTCGATGGAGCGACTCGTGTAAGGCCCCTCCGTAAGCGCTCACGTGGCGGGGACCCGGTGCATGAGGTGGAACAAATTAGGCTGAACAGCACTTGAGCTGGCTGAGCCTCCCTCTCCTTTTGAAGTTTCCAAGAATGTTTCCAGTCCTTCAGGTGGCTCGGAGAGGGGGAGCTCGCAGCACCTTCCTGCTAGGCGGTTGAAATAACAAACTCTAGTGGGTACTGCGAGCTGGCGCCCTGCCAGCAGACAGGCACAGGCCAACATGGAGAAAAGGTTTTTAATACGCTCGCAAAGAATAACTACTGGTGGACAAAAGAGCACTTGTAGTTTTATTCTTTCCTTTTCCTGCTTCCAGGAAACTTTAAATACATTGATTAGGGGCATGCATGGGATCTCTCTCTAATGAGCTAGTAGAGCCATTTAATGGCGAGGTGATGCCAGCCTTGGATTTTTTCTTTATTCTTGTGTCTCGCTGAATATCCAAGTAGTCATGGTCTTGAGTCTGGGACAGGAATTGAGAGGAATACGGTTTTCCACTTGCTCGTCCAGAGGGTGCACTCCTCAATGAGGCACCAGGCGCAGAGCCGAGCTGTCTGAGTAAGGCTGCCCACGCCTCTCAGGAGGCAAACCAGCACGGGTGGCTGCTGGCTCAAGTGCAGATATTCCCAGCCAAGCATTAGCTATAGGATTTGCTTCAGTAATTACCTCTACTTTAGTCTTATGACCCAACATGAGGAAAAATGACTCTTGGCCAAATGACAAGTTGCTGAGAGGTCTAGGGCATTCGGGCATGTGTCCTCTACCTGTTGGAGCGTGTTACAAGCAGGTGGGTGGTTTTCGTTCTCTGTCTTTTACTGTATTGCATGCCTGATGATTAGAGGTTGATTCAACATATTTCCTAGAGAACTCAAAGGACTGTAGTTATCAATAGATGCAGGAGTAGGAATGGGTTTCTTACTCTTTAATACTAAAGCAAAGACATCCCTGCCACCAGGACCAGCAGGGAGTGCTATGCATGCTGGAGACAGCACATGACTGAAGGGGATGTTCCCTCTTCTCTGACCCTAGGGGCAAAATCCTCTCTTCTTTTAAATACAGGCAAAATTCAGACCACCATCCATGTACCTTGGCCTCCGATAATTAAGGAATCTAAATATTTGGCTCATGGTAACAATTTTATGTCTTCTAACAAGGGGAAGAGCGTTCCCCTAGGTCCCACTCTCTTTGAGCCGTGCTGCTATGACAGTAATGCGATTGTCACTGCCATGGTATGCTTAACCTTTGCCAAACCAGAGCTGAGGCATTAACTCAGATCCTCAACTCACATGTCTTAAAGGGCAACATAACCTGTGCTGCCTCCGCACTGCCGGACCGACACAGTTTGCAGCTCAGTAATAATAAGCACGTAAATGTGACAAGCATAAGCCGTAACAATGATTGATGCAAATAGAAGAATAACAAAGAGAAGCTGAAAAATAGCAATGTGGTGGAATTCCTAGGACCGGTGTCTCCATGGCACCAGCAGCCCGATACCCTGACACCAGAAGAAAGGCTACACTCGCCTGTGGTAGAAAGGATCTCCGTGCCATGCAACGAAATTCCAGAGAACAGGACAAGGACTGATGGTGTCTGGAAGTGGTAGTGCCACTGCTACCCGGATAATAGTCTGAATTAGATTATGTGAAAAAAGAAGGAATATATAGACGGCCAGCTGCTCAAAGGCTTACTACAACCTTGCTTTTATTGTTCTGCTAAGTTAGAGGTGGGGCATCAGAGGGATTCCTAACATACCACTACTGAGAAATTTTAATATGTTCCACACTGACACATATAAAAAGGAAATAACAGCTGATCATAGTCAGCGGAGACTGCAGCATCTCTTCGTATGCAGGCACAGAAGCATGGGCAAAATGGGGTGCTCTTGGCCAGGGAGACTCAGGCACCCTGGCTAACCTGACACCAGGTGAACCTTTCTCCTGCCATTGAGCTGAGTTTCAGCGACAGGGCTGTCGAGCGGGAAGCAAGACAGCAGAAAAAAAGGTGATCTGGGCACGGCTGCTCACCCCATCCCAAGATACCAGGACGTGGAGAAGGGCAGGGGAGCTGAGAGGCTGCACATTTAACACTGATGAAAAGAAACACGTGTTTACACAACCGACAATGATCCGGTGGAACAAGATATCACAGAGGGCAAAAGTTTAGCTGGGCTCAGCAAAAGGACTTGTTATGTATGGGAGGGTTACAGTCATAAGGGTTTTATTTTTAAAGAGTTTTTGGAAGGGTTATAAACTCTCAGGACTCTGAGAGTTCAGTTGATGGGGTTAGGGAAAAATCCTTCACCACAGCAAGTTACCCCGTAGCTGCCTGCCATGGGGTCTCTATGTCTGTCTTTGATGTGGCCGCTTCCAGCCACGCTCAAGAGGTGGATTACTCAAATAACATGGGACTGTGGCATGGTCTCATGTAGCAAAACTTTTCTAAAACTCATAGAGACAAGTCTCTCCTCATACTCAGCAGGACACTAGAGGCGGAGGAATTTGTAGTATTTGTAATACAACTATCTAATATTTATAATTGTAATTACAATGGTGGTATTTGGAAAAAAAAAAAAAAAGGAGGTTTTTTTCTTCTTTCGGTTAAACAAATAATCCGCCAGGCTTGTTGCAAAAACAAATGTCTCAGTGGCTTCATGCAAGCTTTGCACCATAGATAGTCAAGTCCCTTCAAGGTCCAAGAACAACCTTGAGCACTTCCTAGTGCATCTGAGAGCAGACAAGCCAGGAAGGGGACACAGTCGGTCCCAGGGGAAACGGGGAATGAAGCCAGCTCCGGGAGGACTGCTCTCAAATGAGGCACTGCAGGCATCGATACCAGCCCCCAAGGAGGTGGCTCGCTTCCTTCCCACCTGGGCAAAAGAGATCGCAATCCTGGCAACTCAAGCAAGCAAGAGCATACAGGTGCTTTCACAAGCCTCGATAGCACGTGAGGGATTGTTCCGGTGGGGCAGACGGCTTTTGCGGAGGTCAGCCATGCGTAGGTAGATACCTGGGGTATTGCTACTGCAAACTGTACACAAGACTGTCCGTAACAAGTATCCTGCTCTGCAAGGGGGAATCATCAGCGTACATGCATCTGATTAAAACCAGGCGCTGCGCAAACCCAGGAAACCTACATGGGACACCTTCAGGTACAGATCTGAGCTTGTAACTAGAGTAATCAGCAGCAGCCCCTAATTATATCCCTTCACTCAATCAAATTTCATTTTATTTTGTAAGCTTGAAACATCTATTCCTTCCACATTTGCTTTTAACTGGAAAATCTTAAAGCATCTTCTTATAATACCAGTATTGCAAATCAGATTTCAGTATTCCAGCAAGAGCATGTCAATGTATGTATCAGTCACATTGGGAACCCCTGATTCAAGCTGGTAAGTAATTACTCACCAAACAGTTCTATTTAAGTCGAGGGAGTTATTCATGTGTATAACTGCTCACAGATATGAGTAAGGTCCCACAGCCCGAGCAAAAGTGAGCATCGTTAGTAATTCAAAAGAAAAAAAAATAGAGGTCCTAAAATGTCGATGTTCTTTTGAGGAAGGACAAATAACAGCACTGTGATTGTTACATACACATTTATTGACCTCACCAGGCAGCTGGGTTGCTTCTCTTAGAAAATAACTTTGCAATGAGGAACTGATTTGAAGCGAATTTATCCCCACTGTTGGTTTTAAATAATCATTTGCCTGTCCTTTTCCAATATGCAGAGTTCTCACCTCTCAGCCACTGGGACAGTTACAAAACTTTAGGAACTGTTAGTAACATTTAGCATATAGGAAACGTTTTTTCATCTTTAAAGAGCTGCAGAAACCTTAACAAGTTACTTGTCATGCCATCTGTCCCAGGCAGAAACAAATAAGATGTGTTATGGGGAGGCTATGAGAAAAATTTAAATGAACTTGAGAGGTAGGATAAGAAATCTGCCTGAAAGTCCCACGAGAGTCAGTCTGCACGCACCATCTTGCAAATTCAGATTTGCCACAAGAAAATTACCCCCCCCAACACACACTCTGCGTGAGCCTGCTTTACTGACACTACAGCAGTTAGCTAACGTTGTACTGAGATTGCTCTTCACATGGCTCAGCTTTGTTACTCTGTTTTTTGCTACTGCACCCATTAATTTGAACTTTTACAGGATGAATTCACTCACCTGAATCCTAGCAGCGAGACGGGGCTTTCTTCCTCAGCCAGGCTCTCTCGGGGCAGTGTCCGTTCCCGCGCCTCGCAGTTACACTACACTGACACTTTATCACTGGGCTCATAACAGTGAAACTCTTCTTTTGTCCCAAAGACACAGAGAACAGTTATGCTCGTGCCTCTGACGCTGATACACAGCAAAATGATCTGCCAGCAAAGGAGGAGAGCCTCCCTCTCTCCTTCAACAGGCAGTCTGGGGTCCTGCAGCATCCTCCCGTGTCAGCTACTGACTGCACAGCCACGCTGCATTACGTGTCGCCCTGACGGGGTCGGCTACCTACTAAATATACCCCTCAGCATTACAGCAAAGGCAAACACCGTGGCTTTCCTCATAGGTTTCAGCCAGTCAGGGGTGTATATTAAATCTGTTCTAATCCATAACCAGTGCTGTCCAGTCCATAGTAAAGCTTCCCAGAAGTTTGGATAAATAATAACGCGCAAATTAAGAGTGCTCCTGTGAAGCATGACACACAAAGCTAGAAATAAATATTGCCTGTTGTTTCAAATTATTCTAAGCACTCTGGCAGATGACTGGCAAGAGAACAGCATGAGTAAGTAGTGATAAAAGTAAACAGTCCAGCTTTAAACTAGCACGCTTGCCTGTGTTCATAGAGCCCTATTGTAATGGGACAAAGAGGGTGCTGGCGATACTGGCGCTCTCTCGATGAATTCAGGGCAGAGTCCAGCACGTCCATTCACTCCAAAGCCATAGAGCTAGGACCAGCGCAGAGCTGCAGACATGAGCCCGGCACGCTCACAAGAACAGACGTTTAACCAAGTTGCTCGCAAGCACACTGGGCTACCTATTTGACTGCGTACAGGCATCCTTCAGACAGGAGATATAGTTAAAGATACAAGGATAAGAAGGAGACACAGGTACTACCGCTGTCTCGATTCCACATCAAGGCATTTTACTTTAAAAAATGGTACAAGGAGAACATGTGTTTGTCAGATAAAGAGATTAAGCACTCAGTTTAAGTCCATGTAACACTCAAAATCTGGAGGAATCTCTTATTTGTGTGCTTACCTTTGGAAAATGCACCGCTCCTTCCTCCCCTCAAACTCTTCGGAGAGCTAAAAAGAGGTCCTGTTACTTCCAAATGCTTTTGTTCTTCTGTCCCTCTGTCACATGGCTTGCCTTTTATATTTGCAACACACAAAAGTTAGGGCTGTTGTTTAAGAGAGAGAGGGAGAGGGAGAGGGAGAGGGAGAGAGAGGGAATGTCAAATGGAAAAGTGCCATTGCAGTCATATATCAATCAGGGCAGCGGCAGCAGCAGCTCGCTGGCAAATGGGAATTCCACAGAAATGTGAAGCTCTTGTTATCTGAGAAATCACAAAACACCACCAGCCAAGCTCCCCTCTGCAGGGACTTCTTATTATTGGCAAGCCAGGAAATAGAAGGAAATGTAGGCGCTTTTGTTGTTGTTGTTGTTGTTGTTGTTTCAGATCTGGAGATACGTATGCTGTGGCATATGTAAACCAGTGGAATATAAATCCTGAATCAAATTCCTTCCCCAAAAAATGCACTGTGTGCACTGTGTGCAAGATAAAGCAAACCACTGAGAAGCAAGGTAATAGAGCTAAGTGACGAATATGAAAGTAACGATTTAAAAAATTTGATATCTGTTTGTCCTTGGAAAATATCCACAGAGAAACTGCCTTTTCCCCAGATTACTCATTGATCTCCTTTTTTTCTGACAGGTTTTTCTTAGAATTTTTTAACTGTGATTGATCTCAGATATCCTTAATTCAAGCTGTGCTGCTTTACTACAATTGGTCCCCTAAATCATCTGACATTCCCTGGCTCTCCAGTTGGGTAAGCAGACAGGCATTTTTCTGTATAAATACTTGTCTGCAAATCTGCAATTCCAGTGCTTCAGGTAACCTGCCCTGAAATTCCGAAGTTTCTCTCAAATAAACTCAGAAGTTTGCTCACAGAAGCAGAGCTATTTAAAAGTTCAAAGAAACATCTTTTTTCTGCTTTACCCACCTTCCTCTGAAGAATGCCAAGTTTGAAAACGGTTATCCTTCAAACCTTTTATGTAAACATTGTATCTTTTATGCAAAAATTAATTCCCTGAGGGGCTGAAGGCAGACTCCATCCACTGGAGAACCCCACTTACAAAAAGCACATCGCAGCTCTGGAGGCACCAAACCCTCTTCTCCACTTCCACAGAGAAGCGCATTTGACTTCCCTTTGGGGTATCCCCTAGTCGTCCCGCGGCGTTACGGGAAGCACAGACCTTAGCCGGTTAATTAAAAAATAGGCAACATAGCTGGCCATTCACAAGCTGGATCTGTTCAGAGGCACTGGCCAGCAGATGGACGGGGTCCTGTGTCAATTGTGTTTGAACTCTAAAGGAAAGTTGGTATTTGATGGATGATGTTATTAGCTAAATGTCTTATGTGGTATAAGATCAAAGAACAGATGGAAATTATGCCTTAAAAATAGAATAATCTAAAAGGGGAATGGCTTGTAGATGAGTAAGCATCATGGAAACAATAAAGGAGACATTCTTTGGCTTGCTTTGCTGCAGAGCCAGGTTTGGCTGGTGGGATAAACAAATGAACCACTTAGGACCGAGAGTCTCAAGATGTGAGTTTTGCTGCACATTTTTTCACTCATATTCAGCATTAACATTGTTTTGCTTCTTAAGTCAATCCCAGGTTTCTCTCACCGACCATATGCGTACCAGCTCTCTGCCTGCCTCGCAGATGCCACTGCGGTCGCCCAGGGTGGATGATGGCAGAGCTCACCACCATCTTTGCCGTGCTGTAACTGCGGGCTGAAATGTCCCCATTGCTCTGGCACTACGCTTACCTTAAACAGATAGACTACACATAGCAATCTTTTTTAATTTAGCCAACGCCCTCTTTTAAAACTGAGGGTATTGGCCCTTTGCTCATTATGCTGCCAGGTTGCCTCTCTTTTTCCATGGGAAAGCAAGCGGTTCAGATACTCCAGTTGCTTGCACTAAGGACCTGCCATGTGCAACACAAAAGCCTGGCTAAGTAGCTCCTGGATTAAATCCTCCAGGAGACAGTAGATATCCTACTCACAGTCCTTACTGAAAATGATGCTTAAGTTTTTCACTGGTGCAGCTTAGGTTTGTTATCTTTGTGTCATCTACAGGAGATAATATCTGCATTAGTTATTTGGTGGGTGCTAAGCATACTTTAAATACTCAACAATTATCAATAATACCTTAAACAGTGGTATTTTTGAGAAGTAGTGCTCAGTGGTTTGCTACCACAGCTACCAATTCCTTATACAGGAAAATCTGCAGATATTGGACTAAAAATTTTTCAAAAAATTAAAAGTGGCTTTCAGTTTTTTCTCTTCAGCTTCAAGACCATGTTTGGCAGTAATTGGGAGTTAATCAGCAGTTAATTGACCTCACAGGCTGGTGACTTACAAACTAACCCTCTCATTTGTGGCAGCCTTCTGAATGAACTTACACATGATCACAAGCACAAAAGTAGAAGCATCCAATGTAGCCTTCCCCCACCTGAAGAACACTATGGCCCATAACTTTTTCATAGCTGTTCATAAATCTTAATCCTCTCTCAGCCACTGTGACTTAATCCCACCCATAAAAACAGCCATTTTAAAGAAACAAATAAAAGCCGAAAGCACAGGAGCTCAGAGCTCAGTTTTCAAAGATGATTAAATATCTGAGATGGCCCCAGATATTAGATAAGATTTCCAGAAGATCTAAGGTATCCTGCTCCCGTCAGTTTTGATCCAAGTTCCCTTCAGAGGGGGTTTATCTCACTTAGCAGTAGTTGCCTGAAAATTAAGTTTAGGCTCTCCCAGCAGCAAATGGAGAATTTCCATCCCAAATTACTTCCAGTTCAGGACAGTTTAAGGTCAACATCAATAACAGTTTTTCTCTCTGTGAACAACCAAAGATATTCTGCTGATTCAGTTGGACTAAATATCTATTTTTTTAAATAGGTAAAACTAGGTGAAATAAATCCCTCCCTCAACGACTCAGGCTGTAGTTTTGAAGAGATGGAGATCCACCTCTGCATGGAGTTCTACCAGCCTCCCTGGTTCCATCCCCATGAAATGCATTGCAGACCTGCAACCCTAATTTGCAGGTTTCCTTATTCCACCGCTGTATGACCTACAAGGCTCATGCTTGTCCTCAGAAAAGCATTGTACTACCATTACCTGCAATTCAGTGGGACTGAATTGTTTGCCCTGTTGGCATCATCAAGCACCGTGTTGCTTCCTCAATGGAGCAGGATTTCACCTCTCCGTTGTGTGCGTGTTGTGAAACGCATTCAGAATTCTTCAGCAAAATCAATCTTTCACGTTCATCTGAAGGATTTTGCAGCGCTGCCATTTTGTAGCCTTCCCCAGGCAATTTTTACGTTCTGAGATGGTGGATAACAGACCTCCATATCATCGGATGTACTGTCAGAACAGGCACTACTTGGTGTCTGTGCTGGTTGTGTCTGCAAAGACGGTGAATGGAGTACACATGCAAGGACAATTTTTAAGTGTAGATATATACTCACGCACAGACGTAAACACGCACGCTATTGCTGCAAGCAGTTAGAGGGAGTAGGATGTATAGCAAATATATATATATCCTTCAGGGAAGGACGATGCTTTGTTCCATTATTGAACTGATAAAGGGTGGTTTATATTTGGGGCTTGGCTAGCGGTATTGTTTTCGTAGTTGGGAATGTAGGAGGAACTGAAAGTATTGTAATGATAGTCTACAGTAACAAGCAACATAATACTTATATAATGAATATATACTTTATGCAGACAAGAGGTACCCAGAATTCTTAGAGGAGTTTCTTAGGAAGTATTTTCTATCATTTTAATAATCAAAATAAGTATTAGGTAAATAATATTCCAAACAAAATTACACACCCACATACCTCCGTGCAGGACCAGGTGGCAGAAAAGCCTGTTTAGGCACTCAGTGGTTTTCATCTCTTCTGTCACCCCATTGTGCATTCCCTCAGATTAATTTTCCAAGGATATTTCAGTACCTAAAGACATATATTATTCTGTAATCTAAATGGGCCTCTTCTTTTGATGTTTATATGTATCCATGGATGTGCGTTGTTAAGACACAGTATCTGGAAATGTTTATTCAGTGCCTTACACGTACGCCACTATTAAAGCAAGGCTCCCTTCATCTAGGGAATAAGGCTGCTACGGAGAAGACTGTGAAAACTGGGTCTGAACTGTTTGCTTATTCATTTTACCACAGAAGTCATTGTATGGTCCACAGTCTGTTATTGCCTTTGGACTATACTCAGACTTTAGTTTGACTTGAAAATGTGGTTGCAGCAGGACCAGAATTTGGTGTCCCCCTGGTTTCTTCAGCAAGAAGTGGGAGCTGGTCACTTAGGTCTCCCCTGTGGTGTGCTGCCTACAAGGCACAAATGGTTTTGGAGTATCGGTGCTTAAAAAAGACAAGCTCAAGAGCCTGGCAAGGAAAACAATATACCAAGGAGAGATCTTGGATGAATAATGGCTTGAACAGGTCTGTGGAAGAGAGGCAGGCAACAGTCAGGCGGGGGAAGGTTAGCATGAGTGATCTGAGTGCCTGAAGTCACTGCTCTGCCCTCCTAGCGAAAGTCACTGCCTGCCGTTAGTCGCACTCGGACTCCCCTGCGCTCACCTTGACGAACAGGTTGTATAGGACAAGAAGAAGCCTGGATTCCCACACATTTTTAAGCCTATGTCCCCCATGGTTACCCACTCAGGTTTTGCCTCCATGTTACCTTCAATTCCCTGACTCCTGCATCTCTTGATGATGTATAATGCTCCACCTTGCCTTTGCTCTCTCCCACAAAATTTTCGACTGCTTTTAAAGCCCCTACAAGACTGCTGGCTGAGCAAGGGCAGCATGCCTCCATGGCTAGCAAGCACATGCTCATCATCCAGCTCTTCGCCTCCTCAGACTGCCAAACTGGTGCTTCAGTTTCCTTCTGCAGGACAGCAATAGGATGCAACACTCCTGCCTAAGCACCACAGCTTCTTACATATCCCAGAACTTGTCTAGAAACTTCTCGGAGTTTTCTCGGAGACCTTTGCTTTGCTGTTAAAATTGGTTGAAATTGGACAGCTGTTTGAAACACCAATGGGAGATTAACATCAGGGCAGACAGGCAAAAAGGCAATTCAATCCTATGAGAAAATCATAAAGAAGAGAGTAAGGTTGTCTTTTTTCTACCTTCAGACTGCTGGAAGGCACAGTCTCTTTCTCCTAGAAGAGACTGCGACCACCATAATCCTTGTCCCCACCACTTTTGGAGGGGCTGGCTGCACCTCTCTGGTCTCCCTTGCCACTTCTTTATATCTAACGGAGAAAGAGGAAAGCTATAGTGTTTCTGCGAATCTCAGCCATATGAATCAACAGTTCTGAAGACACTTGTGGGATTTATCCGCCCTTCCTGAAGTCAGATATCTCAGCCCCAGCTTGGCTCCTCTTACTGTCAGTGGAAACCACAAGTAGGTACTGCCCAAAGGGTCGTTCACTTGCTGATGATAGGACCAGGTGAAATTGCCTTTTGGCAGTATCCGTTTATCTCTATTAACAACAAAGGGAGCCAAGAGTGACTAGTTCAGATTTAGTTATCCAGCTGTTGGATGCCTTGGTTAGGCAGATGAATTCCACCTTTAAGGTTGTTTCAAATTATCTTGTAAGCATATGCAGTAGATACATAACATACCAGATATCTATAGCAGTGCATAGGTCAATGCTAAATATCTTGCTTTTTTGCCAAGGCTGCACGGAAAGTTTTGTGTCAAACGGTGTGGGATAATGACACTTGATGTGCGGTGTGAAATTTGCAGTGTATTTCTTCCATCTGATAGAGGCAGAAAGAGTCTCTCTGTGAAGATTTGTAGTCTGGCAAATGCTTATCCAAGTATCAAAGAACAGTTATGATCTGTCCTACAGGGTCCCCAAATCACATCTAAAAGCAGGCTGTATTAACCCCAGTCTCTTGTAGGAAGGACTTACAATCATGGCCCCCAGGTTTCCAGTGGAGAGTTTGGGACGTTGGGATGCAGCTCACATGTGGTGGCTCTGGCAATTTCTCCCATATTTCTCCAGCATTTGCATCTCAGCTCCCTGCGTGGGTGATATATGGTCCACCTTGGGCGCCAAAGTTGGTCTCTCTACCCCACCATCCCAAACCACAAACAATAACATTTCTGCTATTTCCTGCCCCCCGTGTTCCTCAAGAGGTCAGAGTTTGTCAGGAATTCCTAAACAGCGTCCAGTGGCACAACTGGCAGTTTTGCCTGAGTACAAACTGGGGGTTAAAGTTTCTAAATGTGGTTTAAAGTAGCTTCCCTCAGCAAGGGTCAGATCTTGAGGGCTTCCTTGTAGCTTGCATATTGCTGAGGGTCAAACTGTAGCTTCATGTCTAGGATGGTTTGCACGAGAGAGAGAAAACACTAAGGTGGCAGGAGTATCTCCACTTAATTGAGAAGGGCATTGTTGCCTTCCTCAGTATAATATCAGGTTAGGACTGTGATTTGAACAACATTTCCATAATGACAAAAACCTTCCCATAAATTCACTTAGAGCAGCAAAAATGACCTGGCAAGATACAGCCAGATACTAATAATGGCAACCTTATTTTGTTGCAGTCTCCTGCCAATACCCACATGATGTGATTTTCTTGCAGTAAAAACACAATAAGCAAAGTGGAGGAGACATTTTTCTATGGTATTTACTATGAAAAATTAAAGCCAATTAATTTGTCTACCACCCAGGTTTGTGTGGCCACTCCCTGTGCAAAACCTCATGTTTAAAAAGGAAACAAATGAAAGTCAGTCTCAGCTAAATAATTTAAGTTAAAACTGCAGGGCGGCTTGCCGTATGTGAAGTTGCTGAGAAGAAATGCTATTTAGAGCAGGAAATTGGTGATTCATAACTGACATTAACTCAAGTTACCCTCCAATGTGCATGCTGTACTTCATGTGAAATTATTACAAGCAAAGAAAGGCCATTCCCTTGAGCAAGTTCAAGTTAATGTTTAGGAAACCATTTCAGTTATTATTAGGACAAAAGTCATTATGGTGGAATGGTCAGATGCTCAGACTGCGCCCTCAGCTGCAAAACCTGTGCATTTTAATACTTCTTTGCAGGTAGCTCTTCAGACATATGGTCATTTTGGCCAATTCACTGAAATCCCGGCTTCACAAATGTCCCCAGTCAAAACTTCTACCTACTAAACAGGGCCAGAAACAAGTCCTTTTTTGGCACTCCCTGTGGGCAGCTTTCTAATTGCACCAAAATCCACGCTAGTCTCTAGTTTTACACACACACAAGTGCCTTTGAGCTCAGATGAGCTCCTGGAGCCCCAACAGTTGGTGGGAGCAGAGCCACAAGGGATATGTCCGTACACAGCTGCATGCAGACCCCGGCTTCAACGCAATATATGCCTATGCTGGCAGATGCCAAAACTGCAGAAGGCAGCTTGCTGCAATTCAGACCATAGAAGGAGACAGCCCAGGGGCTGGATCCTCACCTGATGGGAGCCAGCAATGTTCTGTGGCTTTTGGTGCAACCTGTGACCTTGCACTAGGTGCAAATGTGGTGCCACCACTGCCTGGTCCTTGACAGCTGGATGCTGTGCCTTCTGGTCTCCACAGAAGAGGTGAAGCTCACTGAACTTCCTTAGAGTACTGCAGTTTATTCAGTCCAAATGAACATATGAACTTAATTATTCCACCATAGTATAAGCTTAGAATAAGGAATTAAATAGATCTTGTTATGGATTTTGATGTGAGCGAAGTTTTGGCATCTTATGCAATTTTTTATGATTTTTTTTTTTCAAATAAAAGCAAGAACATCTTTCTGATATAGGATATGCCTCAAACTGCAAGTGTAAATCAGGGGCAGACTTCAGGTACAGAAAGAGAGTAAAGACTCATATGGTTATACATCTAAGCACCTTTGAACTTGAGAAAAGCACTTTAAACCACTGCCTCATTACTACCTTTAGAAAGGAGCGATTCGGATTCCTCTCTACAAGGAGAGATGCTCTGCAGGCCTGGCGCTGTGCGCGACCAAGGGCCCCATAAGAAAAGCCAGCCACTCTCCACAGCTGGTCAAGCTCCTGGGGCCGGGCTGACTGCAGAGGGATGTCCAGGGGACAGAGGGGTGACGGTCACGGAAAGCCAAGGGGTTCACCGTCCTCCTTGGCCCCGGCTTGGGCTGTGATGAGCGAGACCACAGAGGGGCTTTTTGGGTAGCAAGGACAGCAGCGCACAGCCTCGGGAGCAAAACAAATGAAGAAAGCGTTCTTTGTGTAAGACCAGAGGTGGCAAAAGACTTGACAGAGCTGAAACACGCTGGAGCTGGAGAGGACGCCAGAAGAGGGTATAAACTGTGGTGTGCTGAGAGTGAGCACAGTAAGGGTAAGAGAGGTTGCCAGCAAAAGGCAGGAGAGGCAGGAGAAAGAGCCATTCCTTGATGTTTCCAAATAATTTTCAGTTCTGCCGGGCAAAGAAACCATTGCAGAAATGTGAGTTCTGTACTTCATCTAAAAGCTAAAAAGATAAATAAGAGGTTTTCAAATAGAGGGTACAAAAAGGAAAGTTTGCCCTCACGTGGCAGAGCCAAAGCTACAGCTTTAGGAGCTTCAGGAACGGGCCCTGGCAAGAGCCTCCCGTGCAATTGCTGCCTGAGGCAGAGCCTGGAGGCTACCGCAGGAAGCAGAATTAACTCTGGAGAAAGGAATTAGGATTTGCCGAGTGAAGGATGTCAACCAGAACAGAGTGAGGCTGGTGAAAGGATGGGCAGAGACTCCGAAACACCTCAGAAAAGAGCCCTGAAATGGAAGGGCAAGCCGAGTCTGCTGTGCTGGGAGACACTGAAAGACCACATATGATGCACATGCCTTGGCAAGCTGCAGCTACACCCAGCATTTGGGAAAAGATGCAAAAATCGCACAGATTACGTTGTCTGAGAAAGAACAAACATGAACCTATGGTGCACAGCATGGGCGAGGAGGATGGCAACTGCACCATTAGAGGGAAGGGGCTTATTCACAGAAGCCATGAAAAATGCTGTGGCAGAAGATAAAAGGACAACCAGACCGTAGGCAAATGGCAATAATCAATTTTCGGCTGGACAGAGCTGCACAGGCTGATAAGGTGTCTGACAGGGTTACGAGCACTGAAAGAAAAGCTACAGGCAGCGTAAGGTAAGAAAAGAAAGGGCTCAGAAGGGCTATTCCCCACTGAAGGAGATAAAGGCATGTGCAAATGAAAGAGAGAGTTCATGATAGTGTCAGGGATTTTTAAAATGTCACATCCTTGATCTCATCCCCAGGGCGAACGCACTGGCATCAAAACAATAGCGGAAAAGGCTGAGGGACTGCAGGGAGTAGAGACGGTCTCTGCAAACTACAGAAGAGAGCACAAAAGCACCTCATCCTCCCCGTCCCCGCGGCAGGGGGGTGGCTGGGGCCTCTCGCCCCCAGCCCGCGGTGAGGGCTGCGAGCGCACTGCCCTGGGAGACAGCGGTCCAGGGGGAAACTCAGCCCTGCAGCGGCTCCGCATCCGTCCGCGGGAGGAAATGTCACTTCCTTAACAAGTACGGCAAATGAACGTGTACAGTACGTGTACAGAGCACGTTTTCCTCTCCTCCCAGAGGGGAATGGCTTTTAGGAGACGGTTGATGTCACACGCTACACCTGACACACCAGGCAGTGCTCTTGGGCGGGAGCTGGTATCGAAACAGAGAGCGCATTCAGCACCCTCATTTCAGAGATGTCCTTGCCTCACTGCCGTCGGGGCAGTGCTCAAAACTGAGGTGTTTCTCAGGAAAAGAAACCTCTCAAGGAAAGCCGCCTTTTGACTGCATAAAACTTCCTGGTCTCCATACACAATCTTGTTGTCTAAAGGGGAGAAAATCTACAGATCTGAGCTCCGGAAACGGCTCAGCCTGCTGGGGCTGCAGCAAAGCTAACAATGACGGCCAACTCCATCGCATGCCTGGCAGGGGGAATAGCAGAGCGAGGGTGCAGGCAGATCTGGTAGGGCTGAAATCATTACTGATACATCTATCCCAACAGACAAGGAAAGGACGCAAAGTATCCTTGGGATGGTGACCTGTATGGAGAACCTACCCGCAGCACCAGCGAGCTGGCAAGGCTCATGGGCAGCTCTAGACAGTGCTCACAGTGCGTAAATTTTAATAAAAACTTTGTGAAAGAGGAAGAAACCTTTACAGAATCCTTGATCCTGCACTGCTGTGAGAGTAAGCTTAAAATTAAATTTCTCATAGACACCTCCAAGCAAAGAATGAGTGAATCCCATGCCTGGAGACCAGCATTTTGTGTGTCATGCACAAGGTGCCGGTCCATGGCCCCAGGCGTGAAGGAGAAAGCAGATCTGGATGCCATCGCATAGAGTGCAGACTGTGATTGCCAAAGGCGCTGCCCAGGCTGTCGCCCCACAGACGGTGGTTCTGGCTGTTGGCCAGGATGAAGGGACTGGGTTTTCCCAGTAAGCATTAAAGGGAAAATTTTTAGTCCTAAAAGAAATCTTTGAAGGTTGAAGGACCCAGGAAGGGCAGTAAGGGTCTGGGCATGTTGCTAACTAGAAGAGGTTGATGCAGCAAGCTCAGGTGTGGTTTCCAGCTGGTCCACACTGCATAAGTGTTAGCCTGCTCCTTGGTTCTCTTCTGGGCCACCCCAGCTGGCTGCCTCCAAGACGAACCTCACAGAGAAGGAAATAGGACTTACCGATGTTTCTGTGAGCCTGTGGCCTTGGGGCTGAGACTCAGAAACCGTAGTTGAAAACCCTTGGAAAATAGGCGGAAACATTTGGGGTTTGCCACAGACATCGTACCTGATTAGTACATTGCCTATATGGCATTAACCTCTGTGTTGTTGATTCCTCCTTGTTACGTTTATTGTTTAAAGTGGTAGGAAAGAAAGAGGAAACTTGTTTTAGACGCTCTTGTAAGAGCCAGCTGGAATTCTGGTTGTGAGTTGCAGACTTCCTTGCTGGGCTACGCTGATCACTTACAACTCAGCCACTGCATGAACGAATAAATGAATGAATGAACAAATTAATTACACAGGTCTTTGCCACGTTCCCTTGTTTCTGAGCTGCACAGATTTGGCTGTGACTGCCCAAAGCTCTGCACTGTGGACTGGCTTAGTCAGAACTGGTCTAAAGCTTGTAAAAGCTCTGGTTATTCACCCCCTCCTCAACTGTGCCTTCACAGTTCCCTTGGCTGCACTGAGACCCTGGGTAGCTACAACCTGTGCAAGATTAGGCTGGGGTTGCAATCTTCTACCAGCCTGTAACATCCCTTTGCAATGACTGTAAGAGATGCTGTGGAACTGGAGTGCCTCAAACTGCCAAGCTCACCCCTTCTGTTTCAAAAGACTAGTCTGGAAAGTAAAGTGGCAAGGCTGTAGCCCTAGTTTGCAAAATATGAGGGCTTGCATTAATTTCATCAGTGAGACTCCTAAATTTACACCAGCTCTAAACCGACCCTTCCAGTTACACAGTGATAGTATATAATATGGTATTTTCAATACTTATTGATCTAATAAATCCAATGAGTGGGATGGAGCAGTTGTATTGTTTCAATGCTTAAAACATAGCACTGTAGGATGCTGATTTCTCATGGTAAGTTTGGGAAGGAATCATGGCTGTGCTCTAGCCTTTCTAAAACAAATCCAGAGTCTGGGGACATGGCAGTTGCAGTTTATTGCAGTGTTGTTCAGCACAGAAAAGGGATGGTCAGTCCGTAGGAATTGTTGCCATTTTGTTCTTTTGCAGTTGTTGTTCCGGCTTAAAGCAGGAGGCCTCCAAAGTTAGTTGTCAAAAGAGAGTTACGCTCATAACCAGCAAGACTGATTTAGTGATGCTGAACTGTGTACAACGCAATATGGTCTAGGCGCAGCAGCCACAGAGCAGACTGTTAGTGCAATGGAGGCACTGTGAACTGTGCACGCGACTCCTGCACCTCGGCCTCTGGTACCACCACTGCATTCACTGTGCGTGCCTGAGCTGCCCATCCCTGGATCTGTCATCTGCAAATAGTCATGCAAACTCATGCGTGTAGAGAAGTAGGTCGGCCCATTCAACTCTCCGGAGGACCAGGGGCTACAGTGTAGACAAGACCGGCATTTTTGGTACTATGTCTTCTAAAGCTGCTTACGGCACAGTTAGATAACATGGCAGGAGAAATACCCAGCCCATACATCCAAACCTCTCACCTCTTGACACCGGGGGTGAATTGCAGCTCCCAGATCTCCCACAGGAGTGAAAAGTCATGGTGACAATCCTCTCAGAAAGCGCTGTGGTGCCAGAGCCCTCGGGCAGGAGTGCTTTGCCATCATGGCAGGGCAGCACGGGCACCCGCCCCGGCTATGGAGGGCTCTGAACCGCGAGGCTGCTCCCAGGACCAGGCTGCACCACGAGCTTGGCTGCTCCTCACCACCAGCATCCGCTGCTGGCCACCGTTGGAGACAGGGTGCTGGCTGGGTGGACCTCTGCCTGGTGCAGTGCAGCGGTGCTTAGGGTTTTATGATCGGTGTGGTAAGATATGTTATAGCATGGCACAGCATGGCTCAATAGTTTGCTGAATTAAGTGACTCAAAAGATGAAGTCCAAATGAAATGGTTTTGCTTCTTCAGAACTTCTCAAAATTATTAAAATCAAGCCTTCTGATAAAGAAAAGCAATATCATGGTTTGTTGATTTTGTTTTTCTGGGGATTTGGGTTGTGGTTTTTTTCTGAGATTGTTACATTTTCACAGAACATTTCATTTGCATTTATGCTGTACTTTCCTGGAGAAAAACGATGCTGTTAGAAAACAGAAATTATCTCTTCTGGAGTTTTATAATAGTAAAATTACATTTCAGATTCTCTGTAGTTGTAAATCAAATCCATTTATTTCAATGGCCTAGTCTACAGAGCTCGAGAGGCCAGCTCTATCTATCCAGTTTGTAATGAACTGAAGAACATCTTTGTTCAGCACAGCAGTCTCAGACTGCTCAGAACACTCAAGCATTGATGTCTCTATATAAGCAGTTTCTTTAATTACCATTGCCAATTCTGATTTTCCAGGTGAAGGCAGCCACCTTGCTAAAACGCTGAAATCATTTATCACCTGTCATGAAGGAGAGAGTTTGTTGGCATCCTCCTGTGCAGGGAGACATGCTTTGATCCCAAAGTATTCCATCTATGGTATAGTAAGACAAAGCACCACCTGCTATGAAGTTTTGAAGACTATATAAAATTTAATTTATGTACATTACCATCTTGTCTGACATAGGAGCATCACAGAAAAGAACAAGAAGAAAAAAAATTTGTAACTGTTTTGTGGCAGGCACAAATTTATCTAATTTATGACAGAGAGCTAATAAGATAGTTTCTCTTCCAAATAAACAACTCCTCCCAGGAGCTGTGCAGTGACTTCATTTATATGGCCTTAAATGAAAAGATCGTCTGTAGTCACAAGTCAACATAATGCTACCAAATCAAAACCACAAAGATCCAGAAGATCTGATAAACCTGTCTGGTAATTCTCATGTGTACAAAGAACCAGAAATTTAAAAATAAGAACTAAACCCACCAGTCAACAGCTGATTCATTTGCAGATCTTCAGCTGGTAAAGCTCCATCAGCAGCAATACCCCACCACCGCCCCAGATGCACAGGAACGGGCAGGAGCATCGTCTGGAGAGACAAGCTATAGTGCTCACTAACACACATCACCATGTCCAAGTCCCTCTGATGCTCCAGAGTTGCCATCCAACTGGTGGTGGGTCCCAAAAGCAAACCAAAATCCTGCTGTTCATTAGCAGTTTCTAGATGGGCAGGGGCCATATTAAAAAAGGGGCAGAGAAAAAAAAAAGTGGTTGGTGCCAGAGGAAGCCGGTGAAACGGGCTTGGGTTTGGGGGCTGCGGTGGCAGGGACGGGGCAGTCCCAGCAGCACTTCACAGCCACTGTGCTGTGTTGGTCTGGGTACAACCCCTCATGGCACCCAGAGCATCAGGATCCTGCACTTCCACTCCTTTATAAACACAGTACTTCTGTAGGGCAGGGTTTTTCAGGCACAGACCAAAGACATATTAATTGCAATGACTTGGGGTATTCCCTTGTCATCCCTGCTGTGTCCCTTGAATTGTTTGGCTTTATAGCCAGGGTTAGGGGGTGAAGGTCCCTGATAAATAACAAATTCCTACTTGGCATCGTGCATGCTGCAACACTCAAAGGTAAGACACAGGAGGGGCTTGTGAATCTCATTTGAAAGTTTTCATTCTTGTCTTCAATTCACGCAAAGGCGGGGGATGAACAACCCCTTCAGCCCTTGTGCGGGAAAGGCTGGCTGAAGAATGGTCTGGCATCGTGCTTCACCCATATGAAGAAGCGGGTGTCTGGCAGGGTCAGTTGGGAGCATTGCTGCCCCAAAACTTACCTCCCAGCTTCAACCTTTGTGCCCAGTGTCCTTCCCAGGGACACGCAGTGAGGCACCACCACCCGCAAAGCAATGGGGTGATTTTGGCATCTGGGAACTGAAACCACGTGTGAGAAAGGAAAACGCGCGGAGATGGTTGGAGCAGCTCGGACTTGTGTTAGGCAACAACAAACAGGCTTTCTCAGGAGGGCATTTGTCCCACAGCCCAGGAAGGGAGGTGAGAAAAGGGCCTATGCCGCTTCCCAACGCATGCATGGGATGCCTGCACCATCCAGCCTCTCGCTGGGCACCAAACGCCAGGGACCAGAAAGTGCCTGCCTTCAGGCGCTATGGGGTCCGGCCATTTTGAAACAGCAGGTAATTCATATATAGGTCTGGAAAGGTGGGTGCAGGGTTGGAAGTTTTCGGGAATCATTGCAAGACTTTTTTTTAACTAGGTCCATCTGTATTACCATATCTCTCCTTTTCCCAAAACAAGCTAGAGCCTTTAGATCAAATACAGGCATGGCATAACTTTTTTTTCCTCCTTTGAGGCGTGACTGCAGAGGCTGTACACACAGATCAATGCAATGTACAGTTCTCATTTAGATTCAAGTACAGTGCCAGTAACTGTTAGCAAGGGTTACTCAACCCTGCAAAGTCTACTTTTTTTCTTGTTTGCTTTCCAGATGAAGACTGTTTCAGTCCCTTTTTTGATGGGGAAAACCAACTATCTATTGCTCTTTTCTCATTTTTTTTTCTCCCCTCAATAGTGAACCCCAGACTTAATGCAAGGATTTCAAAGAAAGCCAGTGATTCTTTCATGTTAAGAATTTTTCCAGACATTAAACATGTTTAAATGTCATCTTCCATTTTCTGTTATGTCCTTATAAATTAAGTTATTCAAATACTGTTCTGCAAATTTGCTCTCAAGAAAAAAATTCCAAGCTGGTGTATTTCCTTTGCCCCATTTCTTGCTTTCTATTAAAGTTTGAAATTTGTTGTTAGAGCTCCCTGGAACAGGAACAAAAATGGTTCAACTTATTGCTGGGTCAGAGAGCAAAGTGTTTGGTGGGAAAAAGGGCGGGGAGATAATAAGAGCAAACAAGGCAAAAAAGGCTAGTACTTACTGAATCTCTGACTTTCAAGTGTCCAACTTACAACTGGTATTGCCAGCCAAGCCCGACGTTTCTACATTTTCTTTTGACATTTGAAGATTAAGTAAACCATGTTTACGTGCGATAGTACCAGCAGACACTCGACTCCGGTCTCTCCCCACCTCTTCAGGACTTGTCGCCAAAGTGATACCATGGAAACAGCATCGCGGAGATGGAAACGAATATGCGCCCGTGCAGGAGACCACCGCTATTAACTATTCTCCTGATTTAAGGGAGCATTGATATAATCTGCAGCCCTGCTGCCCTTCTGTACCGAGCAGTTGCTATAGGTCTGCACGCATGGGCAAACCTACCTGATAGACGTGTGCTTGCTATCTCTAGATTTGTGTTTTACTTGCCCCTTAAATTTTAGTACGGATACAATTAAGGATACCAGTTAATGGCTGCTGTTTCTTTTATGAAGTGAACATGAAGCAATTGACTGTAAGTATCGAGTCCATAGTGCTTTATTGAGGTGTGATTAGAAAAACACTAGAAGTCTACTTAAAGGTACTCCACTTTCTAAAGGTTTCTGGAACCTATCTGAGATTGGCTTGCAAAAGCAACGTATTGACATTGCCTTCATTTATCATTTACCTTTTGATCCTGCTTTTTGTGGCTACAAGTTCATTTCAGCAACTTTGCTTGATGGTACATGAGAACAACCTCAAGGCTTTCTTTTTCTTGCAGATTCCCACCCTATATGGCAAATGAAAACAGATACATGCCAGATGTGGACGGAGGGAGGAACGGGAGGGAGGCAGGGATGGAGGGAGGAAGGAAGGAAGGAAGGAAGAGAAGGAAGGAGGGAAGAAAGAAAGGAAGAAAGAGAAAGAAAGAAGGAAAAGGAAAGAGGGAGAGGAATAGAAAGAAAGAAAATGAAGAAAGTGCAAGCTTTTTTATAACCTTGATTTAACATCCAGTCTGAGCCAAACCTGTTTTACAGAATATGTTTCCTTGGGGGTTTATAATGCAACTACTACAGAGAAACCAGCATGATCTGACACAGCATGAACTATTCAGCAGCCTGCTAAAAATACAAATAGCTTGCAATGACAGGAGAATCAAACTGTAACTGCCTGGAATGTGAGATTATAAAATGTGAGATTATAAAATACCACGATCCAGATTGAAATTCAATGTATTTGTTGAAGTTGTCAGCAAAGGCACACAGACTATTGGAAAATAGTACATTCCCTACAGTTGCTAAGAGCGGCCTGTGGACAAGGCAAGAAGTTGCAAGTTTAAAAAAAAAAATAAACAAAAAAAGGGCTTCCAATATCAATCCAAAGTATTAAAAAATGGAAAATGTAATGGGAAGCAAGTAGTGAAAAGCCAGCCCTGGAGGGGTGAACAAAGGCAACTGTAGCCTGTAACACTGATGTCTCAAAGGCAAAAGGCACATTACCCTTATCCAGAGGGGTCTTCAGAAGGTACTTTGCTGTAAGGCAATGCCCTTGCAACGTCTGTGCTGCCTAGGGATTGCAGTATTTAAAGGGATTTGTTATCAGAAACTCTTGGATTAGGTAATTTTACATGCACCAAGTTAAATATCAAAGAGAGAACTAGCCAGACTGCCAGGCTAGCCACTAGTGTTAGTGAAGGTAAGTAATAGCATGAAAGTATCCCTATTCAGGTAAGCAGTTAAATAAATGTTTAGACTGAGCACGTGACTTAAGCATTTACTTAAGTGATTTAATACACTGAGGCCAGATTAATGACATTCAACTGCTGTTCATCCCACCACACAAAAGCATCCTCCATAGCACAGATATGAAAGCAAATAAGATAAAAGGAAAGATGAAGTAAGAGAAGAGGTGCTACTTACCTGTGCTATGCATTTTGTCTTTTTTATGGAGCCGTTTGTAACCGTTGCTAAGCATGGTTTGTATTACGGCTGGATCACAAATGACACCTACCATGCAGCTGTTTACATCTGCCTCACAGGTGTTTGACTGGTGTTTGCCAGGAGCAGATGGATGCCTTAGAGGGACCTTTCAGGACTGAGACGCAGAGCCAGAGAGGAGGAAAGGGAGAGGGTCTTTACTGTTCCCTACCTCTGTTACCGCCCTGTGAAGCCTCCTGTTATGAAATACAAGTCAACTTGAACAGAAATACGGGTTGGAAAACTCTCCTGATTTTCCTCTAAGGGAGTGAAAAGTGCGGTAGTGAATACACGCAGGAGTACAGGGCAAGTTGACTAGAGAAAAGAGAGCATTAACAATATTGTTAATGGCATGGCAATGCCGGAGAGCATGGCAATTCAGGTAAAGCCTCCAGCAACGGGAACTCAAAGTACAGCCTTTGGCTGCGCTGGGATTGCAGTGTGTCCCCTGCCCCAGGGGCCAGAAATGGGTGCATTAGACTAAAAAGCTGTCAAATGCTCCCAGGTGCCTGGCAGTGTGATTTTGTACACACAGTAAGGAGCATGGCAACTCCAGATAGCCCCGCTGCTTCCTTCTCTGGGTCTGTAACTGCTCTCCTTTTGCTTCATATCCTGGAGGGTCAATTTTTTAAGTGTATGCTGCTGTTCTCCAAGTCGCTCCTATGGCTGCAATGAAGAAGCAGGAGGAGCCTCCCAATGAATCCAGCACACATTAAAAACCCTCCTGTATGACAAAGAGCTTCGGGCTTCGATTCCCCATAGGGCGAGCAGCCAGCCCCATTTTTGAAAGCCTGTTCGCCATCATCTGTCCAGAGGCCAGATGCCAGGTCTGACACTGGGCAAACCTATCCAAACCTGTCTGGAGAGCAGGACTTTTGCCCACCTGATAATGTGAAGCCGGTGAAAAACATGGGCTGCAAGGAGGATGCACCACCACATCTTGCCTGCATTCTCCCACCCGTCACAGCAGGAGAGAGAGGGAAGCTATGGGGCAGGAGGGTGCAGGAGGCAGGGCAGGAGGAAGGAGCAGGAATTCGCCCCCTGCGCTACCAGCCTGGCACTTTCAGAGCCAAGTACGCCGGGGCTTTGGCAGGGGAGTTCCGTTCGAGAGGAACAATGCAACAGGCACGGATGTAACAAAGAGACCTTTGTGAACGCGACTGGCCTGCAGCACAGGATAAGGACTTCTTTTCAGGCTGGCTGCCTGGAATACTGAAGGAGAACAGCTTCCCAAGTCAGGCTGATATGACTGACAATGCCAGTATATCCCCCTAGCTCCCTGCCGGAGCGACTCCTCAGCCGGGCAGCAACTTCTTCCTCCGCGGGAGGATTTGAGCAGGAACGAGGGGGAGACGCGGGAGGTCAGGCAGGAGGCAGAGCAGGCGGCTCTTTGCATGCGTGCACACGTAGCGCTGGCGGCCGGAGCCCGGCTGCTGGCGGAGGCCGGTCAGCTGCCTGGCTGCGGAGTTTGGGAAGCCCTGCGGCACACAAAGGTTGCACTGAGACGACAATTCTGAATTCAGTGCTTTTGCTCTCCTGAGCCAACAACACACAAAAAAAAAAAAAACCCAGCTCTGGCAGATCTTCTGCTTCCAACTTTCCTGAAGAATTATCACAAGGCAGAGAAACGATCCTCAGCCCTTCCTCACACAGAGAGCTGAGGGTTTTTTTCCGTGGGCTGGGTGACATGAAGCACCCCAAATTACCACCATTCATGCTACCACAGCCAAGCACTGCCTGCACAACAACATCCCCAGTGAGAGCGTTGCAGCCTCTCTTAAGAACCTGCAAAACAAAATGTAGTCACAGATTCCCAACCCAAAGACACCACCAAACTCACCCACTTCAACTCTGACCCCCCCAGTTTTTTTTTCAATAAATTCAGGCCATAGGCACGCAGTTTACCCCAAAATACACCAACTTCTTTATAACCAACTTCACAGAAGATTTTTCTTTTTAAATAACTATGCCACCAAGCCTATGCTTTAACCAACATTCAGAAATAACATGTTCACCACTGGATTGGAAGCCCGTACTTTGTTTTCAATTCCCACCACAAATTCAGTAATCAGCAATGCAATCAAGCTGTCTTTGAAATCTTCTTACAACTCTATCAGCTTCACGGGCACTATCCTTAGAGAAGCGACATACTAAATCTTCCATGCACAGGTATGCCTGCAGATCAACACATGTTTCTCCACCGAGCTTGCAACCATTCAAAACACACTACGTTGCTGTGCCTTAGAGCAGACTCTCCGGGACCACTAGTCACTTGCAGGAGAGCGACGATGGCACTTACCTCATTGGTGTAAGACTGGGTTTTGCCTATCAAAGAAACTGCTCTTACCTTACAGTGAATGAGGAACCAGAAGCTTACTTCAATGCAGAAAAACCAAACTAACTGACTGTCTCTATCCCTCAGTTTTCACATACTAAACCCTAATGTGATCCACATGGAAAGTCAGCAAGCAACCACAACCAGCATTAGAAGACCATATGTTTTGAAAGAAATTTCCCCCCGCATCTAAATTCCTAATTTTTAAATAACCTCCACCCTCAACAAACTCATAATCAGAAGCAAAGCAAAACAAACCGAACCCGCCCTTGACAAATGAGCAGCAACAAGCGGAAAAAAAATCTGTAAGCCCATCTCCACAGCCACTGCCACGACTGACCTCCGAGCAGCCCCACTGCGATCCAGGGAGCCTTCACATGCTCACCATGAAACGTGACACACACTACAGCAGCACACTACAGGACTTACGGAAACTATGCAGTTGGACAACACTTATGTGCTGGAGTGAACTCCGCTGGACAATTAATAAAGGACCGTAGCATCCAGTTACCATGTAGAGAGTATTTTTCACTAAGCGTTCCCTCTGACCTCTCGGGGGGTCGTTCTGAAGGGTGGCTTCTGATCCAACTCCAAAAGCCAACCCTGAAAAGGAAGATGCTTAACTCTACTACAGTAAAAAAAAGTTAGGGACT
Source organism: Mycteria americana (assembly GCF_035582795.1). Lineage (NCBI taxonomy): Eukaryota > Metazoa > Chordata > Aves > Ciconiiformes > Ciconiidae > Mycteria > Mycteria americana. Next base: position 125,967,102 of record NC_134365.1, on the reverse strand, counting down.
CAACAAAGTCTATGTATTTAAGGCATACTTTGATCTTCCTCCTGTCTAGCTGAATGATGCTCATTCCACATGGGCTGCCTGCCAACCTGTTTCCCCCCTGCTTTGCTCTGAAGGAATAAACGTGTTATCACCTTCCCCTTGCTAAAACCCTACCTTGACCCCACAGGCTGTAAGTGCCTTTTTTCTCTCAAGTTGACTGGTCAGCTAGCACAACTGAGTTGAACAAAGAGTTATTGTTTCTAACCTGTATTTTGTCTGGAAGATGCTGCTGCTGCTTTCTGAGTCCTGAGGAAAGAGCTGTGTGTCCACCAATTTTTTTTTCAAATATCCGCTCATCTAATGAAAGATATCACGTCTGTCCATAAGCCTGGTGAAACGCATGTTATTGCACTAACCTTGCACGCACTTGAGCCCTTCACCCCACGACAGGGTATCCGGGGCTACTGTGGGAAGGATGTGCCACAGACCTGTTTCATTGGGCCACAAGGAGCAGAGCCCAGGTGCTTCTCGTGCCCACAGGCCTGCACTCAGTGAGAAATGGAAGACAGTGGCTTAAAGCAGATAGATGTAGCTAGACATCCTGCCCAAAAAAATCTGGAACGGAAAGCAAACTGTGACTCGGAGACCTGGAGCAAAGTCCCTGCTCCCACCCCTTGGTTCACAGGGAAGCTCTGCGCCTCTCCAGGAGCTCGGCTGTCCCGGCTGTGCCTCATGGCACCCACGGCAGTGGTTGCTCTCCCCACCGTGCCTGTCCCGGTGTCGATGCTTCCCATGCAAAGACTGGCTCTGCCCACTCAACGGGCCAGCCACGGCCCCGGGCCTGTGCCAGGAGCACGGCAACCCCGTGCGGCCGAGGCTGCGTGCCCCTTCGGCACAGTCTCGGCTGCAGGAACAGCTTTCCTGAAATGCACATGAGACGCGGTGCTCTGGTTACTTTCAGGAATGTGCCTCTACCAAGGATTAAGTAAAATAAATGTTATCTGGTTTCGTGTCTGTTTTCTTGTTTGCATATGCATACCTGCCTCCAGCCCTGTCCAATGCCTAGACCTGCCAACTGCTCCCAGTTATTAGAGAGCGTCTCAGTTTTACAGGGTCACTCTTCACTTTTCAAGAGCCTTTTCTTTAGAGGATGGCTACATCTGCCCTCCCTAAACTCAGAAATACCACATATAGAGTTACAGATCCCTACAGAGGCACTTCAGAGACCACCCTTGCATTGCAAAGAAGTAATGCTAAAAAAAAGGTCATATCTGAAGAATAATAATGCCTGCAAGACTTCCTTGGGTGCGTTAGTGAGCTAAAGGTGTCCAATAATTTTTCTGTGGGACTTACTTAGCTGCATTCTCCTCTTAGCCATTTCATTCATATTTTTGTTGAGCATATTTTCTTCTCAGTCATAATAGCACAGCTTCACCAAACATTGCTTTTCTAAGTCATTTTTGCTTCATTTCCAAGCTACTGCTTCACAAACTGGTCCAAATTTTCCACTAATTCTCACTGATGCTGCCAGTGGCATCTGCAGAAAGGTGCTGGCCCAGAGTTCAGCCTGTGATCTTTAGCGAACCCAACAGTGCTGATTTTTAGTGGACCACGTTCTTCCTCTTCCCCCACCCAAAACTTGCAGCCATGACATTTCCTGGGCTTCTGCATATGAGGAAACTCCTGTTGGCCTTGAGGGAAGAGACCAGCTCTTGAGCTTGGAGAGATGGGGACCTGCAACATGGCTTCCTTGCCAGCTCGTTTTGGCATGCTGCAAGGAAAGCATGGGGGGCTTGTGCCTCCAAAATGAGGAGTTGTCCTCTTCAGTCTTGTCAGCAGAAAACACTGAGCAGGTGGTGCTATCCCCAACAGATTTCTCCTTACGGCCAAGAGCAAAGACAGGCTTTAAGCTTGAAAGGGCCCACTAGAACAAAGTAGAACAAAGCATCCAGTAGAACAAAGCAGAATTAAACTCTGTCCAACTTTTGCTAGGCAAGAGCAAGCCCATCGCTGTCCTCAGTGGTATAAGTCCTTCCACCCACACAACTGGTTTTAGTTAACTGGGTCCTTGACACTCTCTGGGTTTATGCCAACAGAGAGTTTGGCCCAGAAAGTGCACATTATTGTAAAAATCACAGGCAGTTCTTGAAAAGAGCTGTGGATAGGTTACTTATCTTGGTCATTTCTGAGAAGGGTTCAGAGGCAGCTCCTCTGCTGCCATTGAAAGCTTCAGGGTGGCTGCACCATGCAGGCAAGTACACAAATTTGCACATCACAGCGGGTAGCTTGGAGAAAGCTCCGCAGATCCTTTTTGCACAGGAGGCGTTTGACAGTGCTTGGGGCAGGACATTGTAAGTGATGAATGAAATTGTCTGCCATCGTTTCCCATGGAAAAAGGGGGCGAGGAGACACAGACTACCTCAGTTTCCAGGTCGGACTAGCAGCTACAGCTCATTACTGCCCAGACAACTGACTCATGCAAAAATAACTAGATTGTCACCTTTTGAATATTTATAAACTCTGTGTGTCGGGATCCAGATGAGAACTATGTGGGGAGCCCTGCAAATATGAGACCTAATGAGTGTGCAAAAGCATTTGTTGGCCCCGTCACCGAGCTAGCGATTTTGCCAGCAGCCCAAGCAACAGTGCTTCAGGGTAGATTATTAAAAAAAACTGGTTCTGAACCTTTCAGTTGCACCTGCAGAGGGGCACTTTCCAAATGAGTTGCAGGTGCAAATAAGACCATTTGAATTTCTCTTTACCTGGCTTGCATGACATTGAGGAAGGGGGGCAGCCCTCGGGGATGTTCATGGCAGTTGTGGAGGGTGAGCAGTCCTCAGGATGAGAGCAGTTTGCTCCCCTTTCCTTCCACTCCCTCCACCAGGATGTCTTCATTTCTAGGTGATGTATGTCAAGATCAGCGCAGAGGAGGGGGCAAAACCCTTCCTTGCGAAAAAGCTTGCTTAATGAGCTGTGAGTAGAAGATTTGTACCTGCCAGGGCTGCAAGGTGGAAAAAAAGAAAAGGAAAAAAAAAAAAAAAGATGTCATCCAGTAGATCTTGAGAGCTGTCACCACACCAGCAGCAAGTCACCAGAGCCGTGAGAAACATTTTCAGCCCCAGGACATTTTGCAGGACATTGCCAGGCCAGGCCAGGCACGCTCGCCGCTCTTTGGCCACGCACTCAGAAAAGAAAGGATCCCAGTTTCTGACAAACAAGCCGTGGGCAGGGCGCCAGCCGCCCGTTTTCTGAGCACTGAGAAGGGGGAAAGGCTGCTCCTCAGAGACAGGCTGGTCCCAGGGGTGTGAGCTGGTCACTGGCTTTGGAAAGATTTAACCCTTCCGGGGCTGCTCTTGCAGAGAGTCGCAGGGACAGCGAGTGTGCCCAGGCAGGTACCAAAACTCACCAGAGTGACAAATCCTGGTTTGCACAAGCCAATGAAGCTCACTTTTATCAGTCTTTGCATCAAAGGCCTTTACACAGTAACTTCAGAGCAGACAGACATCTTTTTAATAATTTGCATTATGGTGCCAAATCAAAGACACAACAGCAATTGTACTGTCCCCAGACATTTAGACAAAGGCACTTACCGAATTTCACATGGTGATGTTGCAGTCTCCATAACTCTTATGCAACAGTGTGGGCAATACTGCCCAACAGTGCTTTTTAACATTTCTTATTCCCAAAGCTATGCATCGTCTTGAAAAAAAATTCAAGAGCCAGCTTGTGTAGTGCTGCCAATTTGCTTTTCCTCTGCAGGCAAATGCAATTGATGCTAAACTTCTGATGTTAAAGTCTGTTTTACCCCTCCTAGTTTGTTTGTTTCTCAGATGTGTATGGGCGTGCTTTGATTTTCTTACTTCTTTTATCCATCCACAGACCACCCGTCTGCTGCGTTACAGCCCAGCACAATGTGCGTACCACAGGCTGTACCACACTTTCCTTTCCCTTCCAGAGCCTTAGTGTTACAAAATGCTAAGAGTTAAACTACAGCTTTATGTTAAGAAAGAGTAACTGTAAAATCCTAAGAAACTACCTAGCAGGACAGCTCTAACTGTTATAAAGGTAACAGTAAAAAACAAAGAGGCAAAAAATATTGCCTATTTCCGAGAAAATGCAAAAGAAACTTTTTCTCAAATTACACACCCTTTGTAGCAACTTTGTACACACAGGAGGGGACCGATGCAGTCTCAGAGGATTGCACCGTGGTTTACTAAGGGTATGGAGGGAAATGCATAAGAAACAAGGAAAAATTATTACTGGTCAGTTTGTCAGGTCCTGATAAGGGGTACAAGCCTCACACAGTTGAGGCTCCAGCTATGAAGAAGTAACTTGGATAAAAGTCAATGCTTGATCCTTTGTCGCATCCTACAATTAACCTAGTCCCCTCAGGCTTGCCCAGGTTCCTGACCTTCGTCTGTGCTGTTCCCCAATGCACTCACACCACCTTTTCACGCTGCAGAAAGTCTGCTCAGGGGTAGTCCATCCATTATGGATGATACATGCCTTCCTGCGCTGTGTTTAAGAGCCTTGGCGTTCACTGCTCAGGAAAGCTCGCTACATGACCCCGTGCCCTTCTGCGACTACCCATTAAAACACATATCCTTCACATGCAATTATAAACTTATGTGGCTCCAAAAATAGGCAGCGTCATCTGGTTTGGAGCTGTGAACCTTAAAGCATCGGCTGAGTGAGCAGGGAAAAGACTGTTCTTCTCCATTAATATGAAAAAATAATTTTGAGGGTGGAAGCCTATGCAGAGTAACTTGGCCTAGAGATGCCCATGCTCCACTTTTCTTTTAAAAGCAGATGATTCTGGTTTGAGTGTTGCCAACGCAGCAAATTTGGGAAGAATTAAATACCAACGTGTTGTTTCATCCCCGTTTTTAAGTAGTTGATAGAACAAAATTTCAAATTACTATAGCAACAGGCTTAAACAATACTCTGGAACTTGTCGATATTTATCCCATGATCTAATAGTGGTTTGTTGACTGTGCTACTCTGCAAGGCTACGGCATTAAGTCAGAGCTTTATTCTTTTAGCATATGGTCCCCGGTAAAGAAATTTTCTCTTGCGCTTTGTACTCTGCGCTACAGTTAAGTGCACCAACAGTACGATTCATAAAGAAAGGCATTAGTTACCTGTGATTAAATCCCACAGCCTAGGTATGGATTTAAAATTTATGGAAATAAAATTATAGATGTAAAAATGAGGTTGCATAGATCCAGATGAGTGTTAACGAGTGTGAAGGCCTGCAAGAGTAATGTGTTATTTTACTATTATTATAACATATGTTTATCTTTAAAGAAGGCGTCTGTAAAAGGTATTGCACAGGGATTTAAGTCACGTGGGTAGGTGTAAGTAGCGCAGGATTAGGTGGCTGGGGGACCAGGCTAAGATCAAGGAAATTACATCATTCCCAAATTCAGAAAACTGGGCAGCGAATCTCAAGGGAATGGGGGAGAACTCCACCAGAAGGCGTTTTAGGAGAGGTGAACGCAAGGATGTTGCACTGTATTTTTTTTTGTTATTTTGGAGGAGCTAACTCCCTGTGACGCTTTCCAAAAATACAGCAAAAGACAGCGGTTCTGTTGGTCAGCTCAGGCATCGCTCCCAGACCCGTGTAAGGAGACCTGCCTCTCGTGGGACAAATTCAGCTCCCAGAATTACACAGCAGATTTTGACTTGACTTATCTGCTGCAGCCTTTCTTCCTATGACACCGTCTTTGCCGCGTGTTGGAAAGCAGCAAACTGCTTTTTGGGAGCACGTGGCTGATTGAAAGCTGGCCAGTAAGCGTGTGTAGATCTGCCTACAGGACTGGCCATGTACTCATTGCGTACTGCCGGCACTCCTGCTGGCAATCCCAGGGAGAGTGCTCCCAATAAGCCAGGTGTGAATGAATTTTGAGAGGTGGGATTCACTAACTGAGGGCAAAGCATGGTACCTGGCTTTAGAAAGGAAGAGAAAGACCACCTGGGGAATGATAGAGCAGTCAACTGACGTTTGACACCCTGAAAAATACTCAGCCAAATTATTAGACAATCAGTCTGTGACTCTCAGAGGATAACAACGGGAAGGGAAACAGCCAACGTGGATTTGTGAAGAGCAAATTATGTCAAACCAACTGAATTTCCTTCTCTGGCAGGGTCACAGGGCTGATATGTTGTACAGGGATATGCCGTAGATGTGGTATATCTTGGCTTCCATAAGATTTTCAACAGCATGAGGCTGGAGAGGCCTGAGCAGCACTTTCACAGACAAAACTGGAATTCAAAGCAGTCCCAATAAAATAAAATAAAACGGATCTGAAATCAGCAGGGTGAAACTCAGCGAGACGGACAAGGAGGGTGGCATTCAGGATGGAAAACTCGGGTGCCCATAAGAAGGACAAGCTGGTGAGACGGACTGGGCTGCTGCGCAAACCGGTCCGGGGGTCAGAGCGAAGCGGGGAGCGAGCATGAATCGACAATGTGATACTGTTGGAAAAAAGGCAAATGTCATTCTGGGACATGCCAGCAAGCGCTGTAAACAATTACTCCGCTCTGCTCCACATTGAGGAGCCCTGAGCAGCAGCCCTGTGCCCAGACCTTGGCACCAGGCTCCGCAGAGGATGCAGGCAGATGGGAGAACATAGGAAAGAGGAGCGAGAGGAGCTGCGAGGGACTGAAACGCATGATTTAAGGGGAAAAGATGAAGGAATAACTCGTTTAGGCTAGAAAAAGGGTTCTGCCATAAATAATACTCAGAACAATATTAAATGCTGAAATTCACAGACTTGCTGGCATGGGGTGGCTACGCTGGGGATCTCCGAAAGACTTCAGGCACAGAAGCGAGGAGCTGGTCCAAAATGCTTGAGAATGAGCAGGCTGCCAGGGGCAATGCAGATACACTTGGGCTTGCTTCAGAGCAGGGAATGGTCCCACTGATGTCCCGGGCCACTCGCCCACCCTCCCTTGTCTACAGCTTCACAGTCTCACCCTCTTCTTGACTGAGATCCAAACCCACCAGAGCTACCAGCTTTCATGAAATCCCTGCTCTGAGCTGACACTGCTGGTGAAAGGAGCGAAGGGGACCAAGTCCTGTGCCCTACATTTCAATGTATGACTTTCTTACGCAATGCTGGGTCTCTGAGGGTGCCGTGATGGGCTTTGGGCGTGCAGGGCGGGAAGGACAGGACCCAGCTGTCAGTCTGTCTGCTATATGGCAGGGTGGGCTACAGGGCCTGGGTGGGCATGGAGCAAGCATACTCTACTGCAAAATAAAAGAAGACAACAGCAAATCATTTCTGGCTGTGGAGCAAAGGACTTCTGCGGATGGGTTAGCTCCATAAAAAGAGTGATCAGTCAGCCAAGAAAGGTTGAGCGGGGGGTTACTGCTCTTGTTCAGGACTCTCTTCCTAGGAACAGACACCAGTCTGGAGGGTGAGGACAGGGTACCTTCCCCCCAGCATCAGTGGCTGGGGTTGCCTCTGCCAAGTACCACTCGTTTTAGGGTGGGAGGGTTAGGGGGAGATCACGTGTGTCTCTGGCAGTTGCCAAAATCATGCTTGCTTGCCTTTGGAAAACCAAAATCCCACTTACTTTCCCTGTGCTTCACATGACATGCCACTCTGCCTGAGTCCTTTTTGAAAAATTGCAAAGCGACCATGAAGTTTGTTTACTTTGCTGCTCATGATAAAAAGTGCACAGTATCGCAGTGTGGCTGGGTGCCGCACTGTACAGACCAACATGTCCAGTGATTTTCTTACTCACACACTGCACCTTGGCTGCTTTTATACTGCCCTTCAGTCTTCCCTCACCCATACATTTCTCTCCCTTATTCTTCTTGTGGAAGAAGGTTTTTGATAAAGGATTCAAGACTCCGGCCGCCCTGAGTGGTGAGGGGCCCTAGCCCCCTAGCCCCCTGCAGTGCCATAGGAAGCCCGGCAGGGCTGTGTGGACCATCACGGTCCTGGTGACAGGCTCATGTCCTCACTTGGTGCAATGGTACCCATGGAAAAAAAATAAATCTGTCTTCCCACATCACATTGTCAGGCATAGTCTTCCTCAGCCAGCGTGAAGACTGGAACATGACACGCCAAAATTGTACCTTGAGCCATTTTATACTGTAGTGTGTTACTGTGAAACAGCAAGAGCTTATCCTAATAGTAGCTGCCCCTCTGTCAGTGGTACCCTCTGCATCTGTTTTCTGTACTCTCTGCTTGACTGCTGGCCAGGTCACTGCGACCGGTTCTACTGCTAACGTGCCAGCCACATCGGGCTGCTGGCATTTCAGTAGGACCTGCAGGCAGCCACACAATGCAAATAAATAACAGGAACTGAGCTCCCGCAGGAGCCTAGAATTCTCCGGAACTGAAAAGGATTTCTTTTTTTAATTCGTTTCTGGGTTTTTCATCAACTTGCTGTTTCCAGGCTCATTTTCTGAGTAGCTGTCCTCTATAGTCCAGAATTGGATCATGTCAGTGCCCTCTGACTGCCCTCTGACAGGGGTCCCACCCAAGGCAGGTGTAAACCTTTGCCACCTCCGCAGCACAGCTCATACCAGAATACTCAGGACTTTCCATGAGCCCCCCATGGCCGAGCAGTAAATCTGCAGAACCAAAGACGTGATCTTACCCAGGGTAGAAATGTCTTTCCCATCAATGGACATGATTTAATGCCCGTCTGCTACATTTCTTAAGTTGTGCAAAGCGTCGTATTTTACTGATAACTCATCCTTCTGGGACTGTGCATCCCTTTGGATTCTCTTGGAGGGTTCCCATTCCTACGTGGAGAAGGGTGGAGAGAAGTAATTTCCTCAGTGAACTGAAAGACACCCCCCCTGCCCTCACCCCCATGACTTCTTCCTCGTAGAGAACAAGGAGAGTATACAATCAGGGTTTCTGAGAATGGAAAATAAGCATGTGATAGTGCTTTTAATGTCTGCTGCCTTTCCATGCCCTCCTCTGTGTTTGTTTCCTGGGGCTGTACACAATCTCCAGCAAAGAAAAGATTTTGAGTAACCTGCTGAAAATCCTCCTCCGCTGTGTCCAGGGAGCTAGTCCTGTGGGACAATACCAAGAAACAAAAAGCACTGTGGGCTTCCTAGTCAAAGCAGTACTCTCCAGCTTGAGCACACATATCCATGGATGGTAGAGATCAGAAGAAAAAACAGCCGAGCACCTCAGTTATTCTAATTAACACAAACGCTGACTCTCACAAAGTCCTTATCTCCATTGACTGAGGTGCAACGTCGAGTTCCCCGGGGGTTGGGAGCCTGCACAGCTGCTTTGACAGTCCTGGCAACACCACTGCGTTCATGTTCTGGGTTATGAAACACTGCAGTTGCTCCAGGCTTAGTGGGTTTGCTTTGTTGTTGCATTGCAACCATTGGACTTCATAGTACGCTATACAGAGGAAGCACACAGGGGCCCAATATTCAGCAACTGAGGATCTCACCCCGTGATGTGCATTAATATGCCAGAAAGAAATATGAAGTTGACAGATATATTCATTCCCCATTATATGAGTCTTCTGTTCCCATATTGGCTCTCAAATCCAAGGCTGTCACAGATAGGAAAGCGCTGTCTCTTCAACAGCCATATACATTGCAAATGAAAAAAAAAAGGGAAATGTTACTAAGGTCAACATATGTTTTACCACAGGTCTTTGCAGAGCAAATAACTTAGAATATGTACTGCACATAAAACATTATTACGTAAAATAACATGCGTTATGCATTTTCAATAGCTTTCTACATAACCTCAGGACTGGATGGTAAAAGTCTGTTGTATAACGTGTTTTAGATAAGAGCCCGTTGCGAGATGGAAGATTTCCCACCATTAAAAATGCTAGTTGATTACAACATTCAAGAACTTGTTCACTTGGGGTCCACAAACTTATTCATGCCAGGCAGTCCTAGCAGATTCCACACTTCATGTAGCTGCATGGGAGATGGAGTTGACACTTCAGAGAAAAACCTTCCCCCAAAGAGGCAGCGGAGACCAGCGCCTTCTTTCTTTTTTTCAGTACAATATTACCCTAGAAGGACAAAAAACTAGAGGTCTGCTGTAAGACTGAGAGTTTGTAATAATTTCTTAACAGTTGCATGTCATTAGTGAATAACACTTGCACGTCATTAGTGAATCACACTTGCACAAATTAGAAGCAGGTAACGTCATGACTTCTGGCTGGACAGATGGATGGCATTTATGGCTATAGGTTTTTCCTGGAAAACGCTGACACAGGTCGACAAAAATCAGTTCTAATTTATGTCCAACGTTGCGTAGTTGGATTGGTCAGAAAAATAAGACCTTAAAAAACCCTGACAAAGTGAAAAAACAATTGAATGTTCGTATTTTTAAGATTAAATGCTATGCTTTCGTGACTGAAAACAGGGTTCCAGCTTCACTTAAATACTTGTAATGTTTGATTTCAGGTGCAATAAGCCATTTTGTTCAGCCACAAATGATTTTTTTCACTCTTCATCCAAAACACTTTGAATGTTCTCATTTTGGGGCAACCTGAAACAAACTGCGTTTTAGTTCTTTCAGTACTGCCAATGAACTGAAAAAAAACCCTTATTAGCCAAGCTCTATTGGCAGGTCCCATGTTTTAATCCTTCAAAGCCTCTCTGTTTTCTAGCAATTGTGGGTGTTTCGGGCAGAGCATACGTGTACATTTATCTGTCAAATAAATTCTGGCACAAAGCTTTAGTATGATGGGAAAAGCTTTTTTATTTATGAGAATGAAAAACTGCTTTGCTTTGTTTTGCTTCTTCAGTACCTGACTGAAATGTGGGTAAGACTAACTTAAAGAGGACTTAACAAGGATATTTTATTTTAACCTACGATTATAGTCACTTTAACTAATGACATAGATCAAAGTTTAAAGACGCATTTTCTGTTTCTGTCTGAAAAACAAAAAAAAGTCCTTGTTCTAGAAGTTTTACTGATGTTATGGATTTTTTTGTTTGTCATTTCTTACACCTGCCTGTGTAAGATGGTTTGAGTCCTTAATGGTTACTTCTATAAAGAAGTAGTCATTGAGTTATATGGGTGCTGACAGAAGCCAAAATCAAAACTGTCACCATAACCGGAGACACATTGAATTAATACTGGGATAGCTCTTCAGCAGGGGAGAAATTCTGGCCCAAAGAAGAGCAAACCATCTGACTAAGCATCTCTTCCCTTCCAGCTGCCCCGTGGTCACTCTCTGGTTTTTCTAACGTCACCACTTTCCCAGCTGTCCCATGACTGTAGCATCTTCCAGGAAAGCAAGACATAGGTAATTTTTTAATTCACCAGCCCCAGAAGCCACATGAGAACTGAGGCAGCGCCAAGGCTTTGGGCCCCAAGAAGCTAATAAGCACCAGGCCAGGGCTTTGCTCGCCCAGGGGTTGCATACAGATCAGCTAAAGCTTGTCTTTGCACCTCTGTCTGAGCGAAACAGCAGCCCACGTGTCCCCCGACCTCCCCTGTGCACTGGCAGCGTCACAACGCAGCCCTGCAGCGCGGCCCCTCTCGGTCACCCGTGTCCGAGCTGATGCTCCAAGGAGCAGAGAAGGAAGAGACCAGCGTCGGTGCAGGGTGCTGTAAAACTTGGCCACGCAGAAAAACACCCCTTCATAAACCACAGCGAGGCTGATGTTAAAAGAAGAGACTTGGAGGATGGTTTCTGTGAGAGGGGAGGGTAAAAGAGAAATTAAGTATGGTTCTGTCTCGCTTAACCCTTGACCCCTCCAGAGCATGTACTTTTTGCAGGGTGTTTTGCATGCAAAAACGGAAGGTGAAGGAAGCAGTTTTAAAGCGCTGGTGTCTGGCAGCATCTGTGAGGAGCCTGTCTGTATGGGATGTCCATCCCACCCGGGCAGCTCCGCTGGGAACGTAGATTCATTCACTCATCTCTTTCACTAACAGATAAAAACGAGTGCTGAAAAACATAATGATACCTCCTAAATGGTGATTCTGACATGGAAAATACCTGATGTGTGTGTCAGGTATTCCCAAAGAGCTCACATTTGCTGAAATAGCCAACAAAAGTAAAGCAGCAGATTAAAATGTGATGGCTGAACAAAAAAACCACATACACCTTTTTTCCTTATCTTTTTACAAAGCTGCTTTCACAGAAGTTATTTCCTTTAACACCCTGCAAGCTCATGTTTGTATGGATACATGTTGTGGACAAGCATTTTCCTTTCTCTCCATCACAGCTTCAATGACTGTAAGGGAAGCAAGAGTGTATTTTCTTTTAATCCTGTTCTTCCTCCAGTTTGACTCCAAGGTTTACAGAGCTAAAAACGTCTGCATTTGTCTTCCACATACTTCTGCTTTGGCAACATCAGCTGCGGTATGAGAGCGTAGGCTCCCCAGTGAAATATGGTTGTGGCTCTGAGTTTACTATCTTTCAGACCCAAGTTCCCATTTCAGCTACTAGTAAATTCAATTGGAAATGTGTCAGATGTACTGGGTGCAAAATTTTCTTTATTTGTGTTAAAAGTAGGTGTGTTTAATCCTGGTTTTATGAAAGCCTGTAGCAAAGCTCTTGCTGTCTTCTGAAGGGCCAAGCTTTCACTTGCTGTGGTTTTATTAATGAGCAGATGGACAGTGTCACTCAAACAGGAATCTTCCTGTCCTTACTAACTCCCCTCCTAGGAGAAGTCCTACGAGCATCCTCGAAGTGCCACACAGCTGGCCACAGGCAGGGAATTTATCTGCCATTTCTTTTGACGAGGCACGAAATAAAATATAATCTATTTTACTGCCTCAGAATTGTGCTGGCTGCCCAGGAGCGGCAGAGGAAAAAGCCATATTGCCACCCAACTCAGCAAGCCTGGCTTTGAACTGACACGGCAAGCACATAGTGACTTCTTGGAGCAGAACTGCACATTATCATTTAGCTGGATGAATGTATGAGACAGAAAAGTTGTTCTTGATTAAAAACAAATATCAGGCATGGCAAGAAAATGAGTAAGGATAAACAGATTAAGTGTGATATGTCTGAAGGCTTCCCACAGTATAAAAGCCATATGTGGGAGGCATTAGCCTAAAATTAAACTCCTAACAGTGTGAGTTAAGGTTTTTGAAAGAGGCACCTGACACAGTCAGAGGGGGAAAGTCTGAGTAATTGGCTCATCAAGGGAGGTTCTCACCACTTTCCCATGATCTGCACCTTCTTTCTTCTGCTGTGCTCATCCAAGCAGGAAAACGCCATTCAGGGGTCAGACCAGACAAGCTGACTTACCCGTCCCTCCAGCCCCGCTCGTCCGAAGGAGTTCCTGTCCAGACCCGAGGCAGGGAAGCAGCTGTGGGCAGCCCCAGCTGAGCCACGGCCCATTCGACGCTAACCCAAGCCCAGGCAGGCTGGAGCTGGAGCTGGCGTGAACGCTGAAGTCAAGTCAGCCTACTAGCGGCCTCCCGTCCTGTGCTCAGCCAGCTAAAGCCCCGCACCACAAGCTCAGGTATGGGAGAAAGCGTCTATTTTAAAAACAGGCAACAGATTTTTTAACAATCAGTCACAGACTAATTGCAAGAAGCAATTGCTTGGGACAACAAAGAATCAGCACGGGGCCTTCCTCGCAAACAAGGAGCTACTGGTTGCTGTCTCTGTAGTTGTCATCGTGGGCTGTAACCTCAACACCCTCGCAAGCAGGAAGGCAGTGGCGTGTTTCTAAGCAACATAAATCTTTTACCGATTTCATTGAATCCACCAAATCATCTTCATTTGAGGCTGCCACTTTTTGTTCGCTTGGTGATGCTGCAGCTTTGGCTTCCGCAGCGAGCCTGCACTTCCGACAGGAACGCCGGCTGGCTTTCCCGCCACCGGGCAGCCAGCGGGGCGGCCAGCATCGTCGGGGTCCGCACGGTTCGCCACCCTTCGCCGTGCAGCCGGCATTCCCGCACGCCCCCTCGGAGGCTCCGCGCTCATGAGTGGATGCGAGGGAGCCTCCGGTTAGCGGGAACGCCGTGTCTCCCAAGGCTGTACGACAAACCGCTTGCACTGCCGCTCAGACACATTTTCCAGTAACTGCACAATCAAGCAATCGTTCGCCCAGACCAAACTCAATAGCTGCGTGTTGCCTGAGCTTGCAAGCCACTTGGCTCTGCTGGTTTCTTCCCGATTATTCTTCTTTATAGACCCAAACGACAACATCTCTTTTCTTCACTGAGGAAGAAATAAACCAGACCCATTCAAGGTACACTTGTTAGTGACTAGGAAATCCTGAAGTTTCGGGCTTTCCCCGTACGCTGAAAGCCCGATGTCTGCTGCCTGCCACCTCGCCTTGGCTGCCTGCCGAGGCCTTTGCAGAGGGAGCCCCGCGCAGCAGCCCGCAGGCTTTTCCACTCCCTTTGGGCACGTGCAAGGAGCGAGACTGCAGACGCTCCCATGGCCACCCTTGCTCCCGCAAAGACCTGCTGTGTGTGACCACAGAAGAAACTCCTGCTCAAGTGGAGCATACGGGGCCTGCACATAACATTTTTTGCAAAACAAAGGTCTAAATAAACTTCACTGAGAGGAAAACGGTGGGGAAACCAACCCCGAGGGGCCACTACGGCTCCCAGAATATGAGCAAAACTTGCCAGCCTTCTGCCACCGAACCCTTTACCAGTTATATAGTTTTCATCTTTTTTTGGGGGGGACTCTCTACTTAGGCAGGGTGCAGCACACTTAGCCCGTGCCTGGCTGCTGTTTTGGTAGCCCCAGGGTCCAAGCTGTGGTGCTGGGAAGGATGCTGCACAGCCATGGGAAATGCACGCAGCGCCCTAGTCCACGCCCTGTGGCAAGATCAGCCGCTGCAGTCAGGTCCCATAAGCAAATGCAATGAATGGATTTGTTATATAAAGCTATCGGCCATCCCATGCCAGGCATGAAATTAATAAATGATTGCGAAGGGGAGCTTTTCCTCTTCTCCCTCTGTGGAGGAGCTGTCTTCATCCAACTCTGCACTGCTCCAAGATGAAGTAATTTTGGCTCCCTATGTTTTAGCTGTTTGAGATAACAAACTCAAATTTCTTCATCATCCAAAGGCAGAACTGTCTTTAGCTTTTTGCTGGTGTTGTGGCTTTGTTTTTGCTGTAACCCGTGCTCTGGGTGCAAGCATGTGGGTCAGCAAGACACAGAAGCTGCTCCTACATGAGGCAAGTTTCCTAAATGAGCTGTTGTGGAAGGGCAAGAGGTGAAATTCAACCATTATCGGTAAAATTTCCATGCAGTGCCCACATAACCGTTCACAGGAGAATGTAATTATTGTAAAGTATAACCAAAAAAAAACCTGATAGAAAAGAGTGCTAGGTTTTGCATTGTTGCTCACAGGCTGTACTATAAACAGGGCCTGAAACCCCACGTGCACCCATGTTTCCTCCCAGGAGCTACAAGACAGTCCAACCTGAGGGTGCACCTGAAGGTTAGTAGCACAGCCCAGAGACAGTCTTCTCACAAGTGCCCCAAGAATCACTCTTGCAAGGTAGTGTAGATGCAGTTTTAAACACTAAGAAGTGAACCCTTGATGACTTTTTTTTTTTTTTTTTTAACAAGACAGGGCAAATCTTGCCTTCAGAAGCACTAGGTAATCATAAGGTAGTTGGTAGGTATTTCCGACTGGACTAAACATTGGGAAAAAAAACACTAGCTGCATGCTACATCTGTGTAGAATGGCTGTGCTGAGAACCACCTGGAGCTGGATCCCTGTGGCTCTTTACAAGGGCATCCTTTTTGGTTTTTAATTTGGGAGCACAATCAAATGTTAAAGATACGAAGACAGGTCATCATGGAGGCAAGAGTTATTTTGCACACCTCTCTTACTTGTATCTGTCTACTGAGGCTGGCCCCAGCAAAGAGCTTCCCAAGATTTAACTGCTACTAGAAACCAGGAGCTCCAGCATGCTCCAAAAGCAAAAGGGCGCATGTCTTTTTTACCGTCTACCTAAAATCTTCTTATACAGGTGAGTGCACCTTCCTTTATGCTACATCATAGATATAGCTGGGTAATGCATATCGTTACTAGAAACCTGATTCTTTAAGTTGTGCTTCCTTAGGCAGATAGCAGAAGCATGCTAAATGGAGAAGCATGCACCCAAAGCATTGGTTCTATTAGTCTATATTATTTTATTCTACATATATTATATTATTATATTATTCTAATATCTATTACTCACTGTGACCTGCTGTAGGCCAAGAGAGTAAGAAATATTTTTCAAAAGTTATCCAGAAAGTATTATTGATTAATGAATGTATTCAAAATAATGAGCTCTCTTGGAAACACATTAAAAAGAAAAAAAAGATGACATTCATCAGATTGGTTTTTGCTGACAAATTATTAGCCCAGCTTTGTCAAGTAGCAGTCTAACTAAAAAAGGACTGTATGATCTGCTTTGCTTTAATTGTCCTATTATCACCTCTTGGTTTCCCAATGGTACAGAGCACTTTTTCTCTTTGTTAAAGCTTCAAAGAATCCTTCTCCATCAAAAAAATTGGTTTTGAGTTGGGTAGTGTGAGGATGACTAATTTCCATCTACCTCACTCATCTTAATCACAGTGGTCAGCCAAACTTTGGAATTCAGAAGATTGTGTCAAATTAAGATAATAAAGCCAGCTGATCTATTGATGTCATCTGTTTATTTATCAAATTAAGCAAAAAGAAAAAAAAAACTATAAAGACCTGTTCTCCTGAAGACAGGAGTAATCAACATCAGGAAAGGAGTTCATGCACATACCCCTCACAACCTTTCTGGCTGGCAGCTGTTCCCAAAGCTGTTGGTCAGAGCTGTGCTATCTTTCCATCCTCTTCATCTCCTTCCATGGTGGTCTCTCTCATAAACATCAGCTTTCCCCAAAAATCATAGCATCATAGAATCATAGAATCATAGAATACCAGGTTGGAAGGGACCTCAAGGATCACCTGGTCCAACCTTTCTTGGCAAAAGCACGGTCTAGACAAGACGGCCCAGCACACTGACCAGCCAAATCTTAAACGTGTCCAGTGTTGGGGAATCCACCACTTCCCTGGGGAGGTTGTTCCAATGGCTGACTGTTCTCATTGTGAAAAACTGTCCTCTTGTGTCCAATTGGAATCTCCCCAGGAGTCACTTGTACCCATCACCCCTCGTCTTTTCCATGTGACTCCTTGTAAAAAGGGAGTCTCCGTCTTCTTTATAGCCACCCTTTAAAGACTGGAACATGGTGATAAGGTCTCCCCTAAGCCTTCTTTTCTCAAGGCTGAACAAACCCAGTTCTCTCAGCCTTTCCTCATATGGCAGGCTTCCCAATCCTTTGAGCATCTTTGTGGCCCTTCTCTGGACCTTCTCCAGCCTGCCCACATCTTTTTTTTATAGCGGGGACCAAAACGCAACACCGTATTCCAGGTGTGGCCTGACAAGCAGCGAGTAGAGTGGAATAATGACTTCTTTATCTCTGCTGGCGATGCCCTTGTTGATGCAGCCCAGAGTCCTGTCGGCTTTCTTTGCCGCAGCAGCACACTCTTCACTCCTAGTGAGCTGCTTGTCCACCAGGACCCCCGGGTCCCTTTCCACAGAGCTGCTCCCCAGCTGGGTAGATCCCAGCCTGTGCTGCACTCCTGGGTTACGTTTTCCCAGGTGCAAGGCCTTACATTTGTCTTTGCTGAACTTCATAAGGTTCTTGTTAGCCCACTCTTCCAGCCTGCAGGGTGGCTCTCCCTTCCAAAGTGTCCACTTCCCCACTCAGTTTGGCACCATCGGCAAACTTCATCGGGGTACACTTGATCCCAACATCCAAATCACTTATGAAGATACTAAACAGTGTTGGGCCCAATATCGATCCCTGGGGGACCCCACTCGTGACAGGTTGCCAGTTTGAAAAGGAGCTATTTACCACCACCCTCTGGGTGCAGCCTGTCAGCCAGTTCCCCACCCACCGCACAGACCGCTTGTCTGGACCGTAACGCATCAGTTTCTCTAGGAGGAGGCTGTGGGAAACCCTATCAAAAGCCTTGGAGAAATCCAGGTAGACAATGTCCACCGCTTGCCCCATATCAATTGAGCAGGTTACTTTGTCGCAGAAGGCCACCAGGTTTGTCAAGAACAATTTGCCCTTGGTGAACCCCTGCTGGCTTTTCCCAATCAGGCACTTCATTTGACTTGTGATAGCCCCCAGGAGGATTCGTTCCATAACTTTCCCAGGGACTGAAGTAAGACTGATGGGCCTATCATTTCCTGGATCCTCCTTTAAGCCCATCTTGTAGATGGGGGTGACATCAGCCTTCTTCTAGTCTTCTGGGATGTCCCTCAGTCTCCACAGCTTCTCAAAGATCATGGAGAGCGGCCTCGCAATAACGTCAGCCAGCTCTCTTAACACCCTTGGCTGGATTTTGCCAGGGCCCATCGATTTGTAGGGGTCAAGCTCCTGTAATAGTGCACATACCAACTCTTCCTTCACTGACGGTGGGTCTGTGTTTGCATCATCCTGGATTTTTGCTCCCAAGGCCTGGGGCCCAACAGTGCTGGTAAAGACAGAGGGGAAGAAAATGTTGAGAACCTCAACACAAAGCCTGTCTATCCATAAAGTTCAAATTCTTGAGCTAGTTGTGGCTCCATTGAGTTTCATAACTGATATATTTGTTGTCTCCTAAAGAAATGATATCACCCAAAACGTGCCTTCTGTTCCCCCAAAAGTTGCCAAGATTAACTTTATGGAGATCTACAAAGTTACCTGTTTAAGATATCAACAAAGGCAGTGGTATAGTTAGGTGTCAGCTCTGGCAAATTGAATTTGCTCAGATTTATTTTAGCCATATTAATGTGTGCCAAACTGTGCATGCGTGTGTGTACGCACATGTATACACACATGCACACCCACACACATGAATGCACTGAACCGATATGTATACATATTTATACGAACACATAGAACATATTTTCCTACAGTTACACCCATATACACCAAACAGTTGAGTCCATCACTTTTTTATTTACTGTTTTACCACCAGACAGAAGCTTGTAGATGTTAAAAATCTGCTAAACCCAGAAGAGAAGAAACTGATGGGTGCTGGGCAGATTAAGGTGCCCACAGCTGGTGAGGAAGCTGAAGGTTTGTGGGGTTGCTGCTGCCAACTCAGTGTGTTTGGCAGGCCAGGGAGGAGAGGAGATCACACACAGATGTGCCCCATCACAGGAACATTAACAAAAACTGAAAGAGAAAATTCTTCTTCCAACAGGACAAGACGACCTCTTATCAATATCCTCTTAACCAAAACTGTCCTCTGAGGAAGGTCCTTCTTCTGTTTCCCAGTCTGAGGTCTCCTGTTATGAGATAGCTGTAAGATTTTATGACCAGCTAATGTAGTCCAGGATGGTAAATGCCCATATTCCTCACTTTCCCACCATTTCTTTTCTCTGTCCTAAGGAATCAGAGCATGGACAAATCCCATTGACGTAAATGCTGTGGGGTAGCAAGAATGTTTGCCACCAGGCCATGCTCTGGAATGACAAGTATGCAAGAATTAGCATCTATAACTCTCCATAAACATTGGGGTTAATCTCCAGGGTTTACAAGACTCTTTAAATGTGTTTTAATAGGACAATATGCTTTACACAAGACCCATCCAACACTTCACATATCAGCAAAGTTTACAAGAAAGTAAACTGAGCTGGGGTAATAGTTCAGATGTACAGCCAGGGCTCTAATGAGAATGCCAAAGTCAAAGCAATAAATGGATTTGCAAGTATAATACCTTCCCAAATGGCTGAAGAGCATTCCAAGTCTGGCAGGACAGTCGGAAGGGAAGAGCTGCGAGAATTTCATTGTTCTCTCTCAAACTCTGAAATCTAAAGAAATGGATCGAATCACCGCACATTCAGTGCAAAATGATGGGCTGGCTTAGACCTGCATTCTGCCAGCCTCACCCAGCTTGGGCAGGACTCTGCTCCTTGGGCATTCCTGCTGAGGGGACCAGCACTGCCCACAGAATTTGGGGCTGCTGAGAATGAGTCATGGTGGTTAATTAAACTGAAGACTGTGTGGACACCTGTGTGGACACCTACTATAGGAAAGGAAGACTGAGGCCCCGGACAAACCTGCTCTTCTCCACTGATGACAAAAGCTTCCTTCTAGCTTCCTAAAGCCAGGTGAGATGAATCCTGCCCTGGTTTATTCAAGCCTTGGCTGTCTGCTTCCACAGGTAGACTCCACCTCTGTGGTCAGAGCAAGTCATCAGCCCCAAGTACAACTCGGTTTCATTTTGGAGAATGATTTTTGAGATGACTGGCCTCAGTCTCACCATTATCATCCAACAAACACATACAAAAGGCAGAATAAGCCTTTGCTAATAGGTGACCAGTTTGTTTCGAGTTAACTTATTCTTTCTGTGCTTTTCACCCAAAACTGAGTATCAACAAGAAAGTAAAGCTGGAAATTTCAAGAAGTGGCACATTTCCTTTAAATCAATACGAAAACCAGCCAGACTATCCTAATAAACGTAATGAATGAATTAGGCGTTCAGAGAAGAATGACCTCATGTTTCACTTCTTTATCCTCATCCTAATTATCACAGAACATTTGCCCAACCTCGACTCTCTTTCCATGCCTCTGTAAAGACCCGAGGAGACTTTTTGGAGGGAGCCAGCCAATATCTTAGTTTCATTTGCTATTGTCTCTGTTTATCACTTGCCACAACCCCATCAGAGTAAGGGTAGAATGGCAGTAAAAGGATGATTGCTTCATTATAATAATTAAATCTGCACTGAGACAGGCTGTCTCCTGTGCTATGTGAGAAACAGCTAGAAACTTTATTTCATAAGCAAAATTACCACTGGCCATTTTAAAATGCCAAGAGCAGCTATCATTAGATTGTGGTTCAGCTGGCTCTGCTCTCCGGTACAGGGGCTGCAGCGGGCTGGGAAGCATCCATCTCAGGAAGGAACTGACCTTCCTGAGAAGGAAGGAAGGTCCCATGCTGGAGAAAAGGGGTGACAAGCAAGAGAAGATCCAACTGTTCCTTTAGCACAAAATCAGAAAGTTCAGGAAAAACATGTTTCTATATACCAGGAGAAGAAATTCTGTAATTGCTTGTATAGTGAATTGGGAACAATTTTTCCTCCTTTAGAAACACAAGCTTGACGTGGTCCCTGTCGTTGAAAACTGGTGGGAAGGTTCCCATGGCTGGAATGTTTAAATCAATCTTTATTTCAGGAGGATCAGCTGAGCAAAAGCTAAGGAGGACTTGCACTGTTTGTGAAAAGGGGTTTGGCCTGCTTCCAAGATTTTAGCAACTCAGGAACAAATGTCCTCATATTGTTATGGATTAGTGTCCTCAGAAATGGTGTCTGAGATGGGTACAACCAGCGTTAACTCCAAAGCCAACAGGGAAGAGTGAATTTAGCTCACCGGATTATGATGCATAGGGACAAAAAAGCTGCATTGTCGTGGGTGCTGCAGTTTGTGCAGTTCAAGTGAGAGACCTCCTATTGCATCTGCTAATACATTTATGGCATGTCCAGCCATACAGAAGACACAGCATAACTTCAATACTTGCAGCATGTAACATGTAGCGTGTAAAATCTGGTGAGT
This sequence comes from Mycteria americana, assembly GCF_035582795.1. Classification (NCBI taxonomy): domain Eukaryota; kingdom Metazoa; phylum Chordata; class Aves; order Ciconiiformes; family Ciconiidae; genus Mycteria; species Mycteria americana. The sequence continues at coordinate 125,945,604 of NC_134365.1, read as the reverse complement.
AACATACTATGTGCTAGATTTGTTTCTTTACAGGTTACCAGCTGATCAGACAGTGAAAAGTAGTGGCTGCATAGATACAAGCCATCATGGCTGGATCATGTTTGTTGGGATCATCATCACATAGCCCCAGCCAGGACTGGGTATTTTGAAAAGCCTGGCTTCAGAAAACGGAAATATCACGAGGAAGAATTTAAACAGAGAAACGTGGATGACTAACTGCTTAATGACAGCAGATCAGTGATGACTAAGATTAATGAATCCCGGATTGAGAGGAATGTCTTTCACCACTAAGTGACTATTGGTGTCTGATAAGGCTTGAGCTTGGTCAAAGCTTTGCTTATTGCTGGCTATTCATAAGGGCTCTCGCTGGGGTGGGTCCTCTGATATCTCATAAGTTGAGAAACTGTACTAAAGACTTTCATCCAGAGAAGTCACTAATAAAAACTAGAGTAAATTAGTGGCAATTAATACGAATTACAGGCTGTAAATTACAGCAGTATGGTAAGAAAAGGACACAAGTACAAACATAGGGTCAGCAGGAGTTTTAAAAGTATGTTAGCTACAAATGGGTTCATCACAAAGGTACCACGTTGCTTCTAAATGGACATGATAAGACTGCCAGTAATAAACCCAAAGAAATAAAAATGTTGAGTAAATGTTTCCCACTTATATTGGGGAAAAGACAAATAATGCATTGCATCTTATGTAAGAAAAACAACCCTTTCTTTTACAACAATACTTTCTAAACTTAGAAATTTTTAATTGGCAGTTCCTGAATAATTTGCATCCAAGAGGCAAAGATGTTCACTGAACCCCTGTTGCTGATTTTGAATAAGTCTTGGAACGCTAGAGAAGTTAGAGATGTGAAGGAAAGATAATGTTGTGCCAGCACTTAAAGAGAGTAACTAGGATGACATGAATAAATATAGGCCTGTCAGCCTGACATCAATCTGAACAAAATAATAGAATGGTTATTTAGGGACTCTATTAAGAATTAAAGGGGAAAAAATAGAATTAAATTGAAATTATCATGAACTTATTAAAAACAGACCCTATCCAAATAATTTTATAATGTTGGAACGTGTACAAGTTTAATTGGTAAAGGTAATAGTGCTGATGTAAAGGATACTGTTGGACTATTTTACCAACTGATAGGTCCTCAAATAAAACTGTCTTTGGGGAATCCGCCAATCTCATGAGCTGGGTTCTTGGCGTTCACTCTTTAACAGTCATTCCCTGCTGATGGAGTTGGCAGATAACACAAAGACTGGGAGAGACTGGTGAATGGCAAAGATGTAACAGCTAATCTGGGAGACGAATCCGGTTTGCTCCATAACTGTGACACAGCACAAGTAAGGGACAGCAAAGGAGGCCAGACTCACCAAGTGAGGAGATCGGTGATTTTGAAGAGATTTCCAGATCCTGGTAGAAAGTCGGCTGAACACAAGCTCAGTGTCTAAGGAGGCCACGACAGCTTTTGGCTGTGCAAAGCAGGGTCCATTGAGGAGCGAGGTATCCTCTGTGTTTCACAATGGTGCGATGGCTCCTACAATTGTTTTGGTGTTCAGAAAAAGGGTCCTGAAAAAAAAGGGAGAGGATTCAGAAAAAAACACACCGACTCGATTAAAGGATAGGAAAGCATGTCTTATTCTGAGAAACTCAAGAGCTCAATTTATGTCACATGTCCAAAGGAAGGCTCAAGGATGACTTGGTACTAATGAGTTATGGCCACACGGACAGCAGAACTTTCACAAAGATGGGCTCCTTCACTTATTGGACAAATGTGTAACAAATCTCATCGTCTGATGCTGAAGTTAGATTAATTCTGACAGAAATAAGACCCCTTTTTTCAGAGTGGAGAATAATTAACTGCCAGAATTACTCACCAATACGCTCCTTGTTATTGATCAGTTTCTAATAAAGCTTGGAGGAAATTGGGAAATTTCAAGCAGGAAGAAACCCAGGTAGGTCCCATGGGTTGTGTTACAATGAATATACCCTCAGGTCTCTTCTAACCTTAAAAAATCTGAGAAAAGATATTGTCAGTGATGACACACACTTTCACTGAGTCTTTCATCCAGCAGACTGTCTCACCACTGAGACAACTAGGAAGACCTTTCTTTACACAATAGAGTGCTCAAACATTCCCAAAGTTACTGTTTGCTTTTACCAGCTAGATGCTCTTACAGATAGACCAAAAAAGATGTCTTGGCTAGTGCAGCCACCATGCTTAGTTACCATCAAGGTTTTCAGCAGCTGTTCTTTTAACTCTGTCTTGAGAGTATGGCAATTTCCCCATGCTAATAGGACTTACAGATCTTGCAAATTAGTCAACATTTAGTAGCAAGGAAGCTAGAGGTTCAAAATCATTTATCCCATTTCTTCATACTCCTCAGCTCCTTTTGTGGCCTTATAGAGCTTCTTGCCTGCTGATTTTATGAAGAAGCTGGATGCATCTCTTGCTGCTTACCAGCTAAAGAACTGATCTGACGGGAAACACCTCTGTGAGCAGCTCTGCTGCACTCAGTGGGAAAGTTTCCATTTGCAGGTCTTGTTCTTTTAGTTCACATTGCCTTGCAGCCCATCAGTTTGACCAAGTCTAAAGGCTTAAATCACAACTCAAGCAAAATCACCATGGTCTTCCCCCTTTTTCCATTAAAAATTTGTGAAACTACAAAGTTTTCCATGGCCTTTCCCCAAAACCACAACCTGCTGCAAATTCATTGAAAAGTAATTCCAAACTTAACCCAGATTAATAATGCTTCCAATTAGTATGGCCAAGTTTTGCAGTTAAACAGATTAAAAATCGTCAGATTTCATGTCTCTTTGTGAACATTTTGTTCCGCTCAAACCACAGTCCCACAACAAATTATTACCGCCAAACTAAAGCTAGGAAAAAAGTCCACCTTTGCATTTTGAAAACTCTACACTTTGGTGGAGTTCAGATCTGCAGTTTAATTTTGTCCTGTTGCATAAAGATGGGAGGAACCTGCTTCTAGATCCAGAAGGGTTTCCAAGTCATAGCCCTACCCAGATCGGGATATTTGGACCCATATGCTTTTGTTTGGATCCTTTGCTATTTTTTTCCTTAAGATGGAGGGTGTGCTCAGATCATCTGCAAGTGTTTCAAGCTAACATGTTTTCAGCTGTTAACCTCCCTTTATCTGAAAATCATTGCCCCTTGACTGAAGTGTAATATCTAGCCACGGTTCCCCACCAGTGCAATGTGAAACAGGTTTGCTGGCCCACCCGCATGATGAGGAAGGAGATGAGGAGGCTGAACACCTACAAAGACGCTAATTCAATTGTTTGTGATCACGCTGGCTACTCCCTACGTTTTTCCAAGGTTGGTTTCTTCCCCCAGCTTCTGCATTCTTCTCCCTAGGTACGATATTTGGAGACAGAAGCATGGGCTGATGATGACTGAAACCACACTCCCCTGAACAGGATGGCCCTTGCACTTTCTAGACCAAAGTACTCTCTGGGACTGTGCTGAAAAAAAGATTTATAGTTTTTAATCTCCTCATAAGGTATGACGGTTAAGTACGCTATAATATATAGGACAGGAATTAATCCTGAATTTATTTAGTATTCTTTTCTTATTTCATCTGTCAGAAGATTGCCATTTCAATTATTTATTAAGAAAATTATGTTTTTCAAGGTAAATGCATTACTTGTGTTATCTGCTTTCAATTAGCTGGGAATTCACTATGTTCAGCCAAATGTCCATTCATCAACAAATTCCAGATTCCTGGCAGTCTGAACAAATTCCCAATTTTCTTCTTTTATGGGTAAAATAAGTGAAGATATTCATGCCTCATGCTAAATTATGGCTGGGGTTAGACTAGCCTAGAGGGAGGAGAAAACAACTATGGAAGGTCTTGAAATATATTAATAGAAGTTTTGATAGAAGTAGAGCTAAAATATTTCACAATCTTTTTTCTTCAGGTGCTTTGTTACGTTAACTAGATGCCCTCCTGCCCTCCGTCATGGGCAACTTAATGAACCGAGTTGGTCACCCTCCAAAATGCGTGCAACAGGTTGATGAGACCATCTCTAGCTGCAGGGCAGAGAATAAAATGCAGGAATAAAAGGAGAGTAAAATACATCCCGCGCCACTGCAACTCTTTATGTCATGTCCAACCCTTCCGATTAGTGAATTCACATTTTCAGTGCAAGGCTGTGCAGAGTAGCTCCAGCAGTGTCACAGGCTGCCCCAGGGCCACCTGTACGCCCTGGAGCATCGAGGGAGCAGTGAGCAGGGAGAAGCACAGTGGCCAGCCATGTGCCTGGGCAGAACAGGGTCCAGGCTTCTGCACCCTGCACCAGAAATACTCCGGTGCTGGTCCTCCTTTCTCCTCCTGCAAAACAGGGCTACCTAGCTGGGGGGCCAGCCCATTGCGGACACAGCTACATGGCTTGTAAGACTCCAACCAGTTTCTCAGCCCAGTACCATGCCATGCTGTGTATCTGCATCCATCGCAGCCAGTTCCCTCCCCAGCCAGCTGCTAGCTGGGAGGAGAAAGCCCCATGCTCCAGCGTGGGAGCTGGGCTTCTTGCAGAGAGGCTCTTTATCCTGAAAAGGGAGCATAAGCACTTTTTAAAATGCAAATATGCTTTTTTAAATGCCTCATGCCCAAAGGCACTTTTGCTACCTGCTTGCAATTTACACTTCACCTGGTGCTGGGCCAAAGCCCTTTACAAGGAATCTCCTGGGCAAAGCCGGGAGAAAGGCTCTGCCCCTGCCAGCCATGGGGATGGAGGGCAACCAGAAACGCTGCCCCAGCCTCTGTGCATGCCCACCACAGCTCCGAGCTTGGTTACTCTCCAGGCACTGCTTGGAGTGGTACTTCTGTCTATGGTGTGACCAGCCCCAAGCCATGGGGAGAGCAGAGGAGCTGGGTGGAGTGACCCCACTGTCTCGAATGGCTGTATCAGCCTCCTTCATACCTGCGGGGCATCGGACCCCACGCCCGAGGAGGTCCTGGGCACACCACAGCTCCCGGCTGGCTCCCATGGCCATGTTGCCTTCCCAGAGGGCAAGGAGACAGGGAGGAGGACAAGCTCCCAACAGCGAGTTAGGATCTAGCCAGGATGCTTGCTTGGACTCAGGAGCTTTGGTGTGAGATAGCCTTAAAATATAAGCAGTATTTAAAGCTCAACATTTTCCTTCCAAACAAGGAAGATTTTCAGTCATTTTAGTCATTCATTTTATCTTCTCCTTCTTTTGTTAGTGAAGCTGCTGTATCCCCTGGCTTCCTCAGTTGTTGTCAAAAATCCTCTGCCCTGGTCATCTCCTATGGGTCGTACTAAGTCATCTTGGTTTTGTGCTGCCCTTCTGTTTCCCAGCTTAGCCATCATTGACTCTGATTCCATTTGCTCGGTCATCTCTTCCTTCCTCCTTTCCACTCGCAGTGGATACTTTCTGCTCCTTTTGTTTTCTCTTTCCAATGATTTGTGGTCAGTAATGCTTTCCTTACACTGTGGAGCAGGACTCTTCAGCCTTTCTCACCACATTCAGGTGTTCGTAGGTCTCTGCCTCTCCATGCACTCTCTGAGATTGTGTTCTCTTGTGCACCGTATTTTTCATCATGTGAGTGAAGAAACAGAGTCACCACTCTGCCTCTCGTTCCCCAGGTTGTGCAGAAAGCTAACCGTCCTTACGTGGGCTGATGCCTTTCCCACCAGATGTAGGAGAGGCAGGAAGATGAGATTTTTTTTTTCTTACGTGATTTGTGCGCATCTCAGCCAGATATTGCTCTCCACAAGGCAAGATGAATAGGCTGGCGTTTTGGGGTAAAAGCTATGCCGCCTTCGCTTCTTGGTGACGCGGAGCCCTGAGAGCCACCTCGCCGTCCAGCAGCTCTGCCAGCGGTGAGTGCTCCTGCCGAGGGCTCTCCCAACAGGCGAAACCATCGCCATCTCTTCAACATCTGTCTAATGTCCTATAGCCTAGGCAATCATGAACTCATGTGTTTATTTTACTGGTAGAATACACCTGCAACTTAAATATTGTATGATAAGCAGATGTTCACTTCTATAAATTGAACAGTGCACAAAGATTTATAGAGCCCAGAGGTTCAGATTTAGCGAGTGGGAGCCAAGGTCACAACTGGACCTTCAGATTCAATAAATCTTGACATTACTGGCGCACTGGGGGAGGGGAGGAAGGCGTTGTTATAGACATATAACAGTTTTAAAAGTATGCCAGTGATGATCTGCAAAGCAGATGTAAGTCAGGCTGATTTTGATACGTTAAACTGACCCTTCCAGGCAAGAGATGAAATAACTCAGGATTTTATTTGGAGTCACATATGGAATATAGGAGTGGAAACGGTGATAATAAGCCCCTGTTCATATGAGAAGCAGAGGGAAAAAAAGCTCCATTAAAAAGAATAAACATTTTGTTTTCGTGCCATAAGAAGGACACTGTTGATATCATCAGTGGTGGATTTATTCTAATTGAGGTACTTTAAATGACATATCTGTGCTGTATTTTTCTTTCATGCAATGCACTAATGAAAACCACTGGTTTAGCTACTGAAAAACCAAAGTCCGCGTGAGCAGAGCAGCAGAGTCCTGCTGCACCCCAATGGTGTCTCCCAGCTCAGGAGGCAGAGTCGGTGCTACCGGGTGCACTCGGAGGCCTGGCAAAGAGAACAGGTTGTTGGAAGTAGTTCAGTCTCTAATGTGCCTTCAGACCCTGGTCTCTTTGTTGGAGCTTTAAACACAGGCTGGCAGCGAGGATGGAGAGGAAGGGAGGAGAGGCAGTACGGACAACCTACGCCACTGTCACTGCGGAAGAAAGAGAGGCTGGAAACAGCGAGAGTTAGGCAGAGTCAGAGGCAAGGAGGAAGGTTTTAAACGGGCACCAAAATATCCTGACATGGCTGTGTTATGAGCGCCTTCGCAGGGGCAACTCAGTAGCCGTTGCTTTGCGATAGCTGCAATAAGATAGTGCTAGGGGTGTAAATAGAAGTGGGTACAGTCTGAAACACCAGAGGCAGCCCGAGCCAGCCCCTGCCAGCCCAGAGCCCAGCCTGGGCTGCGAAGCCCTCCAGAGAAGTAGTGCAAGTTCATCTACTCCAGACTCCACGCCATACCCAGCGACTCCGAAGTTAGCGCAAAGTCAGCTTTCATCAGCCGACGTGCCGGCGCAGCCCGGGCTGGGCAGGGAAAGCCAGAGCTGCCGCTGATGTACACGGGCTATACGTGACACGGGCTATACGTGACAGGCTCCTCCCGCACCCCCGCCACCCTGCAGGCACCCGTCCCACGCCACACCTGCAGTTTTGCAACTGCCCGCGACATTTTAAAACAAACAGCTCAACCGGCCCATTGAGCAATTCACAGTTACAACAAAAACCCACACAGAGGTTTCCAACGAGCAATTATAAATTACACTGGTGTTTTGGTGTTTCTGCCTTTCTGTTTAGAGTAACTCATAGAGGTTTATGAGAATCATCTAACTAGCAATTTTTAGGGACTTCCAAAACACGTAGTTCAGCCAACTTCCAAAACATGTAGTTCAAAAGCAAAGCAGAAAAAACACTACCAGTAAGGAATTCCCCAGTTACTAAATAATAACTAATAAATACAAATACCCGTTACAGTAGAAGATGGAGGCAGAGAAGAGAACACAAGAGGCAGACAAGAGAAAACGAACATGAAAATGTTGTACTGACTTTTTTCTCATTGAGTAGATATGCATGTGAACATCTCCCCCAGACTCATGTATCTGAAAGCAGAGCTGTCTGAAGCGGAAGCAGACAGCAAGAGGTAGCATTTGATGGCTTCTGCGCAACTGAAATGAAAATTTTGGAGCCAAAGTGAAGTTATCACTAGCTGCTAGATACAACCTTTGCAAATGAGAGTGCTCCCAAATAAGACTGGGATATACCCTGGCTGCCAGTTGTAATACTGATAAATAGTCATCTCATCCAAAAAGCATGACAGTCTGAAGCACCAGCTCAAGATTTTCAAGTGCTTGCGCAAGGATGCTCTAGATGTCCACGCACAGCTACCTGCGTGCCCTCCTGAAAGGAAATCCAGCGGGAAGAACTGGAGCCAGGCCGGAGTGGCCTGGGCCCAGAGCACTACCCTCTCTTGCTCTCATCCTGGCTCCCATTTTTCACCTCTGGGCACAGGGCTCATTTGAACTCTCACACCCATGTATGCAAGATACGGGCATATTTTGCCTCAGAGGATGTAGTGAAGCGCACGGTACGTACAGGCTTGGAAAAGGCCCCTGCAACAATCTGATGTACAACAAACCTTCTGTCAACTGGTCTTTCATGACCCATGGTGTGTTTTCTGCACCCAGCTCCCAGGTTAGAGGACGGAGGCACAGGGAGTGACTACCTGCCCCAGAGCCACCCAGCAGCCCCAGCCAGCAGCCCCCTGCAGTGATCCCAGCCACCACATCCGCTCGCCTGGGCAGTTTTTCCCCATGACCCCAAGCTCCAGGACCATTAAGGAAAGGTATTTCTCAGTGGTTTCTCCACTGCTTGTTGTGAAAATCCTACAAAACCAGGGCAATCAGGAAGTGTTTACACCATCTGGTCTTTGTTCCAGTATCTTTAAACGCTGACTCCAAAATAATCCTGATTCCCATACCAAACAAGCATATTGTGGCTTCTTTACTGGTAAGGCACAGACTGAATTTCCCTGCCTTGGAAGTTGCAAAAGACAACTCTGGTATCTGCAACATCTTTTAAGGGAGCCCCTGGTGTCCTTAATGAAAAATTCATTTAGGGTAAATCAATATTCGGCTTCATTGTCATCCTATATCAGAATGGGCTGCAGGTGAAAGTGAGTTTACTGGTTACTATTTATTCCCAGCCGACTACTAATCCCATTTCCCATTGCTGAAATAAGGCGTTAAAAATCAAAGTAATCTCTCAGTGAAAGGAAGACATTCCTAACAGCTGTATCCTTCAAAGGCTTCGTCCTTTTCTTTCCCCTTACCGTCTCCCTAGGTAGCCCTCTGGGACACACGGTTATGTGGGATGCCAACTGCTCGCTATTCATCATGGCCCTACTCTCCAAGGGCCCATTGACTTTCAATAATTTATCACTCGATGTTTTGTGTGTTGCTGCAGAAATAAATCAGAACTGGGAGCACCAGATGCTCCCGCATCCCATCGTACTGTGTTAATTTATTAAAAAGGGGTTTTCTCAGCCCAGACGTGGGGTGCAGGAATCTCCTCCGCAAGGAGCAGTGAGGATGGGGGTTAAGGTCCACTGAGTCAAGTGTGAAGAGCGCTGAGAGAGAGAGAGAGAGACTTCAACGTGGAAGCACATGAGCTTGGAAACCCTCGCAGGGTGAGCAGGCGGTCGGCTTTCCAAGCAGAGCTAGTGGTGACAGCGCTCCAAGAAAAATACATTTAGTCCTTAAGCATGTAGCTTTTGTTCTGGGCTCACAGTCTCTTTTTGTTTCTTGGACTAGGTCTCGCACCCGGATACGGCAAGTAAATATCAAGCCATAAATCACAAATTCGATGCTTGCTTTTCTTTCCTCAAGGTTGTATAATATAATGAAAAAGATCAAGCAAATGCAAAGCTATTTTACGCTGCTCATGCAGAGTGCAAAAGGCCCTGGGTCTCTTCCAATGACCCTGCAAGAATGATAGGCCTCCTGCTAACAAGAAGATCTATTTTTCTGAGGCTTCACACAAATCCTCTCATGGATTGAAGAGTTTCTCCTGTTCTTGTTTTCTTTAATGCCCTTGCAATACAGTTAATTTAACATATAATGACCCTTCATTCAAACCTTCTGCACATATGTATTATGGTAGTTTCATCAAATGTGCCTCTGGCAGAACAGGAAACGCAAATTTCTTATGTTCCTTCCCAGAGTCCTGAACGCACGTCAACAGCTTTTTGGTACTTATCACCCTTGGTCATTTCTCATCTCCCCTTCAGAGGGGGAGAACCATGGCTGCTAACACACAATCTTGCCTCGGACGTTTCCACTGGAGCAGCAGGTTGACCCCACCCAGAAGATGGGAGGGTGCTGGGACTTCTCCTTGCAGTTCTGGGACCTTATCCTTGAAGTCCAGCCTTGCCAAGGTTGCAGACTCAGTTCCAGTGCTCCTTAATGTAGGAGGCCCTGAAGTCACACCACTGCAGCTCTTAAAAAATCAGCTTCTAGTTACCTGCAAGGGGAAGAGCCAAACCGAGAATGCATGATTCTCCCTACCCCCCAAAACATTGTTCAGGGTAATTCCTCTTCTCTAGGACGGTGCCCACCAAACAGGAATTGTGTAATGGGATAGGAGCATTCCCAGTACTGCTGACACGTTAGCAGCTTTTCTGCTCATCTCTGAGCATGTAAAAATGGGACTTTAGAGCATCATATAACTAACTGACAGCGAGTTTTTGTGATGACAGCAAGAAAACACACTTTCTTGACACCAGCTCCTTTGCCAGGTTTCAAGTCTTTGCCGCACCTCCAGAGGGACTTAGCAACCTTTACGGGAACGAGCTGGCAGGTGGGTTGTAAGCCCCCATTTCTGTCTCCATTCTCTCCTCCTCCTCAGAAGTCTCCATTTGCATTGACATTTTCCCAAACTTGTAAGCTAGGGAAAGATATCCAATGTGCATAATTCTAGCCTGCGGAGCTGAAGTTTGCCAATGCTATGAGAAAGCATAAGCAAGAGCTTATAATGGGAAGTGTTGGGCAATTCTGTCTTTAACTGAAGGCAAAAGCCCCCACTGCGCCTGCCACCAAGATTAATTCCAGATTTCCTTAGGTTCTGTGACATGCACAGAGACTGTCCCAGCAGCTGCTAAGCACTAGCAGGTCTAATGCTCTCTTTCAAATCTCTCAGCCCGAGCATCAAGAGCATTATTCGGAAGAGATTTTTCCTGAAATCTTCATGAGACAACATTGGGAAATCCTGATTAGTCAGTAAGACCACTGTTTATCCTCGTGGTAACACACAGCTTCCGCTAAAGCAGAGCCATTCTCTCCTTGAAGATAAGCAAATGTTAGCAAAATTACTGTAAATCATGAGATTACTGGTTAAAAGTTGCAGCAAAACACAATTTGCATCTTAACTCTGTTTTCTCTCACTTACAGCCTTCTTCAAATATCTTCTTTGGCACTGAAAACATTTGTCTCAACCTAAAAGTGAACTTTGGAGGGGGGGAGTCTGAGTAAAACCCCTACAGCTGTTTTTGAATTATCCATGAAGAAAAAAATGCACATTTCCCAGTATAAACATTATCTTGGTTTTATTTTGGGGTTTTTTTGTTGTTTTGTTTTGTTTTGCTTTTTAGTTCAAGGAGAACATTCAGTTTATTTAGAGTTCGATTATTTTATTTTATTTAGATGTCAGCACAGCACATCTGTATTTCTCGGTGAGACGGAGGAGCATAAGAACTGCTCTGCGAGGTCAGACCAAGGGTCGGTCCAGCCTCGTATCCTGCCTCTGACGGCGGCCAGTAGCAGATGCTCAGAGCAAAGCACAGAGGAAAGAGGACCAGCGCCCAGGGGCCCTTCCCGGTGTCCCCGCCGTGCCCCCAGCGCTCAGCGGTCACAGGGCCTCCTGAGCCGGAGCTGCAGCTGGGTCGCTGTGTTTGACAGCCACCAACGGCCCAGTCTTCTCCGAATTTGTCTAATCCCCTTTTGAGCCCCTCTACCCTCTTGGCCTGTGCAGCTTCCTGCGGCAAAGACACAGGCACGAGGCGTCTATGCTGCGTGTGAAATTAATACTTCCCTTCCCTCTTTTTAAACCTGATAATGTCCTTGGAAGACTCTTAGTTCTTCCATTACAAGAAACACTGAGTAGGCTCTTTCCCTGAAGAGGCCTTTTTTCATAAGCCGTTTCATCACTCCTCTCCTGCAAGCTTGGTCATAGCCCTCCTCATTCTTGTTTAGGGGGCTGAAGCATGGCATGGCTTGGACTTACGATTCAAGCAACAACTTCCTTTCCTGGTAGTATCTAGTACTTAATTTGCCTGTTTTTTTCCTCCATTGCTGAGTAGCAGACAATGCTATTGGAGAATTTTCCATCATTATTCCAAACTTCTTTCTAAATGGCAGCAGCTTGCTGAGAGCCAACTGTTGGATAAGCAGTGGTCATTTTGTTCTTTTCCCCCTTTCATTACTTTGCACTGACTTTCTCCTGACGTTTTATCTCTCGGTCACTCAGCAGCGTGAGATTCTCCTGCAACTCTTTGCTGTTGACTCTTCTGAAGAGTTCTGCATCATCTGCAAATGTGGTTAACTCGCTATTTATCCCCTCTTCCAGATCTTTGATTAACACATCAGAGTATACCACATACATCTACACTGTTTTCTAGACTAGAGAAGCTCTGCAAGAGGACTTGGGCCTTTTTCCACTCTGCAGCTTGGCTTGCCAATGTGCCTGGGGCAAAGTATCATTTTTGGAAAGCGGGATACGCTTTATTGGTGGTGCCTTGCTTAGTCACATACTTACTGACTTCTGCAAAGACTGCCGACAGATTTGCGAAGCCTGACTCTCCCCCACAGAAGCAACATTTCTTTCCTTTCACCATCTACCTCACAGACATGGGATCCATCCGTGTCTATCAATTCTAATCTGTGATATAATTTTCAATACCTTGTCTGGTATAGAAGGCCAGCACGTTAGTTTGCAATTCTCGGGTTCATTCTTGAATTATTTCTAGCTATAGTTAATATATCTGGAATAAAAGGTTTAAATGTGAGGTTTTATTAATAATTAGAAGGACAACAACTATTCCCTGTAGACAAGTTCAGTTATCTGTGCTAGTTTCCCTGTTAAAAGCATAAGTTCTTCCACAAACTGAGCTAAAGTATGCCCACAATTAAAATATTTGGAAAGTTGTCCTTGTTCCTTGAATAAAGTGTTGATTTAGTTTTTGCATCACAAAATGCACTGCCCATAAATTTCTTCCCCCATAAACTCCATTTTTGTATTCACGGTTTTGCTCCTATAGTCTCTTGTGGGTGAAACATAATATAAGGCACCGACTGAACATCCAGAACTTGTCATATAGTTTGGCATCCGCAATTAATGCTGCGATCTGAGTTTGCAGTTAATTAGAGCCCTCCTACATTGGGAAATGCACTAGCATTATTTTGCCTCTATAATTTCAGTTATACTGGTACAGTGGTCGATGCCCCAAGCCTGTCAGTGTTTAAGAGGCATTTGGACAATGCCCTTAACGACATGCTTTAACTTTTGGTCAGCCCTGAAGTAGTCAGGCAGTTGGACTAGATGATCGTTGTAGGTTCCTTCCAGCCAAAATAGCCTATTCTATTCTATTCTATTCTATTCTATTCTATTCTATTCTATTCTATTCTATTCTAAATCAGAGCTATCCCTGTGCACACTCCTTTCCTGGAATAATTGTGCATATTTGTTGACGTTTGAGTCAACGTTGAGTCAACGTTGTTGATCTTCCTTCAGCATGATTACCCCCAGTTTTACAAAGTAGAAATTTGCATACTTTTAAAATGTAGTCAAATACATAACATAGGGTAAAAATATGCAAGTCTGTATTTGACTTGTCTGTCTGTCTTATACACCTGAGTGTGTGCACGTGCGTGCGTGTGCGTAATACTGCATGAGCATTCATGCAGACATTAGAGAAGGTAAATGCGTAAACAAAGGTATGTGTACAGGAATTGTGTTTTAGTTCAAAAAATGCTAAATAAAACTCAAAGAGGTAGAAGTTACCTATAGCAGTGAAGGCATCAAGTATTTAATCATGAACATAATTACAAGTATGAAAGGAAAGCACTGCCTGTGAAATTAATTCAACCTACCAGGTGCTTTAAAAATAGGCTCCCGCTTAAGTATTTTGCCTACCCAGGGCTTCAGTGGGTATCATCATGGTACCGCCTCGGTAAACAAATGCAGATTAATGGAGGGAGCGTGGGTGCTTTCACCTCTCTTCCCCCAAATTAGCAGCACCGCCGCACTGTGCATTCCCACATGATAATACATCAGGGCTGTCCTGCCTTGCCTCCACCCTCGAGTCAGTTCAGGGCTGTGTTTGCCTCTGGGTAATGTTAAATTTCGGGCTTGCGTTTCAGGACTACTCATCTTCACTTCACAGCACTCTCAGCTGCAGTATATCACTCAGAGGCCAATACCCTTAACCCATAGGGGGGTATCCCATGTGGCATACACTAATTTATAAATGAGAATGATATCTGAATGCGTCACATTTCAGTGAAGAAAAACAAACCTTATGGACTCTTTTAAGGCTGTGATAAATTAGAATGTGCACGGTACAAATATTTATCTTGCACCCTTATTACAAGTATTTCCTTTTCACTGGTTAATTTAATTAAGAGGTGTCCCTTCGGATTAAAACTTTGTAAGATGGATATATATTTCTCCAAAACATAACTCATTTTGAATGAAGAGGGGAAAACTCATAGCTCCTGAACTTATTAATAATGATCTGAATTAAAATACATTCCTGGCTTCCTTGAACACTTACGTATGTTATGGGATAGCTGGGAGGGGAGGCAAGAGGGATTATTTTTGTTTTTGTGAGAAGGACCTGATCCCAGAAACACTGTCTAACACGTATGATGAGGAGTTAGTCACAATGATTTCTTTGGCAAGGGAGAAAGAAGCAGAAACAAAAACAACACAGACCCAACTTTCTGTCAAAGCGGGGGACGGGGATGAGAGAGCTGGTATGGGATCATTCTTCTCCCCTCCCAACGCCCATGATCCCGTCTCACTCCAAAAAAGCCTCCTTGTTCTTGGCAGCCTGTGGCTGTGAAGGAGACGGAGGACAGGAGCAGGAGAAGCGGTCAAGCCTGCCGGCAGCGGCTGGTGGCCCCGAGGGGGTCACCCTCCTGCACGGCCCCGGGGCTGCGGGGGCCTCCCTTGTGTCCCCCTCTCTGTGTGATGCAAATCGTCACCCCAGGGACCCCAGGGAAGGCAAAGCCCCCAGAAGACCCCATCCTGGTTCATCTGGCAAGTTCTGGGCAAGAGCAGCCATCCTCTGAAGACGTTACCTGAGCTGTAGGCCCAAAAAGAAAAAGGGAAAGATGAAGCCCACTGGAGAAGGTGCTGTTTAGGGGTTCAGAGGGTCAGGATTTTGCCTCAGATTTGCCATGCTAGTCGTGGATGTGCCACTTCATCTCACTTCTCGGGACCCCTTCCCGACTTTTGTCCGATCTGCTTCACGGGTGATATCTCTGGATCACGAGCCGACTCCTGCTGTGTCTGTGCAATGAGACAAGGAGGCTCCACGCACAACTTTGCTGACATACAGGCATTACAGAGAGGTGATGACAGAACTGCAACTGTTTTCCCAAAATATCTGCTTTGCCTCTGCTTACAGAGCAATTCCTAGAATCGTCCATTAGAAAATTAGTCCCCAGCTCAGTCCCCACAGAGGGGTGAGTGATTTTGTGCCCGACTATCTCTTCGAGGGAGAGTTTAGACATACAAATGTTTGGGAGACCCACCTATTTTGAGAGGTCTCTTCTTCCACAAAGGTTGGTGTTTACATCTTCCATCGCTGCCTCTGTGGCATGCTGATGAGGGATGATTGTAATGACGTTCAAGGTTGACTGATAGAAACAGGCTTGTCACTTCACTTCCTATTTAGAGGAGAATGTTCTGATCAGTTTTGATATTGTGTCAATAACTCTTGTCATATTTTCTTTCATTACAGAGCCTACCAACACACTGCTAGCAGACTCATTAACAAAACAAGGGGCATCACTGCCAGAAGAAAAGGCTACCCAAATGTAAATACAAAGTCTAGCAAAACATCTCAAGCATATAAGCTTGAACTTGAGTCATTGCTGCAGGTATAATTGAAGGGGTTTCTCAACACATTGTTCAAATCCATGTTGATGCTGTTTTGCTTCCAACCCCCCTCCAGCACCTGCAGAAACCTCTCTGCTGACCCTAAGACCCTTGGTGAGATTCAAGCCGGAGTGTTTGGTCAATGCCAGCACTTACATCAGTGACTGGCACCCCTTCATGGCTCACATGTCCCACTTTCAAAAGAACAATTACGGCCATGCTGTGAGTTGAATGACAAAACTCAAAGGAAAATGAACTTGAAGATGTTTCCCTAGCAACTGTGTGCAGCAGTGTTCCCACCAGTCCAACATTACAGCATCCCACTTCGAATTGAAAAAAATACAGATTGAAATCTTTACCACTTAAATGGCAAGCGCAGCCTGGCAGAGACAGAGCCTTCCTTGGTCTCACCAGCCAGCACCCAAGTCATGGGTCACACCAGCCAGCACCCAAGTCATGGGTCACACCAGCCAGTACCCACCGTCTCTCACCTTATGTGGAAGACCACTCCGGATAAGGAGCAGCAACAGCCATGAACAGGGGTTCAGGGAGCATAGCAACCTCAGGAGCTGGCCCTGAAAATAAAAACACTTAATTACAGTATTGTTAAAAGAAAATAAATGTTGATTATCTCTTTCTCCTTCCATTCCTGATCCTTCTCACTACAACACTAATGTAACTTTAGCATATGCTGTTTAATGAGTCACCTTCAGCCATCTGACACACATTGGCTTCCTTGAGACAAAAGCCATGAGTTCCCAGTGGGCAAAGCAAGGCTTACTCACCTAACTGTAATCATCTTTATGCAGCAAGTCCTTCCCAGTCCTTCTTGCTCACCCTTCCTAAAATGGTCTGACTCTCGGAAACAACGTGCCCTGGTGCAACCCACTCCTTCTTTCCTGGCAGACTCAGAGGTCCATATTTTCTCTCCACCATATTACCCAGAGCAGATACAGTGACTGATCCAAATAAGGGGAGGGAAGAGGCGACAGTCCCATTACTGTCCTAACAAACGCACCTATCTTTTGTTTCCATTACCACCATTGTTTTAACTCATGTAATCCAGTCTACTGCATGAGGCCAACTTTTAATGCTGAATCCTGCATTGCTAGCTTACAGAAGGACAGTAACCATTTCCCTCAGGGATGCTATTTGGTTTGAATATTTAGGCACACAGATGAAAGGCTGCTATGACATCATACTGTAAAATCTATTTGCACTGGTACATTATCTATTAGTTGTACTCCTGAGATAAACGCAACATTATACCATGTCACCTCAAGAACTCTTTCCACTTACCTGTGCTGGAAACATCCTGTTCCATAAACTTGGGTTCCAACTTTTGGACCTGAAAACACTCTCAAAATGCTCCCCAGAGATGGCCAACTGATTGCTTTCCTTAACTGATGCATGCTCAGCATCACTAACATGGATTAAATTAGCAATATTAAATCCAAAAAATTGTATCTCACACTGTGATTTACGGTTTACCTCCTGCGCTATGAGAGGCCTTTGGCACACGGAGGCAGAGATGCCTCAAATGCCACCAACAGGACATTTTTCTAAGAAGAATGTGAGGGGAGGGAAGCGTTCATCGACATCCACGTGTCAGTTGTGCAGCTCTTCCTCCTGCTTGTCGGGTGTTAATACTCACGCCATTCATTCTTTCTATAGCTCTCCACACGCCATCAGTAGGAAAAGCTCAGCCAGGGGCTTTGCAGGGCAGGGCTGAACAGTCTCAGAGTATCTGGAAGCCTCAGCTGATGAAGCAGGAGGAAGACTATGCAATCGCCCTCACCCACAAGAAAGGGGGCATTGCTTCTTACCCGGGGAAAGTGGTAGGTTTGTGCAACTGAGCGGAGAAATCCAGGAGGCAAAAGAGCGATCAGAAAGCTGAAACCTCTCCTCGGTGAGGAGGCAATCCTGCAATTGCTGGGCCTGCTTTGGGAAAACAGCCCTCCTGAGCTACACGCAGGCTCTTGGGCAACCCACGAGACCCGCAGTCACCCGCAGACTTCAAATGATGAGCTTCTAACCTGAGAGAAGGGCCCGATCCCGCTCCCTCTAAATGACCAGGAACCTCTCAGGAGGCTTTGGAGCATTTCATAACTGCATACAATGGAGTCAAAGCCTGAGAAGTCGTTTTCTTCTCTATAATTCAAGTAACAGCCCACCCACGTACTTAGATTAAGGTGTATTTTAGGATAATGAAAAGTCATTTATTCTCTTCTTACAAGAGTTTCTTATGAAAATTTCTCTGTTACTCCATCAATCCCCACCGCTGACACAAGATGATAGAGATGTAGTAGACCAGGCAGACAATATTACAGATATTTTTCTGTGATGCAGAATCTCTGATCCTGTCCTACTCATCAACATACTTACATGGCATCAGGAACGTTATCTCATACCTAGGAATTACTCCTTTTCCCATCCCTGTGCAGTCTTGCTAGTGTTACTTGCAAAACCTCCCTACTCACAGGTTGGAGCTGGCGCTGGAGTCACCATCTGTCTTCCCTGTCTGCACGAGGCTTTGATCCAGCCTCTCGTCTTGCTAGGAGCCAGAGCACGGTTCCTCCTGGCTCTCCGTCCCACGGGGTGCCAGGAGCCAGAGCTGCTAATGCTGCCGCCACGGAGGAGGCGGTGCGACCCTGTTGCGAATGGGCGATTTAGATAGCTTAAAGAACCACTGTCAAAGGTATCAGCAAAAGTGGTTTTATTGAAATATGATGTTGTAAAAGTGCGACTTAACAAAGTTCGATGGCAAGGTTCACTCTGTTACTGCACTGCACGATCATTTGAACAATGATTCAAAACTACCAAGGCAGAGCCAAAGTTACCAAGACAAAATCAAAGTTACCAAGACACAAATCAAAGTTACCGTAATACAAGGTTACGAGCACTATCGGTTGCTTACGGAAGATCCGCTGTTGGTGAAAGGTCTCTCTGCCTCGAGGAGGCATTGACAGGCATCCCAGCTCAAGGGGAGATCACCGCCATACTGCCAAGCTGCTTAGCAGGGAGAGCTCAAAGAAGGCTCACTAAGGCTGTCATATTTATGGAATAAAGTGATTGGCTTGCAGCCAAATTACATGCGATGGCAAAGGTATGCATGAGACTTCTTGTATCCACAACTTTCTTTGTTAAATTGATAAATGAGTCTTGGAAAAGCCACCCGCTATTCATGTGTTAATCGCATGATGGGTGTTCCAAGCTCATATGCATCCATGCTCACTGTGTCACTCTGCTCCTTTGTGGGTTCTCGGAGAACAGGCTGGAGCTAGAGAAGTTCTTGGCCCGGTTATGGCTTAGGCCTTTACCTTCTTTGGAACCTCTACCAAACTACCGCTAGTTTGGTTAAGGAGTCGGGTGCATCCATCACAGACCCCCATACCTGCATATCTGCAATACTGCATTTTGAGCTGGGATCTGCCGGGATCTGACCCAGTCCTAGGACCTGGCTGCTGCAGCTGAAGCATGTGGACTACCCTGAGACGAGTCGAGGATTTTGGGTGCAAGGGTAGGAAAGCAGCAAAGCAATCGCCCTTTCCCAGAAAGTAAAGCCAAACCTGTTCCCACAGAAATCAATGGTGAAACTGTCGGGACCTCAGCAGCGACAGTTCAAGTCCTTCGTGATCGTTTGCCTCCTAAAAGGAATTTTGCTTCATTAAGATGCTGAGTCTTTCTAATTCGAATACTTGATTTGCTTCGGGTCTTGGGTTGTCTTCATTATGTGGTTGCCAACAGGGAATCAAAAGGGGCATCTCTCAACCTGCCGCGAGGCCCTGAAACTTTACCGAGCGAGTGTTACGTGTGGGGCGAGAGCGAGTGGGCAGGCACATTCCCGAGGGAGTGCCTCCCTGTTTGATACCATTGTTATGGAAACTTAAAAATTCAGGATAAACCCGGAAGGCCAGTGAAATGCAAATGGCACAAAGCCCAGGAGACACCTTATTTGCTCACTACTTACCACGCTTCCGCAGAACAAAACGTCTGCGTTTCTGCCTTCTGTGAAAAAGAGCTTTCCTGTGGTCCTAAAGGCCAAACTCCCTCGTCGGCATAAAGGTCAGGAATCCAGCAGCGGCGAGGTGATAGACACAAATCCCAACAGCCACTTGAGATGCTTACTCTGGAAACAAACTCTCACACAAAAGTGGCAAAACCAGAAGACATGATGCAACAGCAAAACAAATGAAAACGGTGTGTTTCATCCGAGGATGAGTTACCTACTGGGAGAGGGAGGGCAAGAGCAGTGGCTCTGTTGTGTTCCTCCAGCTTTTCACATCCATTTGGAACCCAGCCGGCTAGCAATGACAAAAACTTCCTGCATTTTGAGAACTCAAACAATATGATTTTAACAACACAGGAAGAAATGTCCTTCAGCAGCAAAGTAAGTGACCAGATAGAAGTGGTTCATTGCGCAATGATTTGCTAAGCAGAACGGCGCCCTACCACACTGCGAAATAAAGCTCTTTCGGACAAAGGAAAGGGTTCATTTTTTTGTTGCAAATGGCTTAATTAATCACTTCCCTCAGCTCCAAATGGAAAGAGGCCTGAGCTACAAAAGCTCTGCTTGTATTAACCTCCAGGCAAGCAGACGCTCTTCACTAAAATTCATTTAGCTGTCAAAATGGGGAAAAAATGCCAGCAGCAGAGAGGTTCAAAAACTGTGAAGTCCAGGCACTTCGACAAGGCTTTTCCTTTAAAAAAAAAAAAAAAAGTAATAGAAAAGTACACTGAAACCCAACTCTAGAGAAGATTTTGTTCCCATTTCTCCAGAAGGGAGAGGCAGGGTGAGGATACCACCAGCGCTTTTACATGCAATCATTTCATGTAAATGATTTCAAATGGGAGCTCTTGCTCTTGCCTGCAGACAAAAGCAGAATGCATCACTGTTGCCAGACCACCTGGGACATGGGGAGGAGAGGAAATTTCCAGATGGGTTTTAAGACAATTCATTTATATTTATATAGCCAGAACAAATGTTTTTTTTCTGAGATAGCATTTCCCTTTGCTCTATCTAGACCACCAAGAAAAGAGGGAGGCACAGAATTTCTATTGCATTAATAGTCCTGGTGTTTATGGTTTTGGCTTTTATGAACTTGTGGGAGCTGTTTATTGAGTCATAAACTCTACTAATGGGGATATTATCTCTAAATTATATAAGTACTACAGTATTTGGGTTAGTTAAAAGAAAGGTTTAAAACAGTTACACACTTACAGTTTATCTCAATTACCAACATGATCCCATAATGGGAATTTAATTGTTAATTGCTAGCTTATATTGCAGAAGAACTACAGTAACAACACACAAAATATAGCCTGTATAAACATGTCCAGACAATTCTGTATTACCTCCTTTCACTGCTACCTTCTCGTATGGTGGGGTTTTTTATTACAATGATTTAATTCCTAAATGCCTCAAATTAGGAATTCCTCCTTGTCAGGAAAGCATTTCCACCAGTGCTTCATTTGACAGATTTTAGCAAGCCGCCTGCACACACTCGAGTGGCTTTGTGCAAAAGGGACAGCCTTAGGCATACACTTAAATACTTTGCTAAATTAGATTTTCAGAGAGCTCTAACAAGCGAAACCGTAGTTCCATTTAAATCAACCCAGGTTTTCCTGTTTACCTAGCTGGAGTGAAATTTGACCAAGACCCACTGGCCATAGCCCGAGTCAAGCTCATTGAGGACAGTCAGGTCCACCTGCTAAGCATGGCGCCGAGTCTCTGCTCAGCCTAAGCTCCAGAATACCCCATGAGAGGGATCACATGCACGTTCAGCACGTAGCACGGACTCACGCTCTCCTCTGCCCGGTCTGCCCAGCTCAACCCAGACTACCCACAGCTGGCTGAAGCTCAGCCCTTTCTACACATACCATACTCACTGCAGTGTGGCTGCAACCTGCAGCAAGGGTGAGGACCAGCCAAGCGGTCACCATGTTTGACCCCAGTGGTCCTCTAGCAATGCTGATGGACCCCAAGGCCCGACAGCAATGCAAACATCTACATTCAGCTGGTTGTTTTAAATCCCTTCACAGTCAGTGCAGAGGGAGGGGCACTGCATGGATAACAGGCCTCCTGTAGATATTCCTGTAGGCTAGTCACTCCCTAGAGGTGCCCATCGCCCTTCCTTCGGCAAGTAAGGGATTCAGAGAGCTAGTGCAGGTGCAGACATCTGCACTGTAGCCATCTGAAGGCAAGGGACATAAGTCTCACCCATAAACCTCATGCTAATTTAGAGGAGGCTGCATCCCACCTGTGCCACAGCAGCTCTGCAAAAGGTCTTCCTCTTGTCTTTCAAGACAATGCCATTCTTCTGGCAGATTTGCCTTTGAAAGTGGGAGCTCTCTCAAGTACTGTTAGGTGATACAATGAATTTTTGCTGTTACAGATCATCCCACCATGCTGCTTGCCAGGGATCTGCATCAGATTTTGGAGACTTGTGTGAATCAGCTCCTTTACTTCTCTTTGTTCATAGTTCTTAATATGAAACTAGCCTGACGAAAGAGGAGAGCAGAGGACAGCCGGCTAGGGTGAAGGGCAGATGAGGATAGCTAGTTTATTTGTGTGTAATACATACCAGAAGAAACTTCCAGATGATTCAGAAATGACCAGTTGTGCAGAGAAAGGGTTCATATAATCAATCTGTAAACTTAATATCTTATATCTGTATTAACATCCTTTCTTGTCTTGGTGATGCTCCCTCACTGGTTTTAAACTTTACATTGGAAACTGGTAGGGACACGGACTTCCCCCCACACCCTTGTTTCTATCTGGCTTGTTTGACCATTGCCTAGAACATGAGCGCTGCTTCTGACTGGGTCTGAGTCACCACCCTAAACAAACAACAACAAGAAATAAATTCAGAGCAAACAGTAACTTAAAAAAGTCTCCTTGCAAGATAGTTTTCTCTCAAATGTTATCTATACTGCCCCCTAAAACCTAAAAATAATTTTAAAAATCTGACTGAACTCAGACTGTGGTATTTCTTCCTCCTGATATTGTAACTTCTTCACAAACATGATGCCATTTTGTCTTTCTCATTGTACTGGGGCTTGCTGGCTAAGGCACCTTGAAGAGGAAGAAACGCTGCGAGTAAATATGCAACGGATAAGTTACTGAGGGTACAGGACATTATTGCTTAAAGAACTAATGTTTCTCTCCATGTCACTGAATAACCTACCTATGACTACAAGATGTTAAAAACTGGAAAATTCTTCTAATTATTAGTTCCATGTCTCAAACCACGGGAACACAGAGAAGGGTCCAGCAAGCCAGAGACCAGTGAATTACTATTAGTGATATACGGACTGCTGTTCTCTGAATGCTGTCAAGTGACTGAAAACATCCAATATTTTGGTTATTGTGGAATTAGGATCCCTGCAGTTTTCCCACAGAAAGTTCACCTTAGGAGGCAGGAACGTCTCCTGGGCTAAAAGGACAAGACGGAGAGAGCAGACACAGGAGCCAACTGAGCCCAAACTTTTTCTGTGAAGAGCTTTCCTGCCACGAAGTAGGATCAACTCACATCAGCACGAGGGACAAATGCAGAAGGGAGACCAGCATCTTTTCACTTATGCAGATGAAAATCTGTCTGACGTTGGTACAAATGGCTCTGTCTAGAAAAATACAGTAGATGCCTGTATGATGGGCAGGACACAGAAAAATATTGCGTGGTGAGGAACCTCATTTTTGTCCACAGATTGTCTATGGCTGCTTGTGGCTACCATGTCTGAGAGGGCCCATCTGCTGGTGATCAGAGCAGGCACTCTGAACTGGACAGGAGCAGAAGCTGACGTGAGGCCATGAGCTAACCGGTGCACCACCTGCACATGAGGACCGGTCCTCTTTGCCGTTTGCAGCCTGCCATTTGCTTGCAGCAGCAGCTATTCCAGAGAACTTGAAGCCTCTTATTCTCAAATGCCAAGTTGAGGAAATAAAAATTAACACTGAACATGCAGCAGACCCCAGCAGTGAGATGGGGAGCCGGTACTGTAACGTGAATCTCTTCGCTCCTGCCATGGACAGCACAGATACTTGTGGAAAGAAGATATCTTTGGCTCCCCTACAGAGATCGAGAGCTGAGATTAATGGCAACTGTGAGGGCTGCTTTCCCCTTTATGCGATGCATGCTTTAAAGCTGTGGCCTCCTGCCATCTTGAAACATAATCTTGTGGTATTGTCTTCATTCAGGCCCCTCATCAGCAATGTGAAAAGAGAGAAGAAGCTGGTGGCAGGATTAGAAGAGAGGTTGAAATATTCTGGGCAGCATATGCTGTAAGTCACATTATACGAAGAGTATTATTGGACTGCTCATTGGCTAGGGCTTTCCCTTCTGGAAGCACTGCTGCTTGTAAAAAAGAAAACCTGGTGAAAAGTGTTTATAACACATCAGACCACAGCATATGACACATTGTGAGCACAGTGACAAGCACTGAAAATATTTTTCAGGCCCTGTCTGCCCTGCTCCGAGGAGATCATTTTGTACTCGTCAGGGTTATGCAAGATGCATGGGAAAAGAGGAGAAAGAGAAGTGAGAATAATAATTCAGAAGGGTATTAATAAACATCCTAAAATTACTCTCATCAGATGACCCATCTCAACCTTAAAACTGAGTACTTTAGTCTTGGAAGGCTGTTTGAGACCCTCATTGTTTTAGAAGTGAGAAACCACCTTTTGTTGTCCAGTTTAAATTTATTCATGGCAAATTACACCCCTTTGTTCTTAGACTACCAATATTCTTAACTGAAACAGATTATTTTCCTTGCCTGGCCATAACGTATTTACAGAGAGCAGTCATATTCTCTCTGAGACTTCATTTTATTTATCTAAATAAGCCAAGCTCCTTTAGTCTCCTTTCTTATCTCCATTCTCTTAGTTAACTTTCTAGTTCTTCTCTGCACTGGTTCCAGTTTGCAGTCACCTTTCTTGACCATGACCAGGCCAGACCAGACCATGATTGACCAGACCTATACACAGGGTTCCACATGAAATTATAATAAATTCTATTTCTTGTACTTTTTTTTTTTTTCCTGAAAAGAGGCTCCTCTTTGTCCTATACACATAAAGGAAAACAAACTAAAGTGAATTTTCCATCTCTAAAAGCTACTTGGGAAGTTCTAAATGTTCAGAGTCAATCTTTCTTGGAAACCCTTGGCTGTACAAGATTTCCACAACTGAAACATATCCTTCTGAAGTCTGGGGAACATTAAAAATTTACAAGGGCAACTGCATTCATTTAAAGTGTCAATCTCAGTCTTGGTGGCATGTTTTAAAAATCTTCAGCTTTCATCAAACTGGCTTCAAATGCAAGTTATTATTGTTTTGGCTCCTGACACTATCCCCATGGTCAGACATTTTTTTTGTCATGTAAGAAACCGTTTTCCTCTTTTGGATCAAAAAGCAGTACATGGTCTTGTCTACAACTTGGAGCACTTCAACAAGTTGTCACAGTTTTCTTTTTGACCCCCTGGACACAGACCATCACTTACTCATTATATTGCAAACATCTTCCTAAGTGGCAGCAACACACATAATTATACCTTTTTTATGCCATAATTATGCAGAAAAAGTCCTTTTTTGCTGACAAAAAAGGTAAAAAGCTGCCAAAAGCTTCATATATTGCCATATGGAGGGAAAATAATTTCTTCTCAGGAGCTGGGGGAGCTAGAGAGAAGACATACAATTAAAAATTTCATTTACACTATCATGCAAAAGTGCAGCAAGGTATTTCTAAATGGAATCATCATTCTAAAAGGGATCTCCAAGTTTCCAAAAAGATACAGATTTACCGAATTAAGTTATTCTTTGAACTATTGTCTTTCCCTCAGTTTGGGGATTTAGATACGTTGAATTCTCATCCTTCTAAATCAAACACTTCCTCCCTGAATTGTAACTTCAGATTACAGAAAGCGCAGGGTTCTCAGTCTACTGAATGTGTGAGTTTCCCAGCCACTGGCAGAGGTGTGCTGGCTCACACGTCTTCCCCTTCCCCCATGGAATCGCCATGGATGAGTCAGCTCCCCCCTTCACCTCACCTCTTCCATTCTTTAAACTGGGGTAACTACTTCTCTTACAAAAGCATGCAGTAAATTCAGATCTAATCATGGCTTTGAGCTGGCATAAGCTTAAAAAGATACAAAAATGCTAACAGGAACTCCATTTAGTCATTGCAATTTTGAGCAAAGAGAAAGGCATCAATTAATTTTCAAAGAGCAAGTACAGTGCTACTGCAAGAAAGCTGCACACTAAAATTGTACTGAAATACCTTCTCTTCATACATGTCTCACCCAAGTAAACTTGGGTGGCTACTAATCTGAGTCACATTTAAAACAAAAAGCAAGAACTGATAGCTTCCGTGCCGTGCCTGCAAAATATTTATTTCTATATTGGAAGGCTATAATTATCTCTGATACCAGAGCAACTTTATACTGTGCTAAAACCTTGCTAGTATTTCCTCCATAAAATAACAAACTTTGATACAAACAGTACTTAAGCATCACCACAGGGACATAGCAAAAAACACAGATATAAGCTAAAGAGCAAGAGAGGAAATTTGAACGGAATTACCTTATTGTGCTAATATAGTCTGACCTAATAGCTTAAGAGATCATCCAACAACCTCTTTTGTTTGCAGAACAAAGCAGAGTCAGTCAGATTTTGCTCTGTTTGACTCAAAGATTTCTCAATACTTGTAAATTCTCCATATAACCAGACACAAAGATTAGAGAATACAGTTTTAATTATGCTTGTTTAACTATGAAAGAGTACTGTTGATTTAGAAGGAGTTACAAAAACACACAAAGTATACATCTATGTTGGAATAAGAAATTAAATGCAATAACACCTATATCTGATTTTTTTGTTTTACAAGGAATGTTTTCAGTATCTGTCTAAGTAAGCTTTGGAGCTGAAACACGAATCCAAAAGCAGTGCCTTGCACAGATCAGATTATTCTTCCTTGCCAAACAGATCATCCAGAAGAGGTAAGTATTTGATCCCTTTCACAGGAAGGGATGGTGCTTGTCCGCTCCAGTCATTTTCATTCTGAAATTAGTAACCCAGAGAATATCTTAGAATATAATATTGAAAACAAGAATAATTAAAAGCTGGTCAACATAAGATTGAATGAGCTGCTTCATTTCCACATACAAATCTGTGCAAAAGTGGACCTTTATATAGCACATCCTCTTGAAAGATTACTACAAGCACATTTTTATCAATCTTGCAGAATATTTTATTAAAAATATTTTCTATCGTTAGCCCTTTTGCAGATATTTTCAAATTAAATAATGCTGTATTTTCTTCATTAAGATGCTTATACTTGAAAGTCTTGCAAGTCATCTATGTCTCAACACCAAAATCATACAAAATAATTAGATAGAAAGAAGAAAAAAGTCAGCTAAACAAGCACAACTCTGTTGCTGAAATCTATCTCTCAAATACAGGTACTGTAGCCCCAAAATATTGCTGCTAATTTGTGGTAAGTCAGGAACAGAATGACAATTGGATTTTAAAGCTCAACAAGATTTAAATCCCTTCCTTTCTCTGATTTTTTCCATTTCATATTGATCTCTTCATTAAAATATTCTTGTACTGTACCAAAGATAGCCTAGGTATTGCAGCTAACTAACAAAACAATAAAGTCAATAAAACTCAGTAAACTACACTGGCACCAATTTGGGTGCAGTTCATTAAAACAGTGCTATATGTCAGTATGACAGCAAGGCTTTGGAGCTGATGAGGAACTGACTATCCCAGCATGATGATGACTGATTATAATTTCTGTCGATGTTCTTTCTTCCTTTTTTATTTCAGCTGTAACCTTCCTCCCATAACTCCATGTACCGTTCTCAACTGGGGCTCTTAGCCATCAGCCACTCCCAGAAAGCCCATCCACTGGCTGTCCTCCAAGGAAAGATAACGTCTTCTTTATACCCAGACTTCATACCCTCATCTCTTATGCTGATTAGAACATACATTTCACCACAAATGTCCACTGCAATCTCCTGCTTGTTTCACAAGCATCTTTTCCTCCGCACCTTCAACTTGTGAAGGCTGCCTCTTGGTTCCACCACCACTTGCACCCCACCTTCACCCCATAGGAGCCATCTCCTTCCCTCACCTGCCAGAAATCAGGTCATGCTCAATGGCTAGGTAAGCCATCCTGTGAGGGGAAAAAACCAGTCAAACACATGCAACAGCAAGTGTATCTGTGCCTCTGCTTCTTTCACCCTTGCTTTTTGGTACAGAGCTTAGCGCCATCTTCAAGGCAAAAATGCTGTGGGCACAGGCTCTGACCTTCTTCTTGTTTCTGTGGTACTGAGGCTCACGAGGCCCCTTATCCTGACACAATCTCCTGAGAGCAGTCACTGTTTAAATATTGAGTTATAACTTAAGCACAGAATTCTTCTGTAAAAACAAAGAATACCCACTGAACAAAACCTAATGCACACTTTGAACTACAGGACTGCTGTATAAAACACGTGGAAGGGCTTTGATTTTATCTGTACCAGATGGAAAAATTCTTCTCAATGACAAAGTGAAAAATAAACCACCATCGAAAGCAGAGCAAACCAGCAGCATTGGGCCCTCGTTAGACCACCGACAGTTTGAGATGCTACAGAAGAAAGAGCTGGTAAGCCAAGTAAGAGAGAGGAGTCAAGTTAATAGCACAGTCCTTGAGGAATATTGGTTTAAACTATGTCACCATTGAACTTGAATTTAAAGGAATGCTGTGTTTAAACTATGCCACCATTGAACTTCAATTTAAAGGAACGCTATGTTTCTAAACGGTCTGAATACAATCAAACACATTCTGTACAAGCATAGCAACACATTGGCTAGGCCAGAACAGCAAAACTACATGTTGGCAGAAGGGCTTTGGATTTATCTGCTATGAAGTTTTTAAAAATCCGCATAATTGCCTTATGCACCATCTATTTTAAAATGTTCCATTCAGCACAAGATGGCAAGATCAGATTAATCTCTGCAGTTTGTTGATACCGCATTTTTATTTACCCTAAGTAGCAGGCTGGTGGAGACATACAAAGTTGATCCATCAATACCGCTCTTGCTGTACGCCTACCAGTGATGTGGTGTATTATGTACAAGTTTCTATGGAGTTATAAAAAATACATTCCTATTTTCCGCAGTGTCAGTGGAGTTTAAAGTATTTCCTGACTATCTCAGCAAGCGAACAGATCATTTGACATGTAACAACGATATTTGTGGGTGGAGCGGTATTCACGCCCATTGTTCATGGAGAAATACACCTGTTTCTCCTTCTCTTTTTCTTTTTTCTTCTAGAAAAATGTCACAGAGATGTGACACCTATTAGGCATGGGGGTGTTACAGGGCTCCTCATCCCTGTTTGACTTCTCTGCTTCATTCTAAACCTCCCAGAATAAATTAATTACTTGAAGAAAACAGGCACAAATACGCAAATATGAAAACTGTTGTGGTCTCCATTGGATAAAGCACTCATGTTAACGTTGGACAAATTACATCCATGTACTGTACTGTTCCTTTGCTCAGATACACTGGTTTTACCTTGAGAGGAACCTTTATCGTCTGGAAAGCAGGGATTTGATTCTCTCTCCAGTTTAGCCCATCCACAAGCTTTTTATATTCCACTTGCTTATGGTCATCTTCAAACCTAAGCAAAATATCCATAAGATGACTCAAGGTTAAAAGAAATTTTTAACAAAGTTGTATCATCATGTAATCTAGAGCATACTAATATATTACCTTCTAGATAATAATTTTTTACTCCTTTATTACCGAACACTGGCAGGAGTACAGAAAAACACTACCAAACTGTCAGGACTTCTATATCATACATTCTATTCCATATTCTTACACTTTATTATTGTCTCTTATAGTAGAATTCAACTTCTTTAAGGTTTATTACATTTCAACTAATTTCATTTTACTTTTGAAGCATTGCCCAACCTTTTCCAACGCTAGGATCTCACAATTGGTGACAAACATAGAGTTGGGGTGATCAGTGTATGAGTCCTTTGTGTAGAAAAGAAACAGAATGATATGAGAGAGCTGTGCTATAACACAACCGACCTGCTTTATATGGCTTCTACAATCATTTCCTGAAAATAAGCAATCCTTCAAAAATGCTGTTTACACACACCTTGGGATCAATTTACAATTGACAAACCCACAGCTCTCTAACCTATCAGATAATAGCCAGATTTAAAAATCACAAGCCTTGTCATTTGGTAGTTGTTTTATGGCATTGTTCTTTATTTCTATGGAATAAATATATATCTGTGTCAGTTATGAGGGTCCCTTAAATGCATGAAGATACATATGCTGCCAGCTAAGGTCTACAGGTACATGTGGAACATGCTATCTCTGTACCTCAAATTTCTAAAATCATTACACTGCACTAATAAATCCCATGGGAGCAGTTTTGTAAGTCACGTCATCTTTCTGCCATTGATTTGGATGAAGCAGCTTCAGACAAAACATCCTCAATTCAGCAAAACACTTAGGTGATTAAGGCACTTGGGAACCACTGTTATTTCAGTGGGACTAGTCAAATGCTTGAAAGATATCCGCAAGCTGAAGCTACCATGCAAATCATTCTTGAAATGAACAGCTTAACTGCTCTGCTATAAATACTGTACTTGCAGCTTCTCTGAATGACATCTGTCTCACCTAACACTACCTACATATAAAAGGGACCTGGTTTAGGCATATAAGCACATCCTGGAAGTGTCTGTGCTTCACTGGGGTCCATGGAGAGACATACGCAACTAGCAAGACTCAATACCTATTCTTTGGTGGGAAACATCAGGTTAAACAATTCTGCCCTGTAATCTGGTGAGACAAATACTACTTCACAGGAGCAAGATCATCTCCAGGAAACAAGTCTTTTAGAAAACCATTTTATCTTGTTCTTAAAGAAATAGCACTGCACAGAACACGGGCTTCAAAACCCTTCAACCACTGCAGAAGGTTCTGGTAAAAATTATGCATGAAGGTACTTTAATGGAGAATTTACAGCACAAACTTGGAAAACAATACCGGAGAAGAGGAGAAATAGATCTAGTAACAAAAATAAACTGCAATAAACTGCAACTCATCCTCTCCTTCTCCTCCCCCCACACCTTTCATTTAATAGTCAGCAGGAGAGATAATAATAAAATATACTGAGAGCCATAAACAGAGATGCTAGCGATAAACTGGAATGTTAAGTACAGTGAGTTATGCTGAAGATGAAAGCAAAGTCAGAAAAGAATGCTACTGTTACTAGTATTAAAGGGGAGCCTGAAACATTGCCATGAGAAACCCTCCTATGATAGCTTCCTGCTTTATAATAGCTCACAGGCAAGTTAACATTTTCATAAAGCCTTACTTTTGGGGAATATATCCAATATAAAAGAAAATTATCATTCCCACTTCTAGGGGGTTCTTGTTTGTTTCAGGTTTTTTGCAGGTGACAATTGGGAAAAGAAAGGAGTTTTGCATGAGAAGTAACAAGACAATAAAAAAGCTTATACCTCTTGGAAAAAAACTACGGCACATAGATTTTGAATTTCAGAACTATCATGACAATTATTTTCTGCTTTTACTATATATGTATTTATCTTTTGCTCATTGTGAAAAGTCAAAACATTAAGTCTACAGCCAAGATGCAGAGCTGCATAACCTGGATTTTTAAATAAAGAACAAGTGAAGGCATGTAACTACTTAAATTTATGTTGAGGCAACGAAGTCAAGGAAAGCATTGCTTCTGCTTTCGACAAACATTAACAAGGAAAAAAGTCCTTTGATGTGACAGCACTAGCAAACTGAGATGACAACATGGGCATGAAGTTAACTATAACCAAAGATTTTAACATGGGCAGAGGAAATGGGATTCCTAAATCCCATATTTAAATAGCTACCGAAAGCAGCTTAAAATATTACTCTAGAATAATCCAGAAAGAAAAAAAAAAAAATCTACTCTTTAGATCTCTTTCCTGCTGTGACTTATTGTATCCATCTACAAAAAGCACACACTTGCAATTTGGCACAGAGTATCCAGATGGACTGAGGAGACGTTATCAATTTGTGCATTATTAGGACAGAGATGTCATACATTTCAGTGGCTGGAGTTAATATGACTGAAACTGACAGTGCTCTTCAGGAAAGGAAATTAGATTTGCCTTATCAAGAAGATGCAACAAAGATGTCTTGAAACCATGCTTCTCTTCAGTTTTGCCCTATGACTTCACCAATGCATGTGATTTCAGACTATGAAAGTCACTCCCCCATCCGTATCATACTTTGCAGAGCTTTTTTTTTCTTTGACATTACAGAAATAATCGCACATTTCTGCTTCTAAAAATATATTCATAATGAAATAACCCAGATATGTGAAAAAATCTGCTTAAATCACATTATGACCATTCCTGAGGATGCTTTGGTGAGTAAAGGTTACTTACGAATACTTTTTCTCTCCCATCAAGACATCTGTAACCCAAACATTTATGTGAAAAAGTTAATGTACATGCAGAGATTTTTAATTCCTTAGTTTTGAATAACATTTATTAAGAAGTTAATCTGATAATAATAGAGGACAAGCATCATGCTGCTTTAACCTTAGAGAAAATGTTGGGATTCTTCAGCCTGTTTGATAGTCTGTGTGTAACACAGGTATACACCTAAATTGTCATAAACTGCTCATATGAAAAGATTTACAACAGCAAGCACAGACAAGTCTATGCAGCTGATCACTATGAATTAAGTAATGGCTACCATCTTGTGTATACATTTATTCACGTCTTGAACAACTATAAATTGAACGATCAGTTCCTCAGCATACTGAATAACAGAAATAGTTTATTTTAAGAGATCCAAGTATTAATGCCAGAGTCTTTTCATCACAAATGGTATAGGGAGTCTCAGGCATCAAAGGTAACAAGTAGAAGACAGAGTGCAGGAGACAGATCTTGTGACCATTTCAAATCTTGCTCCTGCTACCAGGACACTTGCTGTAGCAGGAAAAGAAGGTATGCTTCCTGAAAGAAATAGGTCAGCCCTAAAAAAAAACATTACAGGTAAGCAACTAGGTAAAAAATGATCACCCAGCCACAAACCAGGGAAAAGATGAGCAGACAGGAATGGCCTGGCCTGGTCTATTAGTGACTTGAGAACTGGGATGACCACGTAGGAGGCCCATTGTTATCAGGCACTGCTACCTGAGACACTAGGGATTAACTTTTTCAAAACAACAAGCCCCCCTCCAGAGTCCCACAGTCTCACCCTGGTACTGTAGAGAGGTGAAGAACTACACAGCCACTTTTAACAGAAATTAAAAGACATATTTTTAAAAATAGGGACATTAACAACTAAACAAATGCAAAACAATCGAAGTGTAATACTTGTAAACTTGTCATCCATTCTTTCTTCACTGCATTTTTTCTTTCCTTATCTGCCAGCTGTTTATATACCCTCTGGGGAAGGACTGCATCTTTTTAAGTCCTTGTTAGCATACATTTAGCATCGCAGTAAATAAAAATAACAGAAAAAACCTCCTAAATACATTACTTAAGCATTGTAGCAACATTTATTTATTAAACAAACTATAATTGTTCATTATGCCTGCATAAATTTAAAGAAATGCTTATAATGACTACTGCAGTTTTCTGGCAGAAACGATTGTGTACCAGCTGCATTGCTTAATACATTGTGATTAAAAGTCTGTATTGCCCTGTGATTAAAAAACGAAGTGAGAAAATGCTGATGGAGAAAGGAAATACTTATTAATAAACCAGCCCAGGTAAATCGGAAAAGTGGACACATTGTTGGGTACCTAAATCCTACTATTCCACCACCCCACAATTAAAAATATAAATTTACTCTACACAGACAATTTGAAAGGGTCTTATGAAACCTCACAGTCTTTGCACTAATTCTCCCTGCACTCTATGGAAACTGAATGGTCTTTGGGTACAGTAAACAAAGTCTTGGGTCATCTGGAGGTGACCACAAGATTAGACAGTAACTTCTAGTCCCATCTCATGCTTTTAATAAGTGACAGATCATTGCAGTATAAGGTATTTATTGTTTACATTTGTAAATTAAGAGTATTGCCTTTCAAAATGGAAAAATAGAACCATTAAGTCCTACAGAAAGTCTTTGCCACCTAATCTCAGATAGCAAAGCTGAATAAACATATAGCTTCAGTCTTCAACTATTATCTGATCACATTGTCTAGCATCATTTTATAGCTGAATAGGGTCCAGCTAGTGCATTAGCTATATATACTGATTTTGTGGGAATCAGTCCAATAACTTTTATTGTACCACTTTCTTCCTTCATAAATACAGATACACACAGTAGGAATACCACCACCACTTGCTTCAGAATCATCAATGGACACAAAATTACATGCTTCCTCATCCAAAAAAAACCAAGGAAAGAATACTGTTGACAAACTTAGCCCACACTGAATTGCATACTCCACAGGAGTGAGACTGTTCTTCATTAACAATAAACCTGCCTGTTTCATGATTCTTCAGTCTCAAAGAAACCTACAGAAAGCAGGAGGAAAGGAGGAGTAAAGTCTAAATCTCATTCCGCCAGCTCTACTCTTCACCTTCCAGATTACTGGAAATTAACTCCTATTAATTAGACTTAAAAAAAAAAATCTTTCCATGATTCTGCACCCTCATGAAACAATAAACTTACCAAGCAGTGCCAACTGCACCCATTATTAAGAATGTGACAATCTTCCTTCTTATCTGCAATGCAGTGACTCACCACATAAACTGGCATTTTTCAAAGCAGCTGATACTGTAACTTAGAACTGGCATTACACGTAGCACTCTATCACATGAAGTACTTCTCACATTGATTTCTGAGGCCCAGCTTCACACCATTTACATTTCTCATGCAGAAATCTGCAATACAGGCTGGCCACAGCCCCTTTAGAAACAAAGGAAAATGGATGGTAATTTAGAAATCCAGCTCTTACACAGGCTGAGGAGACAACTCTCTCCTTCTCCACCACCTACAGAAAGAACCTACAGTGGCTGAATCCTCATTCAGCTGCCATGGGTACCTGCCTAAAGCTGGGTGAAATCCAACACTTAGTCTCCTCCTTGTCTTCTAAGCTTATCTCTAATTTTTATTACAGTGTACTGGGCTTTTTCTTTTTAACTGCCTACACTGAGACTCTTCAGGAGAGAAGAGGTTCATCTCACAAAAGCTTTCCCTGGTATAAATTCACAAACAATAAACACGTCTCTGGAGCCTATGACGTGTCAGGCTTTGTCTGTTTTTCATCAGCATTGAGTTAGTACATAAAGGAAAACCTCCAGTCCCTTGTCTGTGCATCTATTCAATTTCAGCCTTTATGAAGTGGAAACTATGAGAACCCCTTGTCTAGTACAGGATGTCAATTGTCCTCCAACACTTTTTGTGTTGGGCAGCTTAGTGGGAGTTCTAAAAAATGCATTTCAGATTAATGCTAAAATTCAGACATGCTTCTGATGACTAATGCTTGTAACCTAACTGTCAGAAGTGATGAACGGCAAACAAACTGCCAAAGTTGTCTATCTGGCTACTGCAGGGAACTGTTCTGAAAGTTTTTGGTCTGGATACGGGGGCTTTGTGAAAAATAGCCCCTTAGGCTTCTTAAAGCAGTCTTGTAGACACTGATTTAAGTAGGAAGTCTTGCTTGCAGTACAAAGATGCTTTATTAAAATGGATTCCACATTTCTGCCTGACAAGAGTCTTTTCATTATTTGATAAATCCAGATGCTTAGTTTGCAATTCCTCCTGAAATCAAGAAGCATATCTACCTGAAAGCACCTAAGCATGACCAAAGACAAGACCTGCTCCTGCTTTTAACACAGTATAAAGGCATGACAAAACATTTAAGGGTTTCCCACAAGGGAAAGAAGAGACCAATAAGCATGCATTTAAACTTATTACGAGAAAATCTGGCCATGAAAACCAAAGTTAACATGACACAAGTGTTCAAAACACCACAGGTTACTCTGAACTCTAGCCTTTAATACAAGTGCACTGAATACTAGTTCTTTTCACTTCTATTGCCATGAATACAGCTAGCCAAGCAATTTGTCTTGAAATAATTAAATGTGCTATGGAATAATACCAAAACCATGCCAATACTCCTTTTCCTTTTTAAAAATTCCAATAAAATATGTTTCAGGTGAGATTAATAGGAGTAGCATCACTTCTATTTACTACTGATGCTGTCTACTTCATTCAAGGATATTTCATCGTATTCATCTTGGTATGTTTCTTAAAACTCACATAATGTGCTTTCATAAGATTATTGTTTTTACCTTACACATACACAGGAACAACTAATGCAAAAAAAGTGAATCTCTCTGATAATGGTAAGTATCAGTAGCTGATTCCTGTAAGACTAATTCCATGGAAATCTGGCAAAACACAGATGATCTACTATGCCAGACAAAATGAAGTTGCTAAGATGGGTGCACCTTAGTTGATTATAAATATTCTATAAATAGGGAAGTCCACATGCGTATAGTGACAAAATCAGCATCATGAAATGATTAATAGTGTATAAATGACAAATTCTTAAGAACTGTGTCTGCAGTAGATCTTCAGCATTGATTTGCACCCATGCATGCAAGTCATACTATCTGCCCTTAACTTACATGGTCAGTAAAGCTTGCAGATCATCATCAGCCACTGGCAACCTAAAGGACTTGCAAATAGTCCTGCACATCTCATGGGGCAGCACTCCACATCTACACAAACAGAAAGAGAGGGGGAGAAGTATACATTAGGTATTTTCCAGATTTACTTCAGGTGAATGTTGCTGTGAATAGGAAAACGTGTGAGGAATATTGGGGTAGAGGTAAAGAAAACAAGATTTTATGAAATTTTGCTATTACAAAGCTGAGAAACTTGAAGTGCACATGGTGGCCTGTCTCCCACACACTGAGGTCCTTAGTGATTCTCTGCGATTCTTTATCTGCGACATCAGAGAACAAAAAGGGCAAATGAGTCATACAAAGAATCAGCTACAAATCCTTTCTTTTTTCCCTTAAATCACTATTTTTCCTCTTTGATTTAAAATACTGTGTTTTGCCTGTGAACGGGCATCTGATTATGTCACAGAATGTTCAGTACAGCAGCTATAATAAAAAGTCCACAAACAAAATGAAAAAGAGACAAAAAGGCTATCCTTTTCTTGTCTACTGTCAAGTGCTGAGAGAGGCTTAACATTACAAATAATATTCTTTGGCCGCAATATATCATTTGCTCAGCCACAAACAGAAAGTAGGTAGGTTTACAAGCAGAGCTTCCCAAATAACAGCTTAGGATAAATAGAGGAAACTTACTTTTCACGGTCGTTGTACATAAGCACCGCAGATAGTTGTTCAAAATTCTCAAAGCTATTTTTCTTTAGTTGTTCTTGAGCCACTGCAAGGAGGAAGTGGAGGTCCATTTCATATTCATCTCTCACACCATAATACCGCCCGAGAGTCATAATTTCATGTTCTGAAAACGCTCCATCAGTGATACTGACTATCAAATTTCTGTTCACAAAAACAACAGCCCACATTAGTTTTAAGTAAAGGAGTTAAAACCAGTTAATAATCACTAAATTTTGTGGGGAAAAAAAAAGATTTAAAGTGCACTCATTATAAAATGCTGTATTTAGATCTTTAGAGAATGTATCTACTTAAATTTGAAATCCAGATCTATTCAAGGAGGTATAATGGAAATTACCTGAACTCTTAAACTATTGCAGGATGTCCACATTTGCTCAGTAGGTGGCTATACATATAAAAATACATAATAACCATGACTGAAGCCTTTTACCAGAGATGCCATACCGGCATGGAATATTAGCAGCATTGTGAAACCTGGTCCCGTTGGGTAGCTTTCAGGGGAAAGCTGGGGGAAGGGAAACAGAAATTGGTCACAAAGGGCAGAAAATTACACCCAACTTGTAATCACAAGCTCTCCTGGCAAGAATGGAAGACAGGAGGCAGTAGCAAGACCAGTTTATGCTTGGACACTGTCAGTGGAGAATCAGATCCCATGCAAGGAAGAGCCTGAGATGTGTTCTCCCAAGATTGCTTGTGCTGTTAAGACAAATTAGCCCAACCCAAGGAAAAAGAAATGTTCCTGAGATCCACTTGATGGGCCAGTGGTGGCACTGAATGACTAGTCATTCCTGTTAATATCAAGAATTTGTTGTTGGTAACACAGCTGGAGTGATTTCTGGGTAAGCTCCTAAAGGCACTTGTAGTATATCAACAAATGGACACAAGCTTCGGAGCTTAAGAAACAGGACTAGTAATTACAGTTCAGAACAATCTCCCTCTGCTCTATATTGTTGGTGGAGGGGAGGAGAAGGACCGATTTTAAAGACTACATTGTCTTTGTAGTAGGGGTTTTGTTGCCTTCAATGATTACAGAGTTCTTCATACGTCCTGGATGCTGACACAACATAATGGAAGAAAAACACCAATAGTGAGGCATGCAAGGAAACCTAGGAGGCTTCCTGCTCTCCTGGAAAAAGCCAGCCTCAGTTGTAGGTTACTTCAGCTGTTACAAGGCCTTTTGTCAAACCTGGCTTATGTTGGTGTTATGAACCAACTATATGTAACTATATGTTGGTGTTACGAACCCAAGCGTCTGCCTCTGGTGAACTCATGTTCAACAGGATTTTTTTTTAACAGCAAGCATCAACATAGGCCTGTGTGCCTCAATCAAAATTAGATTAATTATATATAATACTTCTGGATAAACAGCACTAAGAATAAATTTCACCGTAATTGCTGAGGCAATTAGATCTGTACCTTGTGGTACCCTTGAGGGTACTGCATCACTGTGATTATATACCGATCTTTGAAAACAAATGGAAGAAATTGATAGTGATGCACAAAGTTCTGACACAAGACTCAAACTTCTGGCTGGAGAACGGTTAAATTCTTGAATGAATCTGATAATGAGTCTCTTAACATCCACACGTGAACTGAAAGCACAGAAACTTCATACCTTCCAAACTGCAAAATTTTATCAACAAACATAGTTTTTCACTTGCTTCCTCTGAGGGGCTTGTGCGGTCCTGTTCAGATGAAGATATCTCTTCATAGAATATGATGGCACTTACACAGCTATTCAAAAAAAGGATGCTAAACACTGTATAGTGTCTACGTTGATTCAACTGCTGCTTTTTTCATATTAAATGAATCAGAAAGATCCTTTATTTGCAGTGGCAGGAGATAAATATAAGGAGAAGACAAGTTGTTGACAGTAGCAAACCTTATTTGAGATTATGCAAACTCAATGACCAAAACTTGGTCCATCTATTAATATTATCATTATCTTGTCAGTATTATTATTTCACTTACTGAATATTATTATTTATATTGTAGCAGCATTCAGAGATCCAGTCAAAACTGGAGCCTCTTTCCTGAAGCCTGCAGTAATACTACTGCAAACACAAAGAAGAGGACAATACTGCCTGACAAGCCTGGCACTCTAAATGCTTGGGCTGGCGAAGCTGAAAGCATGTAGATAACATCACCCATCTGAGTATTTCCACAGTCTGGATTTCCACATATGACACAGATTTTTCCAGTGTCAGGATTTTAAAGGTCTTTTATTTTCTCAAGCCAGTTAGTGACAAATAAGTCACCAAAACCCCCAGATAAAATTATTGTCTCATTTGGGAATTAAGGAATATTCTACTGACTGCTAGGGACTAATGAGGAGACCCAAGATTCACAAACAGAATTACATCTACACACTTCCTGACAAAAAGAAACAAGCTGCAACAATTGTTCCCACAGCTTAGTTATCTTTTGTTTTACTTTTTTTTTTTTATTCTAGAAGAATAAGACAGATTGCAATCTGAATTTGGTAGAGAAAGAAGAAATAATAATTAACTGCTTAAGAGAGCTGTTTCTCAAGCTGAATTGCAGATAGGCATCTTTGTTAAACCCACATGGTTCTTTGTCTCTAACAGCAAACAGTCTTGCCAGTAGTTTATGAGAAAAAGCAGTCTGGATAGGACCATGTGATATGCAGGCATCTAAGTTTTAGTTATTTTTTTCTTCTCTTTTTAACAAAGCCTTCAATAGTTTTAACAATAGCTTAGGGGATAGCTTCAATGTACGCCATGTATTTATTTCCTGGATGATGTGCCATAGATTTGGGTTCTGAAAGTAGTTAAAGTAAATTGTATAATTACAATTCTGCTTCACTACATCATACTTATAGGTGTATTTTTAAACGCAGCTCATATAAAATTACATAGGTAGAAAGGAAGAAAACAGCCAAATTCAGAGCACAGTAAAGCTTTAGATGTATTTAAGATAAGAGGATTATCGTGCTGGTTGAAGCTGTCACACAGATAATTGCCTGTACTAAAAATATCATTTGTAGTTAGTTATAATCATGAAACGCCATGACAGATTAAAAATAAACAGTGACGTATACAAGAAAATGCAAAACTGAAAGAAAAATACTTATTCTATTCACAGAAAAATATC
The DNA here is from genome assembly GCF_035582795.1 of Mycteria americana. NCBI lineage: Eukaryota > Metazoa > Chordata > Aves > Ciconiiformes > Ciconiidae > Mycteria > Mycteria americana. The sequence goes on along the minus strand of NC_134365.1, from coordinate 125,905,288 downwards.
TTTGATTTTTCATAAATGCAAAGAAGTGCTCTCGTCTTCGTCATTAAAAATGCTTCTTTCATTCTAAAATAGGATACATGGATAACAAAAAGAAGAGAGCCTTTAGATTACTGGATATAATATGAATGAACAGAAACAAAATCTACTATCACTATAAAGCACAAAAGTTAAATGTTCCTTAGAGGCAAATTCTTCCTCTGGCGGTGTGAATGCTTCCTGTTAGAACCCCTTCAGTCCCACCGCAAGAGAGACGTAGACCATCAGCAGCTGCTCAGACAGGCCCAGGTGAGCACTGAGGCCAAAGAAATGGTATTACAGGGATTCCCCTGCTTTCTGTCTTACTCATGGAGAGGGCTACTGCATTTTTGTTGCTGAAACCGAATGCCTCAATACCATATAACTAGACATATCTTACTCCATGCCACAGAACAGCACTAGCCTAAGTTAAACAGCTGGGCAGTTCACAGCTGCACAGAGTATGACTGTGATTAAATTTACACTCAACTGAGCCTCTTCTTGATAAAATAAAACTCTTTCCCTGCTGTTCAAAAGCACAATCATCCCTTCTAAAAGTGTGCTCCACCAATTTCGTCATGCAAATGTTCCAAAACATTGAGCTGCTCCTAGTGCACGTAAGAAGACAAAGTTTTGCAGATTATCATTTCATAATTTGAACCAAAACCATAACTATTTGATTTTAAGAGTTATTGTCTATATAAATTAAAACCCCTTCCCAAGTGCTATAAAGTTTCTCCCGATATACATTAACTTTCAATTTTCTCCACTTCTTACTCTAGTAAAAACATTGTCCTTCTTAATGCAGTTAACAATTCAGAATCTTGCTTCTGTTGAGTAAAACACCTGAGTCTAGAATATTTTTACCAAAACCTGCCAATAACTGTGGCCTCTCTTAGTTTGAATCCTACATTTTAACCACTTATTTTTCATTTCTGAATACCAGCTTGTTTTCATTTCTCACTACTTTCACTTTGAATTGCTGGAAGAACCTTCTGCTGATCTGTATATCTTCTGAGATATTTCAGAAGCAATTTCTGCCTTGGTTAACATTCCTATAGGGATGACATTCCACACAATATACATCTACTTATATGCTTTATTTATTATGACAGTTCCTAAATACATAGTATATTACCACTGTGAAAAACAACATGCTTCTAGGTAAAATCTTCTCCTCTGTTCCACATCATTAACCAGTACCCAGCACAGTTCATATGCTCAAGTATTCTGGCTGTGGGACAAACTGAAATCAGCTTGCATTTGAACATGATTTTCTCTTTCAAGTATCTATACATTTGCCCATTGCCATATCTGGATCATTGCCAGAATCCAGGTATCTACTCACCCTATCTCTGCTGAAATTACGATCCAAGCATTAATCATTGCTCTCACTACTGCTTTCCAGTCTTTTTTAAACATGCTTATTACTGCATCCTGTAATTTCAATACACCATAGTTCTGCAAAGACTCTCTATCAATGATTCAAAACCCAAGTAACATCTTTTTCAGGAGGCCAACTCAAACATTCCTTCTTGAATTTCAAAACTACTAATTAATTTGTTTGACTATCTCAGGATAGGCTTTTCTTTATCCTTCAGCATATATATTACTGCTGACTTGCCCTTCTTCACAATACCCTGTGCCAGCTCCATAAAAAGTAGACAGATTTTAGTTGTTCTTTACAGCTTACTTGAAACTATTGCATTTCTCTTTTTTTCTGGGGCATGGATTCACTTTCTTTTTCACATACAGTCTCCAAGTAAATGCAAAACAAACGCATCCCATTTGTCAGCTAACACGTGCAGAAAGCATCAAGAAACAGTCCTGCTCTATACATTTTTGGGGAATGTGCCTTCATTAAATATTAAAAAACAAAATCCACTGTCTTACCTGAAAGGGTCATACTCAATCACCTTGGTATGCTCAGGGTCAGTGGCTGCAAACACCTGTCTGATTTCTCGGGAATGAGGTTCGGCTATGTCTTTCAGTTTCTTGAGGATGACACCAATATCAGCCACGGAGAACTTAACAAAGGAAAGCAAGACATAGATTTGAGAGAAAGGCACTATGCAACCAACTATGCATGTACCATCAAGAGTTGTCAAGAGGCAGGGCAATGTTGAACTGCTAAGTATTATTAGTTTCTTCATTGTCTCACTTCAAATGCATAAATCAGCACTGTGTTAAGTTTGGAGAGAAGTTTGCTACTGAAAAAAATTGCCTCCTACTGAGAATATAAAAAATTAAACAAAAATCATCAGATCCTGCACTCTCAGAAAGCTTATTCCAGCTACATAAAAGGACATCCACTTTTGCTTCAAACACTGAATTGTTAAAGCAGAAGCAGAAACATTTAAAGTACAGTTCTAATAATTTGGTCCTCATTTTATGTTGGTGCATCTCACTTAATTCTCAATTAATAAAATTCACCATGTTAAAATCTTTTCACCATTGGCTCCGATGAACTGTTGAACAGATATTCTCATTCATATTAGACTGAGTATGTTGTTTTACATACTCAGAATTAGCAAACTGGAAATTTGTTAGGATGCAATTTTTCCTGTCATGTAAGAAGAATGCATATTTCTTCTAAATATAGGCCATTAAAATAAAATTAAATTTAGATAAAAAGAACTGGAGCACTTAAGCTTCCACTCTATATTCAGAGTGTTGTGTTTGAGCTCTACCAAAGATTTGTTTGCTATATTAATTTTTAACATAAAACATTTATGTGTTTAGTCATTAAATAGGGGTTGAGTCCAAGCATGAATATCTGATATGCTCTTACATCTGTCATGCTCTACCTAACTTACAAAGCACAATGAACTGTCCAAAAATAGTTTTCTCCCATTTCTTCCAGTAAGCAATGTTGGTTTAATTAGCAATTATTTGAAATTTGGTATGACTGGTATTAAGGACCTAATCACAACAGAGATTGGGCCTCACTCTCAATTATGCTGAAGTCTGTCTACAGCATTGTATCAGTTCAAAGGGATCCAGAAAACGGTATTTAAAGTCCCTACGACACTGCCAAAGCAGTATAAAGTGATCAAAGTTTAATAAATACATCAGTGGTTGCTGGTGACATACTCAGATTTAGAGAAAACAGTTGCTGCATATGCCGAAACTGCTCCAGGTACAACCCCAGCATGCAATGCCATGCAGGGCAGTGGTGTGGAGCAGTTGGACCAGCAATCAAAAAGTTTTAGAGACAGCAACTTTTTCAATCCCCTCCCCAAGCTGTTATTGTTTGGGCCGTAAGCACACAGCTTTTTGCTGAAAAAGCAAGGAACAGAGATTGAGAAAAGACTGGGCAGAAGGAATCAATCAGCAGAATATTTAAAGAGGGACAAAGTGTTCTGTCTATGTACAAAAACTGCCTTCTCTACATTATCAAAGCAGTTATTTTTACATCTTTTTTCTAAACTACATATTCCAAACACCTACATAGGCATCGAGTATCCGAGCAACATGGCAATAACTCTTTACCCGCTTTCCCCCCTTCTCATGTAACTGCTGACATGCTAGTAGTCACAATCTAGTTTTGTTTGATTGTCTTGCTTAAGTTAGAGGTTATTATGTTTAATTCAACGGAAGTAAAATCAACCTCCATGTTTGTGCTGCAGAAGACTACAAAGTTTGAACAACTGAGACTGTTTCAGAGATGATTAATTCATTTCCAAGGAGGCACAGTGATGCCTTGTTTGAAAGAGTCCTCCTCAAACCTGGATAATACTGGTAGGACTCTGCACAACACACGTGTTCTGCTTTGCAAGCAAATTTACACTTTCTAAATACATCTTTTTTCCTCAAATTGGAAAAGAAACTAAAGTGTTGAAAAGTTTTGAGAATTAGATCCATAAAGTTACTTTCAGTACAGGTGGCAACCAAAATGACAAGACTTAATGATTTTTCTTTCCCCATAACTTAAAAACAATACAATAAACACAATTTTGAAAGACAAGATTAAAACTTTCCTCATATGGTGTCAAACAAATGTTTCAATGATAGGAAAATCAATTCCCACCTGCACTATCATTATCAATCAAAATTTCATCTAAATCAACATATGCCTATAGAAATGTGGTCAAAATGGCAGTTTTCAGAAAAAAAACATTCCATCTGGATTTCTTTCACTAGTTTTAAGAAAACGTACTGATGTGTTCTGCTGAAAGGAAACCTCTGTCTATTCAGAAGGAAAATTATTTATTTTCTAATTTTAGAAATAACTGACAAATAGTCATCTTAAAATTGTCTACCCTTCTTCAAACCATCTTCCAGCTCTGCTCTTCTCTAATAATTGCTGAAGTTCTTGTGATTTGAGTATGCAATCCCCTGATGAACTGAGGCAAACAAGGTGTGTCCTTACTTCTGGAGCTCTATTCAAAGGATGTGAATAAAGCATCTATCATTGGGAGAACAAACCTTTTTTTCTACCAGCTGTTTTAAAATCTTAACTGTGCAAAGAACATTTCAAAACTCACTTTAAAGAAGTATTTTTAGTGTTGCTTCTTCCCATTTTGCAGATTTTATTTTGATAACATACAATCATTCAGTCTGGAAAACCAAGATCTCATCTGTTTGATCCAAGATAACCAATGCAAACAGCAGCTCCAAAGAACATTTACAATCTAATGATGCACTCTGCATTTTGGAGAACAGCTTTGGTTTTGATTCTACTAGGAGGAGAAACAGTCCAGCAGTAAGAAAACATAATGTATATAGCTTTGTATTTTACTGCTTAAAGCATTTAGCAGCCATAGCATTTTACATCAACAAGCATTTTGCAGACCTTCATTATTCCAGGGAAGGCAGGTGGTGCTAACTCCATGTTAATTTACAAAGAAATCACACCGTTCTGCTATTTTCATTTGAGTGAGAACAGCACGTGTGGCCCACAGGCAGCACAGGGTCAGGTTGCATCTACCTCTGCCTCAGCAGCACAATGGCATCAAGACTCGCAGTCCCCAAGACTGCACTAGGCCTACTGGTGTCTTGGGAGTCCTGCAGGTTCACTCCCTTTGGTGAGCCAGCAGACAGGGAACAATTAAAACTTGTACTAAGAACCTTCTCCCTTCTCCATCCACAAAAGGTCTGGACAAATGGGCAGAGGACCATAGCTCGATAAGCCCTCCTGGATGTTTTCCCTAGGGGTACTCCCAAAAAGCCTATGCAAAAGGGCAGCTCTGGAGAAGGTCTGCTGAAGGCACAGTTCATGCTGTCACCCCACTGTGAGCTATGAAGCATACGCAGTACGCCAAAGTCCTCACAGCACAGGCTAGTCCAAAGGCTGATGTTCAAGATCACACTGTGATGAAGCAACAATGCAGAAGAGGGACTAGGATGCAGAAATGCCTTGGCTCCTGAGCTGATGCATTCCTAGGATGCATCTCAGAGTGACTGGGTCAGAGCTGCACACAACAGGAATTTCCAAGTATACCAGAGTACCTTTATTCAAATATTGCAGCACAAACATCATCATTTAAAAAAAATAGTAATCTACATTTCTTACCAAACCAACATAAAATCCCACAAAACGCTCTGTGATTCTTCTGTGGTTCTCCAGCCCTGTATCCATTCTTTTTGACCTCTGTGACAATTGCTATAGGACAATCAATTTCCTCCTGTTGGACACACTTCTGGCTTTGGTGAATGAGGGCTTCTTTACTAGCCATTTGTGTAATGACTGGTAGCATACAGTACACATCAGTAGAGGCACCCCAGCTCTCTATTTATTGTTGCTCTCCCCTCTGAAGGCAACACCAAAAGACAGCGAAACTCAGTACAAACTGTAAGCTTGAATTCCTGACTGTGATATGAATTTCTAATATTACAAGGGAAATGTTTTGCCAGATAAATAGGTATGAACCCAAAAAATCAAACCAGGGAATAAAACAGCCTCATCGGTAAGACTCTAAATTGGATGTGCCCACATCTTGAGTACTGCGCACTGTTCCGGTCTCCACATCTCACAGTTGCCTTGTAAGGACAGACTAAAAAGAGTGAGACTCTTAACTGAATAGGATTAGGCTGAGGGGGAAGAATATCTGAGATTTACAAAATTAGCAAGGTTGTGCATAAGGTGAATGGGGATCTTCACCAAACCCCAGAACACTAGAACTGGCATTGAAACTAGTGGGAGGTTGGTTTAAAACAGATAAAAGATACTTACTTCTTTTAATATACATATTTTTTTACATAGTAGGCAGGAAACTTTTCAACTTGCCACAGAAAGCTGTGGAAGCAGACAGTATCTGTAGGTTCAACAAGGGTTAGATCAATTCAGGGACAAGAGGTCCATAAACAGTCTCAAGAAGGAATAGACAGAGATATACCTTCTAACAACCCCTAATACAATAAGAGTGGATGCTGAGAAAGTAGAAGGGGAATGGACAGTGAAGAGTGGCCAGGCTTGCATGCACTCCCTAGCTAACATCTCCTAAATCCATTGCTAGACAGAGAGCACTGGGCTGTGAACTTTGGGTGAAAAAACTAGGTATAAATAATTCTGAAAAATATACTTAAAAGCTACAGTCCTTAAAGATAATAGAAAATAGCAAGAGCCTGCTTCACCTCATTTGCATGCTTCTCCATGTAGTTGAATGTGTATTCATCAGCATCCACCAAAAGAAAGTTGTGACCATGGAAACAAACTCTGGCTCCAACAAACAGATTCTGAGCCTTGAAGTATTCAGATGGCTCACTCTTAAAGAGCTCCTGCCCAGGCTTCTTAATGCGACCTCTTTCCAAGAACTTCCCACCAAGTATCCCTATAGGAATAGAATTGTAAATAATTAATTTGGCTTTACTTGGAAAAAAATAAAAACACAAAAGAAAACCCAAAAGACACCCCAAACCAGCTGGTTTGTATTTAAATATTAGTTTTCATTCTTGAGTTTCTTGTCTCATAATATACTCTCCCGCTCCCTCTCATTGCTAAAAGAACTGTCTCTGCCAGCGTCCACAGCAACAGTCACATTGTGCATATTCTGTGACATGTCTCATTTGAATGCCTGCCAAACACCTTCCCTTTTTTTCTTTTCTTTAAAATGGGACAGAAATGTGCCTCTTCAAATCGTTCCCATAACCCTGTCACTAGCCTTGGGACTGACCCTTGAGAAATGTAAGATGCAAAATGTAAGAGGCAGGCAATTATCCTTGAACTGTTAAAGCAAAAAAGAAAAAAAAATTCACAACTTAGGATAGCACAGTCCTATGAAAATCATGAATTCTGGTGCACTGTAATTCTAACTTGTTTTTAAGGGGTTTTGAATGTAAAAAAAAAAGTAGGAGTGACATGACACTATCTTCCACATACTGTTCTGCCAATGCAATTTAATTGCAATCTGTTATTTCCTTTGTGAGCTGGGTATGCCACATTATTTCTTTTCACATTATAATGATTTTATTTGTGCCACTGGAAACTGCACATGGTGCTCAAGAGTATGTAAGATACTAGAATGAACGTTTTGCTTTCCAGTAATATCTTCTGGTGCACCACAAGATTGCATTGCATGTACCAAGCTTTCTAGAAAACATTCTGTCACATGTTTAGTTTCATCAGGATATGTGCCCTACAACTCTGGAGTGCCTGAGGTTCGTTTCCTGTTTATATTTGAGCTTCCAAGCCAAAAGCCAAAAAGCATACTTTAGTAACGTTTAATGATGTCTTACATATGAGGTAGTGATGCAAGTCCAATAAAGGGCTGATGAACAGTGTAATAAAATGCCTTTTATACTCAAAATTATAAATGAATGTGAAACCCCAACTACTTACTAAACCAGAGTTTGGATCAGATGTCTGCCTTAATTGCTTTACTAGCACCATAAAAGCAAAAGACAAAAAATACACTACGCTAATGGTCAAATCTAGCTTGAATCAAAAAACAATTCAAATCACTAATGTAACTCTAATCTTAACACATTCCTTTTCACCTAGCTATTAAAACAAATATGAAATTTTAGGTTATATAATCCTGGCAACTGTTTGTAATATTTAAACAGAACTGGTCTCTGTAAGATTGGAACTTCACTCTTGTCTCTCTATTTCCCTGCAATTGTGTGCTTAGATTGGAAACCTACCTTAATACCTCTGTCCCATAATTGTTTTTTAAACGGTATGGGTTAGTACATTTCAAGAGGTATAAAGGAAAACAGCCGAAAATATCTCATTAGGTTAGAGATTTTACACTGAAACCTGATGAGAAATTTTGATGGAAATCTACAAGAGCCAGGCTCAAAGCACAAAATAAACACCACAACCAAAGACCCTCTCCCATTAAGATCAGATCAGACTTTGCAGGTGTTTGTACAGCTGTTGGCTTGGTCTTACAGAGTAAAAAAGGGGTTGTGATCTTCTGCATGGGGAACCAAAGTTCTCATGCTTTGACCCCCCCATCTCAACAAGTGCTTCAAGATGTCCAGCCTTGTGCATTTCAAATACAGTTTCACAGTGTTACTAATAATGTGAAGTACTTCCCTGCAGCCTTCAGGTTGCTGGACTGAGAAAAGTAAGAGCAACTTATTAATTCCATTTTAGGACTGAGATTGGAAACATTTTTACTTGCCAATTTGTATCAATTCATGCAAACAAAAAGGCAAAAATAGCCCTTTGAACCTGTGCACAAAAGGGATGGTCAAGTTGTTATTTTGGGAGTCATTTACTGTTTTAACTCATCCCCTCTCTAAGATGTGCTCAAACTTACTCTTCTCCCACCCCATCCACTTCAACACCTTTTCTTCTCACACATGAATGTTCTTCTCACTCCCATTTTGCATGCCTTACTCCTTTTTCCTAGCCGCTCTTATCTGACCTCTGCAAAGCCTTGTCATTCTTAACCTCGAAGAAACCTGTTCACTTTTCCTTCAGACATGACTAAAATGAGGGAGGGATAGAGAGAGAATAGAAGAGAAAGGGAGAAGAAAGAAAAGAACAAAGGTAGGAACAAATAAATTACTGCAGTCCCAGACCTCTTTCCAACTGCTGCTCTACCTCACCCCCATCCCTACTTCTTATCCTGCCTCTTCAAGGCTGTTCTCACTAAACTCTCTAATGGCCAGTTCTTAGCCACATCCTTCCACTTCACCTTTCTACCACCTCTGAAAGTCAGCTAATCCATCCACTTTAACATCCCAGGGAAGTTAAAAACCTATTTACAGATACTTGCCTTTCATACATGTCTTAAAGCATTTGTTATTGTTGGTATGCAAACTTGCCCATTTATGGTTTCACATTTTGTTTGACCAGCAATGTTCAATGGGCTCCCAGCTGCAATCCCAGCATATATTCTCATTCCAAAATAAAAGGAAGCCAGGAAGCAATCTCTGGCCTGGCACACGTGCTGTTGAGAGCCTGACCAACTGACCACATCTGCACTGCACAGTGTGTGGCTCTGGCTCTGCTCTGGGTGCTACATGATAAATCTGGAGTCTTAAGACACAGCTATTATTTTTGTGTGTCCAAACTGAAGGTATGTGAGGGCTGTGCTGCAGTCCAACAGAGTGGTGTTTTACAGCATAAAACTGAGGGTATGTATTGCAGCCCCTGGGGGTGGCAGAAGGACCTAAATTTTTGAGTGTGGAAAACCTCCTGGGCTAGTGTTAGATGACTGATAAGGGTGGAGCAAGCCAAACCTGATGCAGCCTTATCCTTACTGCCTTCCAGGAGAGTTTTCTGGAGTTAAGCATCCTCCAGGAGGGGCCCCAGGCTCTCTGGAGACTTGTCTAGTTGGAATGGTGCAAAGGAGAACCAGGAGTGACCAAACAGGCAATACATATGATTGGGGTCCAAGATTCAAACTGTTCCCCGGACTTCTTTAATTTAACAGTGCAGCTGTACCCTTAGCATCCTTTATGTCTCCGAATATAAAGAATGCCAATCAAACATGTCATTCACTAGTGGAGAACTGAGCTGCTCTTGAGCCTCAGAGCAGCATTACATAAAAAATATATACATAAGTGTATGTGTCTTTAGCTGTAATAAAAGAAGTTGCATAAATTACAGGCCACTGGATGGCAGGAAACTAGTAAAACGATGATGACAGGACACGGCTGCCATAAGCAGTGCTAAATCGTGATGTTGCAGTGGAGCAGGGCTAACTGGGAATGCCCACTGAAGCCTAGGCACGTACTCCACACATTTTCAAAACATTTCTCAGAGAATTGCTTGTATTTTAGTTGGGGGTGAGGTCCCTATTTATGCATTCATAATATAGTTGGATACAAGCAGAGGTGCATTAGAAGTTCTTTGCATTGAAAAGACTCATGTACTCAGAATGACTTAGTAGCACCACTGGTACAGAAAGAGTTCTCTAGGAACACAGAGGGGTAGATATTCACCACACTTTCATTTTTTATTTATGTGATGCTCATCATAGGTCTGAAAAGGATTAACATCAGAAATAATTTTCAGTAAAGGCTTCAGCGTAGGGTTGCAAGAATACTTAGTCCTTAACTGTAAGCTGAATAACTGGACCTCAGAAAGTCAGCTGCTGGCCCCAAAGTGTGAAGCAAAGGGGATTAAACAGTCCTCCCTAGGACAGTCTTTGCTCTAAACAGTGAGCTGGGAGTACCAAATAGGTCAGTACTGAGCACAGTGAGCTGGTCACCATTGCAGGGTGTACCTGAAATACCACACTAAGGTGCTCTGTGCCGAGAAGCTGATATAGGACAATTCAAGAAGTATCAAAAGAGCTAGTCACGAGGTTCCACAAGAGCCTATCATGGTAACTAAGGAAACCTATTACTCTTTTTCCTTTGTCTTTCAGAGAATGTGATTTCCTGATTTTTTTCTCTCTATGGTTTTATCAGAGGCTGACAGCAGCTTTTAAGAGTCAGTCCTTCAACTGCACATGTTGAGAGGTGCCAGAGCACTTCTGGATGTTAACTGCTCTGAAACTGTTGCTGCAGATGTTTTGTGGGCTTCACCGAAATACACTAATCTCTCCAACATGGTCGTGCTTAGCCAAGGCTTCCCTATCTCTCTGAGTTACAGAATGACTTCCTGACATCCTTCCCAGTCCTGTGTCCTTCCATCCGTGTGCAAGACACTCCAAGGAAATAAAAAGATGCTTGAAAATCACAAAACCTTTCATATCTTCAGTTGGAGGCAGCCTACAACAGACAGCAGTGGTCAAAAGAATTTAACCATGGCAACATTGGGTCACCATGATCCAGCAATAGGATAAATGTGATCAAGCAACTGAGAAGTAACAAAGCATTTGTCACTTAAACACTGGTAGTCTGGCTCTTGAAATTCAGTTCAGTATTATACACACATGCACACGTACAGACACTAGCACAGGGCAATCTTCACTCTTTATATGCTCAACACTACATGATTAATGATAAGGTATGTTAAAAAATATCACAACTGTTTTGCTTTCATGAGCTGCTTCTATACAATGGATGGTATATAGGTTTCATAACACCATAACACAACCTTGCAAAACAGAGGATTTACTCTTCCATTCTTGATGTCTTACATTTCCTTTCCCTATTTATCATCAGTTACAATACAATTCCTGTATGTTATCCACAACAAAAGCAAATGTTTAAAGGCCAAATTTGCAAATTAAAATGTAATAAACGTTCTAATGCATTAAAATTCCAGTTCCCAAAGGATATTGTGAAGTACTGTCATACAGCGAACAGTGTTATTCTGAGCGATGAAGATTATAAATTACTATGACATACAGCTATGCACGATAATGCAGTAGACCTGCTGATGTAATTCCCATTGCATTTAAAAATCCACATCCCTGCTTCTGCTAGTGCCGAGTCTGGCCACAATGTTTACTGTAAACTCTAATCAAATGAGCAGGGCAACTGGGACGGATTGCAATACATTACTACACCTTACCTGTGTTTCGCTGTATATGTTCAAAAACTGAAATGGTGTCATCACTCAGGAAGTACGAAATAATGAATTTCCGATCCTTGTCAATAGGACTATCTGTGATGAGTTTTGCAAGAAAGCGCAATATGTTACTTTCCATGCCACTTCTAAAAAGCGAGAGAAGAGATAAGAAATCAAAAACAGAGTATGAGAAAAGTTTTCATCACTAAGAGATGCATTCTCCTGAGTTTTGTAACATAAATTGTGTTATTCCTGGACCAAGAAGGAAAATGGCGTAAGATTCCCTACTTTGTCAAAAACCATTTTCAGCTTAAATTAACAGAACCAGCTCGAGTCAGCCATATAGAAAGGAATCATTTTCAGGGGCAAATTACTTCTCTGCCACAGGTCTGGAATGAATTTGTATTCAAATTCAGTTGCAAATCAAGCTCCGACTTTCTTTCCAGAAAATGTATAAAGGAAGAACACATTTAGGCATGTATATTTTCAAGTCAAATTCTGAATAGCAATACATACTAGGATTTTCTCCACAAAATCAGGCCCGCCAGATGATCTTACTAGTTGGATGTTTGTTAAGTGATTGTGTTTTAAATAATTTACGGTACTGCTATATGCACTATCAATACATTCCCAAGACTTTTTCTAATAGCTTTCTCCTTTTACAGAGGTTCTACAGGTGAATCTCTAGCATGTGACTTTGCTTTCTGCTTAGGCTTCAACAACCACTGTCTGACAAACCATTTCATAATGGAAAGTAAAGGGTTAATGCTTTAATATTGCTACAATAAATTGCATGAAATTCATCAGACAAAAAAGTAAATGCCAGAAAGTCAAACAGAAAAACAAATCAGTGTTGGACTGCTGAAGCATACAAAATTCCTAATTCCTGGACTAAGACTTCCATCAAACTCCCACTGAAGACAGCAGAAAGGAAGGAGGTGGGGGATGGCAGGGTCAGAATATTTGCCTTCTCAAAAGAGAAATTTTGCTGAGTTTGGAGAAAATTGGAGTACCATGTCACTAAACCAGTCCTCTAAAAGTCTGATGAGCTGCATATTTTGCTGAAAAAATGACATCCCTGTTTAACATTTATCTCCTTCACAAAAAGACATAATTTAAAAAGTTGGAATTATTTTTCACTGAAATACCTGTCTTTCTCCATGAATTTCTTGAAATCTTTTTGGGGAGGCTTGGGAAGCAGACCCATACAGGAACATAGAGAATCCTCTTCGGAACCAAATCCAGTATAAGGAGGAAACTTTTTTTCTGTTTTTGGAGGTGGTGGAGCCTTATATGGAACTGGGGTGAAATCCTCTACAACAAAGACAGCAAGACTTATTTATTCCTGTTCTGATGAAGCCATTCTACTAAGAATTTAAACATCCAAAATGAATACTTATTAGCCTATTTCTGTAACAGAGCACTGATCAAAGTCAAACCAGGATCCCTCCTACTGTTACAGGGTAGAACAAGACTCCATAGAAGCCAATAGCAAAATCATTGTTTCTTCAAGGGTTTCAGGATTTCATCTATAATCTTAAAATGTTTGACAAATATCATTAAGATACACAGGCAAAAGGAAAGACAAATATAGTTTCAAAATGGGATAAAATAATAAATTAATAATTCTAAATTAATTTTTCAGTTTTATCCTTTGAGACAACATGATTAAGTAAATACTTGGCTTATGAGTTTCCTACCCTCTGCTTTTTGCCAGAGGAAAATAAATACATAAATAAATAAAATTTTATTCATTATTTAAATCATACATATATGAGAAGAATTGAAGCTAATAGCTTCAGTCCACATCTCACTTTATCCAGTTTCGGAAGCTTTGTTTCTCCTCAATTTTCCCCAGTCTCAAGCCTTTCCTCACAGTGATCAATGGTCCTGACTATCCCAGATACACAGCAGGAGCTGACTCAGCAGAGACATGTCTGGTCAGGGACCTGCACTCACTTTCCATAGGGGTTGCTCTCAAAAGCCCTGCTGCCCTATGGTTCCTCCATACTCCTCTCTTGGTGAAAATCTTGCCTGTACCATTTGGCCCCTTGTTGCCTCCCTGCACTGCTCTTTCGCTGCAACACAGCTTCCAGCTGCCAGTGGGGTTCACATAAAACTTCAACACAGTAATACGGTCTGCTGGTTAAATAAGGTTAATGGAAAATGGAAAAAATGAGAGAAAAAAAGTAACTTGTATATAGGAGAAAGTGAATGGGCAGACATGAGACAAATGAAGACATAAATCATAGGAATACAGGATAATTCAGGTTGGACAGGACCTCGGGAGGTCTCTAGCATGCTCTCCTGCTCAGGACAGGGTCAGCCCCAGGCCAGACCAGGCTGCTCAGGGCTGTGTCCAGTTGGGGCTTGAAACCTCCAGTTGGGGCTTGAAACCTCCAGGCTTGAAACCTCCCAGGCTGCCTGCCCTGGCAGCCTGCCCCAGGGAGGAAAGTGTTTCCTGATACCCCACTCTGAGCCTCTTGTTTCCACTTATGCATGTTGTCTCACGCTCTCCCGCTGCGTAACCCTGTGAAGAGCCAGGCTGCCTGGTCTCAGCAACCTCCCCAAGGGTGGGTGCAGGCAGCGGCTCAGGGCCCTTCCTGGGCTGAGCAAGCCCTGCTCCCCCAGGTGTTCCTCAGTCCTGACCGTCCTGGGGCCTCCCCTGAACTTGCCCTGGCTGGTCCATGTCTTTCCTGTCCTGGCAGACCCAAAAGGGGACACGGTACCTTGATGAGGTCTAAAGAGCGCTGAGCAGAGGGGGATAATCACTTTCCTCGATTTTTGGGCAGCCCAGGCTGCGGCTGGCCCTCTTTGCTGTGGCCCTAAGCCCAGCTTGCTGCCCCCCACAACCTGCAGAGCCCTTCCCGCACCAAGACGGGTGCAATGAGAAGGTCAGAGCCAACCGGCGCAGCACAGCCCGCATGGAACGGCATCACCTCCACAGCCTGGGTGGGCTGGAGATGCTGCCCTCAAGAAGGCAGAGCTGGCTGGGCTAGGAGGTGAAAGACAAACCCATGAGGCAAACTGGAAGAAGACAGATCACAAACCGCAGCCCAGGGGGCAAAGAGTGATATAAGTGGCCAGTGTATAAAAGTGGATCCCATGAAATAAAGGGGTTTTTTTCTTTAAAACTTAACTTTTCTGCCCAGAACTGAAGATAAATGAATAACCTATTTGTAGCATGGGTTTCAGTGCAAAGAGAGAAGAATGACAAAACTGCTGTCACTTGGAACATTTTCTGAATTGGCTTGTGATTAAAATGTTTTAAACATGGCTATATCAGAAGATCAAAGCAGCATACTCTCTTAAAATCTAACTTGCTTAACAGCAGTATGAAGTTGAAAAATATAGAAAGCATTCAGATGCCAGAGTTTTTCTTTAACCTGAAAACACAATGGGATCTCCTTTGGCCTTTACCTCTCGAAGAATATGGTCTGACTCAAAAAGCTAACACCTTCACCCCAATCAGTCACAAAGGGGTTTTGCAAAACCACACCAACATTTTTCTCCATAAGAACTACACGTGCCCTTTCTGTGACTCGGCAGTACAAAGGCCAAGCCATATGCAAAAGAAAGACCGTTCAGAACTTTTCAAAGCAATCTTCACCATGAAAGAGCACGTGTGCATGCAAACATGCACCAAAATACTATTTTCTACATACTGTTTGTGACAAAATCGAGACATTTTCAGCGTGCCACGTTAAGTAACTTCTACACGCGATTCTTGTTGCAAGCAACGCGGCGTGTGCAAACCCACACGCACGGAGACAGAAAGAACACCCCGGCACCGACAGGCACGGAGCCGGTGAGCGCTCAGCCAGGCCGTGACTACGGCCGCGCCGGCGGCAGGGCCCGGGCCCGGGCCGGGCTCCCACAGGGCGGCCTTCCCGCCGCCGCGGGGCCGCGCACAGGGCACGGGAGCGCCGAGCGCGCGGTTCCCGCGCTCCCACAGCGCCACCTAGTGGCCGCGCGGCGGGGCGGGCGGCGGCGGTCCCCGCCCCGCGTCACTCGCTCCCCTCACCGCCCGGCGCCGCGGTCGGCGGCTCGGGTCCTTCCCGTGAGGGTCTCGGTGCTGTTTATAAACCGTGACGTTCGTTTTTTTTTTAGTTACGCACTAGGTTAGTCTGAACTAATATTTTCTGCCTCCAAGCCTGGATGCTTGTAGCAGCGTATGTTAGCCGAAGCAAAGCCCGTCTCTTTGCACGGTTGCAAGTAATACGCTCGCTGCCAAGAGTTTGGGAAGCCAGGACGTTCAGTTGAACTGACAAACTCTAAAGGCAAGCTCATGTGTTTACACGCAGGTCACAGTGTATGCACATTAACACTCACGCATAAGGCATTCATTAAGAAATGCTAAAGCAGTTCCCTTTGTATGTACTTTAGCCCATGTGGATGAAAATTAGATTTATAAACTAAAAGGAAACTACAAATTAAGAGGAATATTGTGTTAGCCCCAGAGAGTACATTAAATCCCTCATAACCCAAGCATGGGGTAAACGAAGTCCAAAGAGAAGTTCAACGCTTTGTTTCCTATCCCTTCCCTGATGTAAAATGAGCTTGCTTCATTCAGATTCACTGAACACAAACATCCAGCCTCATGCCACCTACAGCTTCCAGGATTTTAAAGGATTATGTATTCAGATTCTCTCCTGTGAATGAAGAAATTCAGACAGAAATGGAGAAATGAAGAAATACAGTTTACGGAACTAGTTAAAAGCTCATTTCTGCAACTTTTGAACAGCCAGCTAGGTGCAATAGACTAATAGCCACACCTGAGCTCAAAACTTGTTTCATCTTTGCTCTGCCACACACCGTTAGGGTAGAATCAGACAGCTTGCACTTACACTAACTAAAATGCACTCCTCTCAAGGTTATCACTGTTTCTTAAGAAAATTACCTCTGTCCAGTCTGGAAAAGGAAGCAATGCTCTCTTCTTCCAGGCTGTAAGACTTTCAGTGTGAATTTACAGTGAGTAGGGGGTAAATTGAAAGTCCGGGATTACAAATTTCTACTTCCAGAAAGAATAGCACAGGTATATTCCTCATGGACAGTTACACCCCTTGTTACTGCATCAATTGATGCCCAGCAGGAGATGGGCTGGCCCTAGGGGTTTTATTTCACCTAGTATATCAAACACGTATCACATACTAGTTACTTTTTCTCATGACATCAAAACCTGAGTGAGATATGAACAAGCACTGGGAACAGCAAGAAACAAAACAGCTCCAGCCACATCTTTAGCATATAAACAATTTGACGACGGCACAGCCTTCTTCATAAGAAACACTGAATTCCTCAAAAATAATTTGTTGCCACGGAGGCAGCATTAAACCACCTTGAATGAGCTTGTCTGCTTTCAGTTTCAATATACGCTGTAAGATTGTTATATACATTGTAAGATTACCGTTGGCCCTCAGTCGAAGAACTGTAAGGAAGCCCTCGTGTTAGATAAAAACATATTTCAAGGAAGAGTTAAGTGCTACATACTTTGGATTAGAGTGATAACCATATTGAATATCAGTATATAGCAGGCAGGCAAGAAATTCTGCCTTCAGAGGAAGAGGACAGACACCTCTGAGCATTACAGCCAAGAACAGGAGAGAGAAGTCGCACTAGCCTTGGACAATGTAAGAGGTGACAGTAACCTGGAGGGATGACATTGTTAACATGACGTTCTCCATACATAAGAGGAGATGAATAACAAACAGCTGAGACGTGTTTTTTGTGCAAGTCTGTTTCACAGTTAGGTAAGAAGTAAAATAAGAAGGCAATACCACCATCTTCACAACTTTTAAATGCGTGATTAAAGACAATCTAGGGCTCACAGAACCTTCCATGGAGCTAAAACATGACAGTGTTTATTCTGATTCAAAGAAAATCTCCTTTTACAGTCTTACTTCATGATTATTCCAGTTACCTGAGCAAAAAAGGCATCTGTAAATGCACAAGTATATTTAGAAGCCACTGCTCAGCCTCCACCACATGTAGCGGAGAGGTTAGACGCCAGAGAGACTCACATCTCTGACGCGTCTAGTGAAAATTGGCAGCAGGCTTTAATGCCCCCACTGAGGGAAAAGGAAGAAGTCAGCTGTTATCCAGCAGCAGCTGCCTGGCCAAAAGCACACATGTACTGGCCAGCCCATCACCCCGCACGCTGCTCTGCCCAGGCAGCAGGTCAGAGAGGGAGCCTGAGAAATGAGGGGGTGGGAGGGCGAGGAGAGCTGGGACAGGAGAGGGATCACGGGGTGCTGCGAAAAGGCGTAACAGACAGGCTTGGGAGGTGCTAGGACACTGAAGAAAAGTCAGTGGGAAACCAGATTTTACTGGTTTTGTTCCTTCAGGAACAATCTGGTTTTTAAGAAAGAACACTTCATACTCAACTCTGTGCTGAGATACTGTATTCAGTGCGAACGAGTATCAGCTTCCCCCCACTGCACATCAGTATATTTCATGTTTTAGCTGGGTGACCACAACACCTACGTCGCTATAGAACATTCTTCTACTTCTCTGAGGTTGCACTAGCAAGTCTGGACAGATAATATCACACATTAAGGTATTTTCTCTTCCATTGATAGCTATTGAAGGGCATTAGCTATTATTTACCCATGGAAGAGCTCTCCTTTGCTTTTCACAAACAGTATAAAAGGCAAAACAGGCAAAACCAACATTGGAAATATATAAGATACCATAATCATGCACTTCAAGGGAAATCTAAACTGCTCTTAATTCTCCTAAAGGGCAAATTCCTCGGCAAGCAACTTATGCTGAAACTGCAGAGTCAAAAATAAATGTCAGCCCCTTTAATGGCTTTGGCAGAAGAGTATAAATTGGAAGGGGAGTAATGTGAAAACACAATAACAAACAGCTGGATTGATGCCGTGAGGTGCTGAGTGCTGTGCCTTGATGTAAGAACTCATTTATCCCCTTGCTTACTCTTACTCAAGTAAATGGTCTCCCTGGACTCAAGCTGCAATTAAGCACGTTTCAGTGTTTAATTGGATGGGAGCAGAATGCCGGGCACTTTGTGGGACTGAGCCCACTGAGAGTACCTTGTACATCCACCAGACACAAATGAAGTTTGTAACTCGCTAAGAAGGAAAGGTGAACCCTAACCCTTTTTCTCCCAAAACTTGCTTCTAAGCCAAAAACTACCCTGATTCTACTCTTAGCCCCTTCTAGCTAAAACGTCATACCTACATTTTTTAAATCCTGATGGGGAAAACAGGAAAGAATTTCACAGCAAATTGTGAGAATCTCTTAGCTCTAAGAAAGTGTGTATTTTCTGTGAACAAGACAGGCAGCATCAAGATGGATGGGTTTTTTGTGTTAGCCAGTCTCTGCCATCATGTATCCTTAAAGGCATGTTCAAAACACTTCCCAGTTTCCTGAAGGTCTCAACTAGAGCACATCTTTGTGCGTTTTGTGTTAAGGAGGCAGACAAACTGGAGAGAGTGCTGAGAAAAACCAGAAAAATTATCACAGATATAAAGGAATGCACTAGGGAGAAAGACTGAAAGGTTTCCCCTAGCACCGAACGGCCTGGGAAGGGAGTAAGGTGGTAAGGTGGTGTATTGGAAAGTGTTCAAATAGGTACGAGGTTGTTATAAAAAGACGATACTGATCAGTTGTTCTCCATGTCCAACAAAGGTAAGACAAAAAAGTTACTCTCAGTTTACACAAACCAGCGTCAGAGTAGCTATTAAGCAGCATTTCTAACTATGAGGTTAGGACAAGATACCTCAGGAGGCAGAGAGATCTCCTCTACTGGAGGATGCTGATAAAAGGCTATACAAACATCAGCCAGTGACAGGTTATGCACATACACTATCCTGCCTCAGAACAATGCGAATCGACTAGATCACCTATGGTGCCAGTTTTCTAGAACTCTACACGTCAGGAACTTCTGACTTCTCCTAACTTGCAAAGCACCTAACTCTAACATCCAGAGACATAACCAGAAATTACTGAGCCAGCATTATAGGAGGGGAAGAGCCTTTGCATTTGTGTAACGCTTGGTTGCATTGCTTGGTTGATACAGAATGGTCAGCTGCATTTCATTGCCCGCTGTGAGTAAGAAATCCCCATTCACTGTTCCAGGATATTTTACTCAGACAGAGGATATTGCTGCCAAACAGTGGCAGCGGTCTTGGCTGAAAAAATTGTCAGGGAAGAACCCCCTGTTTTGCATCTCTGGCGTTAGACTCACTATTATTATACATAATACTATGGTTATTGAATATGGCTTCCTCACACACTGGCTAGTATAAGAAAAGATCTATTTTGGTACAGACATGCCAAGCTATTATTAAAAAAGTCCTAATGAGACATGTTTTACCAATTAAGAAATTTAGTGTTGTAATGGCAGTGCTACATCATTTAATTCCCTCAATGCAGCAGACAAGCTTTGATCCAAATACTACACTCTATCTAATCACAAGTCAAGCTGAAAGAAATAGTCTACCCAGGTATTTTGTTTCACAATGTCAGAGAAAGGCCATAGTAGGATTCTTTGAACCATCTCTGAACAGTCAGACACTTAGCTATATTTATTGAATGAATAAGCTGCCAGAAATTAACTAAGTTGTTTTTGCAGGAAGATGTCCATAATAGAACCATTAGCAAGTCCGACTGAGAGAATTCAAAGACAGATAAACGAAAGCCCCTATTGTTATACGCTTCCAAAATGCTTTTCCATTATGGACATAGCTGCTAAATGTTTCCAGAATTCACTGCTGAAATTTCACAGGATACATACTCTAATGGTCCAGAATACATAAAACTGCATTGTAAAAACCAATAATGTGACAGACTACTACTGTTGTGTCAGAAAATCTTATTATGTGAGGATTCTGACATCCATATAAAATGAAACATAGTATAATGGGGAATAATTGAGCTCATTCTACTTACCCACTCGCTACATGCTCTTTATTTTCTGACTGCAAACACAGCTATTGGAATGGGAGGGGGAAGGAGAGAAGAATTGGCAGTCTATCCATATGACTATTTTGTCATTCTGGTTTTAAAATAGAGGCAGTTAGGAACAGAACATGCACGTTATGTGTTCGTTTTCAATGGAGTAACATGTAAGAAAGCCCTTCTGGATCACCTGCAAAATTACTGCTTTGCTGTTTAACAGCCTACAACAGATTGTTATTGCTAAAGGTTTTAATGAACATGTTTTGTCAGTAATAAAATTCAAAGACAGCTCTGTCAAACTCAGAAGTATAAAAATGCTCATAAGGAAAGGATAATTATCACTACTTACCGATTCCATACTTTGTCCTGTAATACTCTTTAGTGAATTCATCACAATCACATAGCATTACTTTCCTTCCCCAAACATTAATTATTGCCCCTATTTTCAGGTCACTGTCTCTGTAAAATTCCTGATGCACTGCTCCTGTCTAATAAAAGAGGGAATAGCAGCTCTATAAATCTCAGAATCCCAAAACCTTTTTTAAAATCTAGGTCATTTAGTGCGTGTGATTTAAAATATAACATTCATAGTCCATTTGCAAGTATTTTTCACCCCATGCTAAGCTACCTCACTTTCACAAACATGGAATTTACATACAAAAAATTTCAGTAGTTTTCATTTGAGCTATTCTCCAGTGGCAACACAATTTTATAAATAGCTCTGTTGTAGAGGATAACCACCACAGAAATTACAAAAACTACTATAAAGACATTCAACAGCTGGAGTCATTCAATAATATCTGACCTTACGATTGTCCAGAATGTAACGGCCTCTGTTTCCTACTAACTTTCCAAATACGTTGAGAACAGTACGACTGGTGATTGTGCCCGGCTGATACAGCCCAGTGGGAGCATACTGCAAGAAAAGAGACCAACTCTTAAGAAATACAGTTAACAGTCAAGAAAGAGAACTCAGTTACCTTAGAACTAGCAGGTTTTTTTACAGACTGACTGTTACTGTAGTATCTTCTTGGGAGAATTTTTAGTAAATTCTAAGGTAAGATTACACCACCGAACCTAAAAGCCAGTGTGTATGTCAAAAGCCAGTACGTATGCCAGAAG
Organism: Mycteria americana; assembly: GCF_035582795.1. Lineage (NCBI taxonomy): Eukaryota > Metazoa > Chordata > Aves > Ciconiiformes > Ciconiidae > Mycteria > Mycteria americana. Next base: position 125,883,369 of record NC_134365.1, on the reverse strand, counting down.
AAGCATTCAGAATCTTACTGTGTATCTAAGAGTAAAGTCTCCTTTTTCTTGGAAGCAAGCAGAAAGCAAAGGTTAGCACACCCAAAGCAGCATATCCTTGTCAACATCTGCTCTAAGGGCTATTATTTTGATTGGTAATAATTATAAAAACATGCAAAAGAACCACTCAGGGTTGGTCCTACTGTGCTGACCACTGCACAAATACAGGGGATTCAAGGAAGCATGATTCTATTGGCAAAAATGTTAGTATTTTTGTTTCTATTGTAAGTTTCAAAATTACAATAGTAATTTATCCCAGAAATATCAAACTTAATACGCCAACACATTAAATTTTTTAAATCATGAACAAACTGCTGATGCAGGGTAACCAAAGTGGGTTATTTTGTCATACCACCTTCCCTGACACCCCAACTTTTGACTGATCTCCTCTGCTGTCCTTTTCAAAATTACCACTGAATTCAGAAGAAGCCGCCAGCCCTTAAAATTGCAACATGCACTTCAATGGTAGAAGGGGTTGGTCAGCATAGAGCCACTGCTAAATCAGCATCTCAGAACACAGGATGCACAAGGTGAGAACAGTGCAATATTTTACTGTTAGGTTTTTACTATAAAATCTCATGTACATGTATGGCATCACAAATAGATTACCAGTATTAGAAGGAAAGGAGGGAAAATATTCCCCAGTGTTTTAGTCCATCTGTGGGTTGATGCTATTCTATCATCAGGATCTGTTTGGGGTGATACAGAAGTGTATTCAGCTCGTTAATTTTATAATCATAATAGGTTACAGAGGACTCAAGCCCCTTGAAGATTTCTTTGAGAGGAGCCTTCTCAAATAAGCTCCTGATTAATACCTGACAAGGCTTATTCATGGATTCCTATTTATTTTAACTAGCTTTGCATAAGATCCCAAATCTAGGAACACAATTTTAAGAAATCGCTACATTTGCTACAAAGAAGTAATGTTATGGAATACTAAAACTGGACTTTTCCAAAGGTTCCAAATATAAATCATATGGATCAAACCTGAATTCACCTCAGTTTTACATTACTTTATCTATCAATATTAATTAATTTTCTGGACTTCCATTACTGCACAGCTTTATTAATACATTTACCTTAATATACTAATATGGGAGAAAGGAAATCACAGGATATCTTTCTGCCTAAATTTTCTCTCCTTTTAATTTAAGCATGACAAGCCTAACCTTATTTTTTTCCATCACTTATTAAGTTATTATATGAATGTGTGTAAAACCTAAATTATACAATTATGATTAATACTCTGATAACACTTCTAAATATCATTACAATCCTAACACAGGATTTTCAAAACAAGGCATTTAGGATTTCTTAATTAGTGGAAGAATTCAAAATAAGCTGAAATTTTCATTCCTCACCTTTGGAAGCTTATCTCTTTTGAGGAAAAGTGGAACTGCATCCCGGCCTGAGTTTACTGGTATAATTTCTTTTATATCTATAGTATCATCAGACAAATAATAGTGCAGAACAAGTTCCCGTGGGTCATGAAACATGGATTCTGGGTCATCCCATACACAGAAAAAACGTAAAACATGTCCATTATGCTCCAGAAATTGTTTCAAAGTGTCAATGCGCTCATAAGGGCGCAATGGCTTCATGCTGTCCAGAATCTGCAGATAAAGGAGAAATTAAGAGAAACACCTTTTTAATTATTTGCTCTTAAAAACAGGACACCAAACTGCAGGGTACCATCTAATCTTAGAACATGCTTTTAGGATTTTCAGATAACACCACACAATTACAATACATGAAACACTATTTATGCCATTACCAAAGAACTATTTACAGGGTTTCTGTGCCCTCGGAAAATATATGAAAACAATTTTGGATTGGTTTTGATCCTTGTTTTTCTTGCAACAAGGTCCTTCAGATCAGAAAATTGTTAAATTATTTATAGTACAGCTCACATTTTCAACAAATTGCCCATGGTAATCAGAGGACTACAATTCCAAATAGCATCACCCTTCCTGATTTACTTCCTTGAAAATTATTTTTATAGATTATGTGGTATAAAGAATTAATTCTTTCTTTTTCCCTTTGGCTTTTCTTTCTTTTAGCTTTAAAACATAGTTAATTAACTTTTGATTCAAGTCATACAGTTGGCAGGTACTGGGTCTGTATGTTCTCCTCTCAATATACACCCATAGGTCTGAAAAGGAATAGCAAATTTCCAACTAAAAATATATTCCAGCTGATGTGATCTATGAGAAGATGCTATCTACAGTCATGGTTGCTGCAAAACCAGTAGCACTGCATTAAATTGGATCCCATGATGATGATTCAATCCGAGGACTGCATTTACATACCGTCAGTTACAGTCACATATATAAACGTTGTTCTGAACAAGGTGTTTTTCCTAAGTCAAAATCCATCATGCCCAAAGTGGGTTAAAGGGGCAAGACAGACCTTCTAATCTACAAAATTATATGCAATTGCTTCCAAAGGAGAATGGTGACGGACATCAATCACACACTGTAAGCTCAGCTGTCTGAACAGAAAGAACTGTTGACTATGGGCAGTTTATATCATCTACATTTCTGTTTATCCACTGATACATCTGCTGGCCTTAAAAATCTGAGAGGGAAAAGGCCCATTCTTTCAGAGCACTCAATCTTAAAATAAGGAGAGCAGAACCAAGTTTTTCCTGCCAATGTCCTTGCTGATCTGCAGCACTTGTTCCATTTCAGGCATCATCATACTCATATGTATGGTATTTACCATCCCAGTACTATCTTTCCTTCTTCCTGACCCTTGAAGATGCAGTGAGTGACCAAATACAGCCAGAGAGCCAGATTACATCACCATCCATGGGGTATCATCTCCAACAATACAGAAATATGAATCTAAGGGTCTTGCTACATTTTTCATTGGTCTCGTTTTCTATCTCATCATATTCCTTCCTTTCACAGAATCACAGAATCACAGAATCATATAGGTTGGAAAAGACCTTTAAGATCATCGAGTCCAACCATAAACCTAACACTGCCAAAAACCATCACTACACCATGTCTCTAAGTACCTCATCCAAACGTCCTTTAAATACCTCCAGGGATGGCGACTCAACCACTTCCCTGGGCAGTCTGTTCCAATGCTTGATAACCCTCTCGGTGAAGAAAAATTTCCTAATATCCAGTCTAAACCTCCCCTGGCGCAACTTGAGGCCATTTCCTCTTGTCCTATCACTTGTTACCTGGGAGAAGAGACCGACCCCCACCTCTCTACAACCTCCTTTCAGGTAGTTGTAGAGAGCGATGAGGTCTCCCCTCAGCCTCCTTTTCTCCAGGCTAAACAGTCCCAGCTCCCTCAGCCGCTCCTCATAAGACTTCTGCTCCAGACCCTTCACCAGCTTCGTTGCCCTTCTCTGTACGCGCTCCAGTACCTCAATATCCCTCCTGTAGTGGGGGGCCCAAAACTGAACACAGTATTCGAGGTGCGGCCTCACCAGTGCCGAGTACAGGGGCACAATCACTTCCCTAGTCCTGCTGGCCACGCTATTTTTGATACAGGCCAGGATGCCATTGGCCTTCTTGGCCGCCTGGGCACACTGCTGGCTCATATTCAGGCGGCTGTCAACCAACACCCCCAGGTCCTTCTCTGCCAGGCAGCTTTCCAGCCACTCTTCCCCAAGCCTGTAGCGTTGCATGGGGTTGCTGTGGCCCAAGTGCAGGACCTTGCACTTGGCCTTGTTAAACCTCATACAATTCACCCCAGCCCATCGATCCAGCCTGTCCAGGTCCCTCTGCAGAGCCTGCCTACCCTCCAGCAGATCAACACTCCCACACAACTTGGTGTCGTCTGCAAACTTACTGAGAGTGCACTCGATCCCTTCGTCCAGATCATTGATAAAGATGTTAAACAGAACTGGGCCCAACACCGAGCCCTGGGGAACACCGCTTGTGACCGGCCGCCAACCGGAGTAAACTCCATTCACCACCACTCTCTGGGCCCGGCCGTCCAGCCAGTTCTTTACCCAGCGAAGAGTACACCCGTCCAAGCCATGAGCAGCCAGTTTCTCCAGGAGAATGCCGTGGGAAACCGTGTCAAAGGCTTTACTGAAGTCTAGATAGACAACATCCACAGACTTCCCCTCATCCACTAGGCGGGTCACCTTATCATAGAAGGAGATCAGGTTGGTCAAGCAGGACCTGCCTTTCCTGAACCCATGCTGGCTGGGCCTGATCCCCTGGTTATTCTCTACATGCCGTGTGATAGCACTCAGGATGATCTGCTCCATCAGCTTCCCCGGCACCGAGGTCAGGCTGACAGGCCTGTAGTTCCCCGGGTCCTCCTTCCGGCCCTTCTTGAAGATGGGTGTCACATTCGCTAATCTCCAGTCAGCAGGGACTTCCCCAGTTAGCCAGGACTGCTGGTAAATGATGGAAAGGGGCTTGGTGAGCACATCTGCCAGCTCCTTCAACACTCTCGGGTGGATCTCATCAGGCCCCATAGACTTGTGAGTGTCTAAGTGGTGCAGCAGGTCACTCACCATTTCCCCCTGGATAATGGGGGCTCCATTCTGGTCCCCATCCCTATCTTCCAACTCCAGGGGCTGGGTACCCATAGAACATTCGGCCCTGCTAATAAAGACTGAGGCAAAGAAGGCATTAAGTACCTCAGCCTTTTCCTCATCCTTGGTCACTGTGTTTCCTCCCCCATCTACTAGGGGCTGGAGATTCTCCTTAGCTCTCCTTTTGCTGCTAATGTATTTGAAGAAGTGTTTTTTGTTGTCTTTTATAGCAGCAGCCAGACTGAGCTCTAGCTCAGCTTTGGCCCTTCTAGTTTTCTCCCTGCACAGCCTCGCTACACCCCTGTAGTCCTCCTGAGTTGCCCGCCCCTTCTTCCAGAGGTCATAGACTCTCCTCTTTCTCCTCAGTTCGAGCCAGAGCTCTCTAGTCAGCCAGGCCGGTCTTCTTCCCCGCTGGCTCGTCTTTCGGCACCTGGGGACAGCCCGCTCTTGTGCCTTTCCTTCGTACCTTCATTTTCTGGCCATCTGCACTATTAGGAGTCTGGTGCAACCTATTTAATTTTGATCACAGCAGTACAGAGCAATCCACCCTTAATAAATAAAAAAAATTACCTTCCACAAATTAGTCACAGGAAAGTGAGAGCACAAAGCAGCCAGAATTGGCTAGATAACTTTTCTGTAATTTCTCAACAACTGAGAATATTAAGACATAGATTTCAGTAATTTTTGGTCTTCTGATGCTCTTATTTCTCAAACCTTTTTCCCCTCTCCATTCTCTTTAGGCACACATATGCACAATACTTGAATGTTTTGCTTGTTGTTTTTACAAAAAAAAAAAAAATCTAAGCAGGTTATGCAGTACCATACATAATGTTGACACGGTCTGCCAGTATCAAGACAACTCAGCATGTGTTAATACACACTTGTTACCTACAAGGCCTGAGTAAGGGAAAAGCAACCCATGGCCAGCCTGAGTCGCCACTACACAGAACCAGGAGACGTATTACAAATACTACTTTTCACTGGGGGACTGCAAAAAGCCTGAAAGCATGAATGAAGTGAAACCAGCATGTTGGCCTGAGAGTGCCTCAAAGACATGCAAACGGTCCTACACATCTCAGTCATAATTACCTTCCATTTTTGCTGCTGAGAGCTGCAGCAGTTTTCTCAATGGGAGGATTAAGTTGAATGCAACAGACACGTGTAGTATTTGTTGCTTTCAGAGTACTAGGCTGGATCTATCACAACTGGCTGCATATCATGGGCCAACAGTCCTAACAGAGTCAGGTCAAGAGAAAAATACAGTGCCATCTGCACTCACATTAATCAAGAAAAACAGAAGTGAAAGAAACTGTCACTACCCCCTACAGAAAACATCACTCCCACTACTATTCCCAGAGAAAAGACCCCAAATCCTGCAGAGAGGAACCCACATAGCATCCAGGAGCTGCGAGTGAGATTTTTGGAGGAGGTGTATATGTGTTCCCATATACTCATAAAAGAGGGAACTGCATTCAAACAAAATCTCACAAGTCTTAAAACTGCAGAGTGCTGGGTTCTGTGTGGCAGCAGAATTTGCTTGACACATGCAAAGAGCTGTTAATAACATGTGGGGTAGAGATGAAGGATGACATATGAATAGATCAAGTAAGTGAGTCTGCAGAAAGCCATGGATGTGCTTGAACCACAATTCCAATTAGATCTTCTTTTAAACACTTATTATCATTAGTGTTTATTATCATTAAATTAGCTGAAGCAAAATCATAAGGAGAACATATAATAGGTCCATTTTTTTTCTTTTCAGTTTAATACAGAAAGGTTTATTTTATTTTTACCAATTAATTCTGTTCTGTTTCAAAAGGTACGTGAACACATCAGGAGAAAATCAGTTATATTGGGGACTTCACTATGTTAGTAAAATGAGCCATATAACAAAATTTTAAAAAGCAAGTTTTCTCTTGTGATTCATTATGTTGAAATAGGTACCTCTACATACTTTCTGTTTGCTATTAGAGAAATATTTTATATAATGCATATTACTAATAGCAATGGCACCTTTATTAAAATCAAGTTTTCACTATTACTGCCTCATCTGACCTTTTGCCGCTCTTTGGTGTATGGGTCATCTGGACGACCTGCGGGAGGATTTAATCTAACTCCCATCTTCCTCAGGAAATTTTTTGTGAATTGGTCACAATCTATAATCTTATACCTTCGGGCATAAAGGATTACTTCTATGTTGATATTGAAATTATCTATAGTATAGAACTGATCTTCACGAGGAGGTGGAAGTGGAATCCGATGACGTCGAACAATAGTTCCTGTAAAAGAATTAGAATAAATTCATAGAGTGAATATCCATTGCTTTAAGGATCACTTCACAGACTTGCTAATTTTCTATGCTGATATGACCAAAACAGATGAAGCCATATGGGACAAACAAAATTATCCTTCATTCAGCAAAAGAACTATTAGGTAAGAGGATCCTTTTTACTAACAACAATACTTAAGTTCTAGTAGACTTAATACAGAAAATTACCACCTTCTTGGAGCAAACTGGAAACCACCGGAATAAATCCCCATGTATTGCTGCAAACATAACAGGTTAGTATTTTTTCAACAAGAATAGCAAAGATGCTGCTTTTATTAAGAAAAGAGATGTCTTTTTCACTTTTTCTGAGAAGCAAAGCAGTCTCCAGTACTCACTAGTATCATTAATTCTTCTTTAAAAAAACCAACACAAAAAAGTTGTGCAAAAAACCATGTGGCAGGGGTGTATAGTAGGGACTAGATTTGTCTATGCTCTGCAGGGTGAGGAGAGCCATATATAGCTAAGGTCAGAGAAAAAAACTGCCCTACCAAGGAAAAAAGCGTGGCCTATCAAGCATGGAAGCAGGCGCATTCAATTGAGCTTCATAAAGGAGCAAACTGAAAGTAGAGACAACTGAGATGAATTGGGCTGATTGCTGGGCTACAGTAGAAAAATGTAAATATTGATATATCTCAGAAATACAGAGCCAGGAACTCATAACCCATAGTATAAGAGGAACACTATCCAAAAAGAAAAAGAAAGGGAAAATAAAAGGAACAAAGAAAAAAGAGAGGCATTTTAACTTTGTTAAAGTAAGTACACACTTAAGTTTTCTTCTTTATAGTCTTTAAATGAAAGGACTGTTATTCTGGGGCCACTGTATTTATTTACATTTACCACATTAAAAGAGAAGGAATCTGCTATTGGTCTATCAGCTGAAAACTCACAAATACATTGATGAATTGGGTAATGCTTCAAAAGTACACACAGCTGAAAATTAAGAGACCATCTCTCATATGGAAACGTTGAGAGAGCTGGGTCTGTTCAGCCTGGAGCAGAGATGGCTCAGAAGGGGGATTTTATCAAAGTTTATAAATACCTGATTCCACCCAAACACAAGAAAACACTTTTTTACTGTGAGGGTGATGAAACATGGGAACAGGCTGTCCAAAAAAGATTGTAGAGTCTCCATCCTTGGGGATACTTAAAACCTACCTGGACACGGCTCTGGGCATCTGGCTCTAGCTGATCCTGCTTTGAGTAGGGGGTTTGGACTAGACAATCTTTAGATATCCCTTCCAACCTCAACACTTTTGTAATACTACAAGTATTTTAGAAACAACTTATAAGCTACAGCCTCAGTAGGTTAAACAAATATGTAGTGCATACATTAAAGAAAGGTATGCAGCTGCATGTATGACAAGCTATGATTTATTCTGAGTGAAGTCAGAGTTCACAAAGAACAGCAGATTGGCAGAGCTGTGACTAAAGTCTCTTTTTCAACATTATGAGAGAACAAAAAGGACAACAGTGAAAGTTTTGCTCATCAATACCTTAGTATAGTTGTGTGAAAATACCCTGCAGAGAATAAAAAGATGGTCCAGTATTCAACCGCAGGCTCTTTGCTGTACTTACCAACCCAGACACCTCTGTAACACCAGTTTTATAATGCAGATACCCACTGGCTAAGACCAGACAGGAACCACCAACCCATACTATTATAACAATTCCTTGCTGCCATAGGTTCCCAACAACTTTAAAATTACAGTAATTATAAAAGGTGCAACTTTAAGACAACTACAGCAAACACACAAAAATTCCAAAACTAAAAATAGTTCCGATACTAACCTACTACTACAATAATAGTTTACTAGACACAATTATCTAAAAGGTCTGTCTCATTATCTCTCACTACAGAACCGGCTCTCTTTCCAGTGCCCTTCAGCTGTGCATCTGGTAGTGTTTCCCACTGAGTCCTGTTTGATGATTTTCCAGCACTGCTATTTTGTTTTTGGGGGTAGGCGGGGGTGGAGGGGGGACGAAGAGAGGCAGAGGAGAAGGGAGGAAGATATCATTGTGTGCTTTTGTTTGGTATTTGAAGGGCCTTACTTCTGAGTTAGTCCATGGAAATTCTTTCTTGTTCGCTTTATTTCCCTAAGGACTAATCTGTGCGAAATACCTTCCACTTCTACATTATCAGAGTTGTTTGTTAAATTCTAACTCCTACAACGAAAACATACCCTTAATTTTTCAGGGGAATAAAGCAACAAAGCAGATTTACTTTATGTTCCCATTAAAATAATTATTTAAGACCTATTCAGCATCCTGATATTTCACATGTACCAAATCCGACATTCTCATTACTGCCCTTTGTAAAATAAATTTGAACCTCTATCTGCATACTTATACATATATTTAAGATGCATCCTCATGGAAATATTAGTTAGAAAACATGGTAATTAGCACATTCTAACATGATGCAAAACTGCATCACATTACCATTAACAAAACCACATACTTTAAAATGTGTTACCTGATTTTGTCTAATTCTTGGGTCACTTCTACAAAAATCAACAGATAATGTGCTAAGTCAGAACAGTCCTCCACATAAACACAAACCCTGTGGAATCATCATTTTAGTGAAAATATAATGGTTGACAGTTTTCTAATATGACATGTTTTCTGAGGGTATATTCACCTCAACTGGTGAATAAGCCTTCAGCTAGTTTTTCATATCACTTTTCAAAGTATAATCCATATGCCCATTTTGTTGAGGGATAAGAATTTATTTCCTAATGGAAAATGTCTTGTAAAGATAATATCTGTAGCAATCCTTTGCTTTTATTAGGTATCACTGTGCCTGATCTACACATGTAGAGGATACATTTTATATTGTTGAATTTGAAATTCAATAAAACCTGATCAGCTGAGGTTAGGTCTCAGCATTTTTTAAATTGTCCTTCCTTCTGGAAAATAATTACATTTCTACTTCTAGAAATTTGCTACAAGTTGTTAAAGGAGGATCTGGGCATGTGCAACACTCAGGTTGCTCAGGATGGATGGCTATTCTTGATGTTTCTTTTGGGTTTTGTCAGTTTATTGAGCAGGCTATCCTACTGCACGACCAAGCATTATTTTAAATATTTGCATCTGGTCATGCAAAAAAAGCTCTCCTCTACTGTGCTCTTGTAAAGGGAGTCGGGGTATTGCTTTTCTCTGACAGTGGTCATGGCATCAAGCTCCCATACCATAATATGTAGCATATCTTCTTTTCTCTCAGGGCGTCTGATTATTTGGCAACTACAGCAGCAGCTTAAGGAGACCTTAATAGTAGTGAAGGCCTTTTGAGTATGGGGCAGTTCATGAAACTGAGCAGCAAATTATTTGGTCTCTGCTGCTACGCTGCTCTACAGAAGAAATAAAGTGGTATCAAGAATTTCCTCAGCAGAGCTTTCTGACTCCCTCTGCACTATTCAAGAGTGCATTAGAGAAAGGAGAGGAATGGGTAACACCTGGAGTTTGTACACTCTTTGACTGCTTGCACAGAAAGGAGGAGAAGCAACCACTACTATTCCTACAACACAGAGTTCACCCCAATAAACAAGGAGGCTTGTTACATTCACTTATTCCCCCGTCTCAGAACATAGCACGGTCGTGATTTGGCCACCATTAAGTATGGCAAAATCACAATTATTTCAAGGCCGCAGGGGAGGTCTTAAACTCTTAGATAATCGGTTATATTGGAGGAGCTGACTGCAACTTCGCTTTCCCGCTTGTACTTTTCTCTTCAGCCAGCCGGCCTTGGGAACCCAGCCAGCAGGCAGCTCCACTCTCTTTTTCAGCTGGCTGACCTTGGGGAAACCAGCCAGCTGCTCCACTCTGCTCTGGTGTGCAGAGCCTGGATTGCACTGGAAGCTACAGTCAACCCCATGGGACATAAATGACCTTTTGATAAGGCAGTATCAGCCAGCCACAGTCCTGTTAACTGGGAATTAGATCTACAAAACACTTGCACTGCCATATCTAGCCTGGCGCTCTATGGGAGAATTTCTTTTTATATGGGAAGAATAATTAGCATTCTGGCTCGGGAAGAACACAGTGGAGTTTGTTATGCAGTCAAGTTTACTGTCCTTCTCTTCACTCTGTACTCCCTTATCTTTAGTTAGTTTTTATGTACTGTGATTGTCCTGGTATTTTTTGCTTTGATTCTGGGTTCTCAAGTTCAGGTTGGCCTCTGCATTCCTTTGTGTTTTGCATTGAATTTCTCTGTTTGTATAGATTTCTTCTAATGCTTCTAATATTTTCCAAAGTTCAAACTATAGCAAGGCAGTTTCCAAAATTAAATGAAGTGTAAATTTCAGTTATTCGGTAGCAACTTTATCTGTCCAAATTCATGTCCAAGTACAGCAGCCAATTCCATAATGCACTTTTTTAAAGTCACTGAAATACACTTCCCACAGATTTTACTGTTTACTGTGTCACTCTGAGATTTTGATCAATGGTGTCACTCTGAGATTTTGATCAATGGTAAAAGCACATTTTCTGGCTTTTTTTTTCCCCCCGAAGCCAATTTGTTTTAGTTTTGTAAAATCATAATCGAAGTTAGAAATTCTTCTAACTTCTTTGACAGCTATTCCTTCACCAAATCTTCCTGCAGTCCATAAGCCTCTCCAAGTTTTTTTTCTCCAAAGCCACAAGTGCTACCCACAGTGGAGAGTACAGTGAGAAACTACTACGTTTCTCTGATCCCACCATGCCCAGGGACACCCATTCAGACCATCAAGCTCTCATTTGTGGGTTACAGCACAAGCACTGATAATCCTGTGGCCTCAAGGCATTAACCAGCCAAGCTAAGAAGATCTACCTTTGATCTACCCTACCACCTACCTTTGATCTACCCCACCACTGCTATATCTACTCTGCAAGAAGACTCCTGAGAACAGCCATTTGAGCTGTCTATTTTACAACTTTCCTGCTGGGGTAAACATCCAAGTTAAGGTCACCACCTTCTGCCTTCAGCAGTTCAATTCCACTTTTTCCATTACGGTTTTTTGCTGTTCCTCCTTTACACAACCCTTTTCCTGCCACTGCAACTCTCCAACTGTTTACACAGAGTAAGCTATCCTGCTCCTGATGTTCCCACACTTCTTTCTTCACCCACATCCCCACACCTGTGCTCTTTTGTTCAGTGCAGGTTGCCTTTCAACAACCCAAGCTCTCCTACAGTTGAACTCTCCTCTACAATCCCCCGGCCTTTTAATTAACTGAAATGTTGTATTTCAGCAGACGTGCAGAGGACAGCATTATGGTTAAGATCGAACTTCAGTTCAGTTCAGCTCCTCACCCTGTTAACGATAATTTCTGCATGATTATGGGCAAGATTTTCATTCCTTTATGCTTCAGTTTACCAGCTTCACAATGCAGACGATTATGCCTCTGTTGTTCTCAGGCTTACAAATTCCCACTCAGGACAGGGAATTTGAATAATATAAGAGACATATATAATTATAATAAAAGAGGCAATGGGTCAATTTTTAATTGAAAACAGAGTAAGACTAGCAGCTAATGGTTTGGGATTTCTTTTTAAGAAACACTGTTTTTGCATATATTCAACAACAAATATTTAGTGTCTTTAACATAAGAACTTTGTGGGTGTTCTTCAGTTATGGAGCATGAAGTCACTGCCCAAGTGCATGTGAGTAAAGAATCCTCTGATAGGCACCTCCACCACCTTTTTTCCCTCTACATCATATTAACTTCTAGGATAATAAGAATATTTATGTAGATGTTTGTTTATGATAAAGTATAGGCCCCAGATCTTCTCATCAACTGTGAAGCCTAAACACATCCCAAATAGTCCTTGGGCCTTTCAATCTACAGTGTCTCTTCCTTCCTAAACACAATCAATATACAGAGCTTCCTTACCAGCCCAGGTACCAGCAACAAATAAATTAAGTGCACTTTTGAGATCCTAGAACATTTCTTTTTAATTCATCAGTTTAATACGTTGTATATACGCATTTATCCCACATAAAGTACTCATACAAAGCTGTAGAGGCCTTCAAAACATCCTTGCATGGAAGACTGAGAGAATTCTTGTTTCTCTCTAACACTGTTCAGTTAATTTTAGATCCAGTACCAAAGGTGACTCCAAAACCATTAACATAAGATACAACCAAGGAAATAGGGGCAAATTGTAGCCTTCCTGTCACCACAGGATCACGACTACACTGCCAGGAACATGAGGCCTGAAGGGGCAGCCTGCACAACCCATACTACAAAGACAATGAAAATGACTCATTTGTCTAGCTAGATTCAAAGGAATCAGCTTTGAATTTGCTTTATCCTGCTCTACTGAACCTGGCTTCCACCTTCCCTCTCAAAGATGTTGCCTCTGCCTCTCAGGCTAATTGTACTTCCTTTGTCAATGGTCATTTGTTCTAAGCCACAAAATCAAGAAACTGCCACTCCGGCTCCCGCGACACACAAGTCAAGGAAAACCTAAACCCGATGATGTCTCTGGCCTCACACATATGAGCGCAGGGAGCAGGTAAGTAACTTGTAAGTTCCCAGGAGAAGAGATTCAACATGCTTTTCTTCAGGTCTTGAAAAAGCACTTGCCCAGGTAGGAGTAGGACGAGGTTCCTCTGAACCCAAAATCAGTTCCTGCTGAAGAGCCAGTAAGATTTCTGGCAAGAACCACTCAGCACAGAGAGAGCAGGGCCTGAAGTACTGGTTTAAGAAAAGATTCCCAGGTAATTTTATCCCAGGTCTAACAGTAATGATGCACGTAACAGCTTTAAATATTATCCTACTCTGTAGACAGAGAAATTGATAGCATCTGCTCATCTTGGAAAAGAATACAGTAGTTAAATGGTTACCTTATTTTTTAAAACTGCTGTGCTAAGATCCACCAGAACGTACAAAATATCTTTGGGGACGGGGAGGCGCAGTCATCCCAAGAAACTCATCCTGAGACATCCTGCTTATCTGGACTATATTCCTTGAAAACTTTTAATTCTGGCAGTGACCCGTAAACACCAAGCAGCAGCAGCTGTGCTCCCCTTCTGCAACAGGATGTTGACCGCTAGATCACATTTTCTTAATGTAAACCAAGCCCATTAATACTGCAGTAAATCAGCTCAGTAAACCGTCCTGCAAAAGTCCTCAGGCTGGCCCAAGTGCAGTGGTGTGACATTGAGGCAAGGCAGCTTCTTAACTTAGAGGCATCAAGGAAAAATTACTGTGCCAAGGGCACTTTAATCATAAAAGAACCAACAGCCAGAGGCACAAAAGGCGCTCTCCTTCAACAACAGCAGAGATACTGCAGCAGCTAATGAAAAATTACAGAGCTGCAGCTAGAGAACTTACTGTCAGTGCCAAGATGGGAGGAACCAGGCTCAGGAATGGAGATCTAGAACACAAATTGTTTTTGTAGAAGTGATGCGACACTGACAATAGACCCACTACGATATGCTTTCAAACAGCTGTATTAGAGAAAAAATTGTACATGTGAGTGCAGGAGAGGATTCTGCCTTACAAAACCTACATCTTCAGAAACTACAATAAGATGTTCACATTATGATCCATAACAAGAAAAGACAATTATAGCTGTTCACTTACAGCCCATTTTAACTACAAGAAGTCACGTTATGTATCCATTAGAATGGACCAAGACTGTACTGAAGAAAGATATAAAGGGGGAAAAAAAAAAAGAGTGCCATTAAAAATAGATACCTTGAGTTATGCCACTATTTTTCACTTGGGGTTCAATCACTTGAATTGTATCATCTTCAAGGTAGAAGTATATTTTACAATGTCTGATTCTATAGAGCTCTTGATTTTTGTCAGGCACTTCTTCCTCAAAATAGGCATCAAAAGACAATACCTATTAAAAACAATAAATAAATATAAAGAAGCAAAATCTTCAATGCTTTTGCAAAATATGTCAATAAAATAAACTTGTATAGATTGTAAGTAACTGTGTGGATTTCAGGAGGTATATTTATTTCTCAGAAATGTAAGAATAGAAATCCACATTAAATCACATAAATTTAAAATTCTTTGCTTGGCGTTTTTATTATCACAACATCTAAGCAGAGATGGAACTCTGAAGTAAAGAAATAAATCAAATATAAAACTATCAGCAGGCTGCTTGGAAAATCTTCTGAACAAAGTACTTCTGATAGCACAATGAGCTACCTAGGTCCTGAAGCAAATTTTAGACCTCTATTCAATGAATTGCTGGAAAATAAAGTGCATTATGACAGTAATGGCTTTACCATTGAGGTAAGTGGGAAGGAGAGTTCTTTTTAAGCAGGCCCTGCAAGCTGTCTAATGAATGGTACTGAAGACTATCAGAGAGAAATGACGTTTTTCAGGAGTCATTTAGAGCTGTGCAATATTGGCATTTCAAAACTTACCTGGTTCTGCAATTCAGTGAATGGGGAAATCTCACAGAGTATACCAACTGGTCTTCATGGTCTCTTGCAATAGCAATAATGCACAAAAAAACCCCTTCGTAGGTGAGGTGGTTAGTGGTTTACTACAGTGGCCTTTATATCTGGAGATCCCAACTCAAACTCAGCAAACCATTACACAATTTTGCACTTCTTGGTATCATTCATGGTGTTTAGTCACCAAGACCAATTTTAAGGGAATGTGCAAGAAGTATCTACTTAGTACTGCATTATCTACCAGGATGCTTGCTGTGGTAAGTATGTGCAAGGAGCAAATAATTAAAACAAGGTTTCCATTCTGCCCCCCCCAACACATTTGGGTCAAATTAGTGCCAATCCATACTTCATTTTTTGCAATGATTCTATTTAATGTGTTCAATTACCTTTATTCTTGCTTCATTAGACTGATATTTCTGTTGTATGTCATCCTTGTATGACATCTATCATCCTTTAACACCTTTTCTTCCTTCCATTTGTCTAACCATTGGTGTATAGTGCCATTTTTGCTGATGAAGGTATCCTTCCTGGCCTCCAGCTACTATTCTGGAAGAACCAGGAGCCCTATGTAGATGTCATGAATACTCCAGGGGACTTAAAAGGTACTATGGTGGAACCACTATATCTCAGTCTGAATATCCTGGGGTTCAGCTGACAAGGAGCTGAATTTCATTCCTTACCCAGCTGCTGATAAGCCATGCAACCATTGGAAACTTCCTTAGATGCTGTACCCTCTTCTCCTTATTCTGCTAGTCCCACTAGAGTATAGTCATTTGACAAACATATTGTTCAAGTGCCCTATTTGATTACTAATTGTTCTTAATTGTGTCAATGATCTTTTCTGAGAATGGTTGTCTTGTGAGACACCAGCCAGGCAAAACGGTCTGTTTGCATAGATCTCCAAGTACAATCAGGTCCTAAATACACTGTATTTTTTTCTTTCACTGAGCATACACCCATGTCCTGGTTTACTCCATTCGAGAAGTTTGTGTAAGTTCTTTTGCACTTAAACTTTATTCTCTTTATACCCTTATCAACATGCTAGCGTATGAAATACATGCAGCAGCCAACTGCTATTTTGCAGATCAAAACAGGTGATTCAGGAAGGGTGAGGGGCGGAAGGAACAGAAAAGAAGATGACTTACTTTTCATTTTAAAGCAAAGTTAATTGTAAAAATACTTGAAATGTAACACTTCCTAACTCATGTCTCATCTGTAGTACATTGCTGTGTGCAAAGTTCCCATCCCACTCTTTAAAAAACTTAAATGTTACGTATGAAAACCAAAAGTAACGAATACTGAATAAACTCTGTGGCATTTTGTAAAGTTGGCACCAGGTTTCCCTGGCACCTGTGGTAGTCAAATTATAAACATCAGTTCAAGCCCAGGAGGCCTTGTGTGTGTACTTAATCGCAGAAGAAATTAAATTTACACCTGCTTCCTATTAGGCGTATGAAATTGCAAAACTATTTCTTAACCTACTTAATAATGAAGTTTTATGCCTGTCCTTCCTCCAACTACTATGGTACTGCTGAAAGTTAGAAACCAAAGAAAAATAGTAAGAAAGCAGACTACATTTAAAAAGATAAACACCTACTCAAACCATTTTCCTTGCAGTCCATTTTGCTGAGTCACAAACTGTACCACTGGAGGACATAGCTGCATTCTAGGCTGTTAACGGGGGAAGCTACATTAGTTGGGTAGTTCCCTTTAACTGTCTGCAATTAATACAAACACATGAGCCCTCCAGAGGCCAGTTCCGAACCTGCAAACTCCTGCCCTGTATTGCACTGATTAGAGAAAGAATGTAGAAAGGCTAGCTAGTTCATCTCGCCAGCTATGTTCAGTGGCAGTACCCACTGCACCCTACCTAACCCCTTTATTTCATAAACTTGGGTCCAAGTCCTGCTAACTTATGTACAGCCCTGAGAAGCCAATGCATGCTTCTTCGTTGAAAGAAGGGTGCAGATAAAGCAAATGCAGGACTGGCTGAAGCCTTAACACTTTGGCACATTAGACCAATTCATTACTGAGCACATGGCTGAAAACTATCTGAGCAGTACTAAGGACTTCTGAGGTAATGCTAACCAAAGTCACGTGTTATCTGTTCAAGCCTTACATTTCCTTGTAGTAGTTCTGGTCTGCCAAAGAGACAAATGCGTAATTGTGCTGCAATTAGCTGCATGGCTTTTCTTTTAAAGCAAAAACTATGAGATTAGCCATTCTTCCCAATATTTAAATACCATAATCATTTAGTCATGCAACATTTCTACGATCTGTCAAATGATTTCTTTTTCTGGATGATTTTTCTTCTCTGATTGTAGGCTTTTTGCTTTAGAAATAAAACATCGCTAAGTAGAATTTAATGTAAACTTAAACATGGAAAGTAATGACAGTGTGCTACTAAATTCATATCATCGCAGATTACAGTTATTTGATAACTCTCTAACTTTAAAGGTGTCGCTACCTTCTTACAAAATAAAAAAATATTAATTTTAAATTCCTGTGTCTATAATGGACACAATCTACCTATATTACATGTGAACAGATCACACAAAAGTCAACAAGACTTTGAGCAAGCAAACATGATGGCGTAAGTGAATTCCAAGCCTATAGCACTCCACTGTGGTCAATAGTTCCCGAGTGCCATGCACATTTTCTCCTGGACTGGGGCCTACCTTACATTCATTCCTACCAGGTTGCCAAATAATTCCTTTATTGTCACCATTTTCACTAAAAAGAAATATATCAACCACTCCCTTATTTTTATTATATCCTGTAGGAGATGTACCCCAATACAGAAATATTTTTATATGTTGCTGTATGGCATTATATATATTAATTGTCCAATATAACAATATGATGGAAAAATAGATGTTACCACTCTTTTTGTCTATCTAGGAGCTTTTTTTTTGCATGCATAAAATAATCTTCTGAAGTATTTGACTAACTGAATTTCACCTTTATACCATCTTTGTCATATTGTGACTATTCGTAAAAAGCATACATGTACAGATTTCTACATACCTGCTTGTCAAATGCTACCCAAGCAGGAGCATCACTTCCCATTCCTTCAGGAAACACACTGTATTTAGGTTTCAGCTTCTGACCAGGTAACGGTTCACCTCCTATTCCAGGTTTATCTTCTCCAACCAGCATAGCAACATTATTGCAGTAACCCCAGTGCTGTGACTTGTGGAACTTTTCTTTCCCTATCTGTCAAAAGTTTGGAAGAAAAGAGAGAAAAAAAAAAATCTGTGTGTTTGTTTTTAAATCCGTAAGAGTTAACTGTCTAGGCAAGGGGGATTAATCATGTAAAAGTTTCTCTATAATTACTTTTAATACAGAGTCTAAAAACCTGTAACAACTGGAAGTGAAGTGATGTATTTCAGTGGTCAATTTGCCAGCTTTACAGATGAAAAAGGGTTGGAAAATGGAAAAATATTCCAGTAATTTACTCAGGCTGAGAGACAGGATGATACCGGCCGTTTTCCCCTCCTTCCCTGCAACAAGGATTGAGGCATGTGGTAGAAAGAAGCAAGTCACCCACAAGAGCTATTGCAAAAGGTAGAGGGGAAAAACCTTTTTTATAGTTCTACAGAGGACAAATGGAAATGGTTCAGGAGTACCCAGAGAACAGCCTGCTCTCATTACATATGTCAAAGATCTTATTTACACTTGCACCCCCGAGTGCAAAATAAATAGCTCTGTACTAGTGAGTACACTTGAATTTTGGGAGGTTGGATCTGAATCAAAAGACAGAATATTCATTCCATCTGGGCTTATTCCAAAAGAAGGTCTCTGTAGTGATTTCTTTATATTATTACTATTTTTTCAGGCAATTAAGGATGGAGTGCTTAAAAAAATATGCACAACCAACTGCAAAGAGACCCATCTTGCCTACTCGCATTTCTCGGCTGGGGCTGGAGCCAGTCTTGAAGGTGTGCAGAAGAGCCTCTGGCCTCACATGAATATCAGTCCTGCCTGTGGGAATGTCCCTCCTGCTGACTGCTTTGCTGGTCCGTTCCCTCGAACGGAGGCAGCCGGTGTGAGCTGCGCTCAGGCAGCAATCCCCTAATGACCCCACACATCAGTCTCACACGAGAGGACAGGGAAATAGGAAAAGCCAACAAAAAGCTCCACTAACCCTTCCTCCCACAAGCAGCGGTTCTGACTCGTTAGCTCCTCTCACTCTGCTATGCCTCCCTTCCTCGCCCTCTCAAACCCTCGAGACACTTTGGGGAGGCGGAGAAGGCACACTGGGTAATTGCACCCCGGCACACCTTGTAAGGGGAGACGGAGACTACTGCAGCTGTACCCTCCCTCGGGCTGGGACTGGGTGAACATGAGGGACGACGAGGCTGAAGGGGGAGGAACTGATGTTATGGGTGAGCACAGAGAAGGCCCTGGGTAGAGCAAAAGGCTGGACAGCAAAATTTTCATAGTACCACCAGAGTAGGTATGTCAGCAAAGTAGCAGAGGGCCAAAATTGCCCCTCATTTGGAAGACTGAGCAACACTAATTAACACACTCATATATATCTATATTTAAACCGGTACTCCCCCAAAAGGTGTAGACAACTCTAAGTTACTATCAGGAATCAAAAAATGGCCAAGAAAAACAACAAAGAAAAGGAACAGATCATTGTTTTTCATCATGGCAACATTCAAGTGCTCCAAGATAACGTAACACGCTCAGCACAGCAGTTCTGGGAACAAGTGCAAACAGTGAAGCAGCAAAACCTGAAAGTAACCAAGTAGTTATTTCATTCTGCCAATATGAAAGAGAGTGAGGAATCTGAAAGGCAGCTAACCAGCCTTATGGCCCACAACATTCAACGCTCATATATACAAACTACTGCACACTGAAAGTTACAATCTGAACTATTCACCTGCCTTGTGGTGCTCCTCTAAATCCAATGACACAGGACAGAGAGCTGCCCTCAACACGAACAGCTCAATCACTACCTTAGCTTAACCTTTGCTTAAAATCCTTTTCACACCACTTGTGTCCTTTTGCAAGGACAGTGGTATGGAAAATAATAAATTACTTACTATTTTTACAAATTATTATTTTTAATAACATAATAATCAATGGCCATGCCTTGCTTAGGCTAACAAAAGCTGGGCTAGCCAGCACCCTTTGAAAGAGTCATTGCAAGATGAGATGAGGTTCATTTACTGGGGACAGTAATGATTGGGAATATGGAAGCACTTCCCCAAAGAAGATATTTAAAAGGTAAACGATGTTTCGAAAAGAGGTGAGTAAAAGGGCACACGGCAAGTATCACAGTTTAAAGAATAATACAGAGGAAAATAAGAAGTACTCCTGAAATATATGTTTATAACTCAAGAACAAGGGTTACTGAATAAAAGAGAAAATCAATAAAAGGAAATACTTGTTTGTGTAACAACTAGTTAGCCCACAGGCCCCCTGCCACACAGCATTGCTCAAGTCAGGATTTTAACAAGATTTTTAAAAGAGCTGCATATCTGCAGGAATAATGCCCAAAATAAAATATTTCTTATCAGCACATTTTTTTGAGCCGTGATATAAAATTTCATGCTTCGGTGCGCAGTGTAAGCACTGACATTTAGGCATTAGGAGCAGATGTCCATGTGGTCATCCCACCCTTCCCTGAGAAGTGAACACAGGCGCTCCCCTGGTACGGGACTCTGGCACAGACAGGCACTGACGGGGTCTGGCACCCGCTTTCTAACACATCTGCACTTGGGATGGTTTTCTCCCTCTGCTTTGGGTGCTCCTGAGCTGCCCTTTCTTCTTCTCTTTCTTTTTTTAATAATTTTGTTCCTCGGTAAGCTGATAAAGAGTTGGGGAGAAGTCAGAATGGGAGGCAGCTTTCTGCATTTATCAGTTCAAATGTGGAACAACTATAGTCAAGCTGAGTTTAAAAGAGAAATTTGTAGGCAGAAACATCTGATTTGTACTGAAGGTGCTATAGAACAGATCCACTTTTTGGCACAGCAAGCATTTAATTATTTTTCCCCTATTACCAAAGCATGAGTTAGGGAGAAAGGCATAGTTATCAAAGCACAGTGAGGGTGGCAGTTTTCCTGAGCAAAGGAAACCTTTTCATGTCCTCAAAGCTTCTTCTAGAAGCATTTGCTGTTCATCTGTTTCTGGGGTTTGGCGAGCTACAGTGTGGTAAAGTGTTCATCAAAGTAATCCAGGTTTGCTCCTGCTGGAAATTTTCCAGAATTTAGGGATGAAATCGCAATATCGTTCACAATTTGGTATGAAAAATATATGGCCCAACAGCTGCAATTCTGTTAAGAATCTTTTGTGGCATTCTTGTAACTTTTTAGGGTTCAACAGAAGGGCTATTTTAGATTCCTAATCATAGAATTACTTACAAGCCCCTTCTCCATCATAAGCACCTAAATCCATATGCAAAATAATATCTTCTAAAAGTTTATAGTTATTTCTTAAAAACACAAAACAAAATAACAACAACAACAACAAAAAGTTTAAGAAAAAGAGTGATTATAATTGAAGACCACAAAAGAGAAAAATTACATTTGGGAAACTTCAGCTAATGAACTAAGACCACATCCAGCCTAAAATAGTGACAGAACATCATGTTACCTCCACACTAATATTAAATGACTTCTAAAAGAAATCTGTGAGAGTGCAGGGAAAGAGCTTTACTGTGTCTGCTGTGCTAATGCAGCTAAACTGAGCAGGCTGTAGATCTGCTGAACAAAGCTGGCCATTTTCTGTGCGGTGAGCCTGAAATAAATATTGAGGATACATTCAATAGTGACTAATGCAAAGGTCAGGATTCTCTAACTGCAGCTATTGGCTTTGCAAACTCAGGCACTGCAATCCTCGGGGAACACTGCCTCATGCTCTCTCCATCTTGCTCTTTAATACTCTGGTACAGAGTCACAGCAAACTCTTCGGGGAGCTGCACGTTTCAGCTGAACCAAACACAACAGGAAATCTCTCACCACAGCTGCTGGAGTGATGAGGGAGGCCTGTGACACACACTGTCTCAGGAGCTATGTGTTTTTAACCAAGTCCCACAGGGAGTTATGGCAGAAGCCACTGGTAGCAGTCCAGTTCTCTTCCCCGTATCCAATTTTAATCCCCACCTTGAGAACAGCAGCTGCATTGTGGAGGTCCTGCCCAAATCCTGTATCAGGATGAACCATGGCATTTCTGAACTACTCTAGGCTGCTGATTAGTCTGCTGGTTGCTGCAGCTAAGCAATGGAAGTACATGCAAATGCTGCAGACTGTGCCAGTTAAATTCATGTGTCCTCCTGTCCTGTGGAAAGCGCAGGTCACCACGAGAGATGAGACAAACAGCAGAAGTTCCTGCAATACTTCCAAGTAGCATCTCTCAGAAAGTTAGCACTCGCTGCTTAGTGAAAAGCCATATTTCAGCTACCAATTTTCAAATCTTTTATCATCCCCAGCTTGCTGCCGCGGTTTCGGTATGTTCAGAAGTTAAATGGTACTGCAAAAGGAGGATTACTGTAAGACATTGTTCCCAGCAACTGTGGTACCCCTGAAACACATCCCAGAACAAGGTACATCAACACTAACAGCCTGGATCAGTACAGGAAAGACATGGACCTGTTGGAGCAGGTCCAGAGGAGGGCCACAAAGATGCTCAGAGGGCTGGAACACCTCTCCTATGAGGAAAGGCTGAGAGAGTTGGGGTTGTTCAGCCTGGAGAAGAGAAGGCTCTGGGGAGACCTTACTGTGGCCTTTCAGTACTTAAAGGGGGCTTATAAGAAAGATGGGAACAAACTTTTTAGTAGGACCTGTTGCAACACATCAAGGGGTACTGGTTTTAAACTAAAAGAGGTTAGATTCAGATTAGATATAAGGAAGAAATTTTTTACGATGAGGGTGGTGAAACACTGGAACAGATTGCCCAGAGAGGTGGTAGATGCCCCATCCCTGGAAACGTTCAAGGTCAGGTTGGACAAGGCTCTGAGCAACCTGATCTAGTTGAAGATGTCCCTGCTCATTGCAGGGGGGTTGGACTAGATGACCTTTAAAGGTCCCTTCCAACCCAAACTATTCTGTGATTCTATGATTCTATTAGCTTGCTCTTACTGCCTGAGCTGGTACAGCCTGAGAGAAGACAAGAGATGGATATAAAGTAAAGGGTCCAAAACCTAATCCTGACAGGCAGCTACAGGAAGATTTGGGTTTGGGGGTTGTGAACAGACAGAGATCTGGGGGTGTGGGCTGAGGGGCAGGAAGCAGTGGAAGGGGTTCAGGAAAGAAGAACAGGGAAAGAAGAAGGGAAGGCAGCGCAGGCAGGCTTACTTATAAAGAGGTTGGCAAGAACTCTGTCAAGAAAAACTAATGTCCCATTTTGGCGCCAATGATTACAGAGCAGCAGAAAATACTCAAGCCAGGAAACACAGAGACAGCAACAGTAGCACAGTTGAGGGCAATTCCAAGCTCCTGCAATAAAAAAGGAAGACGGGGAATTTCTGCTGCGCCACTAAAGTTTGCAACAGAAACTGATATTATCAAGTATGTATTTTCCCCCTGAGATGTCTAAACTCATTGTCCGATTCTCTGAGAAATGCCACGCAGAATTGTTGCACAGAATTCTCTCTCTGAGAGGGATTTCAAACCTCAGGCAAGAAAATACACTGGTCAGCTAGCACCTGGTATATCTGACCCATACAAATAAGTGGTCCTCTCCATTAGCTGTTGATATAAGGCAAGAACATCAATCTGGTACCAGAAGTGACAGCTGCCTTGGACAACGGGAGGTGGACCAGTAACACTAACAAAGGAAGTAACGATGCTGTTGCACTGCAAGCAGTGTCCATCCCTAACACAGTCCAGACTCTGAATGCACAAACTTTTTCCTGCAGTAACAGAGTAAATTTATTATATGCTATGTTTCCACCACATGCAGGATTAAATATGGTTATCAAGATCCCGTGATTTTCTGTCTTGAAAAACAGGCGACACACATGTAACATACAGACAAAGCTGAAAATCTCACTATTGCACAATTTCAATATCAGTTGGGCTCTGCAGACAGAAGCTACAGTACCTAGGTCTCCCCGCAGCTCTTAAACATTGGCTTCAGTGGCAGGAACAAAAGAAAAGAAATGAGGAATTCCCCTTTTCAAGGGTATGCAACAGGTAGCGAAATTTTCAAACAGGTAACCCATGAGTTACTGTTTGTGAAAATAAAGACATGAATAAACTCCTTAATGCAACAGTACAGTAAATGATGTGCGAGTACCATATCCTGGCACTGCCGGGCAGACAAGGGCACTTCTCTAAGGTTGTCAGGACAGAGGAGCACCAGCCTTGCCGAGGGGCAGCAGCACTCCCAGCACAGACTCTGGCCTCCCCAGCCTCGGCAAAGGGGAAAGGTCTGACTTCTGCCCATTAGCCATCCCCCAAAGGGAGGGCTCTTGCAAGTGGGCAGGAGATGGGCTAATCTGTGCTCCAAATACCAGCCTGCTCTATCGTTAGATCTCCCGATCGCCCACATGTGAACATGACAGGCACTGCTGATGAGCAGCTTATCTTTGGACTTCTGTTCACAGAATCATATAGGTTGGAAAAGACCTTTAAGATCATCGAGTCCAACCATAAACCTAACACTGCCAAAAACCATCACTACACCATGTCTCTAAGTACCTCATCCAAACGTCCTTTAAATACCTCCAGGGATGGCGACTCAACCACTTCCCTGGGCAGTCTGTTCCAATGCTTGATAACCCTCTCGGTGAAGAAAAATTTCCTAATATCCAGTCTAAACCTCCCCTGGCGCAACTTGAGGCCATTTCCTCTTGTCCTATCACTTGTTACTTGGGAGAAGAGACCGACCCCCACCTCTCTACAACCTCCTTTCAGGTAGTTGTAGAGAGCGATGAGGTCTCCCCTCAGCCTCCTTTTCTCCAGGCTAAACAGTCCCAGCTCCCTCAGCCGCTCCTCATAAGACTTCTGCTCCAGACCCTTCACCAGCTTCATTGCCCTTCTCTGTACGCACTCCAGTACCTCAATATCCCTCTTGTAGTGGGGGGCCCAAAACTGAACACAGTATTCGAGGTGCGGCCTCACCAGTGCCGAGTACAGGGGCACAATCACTTCCCTAGTCCTGCTGGCCACGCTATTTTTGATACAGGCCAGGATGCCATTGGCCTTCTTGGCCGCCTGGGCACACTGCTGGCTCATATTCAGGCGGCTGTCAACCAACACCCCCAGGTCCTTCTCTGCCAGGCAGCTTTCCAGCCACTCTTCCCCAAGCCTGTAGCGTTGCATGGGGTTGCTGTGGCCCAAGTGCAGGACCTTGCACTTGGCCTTGTTAAACCTCATACAATTCACCCCAGCCCATCGATCCAGCCTGTCCAGGTCCCTCTGCAGAGCCTGCCTACCCTCCAGCAGATCAACACTCCCACACAACTTGGTGTCGTCTGCAAACTTACTGAGAGTACACTCGATCCCTTCGTCCAGATCATTGATAAAGATGTTAAACAGAACTGGCCCCAACACCGAGCCCTGGGGAACACCCCTTGTGACCGGCCGCCAACCGGAGTAAACTCCATTCACCACCACTCTCTGGGCCCGGCCGTCCAGCCAGTTCTTTACCCAGCGAAGAATACACCCGTCCAAGCCATGAGCAGCCAGTTTCTCCAGGAGAATGCCATGGGAAACCGTGTCAAAGGCTTTACTGAAGTCTAGATAGACAACATCCACAGACTTCCCCTCATCCACTAGGCGGGTCACCTTATCATAGAAGGAGATCAGGTTGGTCAAGCAGGACCTGCCTTTCCTGAACCCATGCTGGCTGGGCCTGATCCCCTGGTTATTCTCTACATGCCGTGTGATAGCACTCAGGATGATCTGCTCCATCAGCTTCCCCGGCACCGAGGTCAGGCTGACAGGCCTGTAGTTCCCCGGGTCCTCCTTCCGGCCCTTCTTGAAGATGGGTGTCACATTCGCTAATCTCCAGTCAGCAGGGACTTCCCCAGTTAGCCAGGACTGCTGGTAAATGATGGAAAGGGGCTTGGTGAGCACATCTGCCAGCTCCTTCAACACTCTCGGGTGGATCTCATCAGGCCCCATAGACTTGTGAGTGTCTAAGTGGTGCAGCAGGTCACTCACCATTTCCCCCTGGATAATGGGGGCTCCAGTCTGGTCCCCATCCCTATCTTCCAACTCCAGGGGCTGGGTACCCATAGAACATTCGGCCCTGCTAATAAAGACTGAGGCAAAGAAGGCATTAAGTACCTCAGCCTTTTCCTCATCCTTGGTCACTGTGTTTCCTCCCACATCTACTAGGGGCTGGAGATTCTCCTTAGCTCTCCTTTTGCTGCTAATGTATTTGAAGAAGTGTTTTTTGTTGTCTTTTATAGCAGCAGCCAGACTGAGCTCTAGCTCAGCTTTGGCCCTTCTAGTTTTCTCCCTGCACAGCCTCGCTACACCCCTGTAGTCCTCCCGAGTTGCCCGCCCCTTCTTCCAGAGGTCATAGACTCTCCTCTTTCTCCTCAGTTCGAGCCAGAGCTCTCTAGTCAGCCAGGCCGGTCTTCTTCCCCGCCGGCTCGTCTTTCGGCACCTGGGGACAGCCTGCTCTTGTGCCTTTAGGACTTCCTCCTTAAAGAATGTCCAGCCTTCCTGGACCCCTTTGCCCATAAGAGCTGCCTCCCAGGGGACTCTGTCGACCAGTCTCCTAAACAGGCTGAAGTCCGCCCTCCGGAAGTCTAAGGTGGCAGTTTTGCCGACCCCCCTCGCCGCTTCTCCACGTATCAAAAACTCTATCATTTCATGATCGCTCTGCCCAAGACAGCCTCCAACCATCACATCACTCACCAGTCCTTCTCTGTTCGTGAACAAGAGGTCCAGCGGGGCACCTTCCCTCGTTGGCTCACTCACCAGCTGCGTCAGGAAGTTATCTGCCACACGCTCCAGGAACCTCCTGGACTGTTTCCTCTCTGCTGTATTGTATTTCCAGCAGACATCTGGCAGGTTGAAGTCCCCCACAAGAACAAGGGCTAGCGATCGTGAGGCTTCTCCCAGCTGCTTATAGAATAGTTCATCTGTCTCCTCATCCTGGCTGGGGGGTCTGTAACAGACTCCCACCACAATATCTGCCTTGTTGGCCTTCCCCCTGATTCTGACCCACAGACACTCCACCCTATCATCACCATCATTGAGCTCTAAACTATCCAGACTCTCCCTGACGTATAGGGCTACCCCACCACCTCTCCTGCCTCGCCTATCCCTCCTGAAGAGTTTATAGCCATCCATCGCTGCACTCCAGTTGTGCGAGTCATCCCACCATGTTTCTGTGATGGCCACCATATCATAGTTTTCCTGACGTACAATGGCTTCCAACTCCTCCTGCTTGTTGCCCATGCTGCGTGCATTGGTGTAGAGGCACTTCAGCTGGGGTGTCGTCCGTGCCTCCTTCATAGAAGAACACCCCTTGCGTGCTTTGAGGCATTTCACTGGTGTTTCCCTCTTGGCTCCCGTTGCCTCAGTATCCCCTGGCTCAACTCCGCTCGACTTCGGCTGTGCCCAAGCGTACCCCGTGCATCT
The DNA here is from genome assembly GCF_035582795.1 of Mycteria americana. Lineage (NCBI taxonomy): Eukaryota > Metazoa > Chordata > Aves > Ciconiiformes > Ciconiidae > Mycteria > Mycteria americana. Next base: position 125,855,541 of record NC_134365.1, on the reverse strand, counting down.
CGAGGACTCAGGCCGACTGTCCTCGCTGTCAGCCGCTCCCTCCAACCATGGCACGTCGCCCCTCAGCTTCTCTCGGGCAAGCCTGATATTATCCCCCTCCCCCTTCGAGTCTAGTTTAAAGCTCTGTCAATGAGCCCTGCAAGTTCCTGTGCAAAGATTCTCTTTCCCCTTTGAGAAAGATGAATCCCATCGGATGCCAGCAAACCCGGTGCGGCGTAGGCCATTCCGTTGTCAAAAAAACCAAATCCGTGGCGATGACACCAGCCACGGAGCCATGCATTAATAGATTGGGCATCTCTGTTCCTTCTGGTGTCACTGCCCACCACTGGAAGGAGAGAAGAGAAAATAACCTGCGCTCCTGAGTTTCTTACTAGCCGTCCCAAGGCCCTCAAGTCTCTTTTGATCACCCTAGGACTTCACGTTGCAGTATCATCGCCCCCCACATGGAAGAGCAGTAGGGGGTAATAGTCCGAGGGCCGTACCAGACTAGGGAGTACCCTCGTGACATCCTTCACGCGGGCTCCAGGGAGGCAGCAGACTTCCCTAAGAGGAGGGTCTGGCCGGCATATCGGACCCTCGGTTCCCTTCAGAAAGGAGTCACCCACAACTATAACCCTTCTTTTCTTCCTCGTGTTCAAGGAACAGGAGTTTTAAAGGAGGTGAAGGGGGTTTATTTGATGGGTGGACTTGTGTGTACACAAACTACTGTAATTTTGATTTTAAAGAGATTTGAAAAAATAGGGGCAGTTCCTCTTACTCTCTTTGTAGACAGTAAATATCTTATGCTCCTGACGCCTTCTGCTAGCCGTCATTCTTCTCCGTCCCATCAAACCAAACATCAAACATGGCACTGTTTGTGCTGTGCCTGTCCCTTTCATCCCTGCTCTTCATTTAGCGCCAAGGAAACATTACCTTACATTACCGTAGGAACCATGCCAGCTGCTTTAAAAGTGCCTATCACCTCCCTATGTTACCCTCCAGCCTCATTAGCTGTGATGCCTGAGCAGCAAGACTTTGTCCCAGCTGTGCAGGACCGCAGCAGCAGCATCGCTCTCGGGGAAGCTGCTGAATCGGGCACCAGTCGGTTACAGTTAAGGGAGGGAAAAATAGTAAAAACCAGCCAGCAGCTGCTGCCTTTCGCAGTGCCGGCACCAGGTGCAGCTGCAAGCTCCCCGGCCTTGCTGCCCTTGCTCCTGGCCAGAGATGAAGCATTTCTGCTCCTGGCTGCAGAGGAAGTTAAGTATTCCTGGTAGAGCTAGCCAGAATTAATAATAATCATAACAGAGGAGTAATACAAGGGCTAGTGGCTCTTAGATCCAGAGTCCTAAGCGCTGCAAAAAGATTTCTTCCTTCCCATTTGCCAATGCAGTCCCTGCTGCCCTGAAGTTAGACTCTGTGTCCCTTAAAGCTCTGATTTTCTGGAGACAGCCCAGTCGCCTTATTAAACACATCCAAGGTAGACAAAACACATATGTACTCCTATTCCACTGCCTTTCATGGGCCTATATATGAGGCAGGTGGAAGCATTAGGGGCAGAGAAAAGAGGATTGCAGCAGCAGCTTGAACAGTGATAAGAGTGGAATTAATACCCATAATTATAAACCAAGGGCTGACAGGAACAGCAATCCCCTGTCCCCTGCTCATCCTTCTTCAGGGCATGCTTTGCTACTGTTGTTTCTGTGCAGTAAGAGGTGTTGATAGCAATGCTCAGAGTACTAACAGGTGAAAACACTTTTTTCCTTTTCAATTTAGCTATAGCAGTGACACTTTTTTTCCTTCAGATATGCTCTTCTTGGCCTCTCATTTGTGGAACTATATGAAAATAAAATTAAACCTAATAGCTAACAACTAAGTGGAGATCAGAAATGCTTTTCAAGAAAGGCAAATTATCAGTATTAACTCCACTATCTCAAGGACTGTCAAAAGAGCAATTTGGAGCCCTACCAATGGTATAACTATGGTTTTACAATGCTGCCTTGCAGCAATTGTGACTTGGTTTTCACACCTTTAGTTCTCATAACACATATACATACTATATGTGCTTCAGCATGGGGTGTTATGAATCACTCCAGAACACCACTCCATCACCACCACTCACTCCATCATACTCCAAAAACAATAATCCCTATCAATTAAGTCAAATTGAAATGTGGAGAACAATAAAGTCTCAGTTAACACTGAGCTGAGCTATTCTGCTTCCACCCAGCAGATACCAATGATACACACCTATTTCAGCATGGCCAATATGCCCACTCGGCAGCTACCTGAAGCATTATATACACCACCAACTCTTTACAATACAAATTTGAATTCAGCAAGAGAGACTGAGTATTCACCACCAGGCCCTTTTTTTTTTTTGTTCTTCCTTCTAAAACAATGGCATGCAGCCTGCTGTTTGTGGGGAAGAAGTTGCCTGAAAGATCCTCACTGCTTGTAAGCTGGGCTCTTGCTGCAAGAGGTCCTGTGTGTCCACACACCTGTGCAAAGCTGACACACCAGGTGAGGCTGAGGAAGTCCACAAATTTCCACACAATTTCACACTCCCTGTACCAGCACCTAGGCAGCTATGATTGCCTCTACTTGTCTTGGTCTTTTTAGAGAGCTGCCAGAGGTTTTACACTGGACCACACTTAATGCAAACTGATTCATAGCTTGTAACGTGGGCTCCCAGATATGCTACCAATGTGGACAAGTCTCATATTGAAGGGGTACTGATGCCCATGGTATCATTGGCATTAATACATGTGTCTTGACAAATCATTTGCAAATTGTCCCTGAAATACATTATCACCTTCTACACTCTCCCTCACAGGGTGGACCAGACTGAGGAGCTAGCAAAGCACCCCAGCAGTCAGGCTGCAGAAACGAGGGCTCTAATGGCCACAACATGTTCACAGTGTGAAAATGACAGATTCCCTTTCAGATATTTTAACATTATTAAGAAAGTCTACACTGTTTCATCTGCCTCCTGAAGGCACCAGCTACAGAGCCATGCCCGAATCCTTCCTTACCTCCTGCACCATTTCACAGCACAGATTGTATTCAGCAAATTCCTAGCTATCCTTGATGAACAAGTTTGAAGTAGTGATGGCAGCCTTCTCTTTTGTTTGCTATTGTAGCTCATGATAAAAATACCATCTTAGATATTCAGACTGCCATCAGTATTTAATGGTACTGGCAACTCTGAAAAACCACATTAGCATCCCTGGCATTCTCCTCCCCTCTGCAAAGACTTTTTGGTTTATTTAGAGATTATCTGCCTCTCCCCATTTTGCTTTGTTAGACACGCAGCAAGAGCTCAAACTGCCCCACGGCAACTGCCAGATCCCTCAGTCCCGGCCTAGCTGCACAGTATTCCCCCTCCCAAGGTAAAACCAGAGGAGGTTTGCACACCTAACAGCATCTCGCCTTCCACCTGCCGGGTAAGGAGAGGGGGGAAAGGCCTCGCCGTGGTACCGGCGCTTGCTCGTCACGCCCGGGGCCGACTCCACGGGGAGCACCTGCGCCTGACCCCCTCCTGCCGGCCCCACCGACAGCCAAAGCGCATCTTGTTCCGCCCTCGTCCCCCCTCAGGCCGGCGGAGCGCTGCCAGCACCCGCCGTGTGGCGGCCGCGTCGCCCCCGGCCTGGCCTGGCTTGGCCTGGCCTGGCCCGAGGGGGGCGGCCGGGCCAACCGACGCCGGCGCCGCCCCCAGAGCAGCCCCAGCACCGGGGCAGGGGGTGGGAAGGGGCGTCTCCTCCGCTGTCACTCACGTTCCGGTCGCGGGAGGCCCCGGGCAGGAGCGGCAGCGCCATGACCGCCCCGGCCCGCCGGCAGCCCCGCGCCGCTCCCCGCCCGGCCCGCGCCGCTGGGGGCGCCGTTGCCTGGAGACCGGCCGGTGACGTCACGGGGGCGGGGCGAAGGGGGCGCTCCCGGCCTCGGCCCCGCCCCGCGGCTGCAGGCGGGGGCCGGTGGGGCCGCGCAGCCGCCGGGTCAGGGGCTGCCGGGCATCGCCGCGGGCCCAACCCGTTCCCGCTCCCTGCGGCCCCGCCGCCGGTTCCCCCGGTGTTATAGCCCGCCCAGGCGGTACCGGAGGGAAGGAGGCCGTGGCCTTCGTCCTCAGGAGCCCCGGCCCCGCGGGAGTGCGGGAGGTGTGGCGGTGCGGGCCCAGAAGCGGGGGGGCGAGTCAGGGTTTGCGGCCTTTGGGGCCGAGGTAGAACTCAATCCGAATCCATTTATTCAATTTTTCGGAATTCGTTGCCGTCTTCTTCACAAATCTCGCAAAATTTACCTCAGGCCCAAAGCTTCGTGTAGTCCCCGTCCCTCCCTCCCTCTGTCCCACCTGCTGGGGTGCAGTGGCGGCTGGCTGAACGTGGTTCCCCCCCAAATTAATCTGGAGCCGCGGTCATGGACAGGAGCAGGCGAGTCCCACCGCATTTGCCGTTTTCTGCACGGTTTAATTTTTAATGTTTTTCGGTTTGTGACTTTTATACAGCACGTTTTACTTTGGGGCCCTGGTGAGCTTGGGGGAGTGGGGGGTGGGATGCTTTTACATCTTTTTGTTTGGTTTTTTTTTGCATTTTAGTCCTCTGGGATGGTGAAACTAGGTCAGTGGGTTTCCACTTTCTGCAGAGTTTCCCAGTGCTGTATTATGCACCTGCATTTGCATTTAGTGCGGAAAGGTAAACATTTGAAATGTATTTTAATTGAAAATAAAAGGAACCGTCATTTTAATCACATTCATTTCATACAGTGGGTGGTATTACGCTCAAATTTAAATTTCAAACAGAAAATAACACTGAGAGTTTCTCACGGATGACTTGAGGGGGAAGGGTTGTTTCTTTCTTTAATGGAAGTAACATTTTCCTTGTTAATAAGGGAGGATGCATTCTAGACCGCCTCCAAAGCCTATTCCAGAGAACAGCAACCATGCTACGTTATGTTCCTCCATTTTACATTAAGCTGTTCATGAATATATTTTTTTAATTAGCACTGCTCTTTACAGAAAAATGAGTTTATGGATAAAATAGTTAGCTGAAGCCCAAATATTTCAATTCTGATATGCCAGCATGCTGTCTCAGAGGAGCTGTACTTCAGTTGCTTAATGTCCTTATTCTCATAGATGGAATGGATCTCCCCTGCCATACTTCATACTCTATGATGCATCAGACTGTGAAATTCCCATAACATATCATCTCTCCTCCCTAAAACAGAGGCTCGTGGAACAGCATGGGCGATGTGTTCAGTCTGAGCGAGTCTAGGAGGCACTCCCCGTACAGCTCCCATGGAGCGCTTGTGCAGCATTCGCTAATCTGAGTTTGTATTTGGCCAAAATGTTCTGATTACAAAAACTGTAATTTCAGTGAAAGTTCTTTCGTTTTTTGTTTTTGGCCAAAAGTTTGAAATGGGGAAGGGAAGGAAAGGAGAAGGAAGGAAGGAAAGCAAGCTGTGCAAATTCAGAAGGGGTCATTGCAGGGCACGCAGCACTGCCGTACTTCAGCAGTGAAGCTCTTCAGCATCGCCTATTGTTCTTTGCACGTTCATGTGATCCCCCGGTATCCTTTCCATATGTCTATGTACCTGACAAACATTGCACGGGAGCAGCTGGCACACTCATAAAACATACCTTTCAGTTGTGGCAGCTGTCATTAGGGAGGGAAGATCTTCAGAACGTGGATCCAATGCATTTTGTAACACGTATGTGCCAATGTGTCTCTCTGAGATTAGTGAACCAGCCTAGCTGTGGCTTCGTGCGGAATCCCCATAGGCTCCTTGCAACTAATGGCACAACTTCTCATTTGGGGTAGTAACCATCGTCAAAACACAATAGTGAAGAGTTGGTGTCTCTTTTCACTTCATTTATCCTCCAGAACTGGTATCTCCTGTTTAGCTTTTGTAGCTCATTACATAGCAGGGTGGTTGAAATGTCTTAATACTCTTCTCATATCAATCATAAACTGTTGCTACAAGGTTTCAGGCAGTACAGGCAGAGGCTGTATGTGAAAAACATGCAAGGGAAACAGCAGCACTTCTTCAGGAAGGTTAGTGAAGTGCATGGCATTAGTAGAGAGTTCAGTGCATTTCCAGCAGAAAATCCCATGAATTGTCCCTAACCTTCAGGTCAAGTCTTTCTGCGTAGGATTACTTTCTGGCTCACCCAGTAAAGAAGCCACAGGGAGCTGTGGAGAAGGGGAATGTCTTCCTTGTACACCAAAAGCACAGTTGCAATGTGATGTTTTCTACCAGTCTTCAATTTTTTTGCTTTTGAAAGTGGAAAAAAAAAAAAAAAGAGCATATTCTGCTTTAGAACAGAATTGTTCCTTTCTACATTACCTTCTCTTTGGGGTTTCTCTCACATGTTTATCTTTTTTGTTCCCTGCTATATTCACTCAAGAATACAGACCAAGTGAAAACAAATTAATTTTAATGCCTTTTCTGGGAAAAATGAAAGTACTACAGGAAAACCATTTTTGATAAAAGCTTTTTATTAAATGAAGATTGTTAATGACAACAAAGGCAAGCAGTTGGCTGTAGTAAATTAACTGTATATTCTGACAGTACTCTACGGATAATAGTGGTGAATGTACGTAAGACTGCATTAGTTGTACAGTTCAAAGGAGGAAGAAAGCAGGAGGGAAGCTAAAGCTGGGGAAAACATGGAAAATACTGTTTTTGTGATAAAAGACAGAGATTCTAGTCTGTTTGTATTGGGATTGAGTTTTACTAGCAAACTTGAAATCAGTAAGGGTATTCAAATTGTAAACTTCTGAGCAACCCAAAGCTTTCCAGAAAAGGCTTAATTTAAAAAAAAATACTGGTTTTTACTCTGACCAAATGCTGTTGGCTCCACACTCTTGTTAGTCCATTTGTGTCAAGTCACAAGTTGTGTCAGTTTAGGAAGGTTTGGGAAGAAGAGGAGACCAGGAAAATTTGACTAAAATCAGCATAATTTAGTGTCACTTCACTGTGAAGACACGTCTCTGCTTCTGTCATACGTGTTACTTCATGCTCTTTCTGGGACTGGTTTTACAGGCCATGTTAAGGCTGAGCTGTCCAAAATTAGATTGTTCCCAGGCTGCCTAGTTTAAAGTGAATTATGGCCCTATGTGGATCATCATGCAAGCACACTCAAACTTGAACATAAGTTGAACTCTGACGTACACTTAATTAGGCACCAGAAATTAAGAATGGAAAATTATTACCTATTAATACCTTCTTCCTTAGGCCTGTCTTAGAAAAATATCAAATGCTGTAACAGTCATTGCAGAAATCACACAGGGGATAGGATTAGAGGAATCAAACACACATACGCACACAGAGAGAGCTACAGCCCTACCTGGAGCTAGCTAGCGTAGGGGGGAAAAGGGCAAATCCTGACGTGGCTGTTCATTGCGGTGCAGTGTGGGTCAACTGATACCATCAATGAACGATCCTTAGAAATATCAATTCATTACCATAGAATCATACAATCATTAAGGTTGGACAAGACCTCTAGGATCATCTAGTCCAACCGTCAAACCAACATCTCCATGCCTACTAAACCATGTCCTGAAGTGCCACATCTACACGTTTTTTGAACTCCTCCAGGGATAGTGACTCCATCACCTCTCTGGGCAGCCTGTTCCAGTGCTTGGCCACCCTTTCAGTAAAGAAATTTTTCCTAATATCCAGTCTAAACCTCCCCTGGTGCAACTCGAGGCCATTTCCTCTCGTCCTATCGCTAGTTACCTGGGAGAAGAGACCGACCCCCACCTCTCTACAGCCTCCTTTCAGGTAGTTGTAGAGAGCGATAAGGTCTCCCCTCAGCCTCCTTTTCTCCAGGCTAGACAACCCCAGTTCCCTCAGCCGCTCCTCATCAGACTTGCTCTCCAGACCCTTCACCAGCTTCGTTGCCCTTCTCTGGACACGCTCCAGCACCTCCATGTCGTTCTTGTACTGAGAGGCTCAAAACTGAACACAAAAATGAACACTCATGTTTTCCCATGACTTTTATTACCTCATTAATTTTGTTTTCACCAGTCAATGAACATGTAGCATATGAAGATACTTCTTCAGTGGCCAGAAAACAATGCTCAACCATAATTTTTGGCTGCAGCTGTGGAGTGCTCCAGACAACCCACACAGGGAAAATCGGGGATTTTTGCAGCCACAGGCCTGTGCTGGCTGTGTACCACACGGGCACTTGGCACATTATTGCTGCAGGTGCCCGCTGCCCCAAGAAGGCAAGGTATTAAACATGAATTTCCACAGCTCATGGCCCGTAACCTTTTTCTCCTGGTGATGCTGCAGGGGATGGGAGAACAGAAAAGCAGTTACATCCAGCCTGGTCCCACTGGAAGGTTTCCTTAGCGGGAATGACCTTTCCACGGCTAATTGCTCCGATTCAGCATGTCCTAATAAGGCACGTTTGCACGTGAGTCACCTCGCTCAGATGTGCCATGCCCTCTGGGGACGCGAGGCGTCGGGCAGGGAGAAGGTGGGAGCTGTAGTACCCCCGTTGGTGCTACCTCCCTGGTGCAGCCTGTGTGCTAGAGGCCGTGCCGTAGCCTGGTTTTCCTCCCCTTCTGTCCCCACCCCATCACACCATCTCACAAATTCATCAGCCTCTGGAAACTTGATGGAAGAAGTTTGCTGTCTCACAGGACAAGCTCGGTGGGCGTGTTTCACTTTGCCATGCCTGTGTAAAGCATTTTGAAGTTCCTACTCATGTGATACCCAGCTCTTTTACATAAAGTGTGAGCTTTTCAGGCATGTTTGCAATCAGCCTGACTTCCCTGTCATTGAAGTCAGGGAGAATGTGAGGGGCCGCTTTCCTAAGTCACCCACACTTCTGAAAGTACACGAAAAAGAAATATTCTGGGCCTAGTAGATACCTTTGAGTTGCCCCCGCTGCATATATTCAGTGAGATCTGCAGTACGGAGTAGCTGTTCGGTTCCTCTTCACCCTCCTTACGTGGGCTGATTTGAGATGCAGCCACGCTAGTAAAATGAACCTGACAGAAAAGCCTCTAATTTAATTCAGAAGAGGAATGCAGATTTTTTGCAATTAAACCATAGACACGCGTTTAATACAGCGTGCAGTAGTTGCTGGGAAGAGTAGGAAAAACCCATGATAAGTAACGCACCTAACAAACTGACAGGAGGAAAGTACGAATACAGCACTCGGCAGCAACATAACCTTCGTCAAAATGCAGTCGAAGCCTCCAAGTTATGTCGTCACCTGCGCAAAGAGCGAAGCACGCGTTCCTCCCTCCAGAAAACGCCTATTTCAGAGTGAAGACAAATCACCTGGGAACATGAAGCCCCCGTGGCAGGGGGCCACGGTGACTCTAACAGGAGCAGCCTAAAAGGGCAGCCGCCCCCAGACAGCCCCATGAAAGTCAGGGAAATGCCACTATCGCCTCAACTGCAGCATCCAGACACCTGATGACAGTGTCAGACACTGCAGAACGGTGGGTCGCACTCATGGCCACAATAAAGAAGGGAGGCAGCTGTTTCCCTTCTGGCTGTATTTGGTTTTCCTTCCTTTACTCCTGACCTGTTTGGGATGTCAATGGGACTGAACCCATCCACGTGGCGAACATTTCCTGACTTTCCTCTTTTTGCTCTCACACTGCCTTGCTGACAAAAACGAGGGGTTTAGCTCAGCAGAAGTGTCAATACACATCTTTCCTCCTTTCCACCAGTGGTGTAACTTGCCTGTAGCCTGAATCTCCGCGCCCATTGTCAAAGCTCTCCCATCCAGCCAACGAGGCACTGCAAGACACTCAAAAGCCCCAGCCCTGGCTCTGTTCAGCCAGATTTACCAGTCTGCTTCCTTCTGCCTAGGAAAATTCTGTCGGCATTTCTCCAAGTCTTGCAAGTTGCCTTGAGGATACGCCATCAGTTGAGGCTGCATGACTGATCAATTCCTCCCTCTCCTCCCATCCTGCATGTTCCAGCTTAATCTTTTCAGCTGATGGATAAAACAACAACAAAAAAACCCAACAATTTTTAAAATTCCCATGGCAATAAATAGATAGATAGATTACAGTCAATTACCAGAAACTGCTGTTGATCAAGGCTGGTTTAGAAGTATACTTGCTTTCTGCAATCAAGCTTACAATACAATTTGCCCTGCATTCAGCATCTATTTCAATTAAAATGAGAGGGGAGGAAATGCCACTTATTTAAAATAAAAAGCTTTCAAGCTATCCTTGCCGGCTGCTTTGAGGATCTAGGATAGATCAAAGCTGCTTTGAGAACTCATCCATTCTGCTTCAAATATGATAGCGCATTGTCCATAGAAAAAATTAAGGCAGTGTAAGATATCAAAGGAGCAAGTACATTTTGGGTTTCCAAGCAGTGGTCTCAAAACTGGTGAAGTCTGCCAGAATAATAACAGAACGGGAGTGGCGGTAATCCCCTCCGACACAGAGACCAAGACATTGGCAATTGCAGGCACCGCACCAGAAATTGTTTCTTAAATTAATTAAGCTCTGTCTTAATGATAGTGAGGTCATCTGTATGGATCAAAAGTCTTGGTCAATACTAGCTTCTCAAAACTGACTGAAATCAGTCAATTATGAATAAGTTAGGAATTGAGGTTTACCCCAAACCTAATCCCTTTGCTAATTAGGACTTTATTCTGACTTCCAGCCTAAAGGCAACCACGGGAAACATCCTTTTCATCCTTGTTTTGGCATTGTCCTTTGAATAATGTGTCTCTCTTGCCGTTCAGTGCCTGCTCCTTACGTAATGGCAGATAGCAATCGCATCTCCTTTCAGCTGTTCGCCGAGTTTAGCGAACCAGACTTTTTGGCACCCCGCTTGTGTGATAGTTTGTCTTTCTTCTGAACACCCAGGTCTGCTTTTCTCTCTGCCTGTTCCAGTGTGAGTGCGTCTTCCTTGAACAAAGGTAGCTGTTCACAATAACCTAAAAGAAGTCTCACCAAGGTGCTGCACTGTTCCAGTCACTCTCATCTCTGCTGTTGCTCTGCTGTGTCTTCTCAATATTTCTTTCTCCTGTCTTTCTGCTTTCTTGGGTTTGTGCTTCCTCCTACCCCTTCTCATTCCCACTTGTACCGCTTTTGGTTCTGCTTCTTTTCTTCACTGCTGCTTTTCTCATTGAAGGCCAAAATAAGTGAGAAAAGTGTCGGGTCCCCCTTTCCAAACCCGTTGATTGAACGTGCTGAAGAATAAGTGGTCTGCGGGGAACAGGATTTATTGGGCTGTTAGCTTGAACAGAGCCGTCCGGTTCAGCCTGTTGAGTCTCTGAGCACAATTTCTTACTGCACAGCTCCGCTGCTGCTCTTCCTCTCTCTAAATGTACTTTGAAGGGCTTTCGTATCAGTGTGTGAGGAGTATGGGTAAGACCTAATTCAAGGGATGGGAGAAGCAGACTTCACTATCTATCAGAAGTGGTTTCATGCCCTTAAAATGCGTTTTTCAAGGCAACCGGTCTTGATGCTGCATGGCTAACTTGTCTTCCATGTGTTGAAATTAGAGCTGCTGTCCTGATGGGGTTTTGTCTGTTGTTAACCTGTGTTAGCACAGAAAGAAATGTCTTAACTTGAAGTTCAGTTTGAACTTGTGATTGAACTCAGTTCTTTTTATGAAGGAGGTACCTATTCTTATTTGCTATGGTTCTACCTTAAAGATGGGGCAAACTCCAGACCTTGTCAATGAAAAGGATAAAGAAGGTTGAAATGAGAGATGAAACCCTTCTGTCATGCTAGGGCACGACATTAGCTGGTCGCTAACACGTTCCACACCACAGTGAGACCATATTTATTTTTGTGTGCTAAATGCTCTAGCAAGGATAGTTAACAATTACATAAATGAGTTGAGGTTGAATCCTTAAGGGAATTTCAAGTGGAACAAAAACTAGTGTGCAAGTTGAGACTGTAACAGCCTCGACAGTGTCCCTTTAAATTACACTTAATAAATACCACGGAGCTGAAGTGTTCTGTGGTTATGCATATATTTGTAACAAACGGTTGCACAAATATTTGGCTCCTAACGATGAACTAAATGGTATGACATTTGCCTGGGAAAATTAATTACTTTAACATGTGTTGTATAAAATATGAGATAATCATGTAATGTATGTGTATATTGTAGAGTGTTGCTGAGTGACTAAGTTATTACCAAAGGAAATTTATGAGAAATAAACAAGAAATACTCAGAGATGCCGTAAATGTCATGTTATGCTCAAGGGCCTTTTGCGGCTGAATAATTTTTATGTGGATGAGGAGGACAGGATCATGCAGCAAAAAGTCAAGTTAGAATGAGTTAATCTTTGTATTTGCACGTCATTTTATTGGTATTTAATGTAGCTATGATGTTTCTGTTTCAGATTGTAGGGTCAGTTCACGATGAAGGTGACAAGACCAAATCAGACGAAACAGAGTGATCCAGCGTGGTCTCGGCACCAACTTTTAAACTGTCTAGGTTCAAGAAGAAAAGCTGCCTATTAAAGAAATGGGGAATAAAGTGGTCCTCATAGCCAAATCATGGCTGCTGGTTTGGGCAAAATCTTACTGCCTAATTTATGTGACTTTTTGGAAGGGTGAAGTAATCTCCCTTAGAGGTCTTGCCTGTGAAGAGGCGCTTCCCTGTGCAACGCTCAAGCAGGGAAGGTTCAGCGACTGCCAGAGCTCTGCCCTCCCCTCCCACTAGTATGCTCTGCAGAGTCTACATGAGACGGCGTACATGAGGAAAAAATGGAAAGCAGTGAACTGGAGAAATATGAACTGGCGAGGGAAAAGCAGATACATACATTTCTTCTCAGACAAAGAGTGTAGAACGCGATAGATCTGATCTCTAAATAGTAGTAGGAAATAATACGGTAAAAAGTCACGTCCATTACAGTCGTCTTCTTTCCCCTAACTAAGAAACTCAGACAGATGACACTCTTTCTTGAGCAGCTAGCAAAATCATTTAAAAAAACCCAGGGCTGATTGGTTTGGGGGGGTCTTTAACTACTCCAATAGTTATGAAGAACGTGATAAACTAGGGCACAGCCTGCTCGGCGAGTGCGTCACCGGCATTTTGTCATGCAGCAGGACAGAAAGCAGCTTCCCAGGTGGCGACCCTGGCGTCAGTTCCTACCATGGGAGAGGAACAGCTGGGGAGTGTGAAGGTGGAGGACAATGTTGGTGAGGGAGTTAGAGGATTTGTGAGCCTCAGGGAGTGAAGGAAGGATAACATAGACCTGAAGGCAAAGGACTTGAAGGCAGCAGACTGTAATGAACACAGGATATTAGCAGGTAAATTCCTCTGGGAATCAAATCTGTGGAAGAACAGAGCTCCAGAAAGAGCTGATGGTTCATTACATAAAAAAATAAGTAAACAAAAGACAGTAGGAGCAGAATCACAAAATATCCCAGTGTGTAGAAAGGATAGAAAATGCAGTAAGAGATATCTGTGAAATCACAAGCTCTTCAATGATCTCAAGTGCAAGAAGGGAGTGTACAGAACATAGAAACTAGGTCAAATATCTAAAAATGAATGTTAAAAGAAACCTCAGCATGAGCATACGGAGACAAAATCAGAAAATCTAAAGCACAAAATAAAATACTTCTCCTATTCTTTGCTTATACTAATAAGGCATTTTAAGGGCATTTTTGATAGTAACAAAAAGGGAAACCAAGGGAAGAATTACTCCATGGGTAGGAAAATTGGCAGATAACGCCGAGAAGCTCAGAAGCTTAGTGCCTTTTTTAAAGAAGAGTGGAAGAGGACAAACATAGTGCTTCTCTTAAAAGTAGGGGCAGGGAATTGTGGAGCCAAGGAATTAGAAATAATTGCCATCCCTGTAATTCCTGAGGAAAGACTAAAACAACCAATCAGGTGATTTATAATTCCATGAAATTTAAAAATGAGATGCAGCTTGATATGATTTGCCTTTTTTTTCCAAATCCACCACATTTCCTTTTATGACAAGGAAACAGGCATTGTAGGAACAAGAGAAACAATGTGGGCCACACGCAAGGTTGCGTGTGTGTGTGCCTGCGTGTGCACGTGTGTGCACGTGTGCTGGGGGTCACGGGGGGACTGGACAGGCCTACCACAAATACGCTTGGAGGGGGCTTTCAAACAGAGGCAAAATGTGAGATTCCCCTCGGTTCCCACTACCAGTGCTTATGCAGCTGCCTACGCTGAAGACTCTGCGGTCTGTAATAGCTGTAAAATGCAGGGAGCACCAGAGCTGAAGGGAGCTGGGGGAGAGAGACGTGAGTGGTGGGTGTGCTCTCTGGCAGCTGTGGCCCTTTTAAAAAAGAGGATGCACAGCAAGGAGGGGAGGACGCAGGGAGCGCTTGCGGGCCGGTGAGGCCGTTTGCTGCATAGCTTTGAGGGTCTTATGCTTCTGAGCTGAACGGCAGGAAAAGGTGTGGCCAAGGAGGAGAACCCAAAAGCCTTGCAGATAAGAGGGAGCCAAGCTTCCCAGTGCTGACAGCGTCTCCCTGTGCTTCTGCATCCCAGATGCTGGGGCCAATGCCTTAAGGAGAGTACCAAATGTGGGGAAGGATGCTGCATGTAAGAAAGGCCAAGGTTCAAAGTATCTCTCTGGAGCTGTGATTCTTTATCTATGTTTAACGGCCATAGTGGATAAGACATGACAAAAAGTAATCCAGTTACACCAGAAAAATGCTCTAGTGGTAAGGGTGGCAAAGGAGAGCATCACGCCCCTGCTGAGCAGAGCATCCTCATCTTCCAGTGCTTGTAACGACAGGTTAGACAGATTTCTGCTAGGTATGGCTTCGGTACAGCTGATCCACCCCAGGGTCAGTGGGATGTTGTAAATCAGTTTGTGCAGTCTCTTTCAGCACTGTTTTTCACCCAGGATATTATGATGCCTATCTGCAGCAATGGCCTGGCAGGAACCCCACTGGAAAGGTGAGGGAATGGGTGGCCTTTCACTCACGGCAATCCGGCTCATCGTTTGCTCTGAGGTGCACGTTCAGGCTTGTCCCTGTGGTCTCTTTTCCTTCTGCACAGCTAGCAACTGTATACTCGCTGGGAAACGGCTGAGGAGATCACCAGGGCTGATCCTGGGGGTAGCTGTGCCAGACGCCTCAGGGAGAAATGCAGAAGCTGTGTGAGTGGGTAACCCGTGAATAAACTGCTCGTTGGTGGAAGAAGGGCAAATATGAGAATCCAGCTTCTGCATTAAGAAGTTAAGTCATAATCTGAAGCACAGCTACCCAAGCCCTGAGACTGCTCGCGTTTTAACCCTTGCTAGCGTAACTGTTGGTAGTCTCATCAGCTGTGGAGAGGATGACGTTTTTTTTAATCCTGCAAGGCTGTTGAGGCAATGAAGCTTCGTCCCGTCATTGAGTGGAACAGCCTTCCTCTCTCATCCCCTGCCCCTCAGTGTCACTGATGGGGTTTGCTGTCTTCTTATGAAAAAGTCAGGAGAAGTGCCAGGTCTACCTGCTGTTGACTTCCTTAGCTTGTAAACTTCTGATTGCTCCCTATGTAAATCAAAAAGCTTCCTCAGTCTTAATTTGTTTTTTCCCAACTTCCCTAACAGTTTTCATTAACCGTGCCTTACATTTCTGTGTGTCTTGATAGAGGGCTAACATTAGCCTCTGTTTTAATGGAGAAAACCAGGTTATTCTGACGGATGGTGGAGAACAGTAACCTACCGTGAGATGCTTGAAGTGCCTCCTAGGAGAGAGCCCAAAGCTCGCTCTTGTCTGCAGAGGGATCTCAGGGAGAGTAAGCTCCTTAAGCTGAATTAGCTCCTCTGAGTAGGTCTCTGTAGAGCGTTAGGCTGACTAGAACCAAATGCAATATTCCAGGTGAATCACTAAACCTAAATGGCACTGTGATGTCATAATCTTGAGTACATTCTCCATCCCATTCCTTATGTATCCCAGCATCTTGTTTGTGATTTGACTGCTGGTTTACACTGAGCTTCCAGGTGAATGTCCCAGTCTTTCCCTGACTTTGTGATTTAGGACGAAGCACTGTGCAGAGTGCTTCAGGTTAGTCCATCCGCTGGACGTGATTTTGCATTAACGAGCACCAACGTAGCTTTATCATCCCACTGCTCACATGCTCAGGCTGGACAAAACTTTGGGGAATTTCTCTCCATTGGCTCAGCCTAACCTAAATAACTTTGTGTCACCTTCAAATGTTGCTCCCCCACCTCTTTTCTAGATCACAAAGAGATACTGCAAATACCACTCATCATGTTCTACATTTCATTGGCATATTAATATTAATTCAGGATCTTAAAAAAAAGAGTGAAAAAACATTCCAGTTACAAAGAGAGGAGATGCCAGGATTAAGGCTTCTTATGTAGTTGTGATCTAAGTCCTTCTGTACAGCTGTATAGGTTTTAGTCATGGGCACATAGACGATTATTTAGAGGACCCCTTCTCGTTTAGGAGGCAGTACAGATTCTGGACTAGATGGACTATTTTTCTGACCAAGGATGCAGTCTCTGGGTAAATGTACTATCACTACATGGGCACAGAGAAAATGCAGCACCATTTCTGATCCGTGCTGGCTGGACAGACAACCTAAAAGGGACTTTGACTTGCAGCAGAAGATTCTCTCCTGGACTGTATTTTTTTTCTATTTTATGAAAAAGAGGGGACAGAGGCCATCTTTCTAAGACCCATACATTTAGGACATGTTTAGATGAGTGAAACTGCTGCCTTCTTTAATAAAGTAGGAACATAGTAATTGTGTTCTGTGTCTGCTTCATCATAGTCATAGATCTGTAAATGTAAAAATTTGTGGTGCTTTGTGGCCATCACAGCTAAGCTACAATGATCAGCTCAGATACTGGACAGTTTTGAGTAATTTACAAGAACACAATTCATACAGATTAGTAAATTAAAATATGTGCTCTGTGTGAAGCAAAATACTTTATAAATATACAGTTTCTTAGGATCAGATTCTTATTTTTTGATCGTCTGCTGGTCGAGGAAAACAAGGTGTGAAAACATAGTCAATTTGAGATTAATGTTATGTATTCCTAAATGGCATCAAGACTCTGTCATTGCTGCTGTGAAGTGAATGAGTGATGTCCCTAATCAAAGGCATTTTTGCCAATAATCAGTTCTGTTATTTTTGCAAAAGCAGTTCCACTATATACTCAGTAGTGCAACTGCACTGACATGAGGGAATTTCCTCCACAGATGACCTGCAAAATGTGCCCCACAATGTGGCACATAACGCAGAAGGAGAAGCACATTTGTGTGTTTTACCAAAGGGGGGAAATTGCAGTGTTGAAGTTACAAGGCTCAAATTTAGCCGCCATATGTTTTCCCCCTTTCACATCTTGTTCCATATCATGTTCTAGGTGAGTTACTGCTCACCTAGAACCTACAAGCAACCTTGCAACAGGTGACACAACACCAAGTACCCTTGGCCAGAGGATAACTTATTTTCTCGGGGGGGAGATAGAAGCAGAGAGGGAGGTTGCGGGGGCAGAGCTCCAGTCAGGCTGATCCCATCTGTGGGAGATGCGTTGCCAACAGTGAGTGTTAAAGTACCCATAGGATCACAGGATAACTGAGGTTGGAAGGGACCTTGGGGGCCTCAGAGAAGGATCAGCTCTGAGATCAACCCATGTTGCTCATGGCGTGAGAAAGACAGGACGTGGAAACCTCCAATGACGGAGCCTGCGCAACCTCCTTGGGCAACCTGCTGCGCTTCCGGCTTGTCCTCATGGGGAACAAGTTCCTTCTTACGTCTAGTCTGAGCCTCTCTTGTTTCAACGTATGCCCATTGTGTCTCTCCATCCTGCCATGCATGCCTGTGAAGAGCCCATCTCCTTCATCTCAGTGACCTCCCTGTAGCTCTGGGAAGGCGAGTGCTAGATCCCTCCAAAGCTTCATCAGCTCTCTCAAACGGGACAGGCAAATGTCAAGAAGCAGCAATCTGTATACTGTGATCATTGCCACTTTCCATTTTATTCAGATAGTTGGACTCTACTGATAGGAGTCAGTGAGATTCCATCCCAGGGATATAAATAAATTCATGATTAACTAAGCAGTCTTTTTCCTAGATGCAATGTCATATTGAAATAAAGTAACAGCCACTTGGGCGCATGCACAGGTGGGACCTCATGCTTGCTAGCAAGGGGTTTATTTGTGCAGAGCTCCAGGTATTCCAGGTGCGGATATGTCCACCAGCACCCATTGGTCTTCTCCCAGCTGTGGTGGGCAGGGGATGGGGGGTGGAGGTAGAAGGAGACTTTCTCTCTCAGCCCGCAGACCTCCAGAGCTGAACACCCCAACAGAGAGGCCCGTTCCTCTGCACATACCTTTGTTCCTGAAGTACCTATCGGGCTTCTGACAAAATTCTGTGGTCAGGTGATTGCCATCTCATGCATTTCCCCTGTGCTGCGAGTCTCCTAACAAGAAGCAAGTATGCAACTGAGGCAAAAGTGGCCTGGGCTCGTTTGTGCTACCCAGCTAGGGTGATGGGTTGGCATCTATACATAGAAGATCCCAGCCACGACCCCTTTTACCTCTTGTCTTCCCTCACCAGGATTCCTTCACCCTAGCACAATCTCAGAAGAGGCAAAAGGAGAGGCTGATTTCTCTGTAATTTCTGTAATCAGGAAAGTAAGCACTCCAACTTCCTTGTTCCCTGTGGAGAGATCAACAGGCCTAAATTCTCTTCTGCATCTGTGAACAGCTGGGAAAGGCTGACTCTTAAACTGTGTCCATACTGCTTTTCTTCTGGATTCCTCACCTAGCAGTTTGGCAGATTTAATGAATTCTGCTTTGGGACAAAATCAGATTCACTGAAATGGTTAGCAACTTTATTAAGTGTTAAACATGCAGCTGTATTAAATAAGTAAAGTTAATTTAACTGCAAATAAGAGCCATAATTCAGTATAATCAGATTAATACAGCTAACTATAATAACATCCATTGAAACAGAATGATGCAATATCAACTGCAATTGCAGTTTGTGCTGATCTGGAAAGAAAAAGAAAAAATGTACCTGGGAAGACTGTCACCGGAGTATTACTGAGAGCTTTTTCTGTTGTGTAATTTTTTAAGAACCAGAACTATTTACTTGTCGATCGGAAATTAAACCAGTGAGACTCAATTAATGCATGACACTGTTCCCTTTGAGTACAAACATGACTCAGAAGCCGTTCATAAAGAAGACAAGCTCTTGCTTAGTTTAGCTACATGACCTGCTTAGTTCTCAAAGGGACCCATCAAACTGAAATTAGGCAGTTAAAAAAAAAATCATTCTAAATAAATTCAGGAACTATCAGATCCTGGGATCCCTCTGCTAATTTATATAGCTTTGCAATCACGTTTTCCATTTTTTTGTCAAGTTTCTCTCTTAGGTGAGAACATGAAGGTGAGGGGAGGTTGTCTCATCACAACTTTACAGTCTGCACATCAAGTGACAAGTCGCGCATGGCATGATGTCAGCCCATTGCCCAGAAAAACGGGTCGTGTTCTGTGCTGTGCTATGGCTGACCACAGTTTTCTACATTTTCAGTGCTTGGTCAGCCATGGTGACAATTGCTGTGGTGGCACTGGTAATTTAAAGCACGAAGATTTTTGCAAGGCCAAGCTGCCAGCAGAGCTGACCACAGAAAGTATCTGCCTTTCAGATCATATCATATCAACTCGAGGTCCTGGGAAAGGGAAGGGACATCATTCCATGTGGAGTGTGGTCGTTCTGGCCGTGACTCCTCTTTCAGCTGAGAGACTCCTCGGGGTGCAATGTTTGCTCTATTTTGCTGCAGATAATTTACAGGAGGTTTGAGTAACTATTATATTTGGCAAAATAACCCAGCCCCCTTTTGAAAAAACATTTCAAGCTCAGCAGTTTTGCATTTGGGAAGAAGACATGTTGGGAGTTGGTTGCATAGAGGAGCTGTATGGAGGTGAGCCTGAGACTCCCAGCTGTAGAGACAAGCTGGATCTCTCGTGGCTATAATTCAGTTGTCTAAACAGAGGCACCCTGTCCCATGTGAAACACCCTACAGTATCCAAGTCATCCATGTATAGCTGGTAGAGATGACACAAAACCCCATACGGAAGGCTTGGATATCCTGAGGTGTCCCAAGGGTGCTGGACCCCCCTGTTCAGGCACCTGAGTCCTGCCCCCTCTGTTGCCCCACCAGAGATGAGGTGGCACCCAGATCTACAACGTCCTGGACAAACAATTGCATGCATGCAGGGATCGCACTTTTTACTAAAGAGGTCCATCAGGTGACATTTTGGATGCTTAAGAGGGCAAAATGCCTGAAGGACTTCATTATGCCTCTATGAATCCCCCAGCAACACTAGGCTACCTGAAAAGCCTCTCACTGCATTAGATTAGCGCATCCCAAAGTCACAGGAATTCCCAGCTGGAAGGGACACCCTCCCAACCCTCACTGCCTCATGCTCTGAGACAGGGCTGAGCATTTCTGAACCATCAGTGCTGGATCTTTCCTTAATCTTCCCTTTGAAAAGTTGAACAGAACATCCCTGGGTTATACCTTCCAGTGCTGCATGATTCCCATCATTAGGAAGTTTTCTCTATTGCCTAGCCTAAATCTTCTTTACTTCGGTTTAAGCCGATTTCTTCTTGTCCTTCTTTTGATGGACACGATGAGCAGTTGATCATAATCCTCTTTATAACAACCTTGTACGTACTGGAAGACTGGGAGACAGATTTTCTGAGAACTTGGTTTTGGCCTTAAAATAACTCTTCCAAATTATTTTGCTTTTGTACCACTTGGCCACAAAATAGGCAGTTCTCATAAAAGAAAGAGACAGGAACGATCATTTGATAACTATCTCTATCCCTCTGCAAACGTAGCTTTTAGTCCTCTGAGAGGCGACCTGTCAGACATTAAACTGATACTCTTATTTATCAGTGTCATGTGTAATCTGTAAATCCTTCTAGTGAGATAAAGGTTTGCAATTTTGTTCCAACAAAAATGTTTGGAGACTTTAACTGGCTGGTGCCTCTGATCCCTTATTGAACTTGCAGTGGCCTAAGTGACTAGTTGCTGAGCCAAGGAAAGCTATATTAGGTAATCTGGATAGTAACACAATAGACTTCCCACTTCTTACAAAGCTGGAGATTAAGAAAAGCAGTGCCGATAATCAACAAAGCCACAATACACTGGTTTTCAAAATCACGCAGGAGCATTTTCTCAGCCGTGTAGGACCAATGCTGCCAATTCAGCTGTGCGTGTTTGGCTCCCGGTGCGAAACTCGGGCTGCGTGTGTCCACGTCTCCTCCTCTCTTCAGAAAGAACCCTCTTGCACAAAACTGGATTTGCCTTTTCTGAAAAACGAAACCTGTTTGTCAAGGAACAGGAACCCTGTCTGAAATCCAGAATCAGTTGGCACTGCTGCCCTTCATCCGTGAGAAGCGCTGACAGCCTTTGAACAGCAACGCAAAACCTGTGGGTGCCTCACGCTACCGTTCCCATTTAGATTACGAGCTGGGGACATCAAGTCCATCACTGCTCGTTATCTTGAAGGGGATCAGTTTGAGGAAGAAGCAAAGGAGCAAACAAGACTGCGTGTCTCCTGACGCTGAGGAGGCTGGAAGAAACTCAAACCCAAAACTGAGAATAATACATATTGCACAGGAATGGCATCACTTTTAGCCATTTGTAGAAACACTTGTGCTCAAATTTCACTCAGAAAACACCAGTTTTGCATGCTATATAGCTCCTCGGTGGTATGACAAGATAGCAAGGAGGAGCAAAAGTGGTGGGTGATGGTGGTGGGCGCTGCCTTGTCACCCCCGAGTCAATAGGAATTGAAGCAATGTCCATCCGTAATGTGACCTGAGGAGTAAAGCATGGTTTTGAAGGCTTGGTCGTCGTTCCTGAAATACCCATACTGTAACATAGGCAGTGCAGTGCTGTACCCCCCTATCTCTGTAACCTCCCCCGGGGAGCTCAGCTGCCTGTGTATCAAGGACCCGAGGCCCAGCTCTGATACTGCACAGCTGCGTAACCTTGAGTCAGGCTGCTGAGAAAGAGCCATGAGAAAGTCAGCACACAGATAAGAGAGGTAAAATTATAGTCAGAGGTCGGGATGCTGAGACGGGCTTGTTGTAGAGCTCAAGAATTCAAGAGGGAAAACACCTGCAGGGAAAGGTATTGAATCCTTTAAGAAAAAAAAAAAAAAGTGAGGCTGTTTGGGGGCTGGTCAGAAATTAGGGGATGGTCGGGTCGTGTTGTTGGTGTTACCTCCTGCTGCCCAGGGATAACCGGCTGTTTGAAATGCCCATCATCCCTTGTAGTAAAGGTGCGCGAGCCTGCTTTGAGCCCCGGTTGTCCCTGCCAGCCTCAGGGATTCTGTTCCACGCGTGGAGAGGTGCTGCTGCGAGAGCACCGGGGGTATTGCCGTGTCCTCTCCGAGCAGCACGCCGTGGAGAAGCCGGTATTAATTTTGACACCTCAAGGTGAAGCAAGGACGCAGGGAGGTCACGCTTGCTGGACCAGTGCACAAACCCCAGGAACACGGTGCCCGCCTGGACGCACACACACACGCACGCAGAGCCCCTCACTGGGTCGCTACCAGATTTTCTGGCTCTCGGCAGGCTAATTCCAGCTGGACTCAGTTGTGCCTTTTTTTTCCCCCAAGTCCTGGGGGAAAGTCCTGAAATTCCTGAAATTCAGGCAAAGATGGGTTTGGACATCCAAAGCCGCACAGCAGCTGCCAAGCAGAGCAGAGGCCGTGTTGGGGGTGACCTGGTGTCCATGGGGAGCTGAGGAGGGGGGGAGCTCCTCCTCAGGTGGGAGCAGGACACGAGGACTGCCCAAGGTCCCAGCCCTGGGTGGCCGTGCCTCCAGGCGCTCTGGCAAGGTTGGCCTTGGCAGCTCTTTTGCCTCTGCAGTGCAGCTGCACAGTGGTCCCATGAGGTCTCCCAGCCTTGGGCACCTGCCTGAACCACACAAGAACTGCAGGTATCTAATGAGGGTCTGTTGACCACCCGGCGGTGATGACCGTGTCCCATTAACATCCATTTAGGATTTGGGCCTGCACAAGTCCTGGAGAAGAAACCCCTCATGGCAGGTGCTGTGTAAGTGTACTGGGCAGGGTGGTCGCCGTAGATGGGGAGGACCTGAAGGATGCCTTCGTGTCCCTGAACGCTCCTCTCGTTTTCCCAGTGGTGGTTATTCTAACACAGTCTGTTGCTCCCACAGCTCTTGCCTCACTGGTTTTCTTCAGCCAGCCTAGTCAGAGCAGTGCTGCTGGTGCTGGGCACCGTGGAAACACTCTGCAGAGCATCTTTGCCACCCTTTGGCTGATGTCTTCTGGCATACGACTCCTCCTGCCAGCTGGAGATGGAGTGGTTTATTCAGCCGCTCTCTGCAGAGGCTGCTCCCCTCAAGAGCTTCAGATTTTTCCAGCCCATTTCCTTATCTCCTTTTTTTCCCCTCGAGCAGAGGTCCCCCTGGTGCTTCTTGAGGAAGGTACTACATGCAGCTCTAGGAGAAGGTAAATGAAACACTCCCCGGAGCTTGTGACCTTCTTCCTACCTGGTCTCACTCCTTCAGCCCCTCTTCATCTCTGGAGATGCAGGCTGATGGTCGGGGCCCCCAGGGCAGCCCCCCCCGACCCTGGAGCCGAGGGCTGTGGGGGAAGGAGCTGTGGGCAGCCTCCCCGGGGAGCTGCTGCCCGGTGCAGACCCTCGTCCCGGTCCCCACCCCAGCTGTGGTGCAGCCCTGCCTGGCCACGGGCCCCACTCATCCTGATCCCCACCCGTGGGCCCACGGCCCCGACCCAGGAGGTGCCCGATGCCCGGGGCTGGGGCTGGGGATAAATGCAGCTAACGGGATCTTGCTCCCCTGGGAAACACAGGATTTAATCAGCCCGCAATACCAAGCGGAGAAGTTTGCCCGTTATTTTTATTTTATTTTTATCAGCAGCAGTTAAACTATTTCATAAAGGAATCACGTTCCTAACTAAAATAGATCAAGCAATAGAAAGGTGTGGAGACCAGTCGAGGGAAGGTGTGTGGAGGTATAGCATATGGAGAATTTGTATTCCTCTCCCTTCTTATTCAACCTGCAAACGATAAACTGCATAGTTCACATATTTACAGCTTTGCGAAAGGTTAGCAGTTACCGCCTCTGTAATATATATTAATGTAGGGAAAAACAACATTTGAAACTGTAGAAACATCAGAAACCATTTGGAAAGGGAAATCACGAGTATAACATTGCCAAGACCTCTTCTTATATTGACAAGAAAGGATTTGCACTGAGAAATCCTATTAATAGAGATTATTTGCATAAATCTTTTCTGCAACAGACTCCAAATCATTTGTATTATATGTACTTCTCCCATGGCATGTATGTTAAAACGATGTATTCATTTTGCCACTTACAAACATTCATAGCCATGACTCACCAGTATTTAGTTTCTCCTGCAGAAGTGAAGTCAAGCTTACAGATCTGTAAATGCCGGGATTGCAGTGCTCCCTCTTGTTTTTCCATGTAAACTTCTCAATAATTCCCTTTCCAGTAAGTTATCACAGCTGCTCCACAAGAACTTTCCAGCATCTCCCTCTCACTTTACAATCCTAGGATGTGATTTACCACTCCAGTCTGGGTCCGCTGACAACTTTTAATAGTACTAATTGCCTTATTATCCACTCCAGTGCAAGAGTAAAACCTTCTGACATTTCCTTCCTTCCCTGAGGAAGTTCCTGGGATGTTGCCTTCTGCTGCCTCTGCGATTACTGGGGCGAGGAATTCCTTTAGGCCCTTTGCCTTATCAGCCTCATCTGTCACCAACTTTCCATTCCCGTCTCTCTCTCGGTGCTCCCTAATCACTTTGCATCTTCCGTTATTTTGTGTTATTTTTTTCCTCTTCCTTTTTCATTTGCGATGTCAATCTTCATCACATATTCTATTCCTTATTTTCTATCAATGTACTTTTTCACATCAGGCTCTGTGATACTTACCTTGCTCCGGTTTACTATTTTTAAATTAGTGTAGGATTGCCTATTAAAAAAAAAGAAAAAAGAAATGCATTTTTCTGGCTGTTCCATATTTGAGAATTTGCTGCAACAACTCCGACCAAATCACACGCATACACAAATTCCTTTATGCCACCTGCCAGAGGGTCTTAATTTTCTAAAAGCAAATCTATTATCACAAAAACATTTGGCAGGTCTCTAACCTTTCCAATGCTGATATAATAAATAAATTTTCTTTTTCTTTTTAAAGCTAAAAACTGGAATTAATTGCGGTACCACGTACCCTCAGCATCTATTTTTCCTGCTGAATAGTAATGAGAGTGAATTGTAAGAAGAGAGTGAATAGTAAGAAGAGTGAATAGTAAGAAGAGACCAGCCGTAGAAGAGCATTTCTGATGTATGCTCAGATGTGCAGGAACACAAGGCTAAACCCAGGAGAGAGACGGAGGGGCTGAGTGGGATAGCACCTACTTTCACAGTCCCGTAGATGTGCTGCTTGGATGGGACCACTGGAGCCTTCTGCTCACAGCAGGATGGTTGGTCATCAACACTGGATCAGGTCAGCTGTGGCTTTGTTCAGCCAAATCTTGTAACCCCTCAGGAGGGAGAACCCACACCCGCCCTGGGTGACTTGTCCCAGTGCTGCACCACCCTCCTGGTGGAAAAGCTTTTCCTAATGGCCAGCCTGAGCCTCCCAAGCCACAGCTTGTGGCTGCTGCCCCTTGTTGAGGAGGGTTTGGCTCCATCCTTTCTGTAACTCCCCTTCAAGTAGTTGTAGGCTGGCTTAGATTGCCCCTCAGCCTCCTCTTCCCCAGGCTGAACAACCTCAGGTTCCCTTGTAGGTCCTATGCTTTAGGCCCCTAATCAGCTTAGGTGTTTTTCTCTGGACCCTTTCTTATTTCTCCACATCCCTCTTGAACTGGAAGGCCCAAAAGTGGTCACAGTATTCCAGGTGTGGACTCACCAGCCCTAAGTACAGACAGGCGGATCACAACTTTCCATAACTGCTGACCATGCTCCTCCTAAGGTACCTCAGTACGTGATTTCCTTCATTTGCGGTGAAAGTGCAGGGTTTGTTCAAATTCAATTTGCAGCCCACCATAGCCTCCATGCCCTTTCCAGCAGAGCTGCTGCTCAGGCAGTGGCTGTCTGTGGGGTTCGCCTGCCCCAGGCACCGGACTTTCTGCTTCTCCTTGCTGAACTCTGCGAGACTGCTCTTCGTGCAATGCTCGACTTCCCCGGCTTTGCCTTTGAATCGAAGCTCTACACTTCAGCGTGCCAAATGCCTCTCCTGATTTGGTGTCACCCACAGATTTGTTAAGGGGCTGCCTTCTGGCCCATCACACAGGTCTTTGATGAAGATATTGGAAAATATTCATGTAGCAGCAGTCGCTGATGTACTTTGCTTGTTACCACTGCCAGCTGGACACCAAGACATTGATCGCTGCCCTTGGGGCCCGGCAGTGCCAGCAGTTTTCAGCCCATGTAAGAGGGCTGAAAACCCCACCCTCCCCTCCCCTTCCCCAGCCTCCCCTTCTCTATATAGCCAGTCATTTCATCAGAGAAGGAGAACAGGCCAGGCAAGCATGATTTGCCCTTGGTAAATCACTTTTTTGTCCCTCATGCCCTTTGCAGTTAAACGTGTTTCATGGAATTCATCTCACCCAACCTTCAGTACCTACAGGTGAGCAAGTCATGGCCTGGGCTGCCTTTAAAAACAGTGAGGAAAAGTGGGTCCTTCTAGGTCAGATTCATCTGAGCCACTGTAGATGTCAATTTTAGGATAAGGTAAATTTGCCACAGAAACGCCTGTTTCCTTCCATTTATATAAGCAGGCCATAGGGTACCTAGCTCGACATCCATACTCAGACAGAGAAATTCCACTTCTTGTGCCTTACCTTCAACTCCTATACATTGTGCAGTCCATGGTTTTCGGATTCCCTGCAGACTACCTGAGGGTCTCAGAGCCTAACTAGAGATTCCTGTAACAACATGAAAAGAGAAAAAATGTGTCTATCACTTCCAATGTTTGTTCTACCTTTGCTTGCGTATACAAACCAGTTAGTCAGTGAAGCATATGCTTAGCTTTACTTGCACAAGCAGCCTCAAAACAAAGCTCCTACAGGAGCCAGCATGCAATTTAGCTGGCACAAGAAGCTTCTAAGTTTGGAAATTAAGTATCATATTTGATGCCATAGAAATAGAAAAAAAATATAATCAATGTTTCAAAAGGCAATTTCTCAATATTTTTTAACTTTAACAATCATACGCTGTTACAGGAGCATTAAAATAGAGTCACATTGCTGTTAATTTTCATTCCTCCTCTTTGTTGTCCCAAGTGGATTCTGAAACAATATTTGGCAACACTTGATTTTCATACATTCCTTTCATACATCTGCAGTTTTTTCTTACATTTACAGATTTGTTCAGATGTATTTTGGCTTAGATTTCTGTCTGAGCAACATCAACTATCAAAGCATTTCGATTGTCTAACTGGAGAGGATTTGAAATCTGAAAATAAAAATCTGTATATTTGGCTGCAGCATGCGTTCGTTGTCTGTTAAACACATGAGAACACAGCATAACCTTTACTTCACAATTAATACTTCAAGAAAGTAAGATGTTTAATTAAAAATCAGACTAGATATGTTAGCTCTTAATTCTCTAGGTCCCATGAGCACGTATTGGCAAGTGTATGTAGATAGCCTCTTGTTGCAATGAAAGTTCAAAGCATCTATGTTAAATGGGAATTGTATGGTTCAATACTCATTAATTTCCTTTGCGGATGTTAACATTTTCTATTAAGTATTTTTAAAACATACAGTGAACATATGCAAAAATCTTTTTCTACAGCTTAAGGCTGTGAGCCGTTGATTTTGTGGGGGTTTGATGGTGAAGCCAAAAACTCTTGTATCAAGGATGAGATGTGTAACCATATATTCCAGTTCTCAGGTACGCATCCTACCAAACAGGCAGCAAAATATCACGGCTGTAACCTCCCTGCCTTCCTTCCCTCCTTCCTTCCTGAGCATTTCCACTTCAAGCAGCATATTTAACTATTTAGCAATGATTTAAGGTAAACTTTGAGGAGATGAGACCCAAGCGCTCCCACGACTGCTGAGACACATCCACACAACAGAATGCATCAGCAGGACAGACCAAGGTTGTCTCATGCCAAAATACCTTACGGTTTGGTAGGTAGGGTACTGGTCTAGGAAACAGGAGAGGTTTCCTAGGAAGAGGTAACTGAATGTGGTCTCCAGCTTCCTTGAGCTCTCTAACGCAGAGGGATTAGCTGGCAGGTAGTCCAAAGATGAACTGGCTTGTGGGATTTATTCCCCGACTTCACCCCATTTTCAAGCACTGCGTTTCCTCTCTTTCACAGACCAGCAATCGTGTGCGCTGCGGTGCTCTATTCTAGGTAGCTGTGAAAAAGCGAGGACAGGCGAAACAAAAGCAGGGAGGTAGGAACACGCAGTGCACTGAGGGACTGGGGGCACCGAGGCGGGGGACAAGGGAAGAGGGTGAGGGAGGCAGAAGACCTCTGGGTGCCGCACCCGTGAACTAGTCAAATCTGTTAACGCTGTATTGCTTTACCCAAGCTAAAAACTAGAGCCAGCTTGGGTCCAGCAAGATTTCTTCGTTAAAGCATAGCACCACTTGTGCGAGGGTTAGCCATGCTGTTTCCAGTCCAGTGTGCGAGCACAAAAGCCCACAGTAAGTCTCTGCACCATGTTCCTCAGCACTCCAAGATTTAGATGGCCTTTTAGCTTGAATGTGGGGCCAAACCCAATCGAGGTTTCGGGCTGTGCTGGATCAGTACCGGATGCTTTGTGCCAACCCACCCCACAATTATCTTAATTAAAATTGGTTTCTGGTCTTACAGGTTCTGATGAATGTCAGCTGTCTCAGTAGTTAAGAACCCACCACCCGCTTCCCAAATCACCCCAAAATAACAAATGTCAACTTTTCCATTTGTCCCAGTACTGGGACATCACCATATTGCACCAGACCTGCTTCCCAATCAGACAAGGGAAAACCAGCTCTTTAAGCTGATCATTCCTGTCTAGGATTCGAACTGTAATACAAAAGACAAGGGAGGATGAAACCTCCTACTCTTGGCAGATTTGATTCTAGTCCTTCTCCCCCACCACCCACCTGCCCCATGCACAGGCCTAGGGTCACCAAAACCCACATTTTTTTGTCATCAATCTCCCTTCCAAAATGTCACCTAGTTCCAGTTGTGCTGAATTTGGGTGAACATTATCTTTTTCCACTATCGTCTTCAGACGGCACACAGGCAGCTGCATGCTACAAAAGTCTGATTTTCAAGTAATTCTTTGAGATTTCCAACAATTTTCAGGAGGTTAGGAGGAGGTATTACTGATGCTTCTTGACATTACCATATGCTATGTATGTTATGAAATGTGCACCGGTACCAATTTTGAATTACAGTATTGACTTCTGCATTTTACTCTGTATGCATCGCCCTTTCTTAAGGCCTCATGACAAATGCACTTGAATCTAGGAGGTAGCTGTATCTTTAACCACAATATTTTAATTTTCAGTCCGGCTGCTAAAACAGAAACAGCCTTCAAAGATTTAGCCAAATTCTGGCCTCTTAAAATTCCGTAGTAAGATCACACTGGTTTTGACCAACGAGTCATCTCACTTTAAAGTAAAACTTATTGCCCAGTGCGGCTTTAACTAAAAAGAAATCATTTCAGAAGATGGATTATCCCATTAAGATAATACAAAACAAATAGATGATTTATTAGCAATCTCTCCCAAAACTCTTTAGTAAACTTTCAACAGCTGTTCACTACAGAGGGATATATGGCATGCCTTAGGCAATCATTTAGCTTAGTATTCAATTTTGAAGAGTGACTGATAACAACTGTTTGAGGGAAAAAAAATACAGAAGCCTGTAGAAGGTAAAGGTAGGATAATCTGATCACTAGATTTATTTTATGATGAACTTCACCAAGCAATATTAGCTATGGCCAGAGAAACATAAAGTTGCTTTTCTTGCTTCTTCAGATATTACTGAGCACTCCTGCAATTTACCCAAGTGTTGCCCCATCTTTCCCTGAATGGAGCCTGCTCCCTGGTTTCATTAGCGGGCAGTGCAAATGAGTTCCATGGACCAATTACGCCTTATGTGAAAAGGTGTTTCCCCATGCTGCGTTCATGTTTTCCATCTTCCAGGGAAGTTCTTCAGCTATACAATACAAAGCATAGAAATGCTGGCTCAGCCTTTCATTAATTTACATATTTCTAACACTTCCCTTCTTAATCATCTGCTTTCTAAAATGGATGTTCTCTTTTTCCCCCCCAAAAAAAGCTCTTCAAAAAAATTTTCTTCAATCTTTATTTCTCCCTTCTCTGAAGCTTCTTAGCCTGCATTAGTTTTTCTCAGCGGGTAATTGTAACTTTGAAATCATTCCAGAGAAGAACTTAGCACCAGAAACACAGTATTTCTGTTATGCTCCATTCCCTTCTCGATAATCCCATTCGTTTGACCATAACTCTATAGAGCATTCCCTTACGTACAGTGATATACAAGACTCTGTTCTGAGCTGACATATAAGATCTCAGGTATTTGCAAGAAAAGCTGCATTTATTTGTCTGGGTACTTCATGTTTATCAAAGTCTGCCACTCCATCATCTCCTCACCCTGTCAGTTCTAGCTGTAGTTCCTGGCAGCATCCCCTCTACCTCACCACCCTAAGGAACTGTATCAAAGAATTTAGCAAATATTGCTGTGCCAGCAGTCATTCTTCTTCTCCGCTCATGAATGCATTATAAAGCCAATCCTAATACAAACCACCAGTGTTCACCTTTTCCATTATACCATTTCTCCTTATTTTTTGGTCCCTCAGACAGTTTTACATCTACCAGAACATTACACTTCTTATTCAAAAGGCTTCAAAAATAATAATAAAAACCCCAAATATATTTAATTCAATCAGTTCTTCATTGCCTTACCGAGAATCTCAGATAATGGTAACAGAATAGCAGAACAACTTTCCTCTGCAGAAATTGGTCTTGCATAGTACTGTGTAAATTGTTGGTTTTTTTTTTTTAGTTCTGCTTTTAACTATGAAGTATATTCCTTGGTCACATGAGCAGCCTTTTTAGCAAGCACACTAAAAGATGCTCCCTTGAAAGCCTTTCAGAGAGTAGGCTTTTTTTAAACATGCAAGTTTACAGGTTCATGCCACTGAGATGGTCATTTCATTCCTAAAGCCCTTCAGAACGCCGGAGTTCATTCTGGTCGGGGTGGGTGACCCACGTCAGTTGGCTTCAGCAACTCTTCGGACA
This sequence comes from Mycteria americana, assembly GCF_035582795.1. NCBI lineage: Eukaryota > Metazoa > Chordata > Aves > Ciconiiformes > Ciconiidae > Mycteria > Mycteria americana. The sequence goes on along the minus strand of NC_134365.1, from coordinate 125,824,317 downwards.
CGCCAAAAATCCATTAGCTTCATCAGCAGAAGAGAGCTGACTTGTTACCTTCCCGTTATCCTCTGGACCGAACACTAAGGCAAAGAAACTTTCACGTTTTAACATTTTCATCTTTCTTATTCTTTAAATCCCAGATGACCCAGCACACACATTCCTCCTTGGGCTTCCCATTTCCAATAAACTGCAACAATTGTGTTTACATAGCTTTAGATATTCACCTTAAAACAAAATATTTAGGATGCTAATGTTATTTGTGGCCATTTGCGTTCTTTGGTTTTGGGGGCGTGGTTTGGGGGGGAGGAGAGGGGAGCGTTAAGTTTTATTTTCAGAAGTCTTAAACAGGCTTTCGCTTAACTAAACCCTTAAACCTCACAGATATGCATGACGTGCTTCGTAACTTACCTTGGCCAGAAGCACGCATATATAAAGTCAACAAATAATACAGATCTCTGAAGTCCACAGATGCACTAATCTAAATATATACTAGGTTACTATGTCAAACGCCCCTCACGCACAGCCCACCTGATGGATGTCCATCCCACGTCCTGTACATCAGAAGTGCACATCCATCCACCTGCTGCTAATGAATCACTATTGTTGTTCAGACACGTGAACAAGAACCCAACAGAACCTGCGGGAGAGAGACTCCATTTCACATTAACTTGCCGGTACAGTAAAAAACAGAGATCGGGGCAGAGCAAACAGTGCTTCTTGGGTCGAAATTTCTAAAAGGTTCACAAGTTTGAAATGCAGAAAAATGCATTAAGCATTTGTTTGGATTCTCAACTTCTTTAGAATAACCTAGTAACAAATTACCAAAACCACCTTAAAAACCTACTTGAGAATAAATTTTCCAGCCCATCCACAGTTACGCCTCCAATCTCCTTTAGAATCCGCTTCCTGCTTTGATCTGTCAAAGGCGGAGGCAGCAAACACATCGAGCAGCTTAAGTCCCATTTGCTTTCCCAGACTTCAGAAGAAATAGGCACTCTTCCAATAAGCTAACTGAAGCCAATCTCTGCCCTCGTTTTTCCATAGCTGACACCCTAGACAACGAAAGTCAAATTCAGTAACAACTGTAAAAAAAGATTATGTTTGAGTTGGGGAGAACACAGTGGCAATAGAGGTGAATATGAAAGTATCACTTCCAGCTAAAATGGACTGCAAGAGCAACCTTTGGTTCATTCAAGGCATGTTGTTCTGACATGTTATCAAGCCCTGCAAAGCACTGGCCCTTGCAAAGTGCTCGGGCAGAAGCCACATCTCTTCATCTCACCAACTACTGAAGTCTGAAATGACCTCCGTGGTTTACTGAGTGTAAAACAATTAAGCATTAGATCACTGTGGAGTCTGTGCTTGCAACCATTATCTGTGTACTACAGTTTTATCAATGAGTTTATGCATGTCTACACATCTGGGGAAAATAACATGTATACATTTACTTAGCACACAAATATCACAAGTATCTCTGCAAATATTCGTTCCAGATGCCTGCAGGCTATAAACATGAGACTTTCTTATTTTCTATGTACACAAAGGCCAGAGTCAAAGTTAATTTTCACCTTTAATAAGCTCATGATTCTTTGTTATTTAATACTCTGTAAAAAGGTATTACAGACTGATAGATTATTGCAGTGACTTCTAAAGTACGTGGACAGCCATGAGGCTGAAACTACAATATCATATACATTATGTACTCATTGATACTATCTACTACAGCATGAAGAAAAATACTTTTAAAATAAACAATATTTAACTGAAAACATAGAAATGGAGCTTTCTTTCTTACAGTATGGTTACATATCTATATTCCAAGAATAACATTTTAAAAAAATGCTAGATCTTGAAAGGTCATAGATAAAAAGTCATGATGAAGATGAACCAGTTTTGCCCAGAAATGCTATAATGAGCACACTGCACAGTTTTTCAGCAAATCCTAGTTTTGCCAAGCTTCAAGAGGCAAAAGCCTGAAATGTAAAAGCTTGCAAATTGTCTAGCTAGTCCACTCGTCCTGCGCTGGAAGGCCCAGTGACCCACGCTGCTTTAAGACAGCGTGTCACCACAACTGTTCTTTGCTGACGTGAATGCCATTGGGAAGAGACGACTCAGGTCCTTACGATGCCAGGCCTAACAAAAAGCCTCCAACAAATCCACTGGACACCACGATGTTCTGTTTGATAAATTCTGTTGACTGAGAAGAAAAACAGTATTCGTAAAGAACTGAGTCAGTTGTGTCTGATTGTAACATTTAATACTTATCACAACTGCCCGCTAACAAGAATACTAAAATTGGGGGGGGGGGGGGGGAGCAACGTGTTTAAAAACGTATAAAGCTAGGTGGCAACTGCTGGCACCAATGGAGTGAAAACTGACTCTCAGGTGTCTTTAACAATATATTTAAAATGCAGTTAGCATTTTAAAAGTCAAAATACAGAGGAATTGTCATAGCAATTTCATGCCAATACCACTCTTGTTTTGATTAAAAAAAGGCAGATATTTTACAAACTCCCTTGGCAAAAAAGCATGAGCACTACCATCACTTCAATTTTAATCACATAAAACCAGCACTTTTTAAATTTTTTTTCTGGAAGACTAGATAACTGAAAAAGAATCCATTTCACTTCACTCCATTATGAGCCAGTTTCCTAACAACTTAATGCTACAAAAACCCACTTATGTATGGTGAAGTTTGTATACAGTATTTCATTAAGTAATAGCACAGAGTATAAGATGTTATATCAAACATGTGCCATTTCATAAATCCTCCACTCCAAACACTTCACATTGTGCAGTAGTGCACAATTAGAAGAAAGTAACAACTGGGGGGGGGCGGGGAGAAAAAAGGAAACCACCAGAAACCCCATCCTGTCCCACCCATTTTTGCAGGGTGATGGAGAAGGACAGGTTAAGCTATTTGGGGTCTAGCAGAAGCTAGAAAACCATCTCTCCTGAACGTCCACTTCACATTCACATTAAAATTTAAGGTAGTTTTTATCAACCTATGTGCAACTCCATACAGGTTAAATCTGAGATGTCAAGACTTTTAATTACAGACCTGTAGTGTGGCTGCTGTTACATTGTCTGCAACATATTCCAAGTCAGGATTCACAGTTACAGAGAAAGAAACTTAGATCATCTGTATGAAGTTTGAAAATATGTATAAACAGGCTAAACATACTTTTTTTTTTTTTTAAAGATAAAATGATTAAATGAAAGCCTTCAAATGACAGAATGAAATAGCCTCAGTGACACTGATTGGTATCACAGGCTACCTCTTTTCAACATAGTATGTAACTGACAGATTCTGAAGACAGATATTCTTCAAACTGTATAAAAATGAGATAAAAACCACAACTCTAGTTATGAAGTGGTTATAGCTTTTCTCCAGAAAGAAAGGTCAGTCTTTTCCAACCAAGTAATTTTGTTATCAGCAGACTAAAAAGATTTGGGTTTTGTCTTTGTAGCTACCATGTTTTAACCAGAACACCCTCAACTTTTTACCGTGTCATGACCATGTCATGCTTTCTCACTAGCCAAGAATCTGCACATACTAAGTGGTAAAGCCAATGGCAGTCCCACAGCTGTATCCGCTGTAGAAATGCATTAACTTTGAAGTCTGTGTGTCCTCTTTAAGAGTGAGCAAAACAGAAAGCTAAATGAATAGAAGAGAGCACAATCTGGTAACGTTTAATAAAATATACAGCCAGACCATTTCTGATGCCTTCCAGTTTTGCACCTGCATTTCCAACTAATCATCACCTGCAGCAGAAGGTAAGAAAAACTGGCTGGTAGAAAACAGTTTATCACCTTAGACTTACCTCTTCAATTAGAGTATTGATTTCAGGTGCTGCCTTATTTGCACGCTTTTTTAACTGTTTTTTTGCTTTGTTTACATCTTTTTCAACTCTCTTCCAGTCAACTTGTACATATCCACTATGACTAGCAATCTAGGAAAATAAAGGGTATTTAGTACAGTTGTAGTTAATATTTGAGTCAGAATACAGTATCTTAGTGCTTACACATTTCTTTTTTTCTTTTTTAATTACAGATATAGGAAAAGACATTTTGCCAAATACAGCAAGTACTCTGCTTCAAACACTAGTATTTTCCATAATAACAACAATTCAAATTAGAGCAAGCAGTGACAAAGTTCAGTAGACTACTGTTAACTTTACTTCTCTATTGTTTAGTTATAAAAGCTTTAAATAACAACATTTTTCCTTCAGCATTTACTGTAACTTTACTTGTAAGAAAAGGACAGAGAAAAGCACATTCATAGGACAACAATGAAAAACTGTTTCATTTCAGCTTCTTTCAGAATTCTGGAATTCTGATTTGTGACAGGATATCACGGACTAATCAGAATCATCCCTAGAAATACTGAAAATTATTATTTTATCCCACATCATTTAAACTGTCCAAGAAAAAAGTATTTAATACAAGAGAATTCCCATACTTTCTACAAAACCAGTAGGCAGAAAAATAACATGGCCTGTGTACAGCACAAGTTCTGTAACATCAGCAAAATGGGTAAGTTTTGGGGGATTGTTCACACCAATTCACACTCAAATTCCCAAAATGCTAAATAACATCCATGAGATTTTTAGCATGTTTAACCATCATCCCAACCCTTTGCCTTATTTCTCTTACTAAGATTTTATCCTGGAAAAAAAAGTGAGATGTTCTGTTACTTGACCAACACTGACAGTCCCTCCAATTTCCTTAAGACAATTCACAAAAGAAAAACATATATAAACATTTTTAAGAGCATAGCTTAAAAAAAAAATTGGGCAATTACTGCATGCTCTAGAGAACAGTTAAAACAAACAACTCATTAGTTGGGAAAAAAAGAGAGGAAAAAATAAAAACTAAGGAGTACTGCTTTTTTTAACGGCTAAAACAAATAGATACAGACCACTAAATTTAAAGGTAAATGACTGTTACATAAAAAACAGTTTATGAAGAACAGTATTTCTCAGATCCTTCTTAAGGTCATGTTTGGCAAATTCAGGTACTTATGTAAGAGCGTTCTATGCAAATGGTACAATTGGTAAATAAAATTCACAGATAATTAAGTTTCATCAAACAGATATTTAAATATACAATTTATTCGGTATGGCATAAAAAGAAATGTTTGACATCGCTTACAGGCACTGAATTTTATTTTTCACATACTTCTTTCTACCAAATAAGTAGAATTAGCCGATCTAACTTGTTTTAAACAGCCACAATAATTAAGCAACATATCTCATGAAATTTCATGATCCTGAAAAAAAAAAAACCCAACACTCCCCTCCCCCCCCAAATGAAGCAAGCATCAGACAGATTTTGTCTAAATTAAAGTTCCTAAACGAAGCTCCTAAAAGACCACCTAGGTAAGAAAGTAAACTTCAGTTTCCATCTTTGAACAAGATTCAAAAAACAATTCACTGGAAAAATGCAAAATGAACTTATTAAGTATTATACTCTCCTTTACTTCATACCTCAGAATATAAAAAATTCATTGACCTTGCCTGTCTATTGTAAAACCACTTATCCACACTAGTGTTAGGCAGGGATAGCTAACTAAGGACCGTCTATACAGTATGAAAACATGAACAAGTCACTGGATGACAAAACGGGGGGGTCGGTGTGGGGGGGTGTGAGCATTGGGGTAATTTTTATATTATCAATTTAACATTACTACAAGAATTTCAAAAAGGCCCAAGTGTTGAACTGGTGCCTTCTAACTCATAAACCTGAAAACTAAATATGGACTGATCTACCCAGTCCAACACAATGTAAGAAATGCTAATATATTTGCTTGCTTGCAAGTTGTAAAAAAATATAAACAAAGGGGACTTTAAAAGAAACATTTCATTAAGACTATTTTAATTAGCTCAGTTATCCATACAGTACAAGGACAAGGCAGAAGTTTTTAATTAAGTTCTGTTTAGCTCTCCAGTAGTTACAACTTACATTTGTATCAAAACTCCAGTTTACACAATAAAAATTATACTACTTTCCTCGCTGAACTTAGTAGCGAGATCTTAAGTTCTGCTTTTGAGTTTTTGTACACATCTATGAAATAAGCAAGAAAGGACAACGTTTTGAATATAAAATTTATAACTGAGAAAAAAAACCCCAAAACCGTACTTCACTGCAGTGATAGTCAGAGCCTGTGTCATACCTACTTTGGCTGCAATCCTACTAATTACATAACTGTATGTAAGCACAGAAATAATCCCACTGAACTCAAACGTTGGTGAGACAGACTTCAATTTTTAGACCCTAATACATCATAAAAAACCTATTAGCTTACAGCAGTAAATTTACATAAATACAAATTATTAAAGTTCATTACTATTTTTAAACCCAGCCCCTACAACAACAGAGAAACTAAAATGATAATATTCCATTATCAGTTCCATATTATAGATAGTAGAGAGTCATACAGGTCTATACATATATAGAGAGATATATTCTTAAAAGAGCCATATAGGGGTGTGTATATATCTCTATGTACAGAAATATACATATATGTATATATGATAATGGAATAATATATATACACCTCTCTCTCTCTCTCTTATATATCACATTAGTAAAATTTATTTTTGTTCAAGATCTTCCAGAACTGTTGAAAAAATAATGGGTTTTTTTCCACAAAGGCAATTGAAAAAATACATAAATTCAGGAATACTAAAAATACATGCATCCTTCTGCACACTAATCAAAGAAAACAGAGATCTAAAGGGAAGACCTCATTTTAGGGGTAATACTGGAGAGGCATGCAAGTACTTTGTTATTATGGAACATTATTAAGAGTAACGAGCAAAAAACATTTAAGAGCAAAAAATGTATATGGCAAGATGGGACAAAAGAGTTTTAATTTCCTCAAAGACAAAAATCTCTCATACTAAAAAAGCCCAACTGAGCCCAGAAGGTACAGGTGAGCTCCCTGTGTTCAGTTGCTTGCGCAGCATTCAGAAGCCACATACACTTTTAGGTATTTTCTGCTATTTAGATAGGTAGCAACCCCCATCATACTCAAGCAGTTTCCTGAACAGATCTGACAAGTCTCTAACTTCAATATACAGATAAGGAGGGACTGAGAAATGATACAACATTTTTTGTAAGAGTTAAACTGCAGAGGCTGTATCTTCAGCCACCATCTGCTGGCACAACTCCACTGCAACCAGTGAAACTACTCCAATTCACAAAGGCAGAGAAACGATGCCCCTCCATTTCATGTCAAAACTTGCCAGATATATGGTATTTCTTTAAAAGGCTAACTTCCAACTACCCTTTGCTTTGGCTGTTTCACTGAATGTTCCCTCAAAGCCTGCAGACATCAACTGTGAAGTGGGATATTCAACACAAAACTGAATACAACTCTTCCTTATTAAGTCCCCACCCCCAGAAGCATGTTGTTCTCTCCCCACTTCACTGAGATACCACATCATCATCATGGCATGGTATCAAACCCCTGTACAATATATAGCCAAGGATATCTTAGAGTTTATTTTGCCTCTTGTGTTGTTTTCAAAGATTTACTTTTCTTAAGTTAGAAAATAGTTTAATGAAGAACTGAATTAATCAATGGCATGCTAATGGAATGAGGCAAAATGTATTAGTGAAAGCAAAAATAATCAAACAAAAATACAATTTTATGTTTAAGTAGTAGTCAACACACAATGGAAAAACCTGCAATTTGTATATTGACTGCAGAGCAAAAAGCACCAAACCCATTATTAAAGATACAGGACTTTAAAAAAACACAGAGAACAGGCGCTCATTAAGAACAATTGTTTTTAACTAATTTATTACAGCAGAACCACATGAGTTCATACTTTCCTACTCTTCAGGATTTCAGTAAACTCTGGGCTGTATAAACTAGAAGTTATATAAGGAAAATCCCTTACTTTCTATGACAAACAAATTATATTTTCCTTAATATAGTGCATGGGTATTGGTCTTATACCAGCATATTTGAGAGCTCCATCTATTTCAATAAAAAGGATAGTTAATTGGTCAAATTAAGCTGTTGACATACCCAGCACAAAGATGTGATAACAGATCTTAATTTTGAAAAAATATGCAAATTCCTTAATGTCATTTTTATTCTCTTCCTCAGACTACTTTTCATTTAATACGTATTAAGACTGAAAAAATTTCTAGACGACTTAAAAAAAATCTGAAAAATTTTTTCTTTCTTGTACAAACTGAAACTCCACAAATGTATTGCTTTCAGTTTCCTACTAGATTTCTTGAGATTAAGTCATCACACACTGAAGAAAAAACGCATTTTTTTAGTTTTAGGACTGAAATGTTTCACTGAATGGGCTTTAGCCAAGAATCTTGCCTTCTGTAGTTGTTCTTGTTTTAGCAGGTAATTATAACGTCAATACTGCAATCAGGAGTTGAAATGAAATCTGCAACTTCAGAGAAATTTACAGATAAAAAGGAAGTTTCTAGTCATGTGCTGAAATGCTCCTCTGCCCACTCAGGGGAAGCGCAGAACATGTATTCATAGGGAAATTAAAATCACGATGTGTGATCTTTAAATGAAAAAATTAAAGACTACAGAAATGTAATTACACTACAGAATTTATGACTCAGCTTTAAAATGCAAAACGTTTTGAATTAAAATGAAAGACCGAGGCATTTACTTCATTCCCTTCCAAGAGAATCTGATCTTACTTAATTAAAGATATAGACAACTCAATCAAAATATGCAACTCATTTTTCCTCTTGGATAATATTCCTTTTCAGATACACCGTAAATGAGATCAACTAAGAAATCAGACACTCAAACACATGGCAAATCTATTTTATATACAGGAAAGCCCCCCAAACTTCACAGCTCAACAAACAAAAATACTGCACAAGTAATGTGCTTTAAGCAATTTCTATTTTCCATTGTCTATAGGTTTTTGTTTTAACTTTTCAGCTTCCTGTAGTCAGAAGTACTAAGAAGGCACCTGCAGGCAACATTCTTCCTACTACCCCTGGATGCCAGGCCTCTGTTCTGTAGGCTCTTCAGTCATATTTAGATAAGAATTGTCATTAAAAGAATTAAGACCAATGGCATACACAATAGGGGAAGAGCGATTCTGATCTTCAAGTCAACTAGATGAAAAGCATGATGAGTACTTCAAGATCCACTGCATGCATATATATATATTTAAAAAAATATATATATTAAAAAAAATAAAAAGATTTAATTCTTCCCTCGTGATCCAGAAATATACATTGCGGGCTAAAGAAGTCCAGAGTACTCCATCAAATTGATTCATTTGCTGGCATAGCACATTTTGCCAAAAATTTACACCTGGATGATTCTACACCATTTCAGATTCAACATCCTTGTAAAATTCATCCCTATGTTTAGGTACAAGCCCAATAACCAGTGATTTCCAGAAGACTTAAAAAGGTCATCAATGCACAATGGTGAAGTGGAATGAATGCTAATACTATAAAGCTTCATATCAAAACTATTTCTCTTTGACTTTTTACATTGTTGTTGATGCTTGCTTTCAAGTAATTCAAAATAAAATACACTTTATATTTGTTGAAAACAACTTAAACCAAATAGTTCCAAGAGCATACATTCTCATGTAAGTGCTGCAGGTCAGTTTTATATTCAACAAGGAGTTTAAAAAAACCCCAAAACCCACAAAACCAAACCCAAAACCAGTAAAGAACATGATCATGAAGGAAGTAAGAGTACTTCACAAAACTGTGACATTTTGATGCATGATACAGCAGCAATCAGCGTTCCCAAGCCTTCCTGATCAATGGCTGACTGCAACAGCCATTACAATCAAAGAAATAACTAAAAGTGGGATATGCTTTTCAGAAATCCTCCAGGGTGATGTTCGAAAGAATAATAATAATAAAAAAAGTATCTTTAACATCTTGCCTCAAAAAATTGTGTATTATTTGCATGAACCTAATTAGGCACCAGTCTATTTCCTCTAGAATGATTTGAGGAAAAATGACAAGCTCACAGGTAGTAAGACCTGAAAAATGTCAGTAAAAAAATTAAGAATTACTTGGCATCTTACAGAAGGATATGTGAAATTCTCCTTCACTTAAAGTTCCTTCATCTAATTTAAAGGCTTTTTGGAAATATGCCCTCCCCTAACCACAGTATCTGATGAAAAATGCAAATGGTCATGCCAGATAACATCATTAAAAAATTTTGGATTTGAAATCCAATTGAACAGAGGAATGCAATGAAGCTATCAGAAGGCAGCAAAGCTTCAGAGGTTCAACAGATATAACTAGTAAATACAGCATGGGGAGAAAAAGAGAAAAACATGGCTTCACAATGGGACCAGAGCGCACCCTCCAAGCAACTGCCAAAGCAGCCTACTTCTTCTAAAGCATTGATAAAATTCGCAAACCTATTTAAAATAAATACAGCTTAAATTCCTTGATCTCCCTAACCAGAGGTTTACAGGCAGTTCCTCTAATCTGGCAATGCTGAATCACATACAGCATCTCAGTTTCTGCACAGAAGTTTCTTTTGGCTTAGTACAAACTGTTTTATAGGATAGAGTAGATTCTGATTTACCACTGATTTTTAGAAATGTCTCTTTTGTACACAATATTCCAGCTGAAATGTAAGTTTTTGATTGATAAGACTAAAAAGAGGAAGTAGATAAGAAGCCTTCCTAATTAAATTTTACCCAACAGCTGTGTTTTTCCTATTGTTTAGTAAATAACATTTGCCAACTTATAAAGCATGAAATGCTACATACTTGAAGCAGAAGAAAGCCACCACCTACTGCAGTTGCTGCAAGCTTTCCGACTTTCTGGAACAAAAATCCCGCACACCTTAGGAGAACAAAACAAAACAAAAAAACCCAGTCCAATGAAGTTGTCTGCTGAACAATGCCACATTTCAAAATTCCCGACTACAACTATTACTGTTTTTTCATTTAACATGGCAAATGTATCACTTCACATTTTTAGATTTTAAAATCAGAATATTTAATACAAACTGTATTTTAATTAATAATATCTAACACAAGACAACATGAGTAATGGTTGCTAGTTCATGGCTGTCTGATGGCCCCTTTAAAGTAAGCTTGAGATCTCCAGGCCTTGTCTATACACAAAAGCTGTATGCTGCCATTAAATGTAGCATATTATTACATTGTGTTTTATTAACATAAAAGTGCCCTTATGACTGTTCCCAAATGGAAGGTAAATATATTATACCATCATTTATATTAACTACACAACCCATAACTTAAATATCCTCGGTAAAAAGAAGTTACAACCCTACCACAAGAGTTAAAGTTAGCGGGGCCCCTCTACTGGGACTTGGCCTTAGTCTATTTTTAATGGATCAAAGCAACCAGAAAATTAGTATCTTGTTGGCAGTCTCCAAACACTCCCACATCAAATAGAGAACAGCACAGATGTCAGTATCATAGAATAGTTTGGGCAGGAAGGGACCTCTGGAGGTCATCTGGTCCAGCCGCCTTCCCAAAACTGGGCCAGCTGCAAAGTCCGATCCAACCTCCGAGCTCAATCAGGTTGCTCAGGGTCCTAACTCGGGCAAGCGTTGAATGGTTCCACGGCTGATGGTTCCGTAACTTCTCTGGGCAACTCTGCTGGTGTCTGACTGGCCCCCCCCCCACCAGCCCACACACACAATGTGTGTGCAGGGGAATTTTTCCCCCCTGCAGATGAATAGTGAATTCATATTTATATACACGAATACACACACAGAGGTATATACATCTACAGATACTGACATATACGGTTTCCAGATCTTTCAATAAGCTAGTTTTTATGTATGCCAGATGAACTATTCCCTAGAAGCTTCAGAGTTTATGTATACACATCTAACTTAAGAAGAATTTTAAGGCTACAGAGGCAAATAAAAAAATTAGACTGAAAACTAAGCCTACACTCCTCAAAGCTGTACTAAGCCTGGACAGGACAATTTCATTTTTAGTCTATTTCATCTTCCAAATCTTGCATAATTCTGTTTTAAAAGTTCCTGTGCTACCATAACGTTGTTTTTCACTGCACTTACATTTTTTAGAATACTGGAATAGACAAATACCATTCAAATACCTTTGACAAATAACAAATACCTTGACACAGCTGCTAAGACTGTGGCCCCATTTTCCAGTTTAAGTTCGCATCTTTACTGTCTAGCTTTCACCATGAATTATTTTAGTGTAACTGTACTTGGTATCTCTCTTCAGTTAACATGACAGCAGACTTAATTTGTTCAAAATGGCTCCAGCTGAATTTAGAGGGAAAAAGGTCTCTATAAAATGGGGCTCTTAATTAAAAGTATATTCTGCCACACATTTTTTTTTCTTCATTTCTTTTACCTATCAAGTATGTCTTAGCTATAATATCATAACTAGGTTTCTAAATCTATACTAGTAAGGAAATACGCTTTTCCATACAAACAAAAGCTATATACAGTAATTTTCCATTTATTCCTTGTACTTCAGAGTTCTGACATGTCCCCAGATCCTTTTCAGAATAACTGGTACGAGTTCCCTTAGCTAACTGGTGTTTTACCAATACTACAAAACACTTTAGAATGATGAGTCAGAGTAATGAGTTAAGAAATTGTTCATGCATGAATAATCTTGATCAATGATAAAGGAAATCCCATTAGAGAAGATAAATCTATCTTCTTCAAATAGCCTTGGAAAGGGATCTTCTAAGAACAGAAAAAGGTCTAACACAGTTATGAAAAGTGATGCTCCCTCACCAGCCAGTCACGCCGCCCATCACAATCTGGGTAGCTACAGAATATTTTTCTACAATTGGTCCTGAATTCCGGCCAAACACACGATTCCACCAATGGTGACGCCGTGCATATTCTGTTAAATCCAACACTTCATAGGAATCATCGTCACTTTCATGTTCTTAAAAAGAAAAAGAAAAAAAAAGTGATTTTGTCAGTTATACATACAGTAAATTAACAACCTATGTAAAAACCCCAAACATTAAGAGAACCGTTTTTGGTATTAACTAGCTAATCCAATGGTTTAAATTGCAGCATACAGGCTACCTATGGTCCAGCAGCTCACAGAACAAAGGATTTTGAGATTTTATGCCATAATCTTCAAGGTAAGGAAGAGAAGACTATAGGGAAAGTATCTCTATAAAATCCATGACTGGCACAGGAAAGGTGAACAGGAATCTCCTACCTGTTCAAGTACAGAAACCAAGCAATATCAGATGAAACAAGAAGGTAGCTGGTTCGACACAAAAAAGGAAGTTTTCCTCTCCCTCCTTCACCCCCCATGCCCCAGAAGCCCCAGTTCACCTGTGGAACAGCTCGCTGCAGGATGCTGTAGATACCAAAAGCTGATGTGGACTCCAAATAACAACAGAACAAAGTAAAGGGGGGGGGGGGGAATCCACCAAGGGCTGTCAGACACAAAGACAACAACCATGGCTAATGAGGTCCTGGGCTGAAAATCATTAAAAACATTCTGAGAAAGTATCACTACATGCTTACCCTGTTAAATCTTTCTTAGCTCATCCTGCAGCTGATGGCTTTCGGACACAGGATGCTGGGCTTTCATCTGACCTACTACAATTGCTTTTATGATCTTAAGCAATGTGAGACATGTCTAACTTAAGAGAAAGCACACACGTGTCTTTTGGATAGACCAAAACTTTGAAAGATTGAGAACTTCTGGCCTAGTGTTTTCCTCAGAGGACTACATGTTAGCACATGCTAATAAGCCAAGAACAGACACTTCTGTTCCTTTTCCACAACAGATGAAATGGATGAAGCTGGGACTTCAATTAAGTTCCATACTTGCAGTACAATTCTGTCAATATTTTCAAAATAGGCCTCCTACAACTTCAAATTAGAGATCCTAAATACCACGTATACTCAAACATCAAAGGGAAGAGATGGTTAAATCTTTAAAAAAAAAAAAAAAATTAAAAGCATATCATAGTTCTATGTACACACACACATGAATTAAAGTCCACTTCAGTTAAATATATTTAAGGTGAAATGTAAGTTCAGCAATGATGCCGGGACATTCCAAAGAGGACGAGAAGTTAAATGACTACCTAGAATTACAAAGGAAGACTGTAGATATAAACATTCTATTAAGAATGTCAGCAACTTTTAACTTACTACAACTATGGGTGAAAGGTTAGAGAATACAAGAAACACACATGTAGGTATGAATTTTTCCCTTTATTATCATCTAAGTGTTCTTGAGTACTAAAACATAAATAGCAAGACCTATAACGCTTTAAAATTGTTACTGAGTCTTCCTTCTTTCAAACTTTGAGGTACCAAGTGCAACTGTTTAACATCTTTAAATGGCGAAGAACATAAACACACCGTCACGGACTGTTAGTGCCGTTAATTCTGCCCCTAAATTAATATTATTCAAATCAAAACTCACTCTTCACGCACATAAAACCGTGCCTGTGCAAAAAGGCGTTACACCTTAAACACACTTAAAGCTCAGTCGGTTACAAGATGCGGAGACGACGGAGGCGAGGGCAACCGCTCCTCGCTTCCCCAGCGCGCCCTGCAGGTTCAGCGCCGAGGCCCCGCCGACGCCAGAGCCCGGCACCTGCCACCTTCCGCCGCCGTGCTGATCTGCCGGCACTTCGGTTTCCAGGCGGCGCTCACCCTGGGCCTGCCGCTTCTCCCCCCGCCCCCAAGGGACGTCGGCAGTTAAACCGCGGGACGCCACCGCGAAGCCCGGGAAGGGGCCGGGAGGGGGGCGCCGGGGCCGCCAGCAGCGGTGCCAGCCGCCACTTCAGCCCACGCGGGGACCGGCCAACGGCGACGCGCGAGACCTGGCGCGCAGGCGCCCCGCCCCTCCCCCACCGGCCGCGCGGACGGGGGGGACGGACGGGGGAGGGGCAGAGCCCGGGCCATCCCTCCCCCGCCCTCGGACGCCGGCACCGGCGGGGGCACCGGGCTGCCCCCCCGCCCCGAGAGGAAGGGCGGCCGACACGCCTCCTCCCCTTTCCCGTAAGGGGAGGGGACGGGACGGGACGCGTCGCTGCGGACGCGCCCGGGCCCACGGGGAGCCCACTGACCTGAGGCGGTGCGGGGCCTCCGCGCCGCCATGTTGGCTGGTGTTGACAGCGGAGCCGGGCCTGGGGCCGCCTCGCTCCGCCCCCAAACGGCCGCTCTGCGCTGCCGACGGCGGCGCCGCTCTATGCCCTCCCCCAGCCGCGGCACCGCCCCCTCGGCCGCCGCGGGGCCACAGCGCGCATGCGCCCGCCACCCTCCCCTTCCCTCCCCCAGCGGGGAGCGGCTGGGGACTGTCCCCGAGGCGGCGCGTGACACCTCGGGCCGCGCACCTCCCCCGGCGCCGCGGAGGATTGTGGGGGCTGTAGTTCCCCGGGGCAGCCCGCCGCCGTCCGTCACCGCGGGGCCGGCGCTGCGCGGCTGGGTTTCTCCGCGGTCAGCGCCTGAGCCGGGGGGGGGCCGTCCCCGCTGCCCTTCAGGCTGCAGGGCCGAGGCGCGGCTCTCCCGCTGGGTCGCTGAGGTGATGGGCCGGCGAGTCGGCAGCCTGGGGCTTCTTGCCTGTACGGTGGGAGACTTCTTCAGCCTTGGTGGTATGTGTAAGGCCCTCAAAGAGTCTCAGAATAACTCTTTGAAGTAAAGGGTGGTCATCGCTGGGCGACGGGCCACAGGTAGCTGTGGTGCACCGCGTGCCGCGGGCGCGTTTGAAACCACGCGTCGTGTTGCCACGGGCATTAGGTGTCCCATAAAAATTAATAACCAGAAAAGAAAACAAAATGCAAGGCCCCTCAAAGAACAAGGGTTAAAGTCAGTGTGAGCTGTGAAACATTAAAAAAAAAAGTGACATTTGGAATCGTTTGAACCCGGTTTACTGCCGTGAAACATTAAAAAAAGAGTGAAATTTGGAATCACTTGACCCCGGTTTACTCCCTCCGATGCAAAGGTGGGTGCTGTTGGGGTTGCTTTGGTGGGCTAAAAGCCACACAGTTTTATTTCGCTGCATTTATTTTGGTTGTATTGTGTGCAGCTCTGTACGACCTTTATAGCCATAGTGTGGAGTTGACACAGCTGACACAGTAAGTACAGCTTCAGGAACGTTGTGGCAATATGAACATCAAGAAAGCGAGAGAGTTCAGTTATTATAAATAATAAAATTGGAAACGGATTATTTAAAAATGTTTACAGTCTCTCATTTGGACTCTCATGCTGCCAATACACAAGACAGGCAATTATAATGAGAAAAAAACCACTTTTTTCCATGTCGTAAAGCTATTTTTATAGAATGAGACGTATCTTGCAACATGCAAACTAAGCACTTAAGTTTCTAATTAACCCTTTAATTACCCCAGCCATAACAGACATGCAAAAAAAAAGAGAAGCATATGTTCTCCGTGAAGGTACTTCTTAAATCAGCCCTGAGATTGAAGTTAGCCTATAAAATTTGAAGTTAGTGTATAAAATAGTGGCTTGCTTATTAACTGATTTTTATTACAAACATTTGCCATCATGATAATCAGGCAATAGCGTGCCAGACAGAACTAGGTAATATATTGTTTTCCTTAAGATTTTCAATAAATCTCTTCCTGTGTGGAACACAAATTTGTCTCTTACAATTTGTTTTGACAAACACCTAACATCTTTGGACTTTTCATGTTTAAGCATCTTTTTTTTTTTTTGGTATTCATTTCCCAATCAGGAACAAAAAGCTTGCTGACTTTTACTGCTAAATGAATTACAATCTTTTTTCTAACACTAGCAGTTTGTCAAAAAAAAGGAGTTTGGAGTGTGTTACGCAGTCCTTATAATTAACAGTGGAAGGCAGCATGCTAACGAAACTAAAACCGCTGCTTTCCTGGCTTTCTTCACGTTGCCAAGATGGCACAAAAGGCAACCCAGCTAACTCATCCACGGTATCTCTAGAAAAGGTTCCCGTTATCTAGGTATTTTGGGTCTTCCTGATTGTTGTCAGTCTGGGTTTATACCTGAGCGTATGCACGCATGAGATTGGTTGCTGTAGCAGATGATCTCCTGGCTAGGAGAAGAGGGAAGGTGCTTCGACTAACGCAGAGACCTGTTGGCTGTTTTCAGTTTCACGACTGTTGATGCTGTTGCAAACCCCACAGCAGTTTGTATGGCTGGCTTTCACCTCTCTTTCTATCTCTTGGGGAGATCCCAGAGGATAGTTTTTTACTACTGCTTACTCTTCTGGCTGAGCGCATCCCTGTGGAGCTCCTGCAACCTTTCGCTTCTCTTGTTCATTGTGTAGACGAGACTGTAGAAGAGATAATAGAGAGAAAGGATTTTCAGGATGGTCATTATAGCCACCTTGTTTCGTATCATCTCAGTCAGTGCTTTGACATTTCTTATCCCATGCCTGACAGAGACAGTCTTAAACCTGTGCAAGATTTCCAAGTCAGATGCCAATAAGGTAAGGGAGGAGACTAGAAAGTTGTGCTTGGATTGTATGAGCCTGCTGGCTGAGATATTTTTTCTGCTTTCTGTTGCTCAAATTCTTAATACTTGGTTTCACTATTTTTAACTGATCATGCACCAGCACTTCGCAGATTACTTTCCTCGTGTCTGTACAAACAATTATATTAATTTCCCTTCAGAATGGAGAGATTTATGTGATCAATACTTTTTAAAGGTTAATGTTAGAAACTACATTATATTCTATATGCAACTTCTGTTTGCATTAACTTGGAGACTGAAACTAGAAAGTGGTGGCATGCTTGTTGAATGGAGTTTGTCTTAAATACTTGGGTGTGCATTGACAAAATGCTGGGTATTGAATTTGGTCTGAAGTTTTTAAGGGTTGTCTTCTGACATTTCTTAGGCTGTGTCTGCCTCTCACATGCAATTAGCAGTCCAACTACTACTCCAAACGTAATGCCACTGTCTTGAGGTCCCTCTGATCTTGGGGCTCACTCTTCTCATTGGCTATGTCTGCACCCTTCTCTCGGCCATGCCCCACGGTGCTGTACGCTCAGGATACCCACACATCTCATCAAGTGCATTCACACTACACGTCACCCAGTCCACAAGCCTTTTTGCAGCACTTTTGGCAAGGCCATCCTTGCACTTGTTTTGGATCCCACCTGAGCGTACCACACAACTACCCTAGGCAGCCCTGCCTCCTTTTGCACCGCTCTTGCCGAGTCAGGGCAGTGTGACAAGCTGAAAGGAAGAAGTTTGGGAAAGAGCCAGAGAAAGACCTTTCAGGAGGTTGCGGGACTCTGGTATCTCTCTTCTGGGATCAGGACGCACCCACTTCCCAATGGGACATTGAGACATTTCCCAATGGGGTACCAGTTGTGTAGGGTGCAGTAGGTCTCTGGCAACCACAGCCATGGTGGGTAGTTCAGCCAGGTCCTCAGCTGCTCCTGGGTGGCTGCTGAGCATGCCTGATGGCTGCATGGGGTCTGCGGTCACTGCCTGTGGGATTGGCTTCATGCCAGCACAGAAAACACTATCAGGATTGCTCTTGCTTCAGAAAACAAAAAGCAGAGGAGAGCCCTCTAACCTTCAAACACCTGCGTGTCTTCAATCCTAACAGCTCCTTTGTGCTGCTCATCAGACTTCCAAGCGGGGACACACATGCTTGAAGTTTTAACCCTATTGCGTGATTAATTATAAAACCTAAAGGCAACACACACTGCAGGCCATCTTCACTAGGCCATATATGTGAATGAAACTTAGATTCTCAGCAGATTTAACCTAGTAAATACAGTTTGAATAACCTGGCAATAAACATATTGGAAGGAGTGGATGATTCCTTTTCAAAAACCAGACTGGACATGCTGTTACTCAAAGCTCAATAGGCCAGCAAATGGCAGAGAAATATATTTTCAGATATGGGAAGGGACTTGGGTTCTCAGTCCATTGAGATCCTGGGCAGGGGCTGTTGTGGGAAGGCAGCAGACTCTGATTCTTGGAGGTGATGACCCTTCTGCAACAGCCGCCAGATTGTTTTTGGAGCAGGAGTGAAAGCTTGCACCAGGAGTTATCCCAGCTCTTTCTTGCTTGCCTGGCAGAGAGGGGCCATAATCCGAACTGTGATGCACTAGGAAGATGTTAAAATGAAGGTCCTCCTCCCTGTACTTATTATGCTAAGAGATACATATCCTTCTGTTTTGTGCCATCTCCAGATGAGACTTTTGATGGTTTGCTTGTATTGGTTGTCTTCAACCTTCCCTTGTTGCTTTTCTTAACTTTGTAAAATGTTATTTAGTTAATGAGAATTTTTTTCTGTTTTGTGATCATCATATGAATTCTGCTTTTTCATTTTGTAGTCCTCTAATCCTGTAACAATCTCTTTAATTTGTTTATCCTAATGAAATTTCAATTAGAAATTCCCACCACAATCCATGTATGAGGAGAGGAGGAAAGGGTGGAGAAAGGGATGTCTGTTGTCTAGATTAACTAACAGGAATTTAAATTGTCCCTTGCCGAAGGATTAGACTAATAGGTACAAAAAGAAAAACCTTAAGTTCAGTGTGCTGTCAGAGGTTTTTAAACAGGCAAGAACCAAAGGCATCTCCAAGATGCACTGGATCCACAGCACCTGCATTTTAATTATTAAACAAAAACAATGGTTAGTGTCAGGTAAGGCTGCAGCAGGATACATTCCCATGACCCTAACCTGGAAAAGGAACGAAATAAGAATAAAAAGTGAAGGGGGAAGATTGATCTTCCATTTCATTTTATTTACAACATTGTTAATAATGTAAGCTGATTATCTGTTAATCTTTTGATCTCACCTCTGATCTGTTACTAGACTTGGACTGCAACATAGAGCTTTGACCATGACTTCATGCCATTGTATAAACCCCATCAATGCATTTGGACAGTCTGTATGCCATGCATGTGGCAAATGCCGAGATCGCGGCGACAGGGGAGCTAGGCTTTGTGGTAGAGCGTGCGTCTGGTGAAGTTGAGCTCATTATTGCTTTAGGATCTCTCCGGGAAGTAGCTAGTACTTAAGTGGTGGGAGCAGACTGCAGAAGGAGATGACTACTGTGACTCATGAAGGTTAATCTTGCACAGTCAAAATGCTTAATAAAGACTGGAGTGTTAAGCTAAATTTGAGGCTTCTTGTGATTACCTAGGCAAATAGATAGTGGGGAGGGGAACAGAGTCTTAGAAAAGCAGAAAGCCTTTCACGGCACTGGAAGGTTGTCTTTAATGGGATACAGGTCTCAACAAGATGCAGTTCCTGTCATATTCTTGTTAAAAACTTTTCTCATGTATATGCAAAGTGATTTTTTCTTTTTTTTTCTTTTTAAAGAGTTCTGCAAAGTTTGTGTTCTTAATTTTTTAGTTTTGTTATAAGTAAAAAACCAAAAGCTTTCTAACTTTCTGGAGGTAACCTTTTGTCTACTGTGTATCCATATTATGAAATTTCAGAAAAGGGTACTGACTGTAGTACTGTATTATTTTAGAGAAATTATTTAAACAGCTCTTAGCCCTGATCATGAATATAGTGATACATTTTATTTTTAAGTTGTCCTTCAGAGACAAATATCTGATTCCCTTGTTATATCTTGTAGATATTCAGGAGTTCCCTGTTACTGTCACTCGAGTACTCGGACAAACCAATGGAGAGAGTGAGAACACGGTCTGACAGAGGACCTGCTGGCAGTCTGTCTCGCAAAGAAGATGTAAGGATTTACTTTGTTAGAGAAGCTATGATGACGAATCAATCACACATACCACTTCCACAGTTAACAGATGTTCCTATTAAGTTCTGTAGTGTAAGTGCACAAAAACAATTAAAAGAAAAACAGAACTCTTTTGCATAGCTTTTTACAAAACTAACAGTAATAGGATAATAACTGGGCAGGGCAGATTTAGAAACAATCCACACTGAAAAAGTTGAGGACCCTCTAGAAACGCCATCTGAGTGGCAAAGAGCCCAGAGAATTTCAGACTTTTCTTTTCGTGAAGCCCTGCACCAAGAAAAGGTTCAAAATCCTAAACTGAAGGGAAATGTGGTAATAATGTTTTTCATTTTCTTGCAAGAAATGAAAAACAATACAGAACTGTAATGAGTAAGCGCTAGACGGTACACAAAGACAAAAGATAATTCATGTGAGTCATCACTACTGGCGAGGAAAAACCTTCAATCAGATACTGCTCTGCCAGTCATAGGTAACATTCACTGAAACACCTGGCTGCTCTCAGCTCACCTCACACTTATGAAGAGTCCTCCTAAAGCTTCTTCAGCACTTCCTATTTTTGGCTGAAATAAAACTAAATAAATTTCCCCCAGATAACTGAAAACATGCACATGGCCAACACAGTCAAACATGAGACTCCCAGAGTACAGGACTGCCGCCAACTGCCCCATTCTCTGTGGCTGTATCCTCTTCCTAGATGCAGATCTCAAAATAACATTTCTCTGCCCAAAGGACTAGCTTACTTCAACGGCCCTGAGATTAGGTGAACTGGATTTGTTTTTCAAGGGTAATTTTCCTGCAAAGATTGAGGCCCCTGGTAACTGGGGAGACAGACTGACAAATTAGAGAGGCATTCCTTATTGCACTCATACAGAGTAACGGTACTTTGTCACCAAGACTTTTCCTAACTTCACAATGGCAATGTAAAATAAAATTTAAATAATTTCTTTATAACAAAGATTAAGTCTTGAGAAATTCCCCGAAGGATCAGACTGTCATTTAGTTACCTTTCAAAGCTCAATAATAATAAAGTAGACTATATCATGGCATTGTTTCCAGTAGCACTGTTAATTTTTCCAGTTTTTAAATACTCAAATCTTGATCTCTGATAAAATAGTAAGTTTGACAAAAATTGAAGGCAGACATTGCCTCAGATAAAACTGTTCAAAGACAGATAATGTTCACCTTTTCCACCTGATTTTCATTAATATTTGTTTCGGTGGAAGTATTCCACCCATGGTGACTTATCACCACTGATCATCTTCAGCACTTACGGTATCTCCAAGGACTCAACAATGATTTTTGCAGAGCAAGAGCTACGCCCTGCTAAAGAAGACCAAGCACTTCTATGCAGAGCTTTCAGCACATGGCAGGACAGAGGCAGTGCCGTCTGCTGAAGCTATTTGGGACATAATTCTGAGCTAAACATCTGTAGCAGGAGCAATCCTGAGTTTGATTGAACCTGAAAATGGCATGGGTAGGGATTAGAGGAGGAAACCTAGTTTCTCTTCCTGTCGCTAACTTACTGCATTGACAATGAGCAAGGCACTCTGGCTCTATCTACACAAGTTTTGATTGCCATGTATTTCCTGGTGCTGACACCATCTGCCCAGTCCTACAGGCTGCAGCAACAGTGAGAGTGTGGTAGCAAGGACTCCAGTTCAGCCATCAGTGTTTTAATGCTGTTCTCATTCAGTCTCGTCTAGAGTTACTTGGAGGAGGATGACAAGTGTGAGAGATTTGCTTGGTCCACTTTCCAACTGGACTCAAAACTAGCATGTAGAGTTTTCTAGTCTATTCTTCTATTCACAAAACACATACTTGCTTGGAAGAGAGCAAGCAAGAGCAACAGACCTACGTGCAGGCAGGATCGCTTCTTGGAGGAATCTGCTTGTGTTCATTTTTTAAATTTTGTTTCATCCTGAGGGCTGTCTCTCGGTATTTGTCAGATGGCAAACCCGATTTTGAATGTGGAGCTCGTTTGCTCCCTTTTTCTTGTACACCAAGGTTTGGCTGAAGTTTTTGCAGGGAGTTGTGTGGAAGCTGCACTGGCGGCTGCTGGCAGCCAAGTTGTTTTTCAGTGCTCAGCTCCAGGACGCTGTATGTGTGCTGCACGGACACAGGTCATGCAGGAGGACTGATCTGTACGTTGTCTGGCAGAGGAAGAGGTTATGGAGAAGCAGCTGTTGCGCACAGTCTCCAGCGTATGCATAAAAAGATGCAGTAAGCAGAGAGACAGACGTCGTGATCCAAAGGAGAAGGGGAGTCCTCACAGGCTCCGGAAAAACCTGACTAGTACCTAAAAGGTGCCCCAAAGGGGTGAGAAAATTGAAGCTATGAAAAGGTATAGGCCTTCTGTATATGTGTGTGCATGTACATTTATATATATTACATGAGGTAAGATCAGGAGCAACTTATAGTTTGAAACCTTTCTGTGTCCATTTACCTCAACTTCCACATTTCTAAAGATGTGGATGCTTTCAGGACTGCCCCAAGAGCAGGCTCCTAGAAAGCGTGGATGCTTTGTTGCCAGGGTATTTTCTGTGCTAGCGTTAAGCTCCAGAGGCCTAGACAGATGTGCTTTGGGACTCTGCTTCTCTGAAGTGATACTAACTCGTCAGTATGCACCACAGAGCTACGCCAAGCTGGCTGGAGCCACAGAAAGGTGACAGGGGTCTGTGAATCGCCGAACAGTTAACACCACGCAGCAGCATCTACCAGAGGGAACTACAGCAGGGATGCACATCACCCACCAGCTTTTGTTCAGCTGGGACCTCACCTTGGAGTTACCAGGAAGGTGGTGAAACCAGGGAGGATGTTCGGATAATGATCACTAGTGTAGACATACTTTATCTCTTTCTTGCTTACTCATGACGTATCACCAAAGTTAAAAAGTAAACTAGTGAGTGGATCATAAAGCCGGGCATAAGCAGCTCTATATTTTTGAAATACAACTTTGCAGCATATTACTTATAAACTTTGCTTTACAGTGTTCGGTGGTATTTATGTTTTTGCTTATTTGTATTTTGCATATGTTGTGTGTATTCTATGTCCCATAGGCAGTTCCTGAATTCAATTTAGATTTTTTCTTTTTTTCTGATTGATCAGGACCAGTAAGTAATCTTCAGAAAATTTGTTTGTTCTGTTTGTTCCTGTCTTGTCCTAAATGTGTTTGATGAGTGGGTGATTTGTTTGTGCTGTCATTACGAAAACCATATGTTGATGTGGTCTTATGGAGGAGTGTTTTTATTATTTTAAGAGTTCAACTAAGGATGTTTCCAAAGGAGTCGTAATTGCTCTTCTAAGTACAAAGGCTGAACAATGACTGGCTTACAAATAATGCCAAAAATCTGTTCAGCTCAGTCTAATTATTTCAAAGACTAAAATCTGTTTCTCAGAAATGTCTTCCTTCTACAGTCTGAACTTTTTAACATACTAAGAAAGTTACGTTTTCTCAAGTTCTCTATGGATTTATAGTCCAAGTGCCTGGAACAAAGGGAAGGATCCACTTTTTCACGTATATGTCAATGTATGCAAAAACCTTAAGGCTGCTCCTGTCTTCCTGTGAAATGCATTGTGCCACAGCATAAGCGAGGACGGATCCTACAAGGACTTTTGAACATAGGTAGGTTTCCTGAGTGAACAGGCTGAGGAAAGTGTTGCTGCCGACATGGCTGAATCGCCTAGAGGGGTGTGCAGGAACCAGATCAGTGCCGAGTTTTGTGTAGGATACTTGTGACCTCCACGAATAAAGGAACCAGCACACTTCAAAACAGACGAGGATTTTCATTTGTGGGCCATTTGGCTCCTATCTGTTAGGAGAATAGGACCAAACTCCTGGCTGCTAACCCACTGAAACACCTAGTTTACAACATTTGGTGAAAAAGGTTGGCTACAAGTCAACGTCTAGTGGTTTTTGTCTGCTGAGACGAGCTGAGTGTAAGACCCCATGCAGACTACCGGTGCTGGGGGGTTTGGTTGTCCTTTCCATGGCCATGGTCAAAACTGGAGGGAATTTCCTGCTGGGGGACTGGCAGCTGTACTGATGCTGGCTGGTCAGTATTCCTGGAAATACCTTGTGAATACCTTTGGCATCACAAGTGAGCAAGAGACAACTGCTGAAGGCGAGGTTTTGACATAGATGGTATCAATTTACTCCATAAAAATGAAAGACCCGCTGACATCTGGGGGACTACATGGAATATAAGGAATGCGCGATGAGTGTAATGGTGGTAAAATTGGTCCCTAAATTGGCTGGTCTCTAAGGGACTGAATACTACTGGCAAAAGGAGAATCACTGAAAGTGCCTCAGTGCTCAGTAAAAGCTGCTAAAGAGGGAAGCGTATGGTAGAGATTCAACTATATATTTTATATACAAAATATTACATAGAGACTATTATTCAGTGCTGCAGAAGTAAAGAAAAGGAAAAGAGGAAAATAGCTGTGTAGCTGGCCAAGACCTTGAAAAGGACAGACTTTTCAGAATAATTTTGAGAAAAACAATTTCAAACCTCCCTGCTGTAAAGCCTCCTACACAGCCCTTGCAGAGAGCCTTTTAGAGGAGAACTTTAAACAAAGGAGTGCAATAGAATGGCAACATTTTTGTAAGCAGTAATATGGCAAATAAATGCTAGACATTTATAGGTGCATGTCAGCCAAAATAAGTTAGTGATGAAGCTGCTTTGTTGTGGGTTGCATTAAGAAATGAACAGGGGGGAAAAAGTAGAAAATACTAATTCTGCAGTGAGAGACAACATGTCATACTAAGTGTCATACTAATGCACTTTGAAAACATATGTATATATATAATTTGAATGTTATATAAACCATGCATATATTGTATAAATGTCATTAGGTTATAAATATTACCTGAAATAAATGTACATGCATTTCTATTTTGTGTCTGTCAGTGTATATAAAAATATACATAATGTAAAATCTATATTATTAGATTATTGGTGAAATTAACTGTTTATTTTTCACCATAATCCAGCAAGATTATAGAGGAAGTTGTCCCGGTGGTCAAAGCCACGGCCTGGGACTTGAGTTCAGGTGTTATCTCAGACCTCCTACATCATGTTAGGTGGGGGTCTCTATGCCTTAGCTGCAACATATCTCACAAAGAATTTACGAGGATAAATAATTTAAAGAATGAAAAACTCAAATCCATAGTGATTAGGGCTAGCTAGATACCTTAGGTGAACCAAATAACGATGGGTAATTTTTTCTGAAGGATTCCTTTGTGGGAATTCTGCTCCATGTTTCCTGGCCTGCAGAAATACCTTTTGCTGATCGTTGACTTTTGGGATATCATATGATCGTAGCATGGGGTTTGAAAGGCAGTGTGAATGAAGAACTCTGTTATGGTTGTTGACTGAGGAATGGGAAGTTGTATTCCCAGCTTTGCATTGGTTTTGATCCAGGTTCATTATGGTAAAGTGCAACAGACTTAAAAAATGAGTCAGGCCATGTTGGGGTGTTCTCACACCGCCACCGCAGGGCACTGCAGACATCTGACTGGAAACCTCCGTCTCCAGAGGACCAAAGCTGCAGGTCTCCATGCTCCCAGGAAGACGAGTCGGGGAACCTGGGACACAGCCTTGCAAGGCTGTGCTTCCAGCAGGGAAGCCAGCCTACGTGGTGCCTGGCCCCCCAGAGCAGCTGCTTGCTCCCGACCCTGTGCTGGAGCTTCCCGGCCCTTCCCCATAGAGGCACTGCAGCTTGCATTGCCGCGCTGCCAGAGGGTCACAGAAGGGATGGGAGCCGAAAGCCATTCTACCCCAAAAAGGGGTTTAGGGCAGGGAAACGCATCAAGAAAAGACAGAGCAGTTTCTCTCTTTTTTTTCACCAGGCATATCTTATGGCCCTTCCTTGCTTGGCTTGGTACGGTACACTTACATGCCAGCTCCAGTTGCCCAAAAGACTGAGAGTGACTATAATGTCGTTGTTCATATTTGCTAATCAAACTACAGAACAGAAACCTCTCCCTTAGTTGGCTGTGTCATAGCAAAAAGACAAGCAACTTTAAAAAAAAAAAAGCAACGTTGAGCTAGCTTGTTGCAGGATATTTTCTTGCTGAATATTCCCACTGTTTCCTTTTGGGTTGTACTAGCCAGAACAGCCAATTGGAGACACTGCTGAGTGTTGTTAGACTAAAGCAGTGGATCCCTCCTTTGTGAAAATGAAGTTGTGTTTGCTGTACACTATATTTCTAGCATGATCAGAGGGAAAGCAAGTATTGTAGCGGCTTTGGTATAACGCTATCCCTATGTCTGCTACGTGGCACCGCGTAGCACCCAAAAATGGGCACCTGCCCATTACTGGTGGAAGCCAGCAGGGCGGACAGGATGGTGGCCTCCCCAAAGCTGAACTGCAGCTAAACCCTAGGGCAAATTTCTGGTTTAACTCCTAGACAGAAACCCACCCACTAGTTTTCTTTGGGAAGAACAAGAATTCAAATATTAGTTTGGCCTGAAAATTGTTCTGGCTACTCTGAAGGCAAAGGGAAGGTGATTCTGCAAAGCCACGAGAAGAAAGTATTTTAATTCACAAATCATCTCCCTAATTTAACATGTTAATTTTTATTTAACATTTTCCTTACTCCAAAATCACATTGGGTTTCAGTTACATTTCCTTTAAAACCAGAAAGTGATCATACTGAAATGCAATAAAAGGAACTAAAAATACATTTTTTTTTTTCTTCCTTGTGCCATTCCCTGCCTCCCCAAGTGTTAGGGGAGCAGAACTGGATGCTACTGTTGCATGAATTTGGGGGCAGGAGCAAATGGTGCAAGATGCCATCAGGGAATCAGTATATGTAGCACAGAAGGGGTATTTCAGAAGAACTTCTTAGCTAGAGCTACATGCAGATGGGTTGTGGCTCTGGTGGAATAGCTGGCAGGTGCTTCTGTGTTTAACTGAGCTAACCGAACAAGGAGCAGATAAAGCCCTCTAACTGTGCTTGCTCTATGCGGTTACATACCTTGCACCAGATGGATTAAAAAACCCTGAAATGCACAGGATAACAAAGGGAAAGGAAAAAGTGTACATAGAGTCAGTGGTAGAGAGAAGGCAGCAGCTGCTCAGGGTTCCTTGGGTGAAGCAGGGCTGGGACCTGCCAAGAGACTAAGCGATGGTTTCACAACCTATTTGTCAAGAAGGATAATTCTGAGGTAATCCATATCTGAGATGCTGCCTTCATGCCACTAGCAAGAAGATAATATCCCTCTGTCCCTATAGTGTCTGTTTTGAAAGAGAGAAAAGCAAGTTTCTCTTTATCTCGGGAACAGAAGAAATGCCGTTATCGTACATAGAGGCAGAAGCGTACGTAAGACTTAAAAGGTCAGCTGGTATTCTGATGCTAAATGTTCCTACAGCTTACACTGTTGCTTTCACATGTGCAACGCAGATATGAAATACCGCCAAATTGTTCTGTTAGCATTTGCCCATTCTTTGCAAAGTTTTATGTGGCTACAGATTATGCAGAACAGAGGAGATACGGGCCTGCTCCTAGCAGGATCCATTCATTGCCCTGTTAATGGATTTTTATTAGTTTGTAATGAAATATGAGGAATTAATCACAGCTCAATTACACTTATAAATACATTGCTGTATTTTAACATGTGCGTGCATGTTCGTCTGTTTTTAATTATCCAGCAAATGCAAAGTTAGGATACTAAGATCAAAGAATTCAAATTTGTCCCTCAGTGAACAATGTCGCTGCCTCGCCGCACAAAGCCAGGCTGGGAATGAGCATAAAGAAGCAGGGAACAGGGGACTTCCCCAGTTGGCAAGCAGGAGGACTGGCAGATCCAAGAGGTCAGAAAATCTGATGAAAAACTGATCCCCATTCTCCCTCCTTGTTTTTTACTCCCACGTCTCCCTTTCTCAGCCTGAAATTCACTGTGCTTGTTTCAAGCGAGTGCCTGCCTTGACCACTCCGTCATACTTTTGGGGTGGGGTAGGTGATCCTGTGCTTCATCCTCGCCAGCCGGGGAGCGTGCTTTGGGCTCAGGCCCTGTCCTCTCAGCTGGCTCAGATTTATCCCAGGGTTCTCTTTCTTTTTTTTATCTGCATCAGTAATACTGGCTAGCCCAGTTTACTTTTGGCCTTGCCTGCTGGGAATGTCAAGTGAGGATAAAATTAAACTGTGGGTAGACAAAACATAAGGATTTCTACAGTGAAATATGATACATATTAAAATCAACTCATTCATTAGCACTCACATTGTGAACCTATTAAACGCTCTTAGTTAACAGATAGAGTTCCTAGTTTAATGTCTAGTGCTGCAAACAGCTGCTTTCTGTTTACAAAATAAATGGCATCTTCCACAGAATAAAGAAAAAATGAGATACGAATTTTTATTTCTTTCCAACAAAGTTGGTAAAAAAGTCCTTTGGTACCTTACACATAACAGCAGCGACACAGTCTGCTCTGAGTAACTGTGTTCGCTAAAGGGCAGTCTTGTACAAACACTGTTTAACATATAGTGTCTTTTCACTTCTGAATATTAATTTATGCTGACATCAAAAGAATTTGAATAGCATTTCATAAAATCTCTTTAAATTCTTAACTGAGATTCCTGTGCAGTGCTGAGGTCTGTATCTAGCGCTAGACTGTGATGAAAGTTGCTCAAGCAATAATAATATTGAAATAAGGAATGGAAGCACATCATTGAACTTCAGAGAGAAACCAAGGGTCATCATTTCACACGCGGGATCCTGTGGATGTAGGTAAAACACGTAAGCATTCCAGGCAGGGGACTGCTCAAAGCAGGTGGCAGACACGGACAACCTGCAGTCTGTTCAAACTGTGCTCATCGTAGCTATGTAAATAAAGGCCTGTCGTGGAGAAACTGAAGGGCGTGAACAGTTGATCTCAGAAGGTACCTCCAGCAGCCTGAGATGGCTCTTAAGTCCTCTCTTCTCTCTTTGACCATTTGAGATATCCAGAGCACTGAGAGACTCCGAACACACGCAAAACCTACACGTCTGTGAGGTCTTGTCTAGCCCTTTTCTCCAACACAAATCATTGTACCTGCTCACGTTTCTGTCTCCCAGACGTCTCTACCCTCTCCTTTACCCGCAAGTCCCAAGACCCACTTTTTGAGGGGCCTCTAGGATTATCTCTCTACTGAGTTGCCCTCCCTTCTGGGTCTAGCAGCCTGGTGCGCCTCTTCCCCCTTCGATGGGCGATACGCATTCAGTCCTGCTCCCCCTCCTCGCTCCCAAATTTGCACAGCTCCCCAGGCACAGGCCTGCACGCACGCCCGCCTTCGGCAGAGGCTCTCCTGGCCAGCTGCGACCATCACTCAGCAGTCCCTCCCTTCCCATTACTGGTTTTAAATACAGATGTACGTACCAATAAAGGGGGATTTTGAAAACAAATTGCTTCTAATTTACACTGAACAAACTTAAAGAAGTATTTTGTGTGGCCCCACAGGCGGCTACCTGACGAAGGACCGCCCGGTCGGGTGCGATGCTCTGTCCCAGTGGTCGCCTGTGAGCACGGCCATGTAGAGCTGCTCGGGAAATAAAAGCGCAGGACCCTACTGCCGGCCGCTGCCAGCAGGCCAAAACACCTTCTGGCCTGGTTTCGAACTGACATTTATAACTACTCAGCCATAAAGAGAAACACGATGAATTCTTTAAAAAAGTAGTAAAATTAAAAAGCTAAATTGCTGCTGCTGCTGCTCTTCAGGTGAAAAAAATTAAAACAGGCAGCAAAGCGCAGTGGAGGAGCAAGAAAGGGGATGTAGCGGGAACGTGATGTGATCCAGGGAGGCAAGTGCATTCAAGGGCTTCAGCTGGGCACCCCCGAAAGGTGCGTGCTGGAGGGTGACTCGTCCGCTATGCAAACTGGCACCACCTAAGTCAGGAGAGAGGCAAAAAGCTGTAAAAAAACCCCTGCGCTGAGCTGGAAGATTTCAGCAGTTTCTTATTCATTATTATAAAAGATACGTTGTTGTTTTTCTAAATACAGAAAAACATCCTGTAGAAATTACTACAAAGCACTCTCGATTACTTGGTATAAATAAGGGCAAATTATGTTCCACTTTTTATTGCAAATGCTATTTACTGCGTCATAGCCTGCACTAATTTTCATAGTTACACAATACGTTACTGTTACATCAAGTCAATAGGACTTTGGAAGTGTAAATGAGGAAAGATCTCAATCACAGTGACAAATTAAACGACCCTGGGCAATTATTGTGAAATCAGAAAAAGCATATTTATACCACACATAAAATTGAGCTAGTCTATCTTTTATGCTGATAGTCAAAGAAAGTAAGTGCACACAGATCCTTTAGAAGACAGGGTAATAATTACTGATTACACTGTAGTTAGGCTGTTTAAGTCTAAAGTATTAAGTACAATTCTGCAAGGTCTTAAGCCATGTTTTATAGCAGCTTTTGATTGATGTTGCTAGTGTAAAACATTGTGGTTTCTAAGTTACCAAACACCACATTTTTTTTCTATGTTAACTTCCATTTATTTTTATTTGGAAAAGAAGCGTATTTTTCAGCACTGTGGGCATTATATCAATTTCTCTCATACTGATCCTAGAGTAACCTCTACACTAATGGCATCTGAATTAAGAACAACAGAGCAAAAGATTTTTCACTCACAACCTCTCAGCAGACAAATAGATCAATAATCCAGAATTATTTGGCTCTTTCATAATTCCCCATATAAAAAACCTACTTTATGCTTGATGTAAGAATAAGATGACTAATCCTGGCTGTTGTGGAAAGCAGCTGTTTGCTAAACCCATCTTCAGCTTACTGCAAATGAAAATGTCATCTGTAAAGGTCTGTGATTTTTTAGGACAATTCATCACAGTGATTAGGCATCTCCTGAAGCAAGACGTTATCGACTCCTGGTTTGGAAGAGTTAATTCACTCTGCTGCAAACTGGTGTGAAATGGAGGAAGGGAAAGGAAGTTTTAGCTTTGATATGAAAAATGAGCAGAATGAAACTGAGAGAGACATCAAAAGGGAGCTTTTTATAGAAAACATGCTATAAAGCTGAAATTCTGCTCCCGTCTCCCTATTCACTCCCAGCACTCTGGTCAGCAGAAATACTAACCGATGACCGGTTCTGTGTGCTTCTTGGTCCCTTCTTACAACAGGTAACCTCCAACTCAGCTACCCACCTCCGCAGCATCGAAACTATGTAAAATGTTACTACTGGCCCCTGCTATTTGCTTTCCTTCCAGTGAATCCTCAACATACATCTTCATACAAAGGTATAGCTATATCCCATAGACCCTGAATTAATAAACAGAATGCAGTTTTGATTGGGACAATGCCTAGTTAAAAGTGCTGTCACTTCTTCCTGTAGGTAAAGGGGTTGGCTCGGCCTCCAGAAAATTTTTTCCGGCAGATCTGGATTTCCAGAGACTGAAAATCTTGTAGTCAGTCTCTCCATATGTACAGCCTTTAAACTGAACTGAAATAGATGGCAGAACTGAAAAAATAAGACTGACACAGTAAATCACAATGATTTATGAGCATTTAGGAATATGGGAAAATTTACTCTTTCCCATTTATTTAAAAATAAATACATTACTTATTTATAGTCTTCATTCTCATGCAGCATAGAATACTTGGGGATTGTCTTGCCAAATTGAAGTCATTGCATTTTACCAATTATAGGGTCAAATTCTGGTATCCCTTGCTTGCACGTATATGTAGTTTTAATTTCCTGGATGCAGTACAGATTATAGATATTAAAACCCTATTTTATTAGTCATCCTAATACATCCAACCAATACAGAATTAATCACAGATTTTTCCATGTCTTTTCCTATCTAGTTTTAAATGTTCAGAGCAAAGATTTATGCTGCCATGTAGATCTCGGTAACTGAATGTTTGCTAATAATTAGCCTGAATCTTGTATTTTTAAATTTCATCTACTTTCTTTTGTTTTATTTAATGATTTGCACTCTAGTTCCCTTCTTGATGCTGTAGGGCTTCCTCAATTTATATATTTCAATCATGTATCAATCCTGAATATTTAAACCTGTTTTAGAAGAACACACAAGCATCTGGCAAATTTGGGAATGGGATAACCAGGAAGCACAATAAACATGGTCAATATTCCCTTTTTTGCTGAAAATTTTAGTCTCTGAAACGGTAAACACATAACATCAAACCTTGGGATCCAAACCTTAGGGAGCTTACTAACTCCACTCCACTCTCGCCTCCTTGAGAGACTGTTAATTAGGATTATTAGTAAGAGTTTCATCTGTTTGGGTTTTTTTACATCTTACTGGTTAAATCATAACTTTTAATCCCCCTGTCAGTTTTCTGTTCTTTTGTAAATCCCCTAGTTATTTTTCTGCTATCAAGATGGACCTGAAATCAGTATTTCAAATGTGATCACAAAAGCCTTCTGAAAAGAAGGCAATACACATTGGTCTCTTAGGTCATATCTCTGCTATTCAAAATTGCATTGGTCTTTTGCTGTATATACTTGCCCCATGCTGCATCTAGGTTTCATTCAGCATTTCTGTCATCCAGGTTTGTCCCTCCCCTGGAACAGCGTTGTTCTTGATCGCATTGCCTTAGCAGCACTAAGTCGCACTTGGCCGAGTTCTGTCATTTGTTGTTTTCAGTCCTGCATTTGCATTATTGCATTCCTCTCTGGTGTTTGCATGTTAGAATTCATGCTAATTGACAATAATCAACTTCCTTCCTTTTTTTCTGAATGACTTATCAAGATACCAAATAGGACATAACAGTGCTCCATGTTTCCCAGCGTTCCTTCC
This sequence comes from Mycteria americana, assembly GCF_035582795.1. NCBI lineage: Eukaryota > Metazoa > Chordata > Aves > Ciconiiformes > Ciconiidae > Mycteria > Mycteria americana. Next base: position 125,790,882 of record NC_134365.1, on the reverse strand, counting down.
AGCCTGAGACATCTATCCTCATCCTTGGCTTAGGAGAGTGCTTGCATTCCACGTAACCTTTACTTAATCCATGTAAAACTGAATGAGACATTGTCAAACGTTCCACTGAAGACCCAGCTATATTTTACTTGCCATGTTCGCTTCACTGACTAATCCTGTGTTTCTCTATTCAGTAGTCATGTAACTGGATAGGTTTACTGAGTTTTTAAAGTTTGCTTTCTTCTTTTGAAATAATCACAAAATTAGCTATGCAAAGGACACATAACTGGAAATAAAAAATTGTGTGCAAAACTATTTATCAATTAAAGAAATAAGTCTGAACTACAAAAAGTCCACAGAAAGACACTAGGAAGATAGTCCGACTTAAAAAAGCAGCAAAAGAACACTTCAACTACAAAAAAAACCTTAGACAGAAACATAATTTGGGATTTTGGACATCTACTGTAAAGAGAAAACACCAAAGAGTGCGTTAATACAATAAGAAGAAAACAATAAAGAATTTATTGAAATTCTTGAAATAAGTAAGTTTCAGGGATGTCAGAATCTGGAGTCTGGCCTTCACCCTACAAAGTCTGTTTTTTATCACTTAGTTGAAACAGCAGAAAGAACTTACTCTGTTTTAGGTAAAGAAGATATAGGCATTTGGAGCCATTATTAGTTTATGTTTGGCTGAAAGTAACAGAGATTTTGAAACCTATGAAAGCAAATTAAGGATATAAGGTTCAGATCTTTCCATCATTACTTTGATTTATGGGAATATCTGAGGAATAAACCCAGCTTTTTTTCCCTCTGGTCACCACACTAGGAAGCTACTTACCTTTTGCACAGTTCATTAATGGTATTTTTCTTATTTGGTATTTCTTGATTTCACAAAAATGGACGTGGTGCAAAGAATAACAAGACACATAAACATAAATGCGAGACTATTTTACTGACTGCAGTAGCAAAAGAACAACAAGAAATAATTTTATAGAGGAACCTATAAATGTTTAATATATTTGCAGGCTTGACAACAAACAAAAAATGGATAAAATGTTAAAAGGATCTACATCATTGACCAAGTAATAATAAAAATGCTTGGGGTTTTTAAATTACTTTTATGCACTGTACTTTATGATGTACTAATATGTTAGGCCTGTTGATGATCCTCAACCCTGCTTGAAAGCTTCTGCGCTGCAATGCTTATTTAAATAGCCATTCAGTCAGATAACAACTACTTTTAGTTAATCCCAGTTTTCTTCCTATATCCTGCTCAACCTTTTGTGCGTTAAACATGATTTTCTTTGGCCTTTTCCAGCTGCATTTATATTGGAAAAATGTAATAATGTGCCCTTACATCTTTTCCACAAGACTTGGCCTGTTTGTTTTGGTTTTCACAAAATAAAATACCTTAGCAGTAGTGCATTTTGTGTTCTCAGTTCTTATCATATTGAATTTAAATATCTCATGGATGTCGATTCACAGCTTGGAAACTGTACTATGTGAACAATAGCTGACACTTTTTGCCCTAGCAATTATCACATGATGAATCATTTTTTTCTTTCCTGTGATACTCTTCAGGTGGATCACCAAGCTGATCTTGCTTTCTGCACAGCCCCATGATTGCTAGGCCTGCATGAAAGATGCCACCAGAAATACGGCCATCGGTGGAAGCAAGAACATGACTTCCCCTTTTTGGCAACAGCATGGTTTTAGATCAGCTTCAGCAGGCAGCAGTATCCTTCCCCTGTCCTCTGACAGCTGATTCCTGATCCCACTGAAGCTAGTGGAAAATGTTTCACTGATTTCAGTACAACCAGAATTTGTCTCTGATCGAAACACAATTAATATTGGGGGGGGGGGGGGGGGGGGGGGGGGGATTCCAAACAGCTTAAAGATAAACACAGAAAACACCACATCAGTTTTGACATATCACTCTGATGCAGAGATAGGTCACTAATAAAATATTTAACCTCTCAGTACACCTATTTGGAAAAAAACAACAGTACCACCTGAATTTGGAATGTTCCACCAGCTGACCTGTGATACAGCAATGCAAGCATGATTTGTCACTTTATTGTCATCGTAGGGGCACAGGATACTTCCAGATAACTGGTGTTTGTACATTGTATTACATGTCATCATGTCACAAACGTTCAGTCTCCAAATATTTTTGTTTACAAGCTGCCACATGGAGAAGCCAACTGGCATGTTGTTTAGATACTAATTTCTGACATGTGCTTTGTATACAGAAAAATCCGATTTATGAAATGCGAGAAACTTGTCTTTTTTTTCAATATATACAAAAATAACTGACTGTACATAAATCATGACTACATCCACAGTACATTTCAAAAAGCTTAAACTGCTTATTTTTAAAATCAGCTATGATTTTGCAAAAAAAAAAGTTTTAGTTGAAATGGGCTCAAATTTCTCATGATATAATTTATACAAAACATTCTAATATGCTGGATGCTTTATTGACAAAAAAGGGCTGATAATCTAAGTCTGATGCAGTAAGATTGTGAGTGAAATACGACAGTGAGGAGACAGAGAGGAAGGCTAAAGGCTACAGCCCTTCAGTCTGGTAACTCAGATACCATATGCACATCTTGTCAACTCGGATGAAGTATTTTAAAACTATTAGCCCATATTAAGTATGGGCTAATACAGTGGCTAAAGTTTGTGTAACTTGTCCTCAATTAACCTCGGTGGAGCTATGCTGATTTACATTAGAAACGGTAGAGGTTTTTTTTTAAAAAAGACAAAACTACTGTTATTCCATATGGAATAACTGGAAACCCTTCAAATAGGATATTTTTTCAAGTTAAAAGTTTCCATGAAAAAGTAAAAAAACTTTTTTTTATGTTCTCCTTGGTTTTGCTTTTCTTCTACCCTTTCCTTTCCTCCTTTCACCCTCAGCCTTCTCTTTCCCCCTCTTCTGCTTTGCCTCAGAAGAAGAACTACAGAAGAACAAATAAGGAGGATAAATAAAGATGAATACAGCAACAGTTTTTCATTTTTTAGTTTCACTGAAGATAAATTAAAATAATAAAACAAGGAAGTTCCACAATAATTTGTTAGGTAGTCTTTCCACTAAAAACGACAAGAAAATAAAAGGTTGATGTAGATGTGGTAAGACGTAACAATCTAAGATCATGCCTTACACATTTTATCTTGTAATTTCTAACAAGTGACTCAGAACGCATGAAGCTCAGAGTAAATTTCATCAACTGAATCTAACAGCTTAGCCTATCTGAAAAGGGAAAACATCTCCTGCATCAGGAAAAGCACTGAAAAAAACTCTGGAAGAAGCAGCTTAATGGAGCACTGCTAGTGGCATTAACCATCAAGGGAAAGGTAAGTTCCAATGAGACTTGGTTGACTAATTAGACAGGGGCAGAGTTAATAAGAATTTGAAAGCTGAGATTGCCTACGTTACAAATACCTTTCTTTAAGTGCTGAATAATCTTTAAAGTTGCCAATCTTCCTATATAACCTGGTCTTGCTTCTTCTTGCAAAACCATGGCTTTTATTGTCATCCTTGACAACAACAGCAATAACTAAGGTAACAAAGTTACTAATTGTTAATTACACGATAAAATGCATAAAAACAACTTATTTTCTTTCCAAGAAGCCACAATTATTACTTAGATTTTATGTGTAAATCAGCATGGGACACAAATTATGCCAGATTAAAAGGAGACACACTATGTAGCTTCAGACTGATACCATCTAACAGCAACATGCAAGCCGACAAAACCTGGGCTTTAGTCCTCTGAGCACTTTGTAAACTATTGCTACCATCATTACACATAATGCTCAGCCATTCCTCTACAGAAACAAGACTACTTTTTAATAGACAAAGAACAATGAAAAATGTCAGTGAAGCAAAATTGGAAGATGTAAAACCAACAGCTGTGAAAGCCCTACAGGGCAGTCATTGCATCATGCCAGGAAACACCTCTGCCCAAAGACAGCACCGTTTTTCCAGGCATGGCAAAACAGCGCTAAGAAGTTCTCTAGCTTTTAAAAATTATTCCAAGTAAAGCAGTTGGTGTATGACCCTTTGTGCCCCGCGAGCCTCTTCTGTAAGGAGTACGATCCTGAGCACTCCTTCCCTTTTCTCTATGCGTTACATCCTTCAGCGTGAGGTTCCTAATGCTTCCTTAAGCATATGTGAATGTACTGCTGCTTGCAGGTACGTACTCTTTGTTGATGATTTCTGGAAAGCAGTTCTTTTTCTGTGTTTTTGTCACAAGAGAATAACCCATGTTCTGAAGCCAACTGCTTCCCCTGCAAAAATGCTAAGTAACTTTTCAAGCATCCAGTAGGGTATTTCACTGCAGTAAATGTATTGTTTTCCCAATAAATTACTCTGGAAGTTATAATTTCTCTCCCTGAATGATATAACTGTTACTGACAGATTATCTGACAGCCTAGATGTCAAAATATTTTTCTTCAGTGTGTACTTGCAAATGTTAGAACTGACTGTCAGGATTTTGAGCTTGGATGAAGTTCGCTTGATTTTGAACTGATTTTTAAATATTACATTCAGTTGCTTCATCATTGAAGAATAAACTGAAATAAAGTGGGGGCAAAAACCCACATGAAAAACTCAGAGACATTATCTGCCTTTTTCTAGACCAAACCACTTTTCATTAAAAAGTAAGATTACCTATGGATAGGACTTAAGAACAGTGGATAGTAGACAGGTCAAGTGGCAATGAAGCACTTGTTCTGGAGAGACTACACAATTTCTTCTTCTGCTTAGAAAAACCGCAGGACATGCTTTGCATCAATTTTACAGTTTGACAAGGAGGAAGCCTGGAAGAACATACTTGTGGAGCACACACATTTCTCCAAAAAGAGTGATAAATTTGAGTTAGAAATCCAAAGGCTGAGCGGAGAACAAGAACGGTGCAGTGATTTCCATTCAGGAAGGCCAAGAAAGGGCAAAAGAACAAGCACCAACTGAAAGCATGAGAATAGGTTCAGCTGAAAAGTTATTTTTAAAATACTGATATCTATGTGTAAAAATAAACAATGATACCTTTAGGCATCAATCTGGGATACAGGCTAGCTAATTACCTCTATTTCCTCCCATTTCTTTTATGTACAGGAAAGAAAGACTCCTCCAATAAGCAGCTGGAGGACTATTCTATCCAGACTTTGTTTAACTGTAAAAAGAGTTGCTGTTGTTTTGTTTAAGGATTGTGCCCCAGACTATCAGGCCTCTATCACATGCAAAATCATATGAAAGCAAAAGATGGTGTTGACAGAAAGACTTTGAGAAACTTCTCGTATGGTGCCAGCCCTTCTTCTCCCTACATTAACTGTTACAGATAGTGTCTATCTTCTCCTCGTGAATTTGAGACTATGCTACGCCAGCAGTACCCAAACTTGCTGCTATGGCAAAACTCATGGCTCAACTTTGTGCTGCGATGACTTCCCTGATACATTCAGAAGTTTGTCTGCACGTGTGCTACAGATTTGACTGGATCACGGTTTTGAACCTATGTTGTGTAGCATGATGAGGAAAATGAGGAAAGGCAACAATCAGAGCAGACTGCTATTGCAAAAACTATTCATGCAGGCTATTATTATTCCCGGCTGTATCTCAGAAGACGGGGTGGCTGGGAGTAGGCCAAATGAATTGTTCCGGTAGGTCTCAATCTCCTTCTGAGGAGAGGGCAATAGATTTTCCTGAAAAGAAGTAATGAAGAAATATAACAGGATGACTTTAATGATCTGCTTAAAAGATAAGACAAAACATTGCTGGGTATCTCTTTACAACTAAATATCTTTTGTAATTGTTGGACTCTGCCCTAATTAGCTTTGATATATCAGAGGACTGTTTATGAGCTGTTTGGTTAAAACATGTTGTTCTGTTCTACTTCCTTTCAGATGTTCTCCGGAGAACATTATTAGGCTTACCTTTTTGTTCATTCACTGTGCTATTTCTATGCTAGTAGAACATACACACACGCTCTTAATTTGATTCAATCTCTAAATAAACTGTCCAACTTTAAAAATGATATTTATCTCATTCTATTTTAGCACTCATGCATCCACTGATTGCCTGTAAGTTGTACCTGGTTCATTAAAGCATGGCTGTATTTGAATCTGCATCTCTTTTTAACACTTTTCAAGTGTCCAGTATTTTACTGTAAATTCTCCAACTAATTCTGTTAACTAACAAACAAATAAATAAACAAACAAATTAACTAACTAATTCTATTGTAATCTTTTCAGATTCTGTATCTACACTAGGAAGTCCAAACTACTGATCCTATTTTCAATCTTGAATCTCTCGGTTCTTTGCAATTAATATCAAGATCCAAAATGTGCTATCTCATACTTTTCACAGCAAGAAGTTATTTGTAGCACCCAACAGTTTAGATTAAGCAAAACTTTGCTGAAATTGGAGGATGCAGTTACACCACATATTGAGGACAGAAGTGAGAAGCAGTTGTACTTCTTGGAGTAATTAAAACAAACCTATGATACAAATCATAGCTCACATGGCAAACCAGATGATGAACGCAAATGAATTTTGCCAGGGCCTGAATGCTAGAGCCTACCAACATTACCCAATGTAATGAGCTGGGTATTCTTTAGAGTAGGTGTGTGTATCTTTGAGCAGAAGAGGATGTTACAAAGTTGAAAACAGCCAGAAAAGCGATGGAGCATTTCTCTAGAAAACACCTGGAACTTTGAACAGAAACCTTTCTGGTTTCCTTCTGTATTTCAAAACGACTCAGTTCTTTCTGCAAAGAAATATGCCTATGTGTACTCCTGGTAAAGAAATATGTTTGTTTGTGAAGAAACAGCAAGTTCGATAAATTTAATTTACTAAAGAAACCTATTTGCAAGACCATATAACTGTTTATGTCAAAAGAAGTAACAATGTTTTGGAAAAATAATCAGAAATTTCCATAAAGCAGAACTTCGTTTCTCTCCAAAATAAAAAGTTAACCAATTTCCACACATTGCAACAAATAAGCCTGTACACTTTCATTTCCTCAATATATGCTTGGTTTCATTAAATTTTACTGAGCTAAATCTTATATATTTCTCATCAATATAAATTTGGCCAATCTGCAAAATCTGAAATACGCTCCCTGATGTAATTTTACAAGTTACACTGAAGTAATTAGCTGGTATTATTCTTCAATTTTAAATACCCATAAGGCATGATTCTAATTTTGCATACAACAGTTAAGCTTCTAATACAAACGATTACATGTTCATGGTGAAAAACTTTCTGAATGTTAACGTAGAGCAGGAATCATAGCCCACGTATTAAAGCTGCAAAGCAAGCAGATAGTAGTTAAAAGTTTAATTTTTAATCTTTAACCCTTATGGTATTTATTGTTCATTTATCATTACTTTAAACACTTCCCTGAATTGACATTTTAGCTATGATTCCTACAGTTCTGAATAAGCGTAATGGAAACATTTCAAAGCTGGGCTTAAGAGGGACTGATTAGTTCAGTAAGATGATCTTTATATTTCTGAACTTAAGAATTAATATGTAAGACATAAGTTCTTTCCTAAAAGTTTCTGTAGATAATGACATGATTTGTAAAATATACTACATTTTAAAAAAAGAAGTGTATGAATAGTAATCAAATGAGAAAACCCTGGTAAGAGTTTCCTTTAGAATGAAAGAAGAGCGTGGGTTATTTTCCTATATAATCTACCAACTGTATCATTTGGTAGATGCCATTTCCTTTTTAGCCTTGCCAACTGTGCAGAATTGTGCTCCTTTTTGACCATGCTCCATTAGGAAAGAGATGCGTGCACAGGTAACACAGCATTCAGAAGTGTTATCTTGAAAAAAGAGTTATTTGTGCGTGGATCAGGGTTTTGATTCCCAGCAACAGCTGCTGCATCAGTACAGGAACAGTACAAAAAGAGAACTCACGATAAAGACCAACAGCAATTTGTTCAACTCTCCCAGCTTAAAATCTGACTAACTGGCAACCAAATTAACAATTACTTAGAGGTAGTAAGGAGTTAGTAGTAGGTCATTTCTATGGCTCATAAAGTTTTAGAGGTTCCAGATTTTTGTCATTTTTAACTTGGTTTTTATTCCTGTGATAGCAATCTCCAGTCAACCTCACAAGATACAATCATCTTACTGTGTTGTGCATCAGTCAACCAGCTCCTGAGGCACTGTTATGAACAGGCTGGACCTCCTTACAAAAGAATCTCAGGATTCTTCACAGCAGCAGCTGGAAATGATGCAAGATTTATTAACAAGTTTTAATTGAATTCAGTTTGCTACCGAATAATACAATCACTGTATCATCTGTTCTGGCATTTAATTTCATATTAAAATTATGTTAGTCTTAAATATTTTTCAGTGTGCTACACAATATTGCATGTGAATAATTACCATAAAAGTTGTCTGGAAGTGGCTTTCACCTCCCTGTGCAAGGGGTTTTTTTTGGGGGGAGGTGGGGCTGCTTGGTTTGCTTGTTTGTTTTTTAACTGAGGTTACTTCCACGACTTTGCCTCAGTTTCCAGCATGGCATTGTAAACAGTTAAATCAGTACCGCTGAGGGATGGCTGGGGCAAACTGCAGCGCAGGGTTGGCAGGGCTGGTACCAGGGACTGGGAAGGGACCTTCAGAGGCAGGGGTTGCTGTTAAGGAACAAACATCACGTGACCAGGTTCCGAGGCACCTTCATGTTGGTTACATAGCTGCATAATTTTTGACAAAGTGCTGTCATAGTCATTGGTTTGACCAAGATTGCAACCCCCCCCTCAACAAAAAACAAACCACCTGATCATTTCTGCTTTTTGCCAGATACCTTCTAATTTTAACAGAACATTCATGTTTCTCACAACTTGTGGAAAACTATGACAGCAACAGAAAGAAGAGTTGGAGTAAGTGACTAGTCAAGAATTCCACCACAGAAAAAGCCTCTATTCAACCTGTGGTCAAATCCACCTCAGGCACTTGGCTCGCTCCCCTCCTCACCTGCTTGTTCATGACCCTCCAGCTGCTGCCATGATCTCCATTTCTTGTATGCTGCCAAACTACCCACGCGCATGGCAGTATTTGAAACCAAACCCCTCCAACTAGGAGACAGAAATTGTAATTACCCTGCTTGTATTTTCCCTGCATTTTTGCAGACCAGTGACAGTTAGCATTTACATTGCAAAATTAATACAGAAATACATTTGAAAAAATTCAGTTGATTCATGAAAGAGGCTTAACAGTAGATATGTAAGAGTTTTTCTTCACTAATGATGCATATTGCATTCAATTATGTTTTCAGAGAGAACAGAGCATAATGTCTGGACGTGCAGGATGTCTCCTTTAGCATGGGCTGATGTAACAGAAACCAGGAACAACACTGAATTTGCAAGAAAACCTGTTTCTTGCCCAATTTCCTGAAGAAAGGAGTTCTGATAAGCATTCAAACTTTCCAAGCTTATCTGAACTGATCCATTAAATTGGGACTCGATCCTGCCAAGTGCTGAGCAGAAAGTCTCTTTGGATAGCATTCTGTAACTTGCAGGTTCAGGTCCTTAGGAACAATCCCCAAGGTGGGATTGTTCATTAGAAAAATGTGTGGGTTGAAGGGACGTGTAATAAAAGCAAACCCAATCACTGATTAAAAAAAGAACCAATTACATGATTGGCAACAATAGTATTTAAATTTTATGATAAAACATTTGTCCTCCTTTTTGTACAGGGAACAACTATACCCTGAGCAGGACCAATGTAAATTTCTTAAGATTATGCCCTGGTCATTTTTATATAGACTACGCTTGAGAAGAAAAGAAGAAATGTATCCATATACTTACAAAACTTTGATGTCTTTAAAATAGTGCCAATTGCATTGGTATTTGCATGCCACTGAGACTCTAGTAAAGTGGTAAACTTGGATGCTTACATGGATGCACATGAATTCAATAGGGGAAGTGGATTTTTATTTTATTTGAATTGGTGGAGGAATATTAAAAGGACTTTCCAGAAGGCTCTGGACAAACACTGATTCTGTTGTATGAAGATTTAAATCTACAACTTACAGTAAAATTTTGTGTATCTACTACTGGTAAAAAAAGTACCAATTTAAACATAACAAGGCTTTGGAAAATATTGCCCATTCTTAGTGAAGGTGCCCTTCACTGCCCCCTTTCCCAAGAGACTATTCCCCCATTGAGACCAACTGCAATTTCCTTCCTCTCACTTGCCTTTCAGTTTGGGACTATACATCCACAGAAAGAAACACTATGCTTTAACTTTCCTCACAACAGTAAACCACCACAGGATTCATTTACAGACCAAAAAAAAAGAAAAAAAAAAAAAAAGAAAGTAAGTCACTACAGAAGAACTGCTCACAAACTGACTTTACTAGTACTGAGTATATTTATACAAACAAATACACAACAACCAACGTTCAGAGACCAAATCATACCTTGAGAAATTTTAAGAAGGGAAAATTCTCTAAACCATTCCTGAACTAGCAGTTCCCTGTTTCACAGGTTCTCAAGTGAAATGCAGCTGATGGGTGGGGGAAGCAAGGGAAAAACATATACTTAAAGGCAAGGTTAGCTTTTGGTTTTATGAACGTCAAGCTTACGGTAGAAACTACTTGTCTTCCTCACGCCCTCTTGATGTTCTCAGCTCTGTTAGAGGCGTGATCCAACTCTTATTGACATGCAGAAGACACAGGGGAGCACAAACCACCAGAGAGCTTCTAAATAGAATTGACCTCTTGATATTAGCAATTGGGGGTGGGGTTGGAATTTCAAATTTCAGTTTGGTGTTTTAGTATAGGACTTGTTTTATCTTCCAGTCACACATGATGAACAAGTTTACATGCTTTGGCTGTGTTCCTTATTCATAGAATAGTTTGGGTTGGAAGGGACTTTAAAGGTCATCTAGTCCACCTCCCCCCTCACCTTGAGTCCTGTGCATCAATGTGATGGGATGGTGCCTTGTTTTGATAAAATTCTAAAATGCAAGAGAAGAAACAGAGAGTTGCATGCCCTACAGCAACAGTCTTCAAAATTAAGTATCATGTTTGGTTTTATTTGAAACGGCCCCTGACTCACCCATTGCTCTAAGGGAATCCTGAACTGTGTTTAGACAAGGATGGAGAATTGTCATTGTCTGTGTCTAGTAAGCATACGATGGAGCTCCTTGAGCCGCTGCCTTAACTCCCGACAAGACATACCCAATGTCAGAGAGCCCCTTCTGCTATTTGCACCTTTAAAACTTTAGTCTGTACATGATTTAATATATACCATTTACAATGTACAAGATTTAATATATACCATTACTTGTGCAAATTACCAGATTTTCAAAGCTACTGCATAGGCAGATGTAGTAGGAAATGGATAGGAAAGACTCAGAAACTACAACCAAAACAGTTTTTCAGATTGAAGGTTTTATCATTTCAGACATCCACAAGAATGTTAACAAAAAGCAACATACACAACAGTTGAGGCTTTTAAAATAAATAGTTCTCAGATACCTTCTTGAAAAGATTTGTCTATAAAGCACTAAATTAAATCCAGTAAGAGCGTATGACATGCTCTGCTTTAAGAGAGAAACAAAAGTATCAGATAATAATGTATCCTGGATAATACTGCATTCTGTTCCAAGATTTACAAAAGTAAACAAGATATCCATTCATCTAGTTTGCTGAGCATCATGAACAGCTCCTTTCAAATGTTTACACAAAAAACCTTAACTTTGCTTCAGAGCTGTTTTAGAAATGTTATTTATTTGTTTTAACTTACAAGCCAGAAAACCAGCAGGCTACAAATGTATTAGCCTAGCATCTTATGTTAAGTCAATACCTATATAAATACCTAGCCATAGAAACACAAAGCTACTTTTTTTTTTCCCCTCATTGACAGCATTTGCCAAATTCTATAAAGTTACAGAGGAGCTACAGTTGTCAATCTGAAGATGAAGACAAGTTAATATAAACACAGTATTTTTATTATCAACTTCTCAACAGTTGTATTAAATTCCTGCATAGTCACAAAGGTGAGAAATCTCACTTTTTTGCACTGTTTTTGAAGAGCAGAGATACTTGTTCAAGATCATCTTCTGTCAAGTGGGCGACTTCTTTGGAAGGTGGTATGTCATAAGCTGCCATATCCAGTTCCTAGTGGGAGGGTGGACACTTACCTACTTACCTTCTGAAACTATTAACACAAATGAAAGCATGCCCACATTTGGAATACACACCAATGGACACAGCCAAAACTGCCGAGGGTGGGAGGGGGGAGAAGGAACTGCCACAATTAAAAAAAAAAAAAATCTATTAACTGAAGCACAGTAAAGGAACCACTTCCTGAACAAGTTTAATTTTTCATATTATTTATTTCTCCAGCTCTGCAGAAATTGTCAGTTAGTATAATATTAGAGATCTATAGAGTGCAAAAAATATGACACAGTGGTAGCTCTTCTAGCATTTGCTTCTTCTACTGATAGAACCTAAGCAAACAGGTACATGTGTTCATGCTAGCATGCAGAGAACTAGTCTCTCTTACACAGAAAATCTACAGAATATAAAAAAAACTGATTTCTGAATTTCATGAAACAGCTCAAAATACAGTTAAGGTTATGCATACAAATTCATGGTTTCCCATGTTTAGATTGAATCGTTGACAAGTTGTTTATTATTTTTAAGTAAGTAACAATTCCTTTGAAGTTTCTATTGCTCAAGGGAAATGTTATGATTTCTGCCGACACACTGCACAGTGACGGATATTACTGCTTAACTGATAGCTGTGCATACTTCTTATGACTATGAATTACCACTTGAATTCCAGATGAATTCAAGCATTAAGCCTTTCAGATACAATCCAGGTTTTAAAATCAAGCTGACCAAGGGGAGGAGAGGGCAAGAGACAAAAATGACTATATGATTCAACCAAAAGAAAATGATACTAAGTAAGGTCTATTAGCTAAAGCATTTAATAATTACTAGTTTCCTAACACTTTCATAAAGAAAAAATATCTTAATGATAACAACGCATTTCCTAGATCAGCTCACTTCTACTCCCCTCACCACTCAAAGTTAGTAAGGTATTTCTGAGATTGAAGAGCAATTTGTTCATCAACATAGTGATAGAGTATCATGAAGGATTTTTTCAAATGTTTTCTAGTTTCAATAATTACTTCTACACATGTATTGTTTTTTCTTATAGCTAGCAAAAGCATTTGACTCTCTTGTGCATTTTGGAGGAAAAAACCCAAACCCTTGGGTTTTAGATCAGTTTCCCCTACTTTCTTGACCACCATCCACTGTCAAAATGTAACATGGATCATCACACAACACTCATCAGAACTTTAATGAGGGTAGTATAGGGAACATGCAAATTGCAGATCATTTTAGTATGAACTCCTGGACAATATGGGAACTACTGCTAAAATACAAAAATGAAGTACTGCAGGTTTTTTTGTTCCAAATTTCAAGAACAACGTAATTTAGTAATTTTAGCTTTTCTGCTTTTAGCTTGGAAGAAATAAAGAAAAGAGCAGTAAGAAAAAAGACACAGAAAAAAACCCCACTAATGAATATAGAAGGTTAAACAAAGGGGCTACTTTCTCCCTGACTAACCTATTGTCAGGTTGTATTAGTTAATGCTGCTTTCCCTTATATGCCAAATAGCCACATATTTCAGGCAGCTTGACTAAAACCTGCTACCCGACTTGGAATTCACACCAAATACATTATTAATAACTAATAGGTTCTGTTAATCACTGTTCTTGAAAATAAGCATGTATCTGAGAATGGATCTGATGAGGAGGTCAGATCGTAAGAGAATAGTAACTGTCCACAGAAACACACTGTGACCCAGAAAATCTTCATGGAGCAAGTCCATCTTTTCAATACACTTGATATGACCACAGAAGTGTTGCACAGAACCTCTGCCCTTCTAGAGAGCAAGAGCTACAGAGACACAGAAAATAAAGCCAGATTTGTCCAGCAAAGAACATGGTTTTGAGAAAGTGAGTTGCTGGTAGCTGCCTTATCCAGGAAGAACTCCATGTCAAGGAAAAAAGCGAGAGTGGTTTCTCCACCACCTTGTCCATGCTGAAAGGTGTTTAAGGAAGTTCAGCCTGCAGACTACAGGCAACACGCTGAAGTAACTGCCTTTAGAAAAAAAATCTTTTTGTATGATACTATACAGAACATTTGGAGAGTTCAAGAAAAAGCTCTCTTCAATTTTTAAGTCCAAAAGCAAATACAAAGAAGGCATGTGGGCAGCTCCACATCCTGAGTTGCAAGAACATTAGGTATGGCTTAAAAGGAACCAGTGTGGTATACTCCCACCAGGTAACCCTTTTGAGTTTAAATCCACAGTTGTCTTCAAGGAGATGTACACATTAAAACTTTTTAATATTTATGAGTCCATTTGCTCCCCCATATTTTACATATAAGCAGCCCAAAACATTTTACATTTTGAAGACCAAATCTTTTTTGAAGGTATAATTCCAGAAAAATCTACTCAATTTGCAGGGCTCTGATCTCTAACAAACTGCTACTTTGTCTTGTCCCAGATCATGACACAGGAAAAAGGAGATCAGGCCTTGTGTGTTTGTCATTCAGGAAACTTGCAGCAAGGAGCTTCATGCTTTGCAAGAAGCAGCATTCCTGACACTAGACACTATTTATTGTAGCAAACAAGCCTCCAGTCAGGAGTTCCTATCAACAGATTTACAGTGAATTTGTGGTGAACATTCATGAGCCTACCATTCTCTTGCTCATAGAAAAAAATGGTAGGACCACCACCATCTCTAAAAAGGTCCTCCCTTAATTGACAACAGCAAGCTAAGCACTTGATTGCTAGAGCTGATGGCAGTGAAAAGTAATATCAATGTGAGAGAAAAGAAAAAGTAGATCTGGAGCAGGTCACCCTTCCCCTGTTCCATGCTGCATGAAGTTATTTTCCTGAGATTGAGTTCCTATATATGTGCTCAGGCTTGTCCTACTTGCCAATGAACCTGGATGCTTGAGATACCACAACTACTTTTGACATCAAGTGAGATGACAGCTTGAATCCCAGTGTTGAAGCTGAATCTTTCTTCCATATCAGCTTCTTTGCAGTGATTTCAGGAGTTGCTTTTCAGCTTAACAAGATGTCAGGTGATGTGTATTTATTTATAAGGAGAACTCTAGAATTAACTTTTGCTGTTTCTCACATTACTTTTCAAGAAGCAGCGCATTAACTTTGCATCTCAATTTCAAGCTGCAGAGAATGACCAGCATGCCAAACACCTCCTTAGAACACAGAGTTCTCTCTGGCATAAACTATTCCGCAACTGTACCCATACTAACAGCGTTTGGTCTCTTAACAGATTGGGCAAGTCTTGCAGCATGACAAGGCAACCCTTGACACCATGTATAGGAATACACAAAGAAACTCTGCACGGAAAATTAATGGGGGTGAAAACGTACAGGAAAGGGGGATCCATGGAGTACTCTTCAGTCCTAGAGTTTTATCGGTCCACAGCTTTCACACAGAAGGTAGCAAAGCGGTTCTGGAGACTCACAGATAACTTCGGAATTTAAACTAAGCTAAAACCTAACAAGTTAACTAATACTCGATTGATACAGAACAACACTGCAGTTTCCTTCTTTCTTCTTTAAGAATTTAAGGACATACTCCTTCTGGGGTCAGCTTCCAGGGCATATCTCAGAATGGGAGGCTAGCATCACATTTGGCTGAAACAGTCTCTCTCCTTTCATACAGGTGATAGCACATCAATGTTAGCTCCCAAAATTGTTATCTGTTTGCAAGGGCAGGCAGTGTTAAGTTTCAGTATGCATTTTCAAGCTTTTCTTGCTGTTATTAAAGAAGCTGAGCTTTGGATACATCTTGAAGAGTTGAAACAATACATAGGCCTTTATGGCACCTCTTAAGTCATCCAAACAGTAGTTCAAATACAAAAAAAAAGCAACTGAAAATTCAACTCAAGCAATACAGACAGGTAAGAGTGGTGTTGAGAGTACTAGAGGAGTAACTCAGGTGGTGTGACTTCTGGTGCATGAAAGTTCAACTGAAAGTATAATGAGAAACTAAGACATCAGTATGTTTCTATGAAGTCTCCTGAATTGCTTTGTAATTTAGAAGTTACCTTCCTTGTACTGAGAAATAGTTTCTTTTACTATCCTTTCCGTTGATTTATACTCAGGATACTGCAACGTGGAAACCTAAGACCTCGTAGTCAAGATGCTCAGCAATAATCTGTATTGAAATATGTTATTTTTGGCACATTACCAATCAGTAGAGTCCTTGGCCCTGAGTTAGGCACCTAAGGAAGCACTGCTGAGAAAACATGTGACTTGAGAAGCCATGTAAAAGACAGATGAAGATAGATGTTTGATCATAGCTCTCTTTTCACTATTAAAAGACTATGGCCCATTCCCAGAACCAAAAGCAGCTTGTTTTTTTATCTGGACTCCAAACTCAAAAGTACTTTAAACACAAATGCCTGTCTTATACCAATACTCTAAACAACTGGCTGCTGGCTATTTTATAGAGATATGCAACCTTAGTAAACTCAGGTGCTTTTTTGTTCTAACTGCATTAGCATCAGAAAGCAACAGCTACATGACAAGATTCTGCTTCTAAGCGGAGCAAGGACATACTTGAGTCTTCTTTTGCATTATTCAAGACTTTGTCTTGACCAGATCTCCAATCAGTACGCTGGGAAGCAGCACAGGCCTGCACACTTCTGCCAGTGTCTCTGCACTGTGCTACAGGCACCATTAGGACCAGAAAACATTTGAAGATCCATTTGGAAACCATCACTGACACGTAAATGTTAGCTGTAACACCTACAGAGGCAGAAACATGCTTCAATTTCATGAGTACATGATTTTGATGGTAGCAATTAAAACAGAGGGGATAGAACCAGCAAGCAGCAGCATTGTGATTGAACCTCCCTTGCATAATTTGGCCTTTGACCTTATTAATCTAATTCCCAAAGGCAGTTAATAGCTTCACTGATGCTTTAGAGCGCCTGGCAGTCGTAAAACAGACCCTTCTCTGAGGGGAGGAAATTCAACGGGCAAAGAAAAAGTCTGCCCAGTCATGGGGCTTTGGCTAGAAAATACGGAGAAGTGAGACAGTGATGTTACAGAAGATTGTTGCTGATCCATTTTCAGCAAAGTGGGTATGAGCAGAAAACTGTGCCACCACGCACCTGCAGAAAGCTGATCTCCTCAGAAGCATCACAGCAGAAGCAAGACCTGATGATTTTCAAAAAGCTCGCTGAGAAAACCCTAGGAGCTCCCTGGCTGTATGGGCAAATTAATGGGGCTGTAAAGAGAAAACGGGACCCTCGAGTTCCTGGGTAAGCTGGAAAAGGTAGAGGAACCAAGGACGCCCAGGTAACATTCAAGCCACAGGAAGACTGTGGGTAGGCTTGGCCTTATAAAGAAGGGGAAGCAAGCAGAGCACGCAAAGCCCCTTTCCCCCCAGCGTCCAAAGAAATTCAGAGACTTACTCACGCGTGAGGCGCTCCCGGCAGCCCGACTTCGGTCCTTCGCGCTTTCCTACGAGCCAGCCCCCCCTCCAGCCCGCCGCTCCGCACCCCTGGGCCGCAGCCGGGCCGCTTAACGCAACGCCCGGCCGGGACGAGGCAGCCGGCAGCCACGCTCAGCCCCGGCGGCCTCCCCGCCCTCACGCCTGGGGGCCGCCGCGGCCTCGCGAGAGCGCTCCCGCGCGGCGCCCGCCCCGCCCCACGTGACGGCCGCGGGGCTCGCGCCGGCGGGCGCCGCTCCACCTGTCACTGGCTCCCGGGGAGGGGCGGCGTTCCCTCGGGCGCCCCTCCCCTCCCTTCCCCCCCCCCCACCCGCGCGCAGCACGCCTCGAGCCCCGCCACGCGCTCGTCCGTTGGCGGGGCGGTGGCGGCCCGTGCGGGCGGGCCAACGGCCGCTCCCCCGCGGCTGGCGCGTGCGCCCGCAGCGAGCGGCGGCGGGAAAGTCCCTGCCCCGCTGCGAGCGGGCGGCGAAAGCCGCAAACCGGACACTGGCGCCTCTGCGCCTCCCCCTCCGCTTCCTCGGGCGGATGAAGCCAACTGCCGTGCCACGGGTGCTGCCCTCGCTCCGGCCGCCGCCCTTCTGCACGGGCGTTACCCGCCACCCAACCACCCCCTCGGGCGGCGGCTTCTCCTCCTCCCTCTCTCCCTCCCGCGGCCCAAGCCCACGGAGCCCGAGCCAGCACCGTCCCTGCTCCCCGCACGGGGAAGCCATTATTATCCGGTTGTGCCAAGAGCACCACGCCCCGCGCCCAAACCAGGGCAGGGCAGGCGAGCGCGGCTCTTCCCCAGGCAGTGCGGCACGGCCCCCACCCAGGAGGCGTTAGCGAGGCCCGCTTTCTCAGCGACGTGCACCCCCCCAGCCCGGAGCCCCCGTTACGCAACTCCGCCCGTGAGCACAGCCACCCAGCCCGCCCTCCTCCCCCCACCGCCCCCAAGAACCGCCGCTCCCGAAAACGCCCCCCTCCCCCACCTTCTCGTCCTCCGGTTTTTAAAGGCGCACGCCGAACCTGCTGGCGCTGGGTAATCGAAAAGCCCCCCTGACTGACGGCCCGTCCGGCCTCTCATAAGCCGCGAATCCCTGAAACTCCGCCCCCTCCCTCAGTCCCTGACCAATGGGATGAGGCTGGCAAGGGAGGCGGGCGCCGAAGGCCAACCAAGCCGAAGCGCAGCGGTGGAAGAGCGCTATGACTGACGTAAGTCAACAAAGGTCACGTGCGGCGCCGCGGAGGCGGCGATTGGCTGCGTCGGCCCGGGCGGGCGGGCGGGGAGGGGGGGTCACGGTGGCGGCGTGGGGTTCGCTGTGTGACACAATTACAACAACTTTGGGCAGCTGCTGGGGAAGTTTGTACAGGCGGCAAACACACCCCGCGCGGCAGGGCGGGCGGGGCCCCTGTCACCCCGGCTCCGCGCACCCCTCGCCGCCGGGGCGAGCGGCGCCGCGGCGATGTAAACACCGCTCCGCCGCCATCCGCCGCCGCCGCAGCAGCCGCCGCCTCCTCCTCCTCCCCCCCCCCCCTCCCCCGAGTCTCCAGCGCTGGGGCTCCCTCCCTCCCCCCTCCCTCCTCCTCCGAGCAGCGGGGCTTCCCCCCGCCTCCCTCCCTCTCCCCTCCCTCCCTCCCTCCCTCCCTCCCTCCCCCTCCCTGCCGGCTGTTGTTGTTGTAATAAAAGTTGTGGTGTGTGTGTGTGTCGGGCACCCCGCCCCGCCCGGCGCTGGGGGGTGTTGGGGGCGCGCAGGGGGGGGGTTGCGATCGTGAGTTAATTACGCTGCGTTTCCATGAAATCGTGCGGAGTGTCGCTCGCCGCTGCCGCCGCCTCTGCTGCTCCTTTCGGTGATGAGGAAAAGAAAATGGCGGCGGGGAAAGCGAGCGGCCAGAGCGAGGAGGACTTCGCCAGCTTGACAGCCGAGGAGAGAGAAGCCCTATCCGGCCTCGACAGGTACCCGCTCCCCACTCCGCCCCGGCCGCCTCCGTGTCCCGGCTCGGCCCGCGCTCCCTCCGTGTCCCCCCCCTCCCCTGCCCGCGGCTCCCCGCTCGGGAGTGCGTGTGTGCCCGTGTGCGGGCTCCCGGCCCCCGCCGCCGCCGCGCTCTGCCCTTGCCCGCCGGGAGCGAGCCTGCCTGCCTGCCCGTGCGGGGGGCTGACTCTCGCTAACGCCTGTGCCTCTCTCCCCTCCCTCCCGCCCGCTCCCCTTCTGCAGCCGACTCTTCGGATTTCTGAGGCTTCATGAAGATGGCGCCAGAACGAAGGCCTTGCTGTTAAAGGTAAGCGCGAGGGTGGATGTGGAGCGGGGCTGGGGGGGGGGGGAAGGGGGGGAGGGGAGGGAGCCGGCCCGGCCCAGCCGCCCCCTCCCTCCGGTCCCCCGGGGCCACACGGTGAGTGTGTGCGTGCGAGTGTGCATCTGGGTGCGAGTGTGTGTGTGGTGTGTGTGTGTGTGTGCGTGCGTGCGGGGCGCCGCCACATCCGCGGGCGCACGTCCCCGCAGGCGGCAGGGCGCTCCGCCTCGCCCCCCGCCGCGGTCTCCCCACGCGTCGCTGCCGCCTTTGCCCCTTCCTCCCCCCCCAGCTTCCCCCCCCCCCCCCGTGTAGTTCGCGCGGCCCCCCGCGCGGGAGGGAGCCGAGCGGGGCCGGGTGTGGGACGAAGGGAGCGCGGCCTTGCGGGCTCCGCGCCGGACGCTTTCCGGGTGTGCGTCCAGCCCCGGGACGGGAAAGTGCCTGCGCGCCGGGGCCGGAGCCCGGGGCCGGGAGCAAACGCCAAGCGGCGCGGCGGGGCGGGGGAGGGGGCGCGGGGGCGGGAGGGAGGGGGAGGAGGAGGCGGAGGCGGTGAGGGGGGGAGAGGGCGCGCGCGAGGCGCTGCTGACGTTGGCCTCTCCCCGGACCCTCCCTCGTGATTTTCGCCCCGCGCGGCGGGGGCCGGCGGCTGCGCGCGCCCTCCCCGGCGGCCGTTGCGCCTCGCGGCGCGGCGGGGGGGAAGCTGACCCGGAGCCGGAGGGAGCGGGGGGCCCGGGCCGCGGCGGGGCGGGCGCGGCGCTGAGCGGCTCCCGGAGCCAGTCGCCGAGTGACTTGTTTACTCTCCGGGCCTGGCCGCCTCCAGCGTGCCAGGTCCTCGTCGAGCGCCGTGTCCCGCCCGCTGGGCCCCCCGCCGTCCTCGCCGCCGGGCGGCTTGACAGGGAGCGGGACGGCCCGCAGGTTGCCGGAGCCTGCCCGGTCTTTCGAGAGAGATGTTTGTTTCTGTGAAAAGTTGTTGGCTCTGTCATTTAGTTAAGTAATGGCTGCTCCTGTCGGCCCAAGATGGCCGGACAGGGAGGAGAAAGAGAAGGGGGGGGAGGTAAACACGAAACAAATACCGGGAACGAATATGCACGTCGCCTGGAGCGTGAAGCCCCCGGTGAACGTTGAGGGAAAGTCTCCTGCGCATTGCAAGTTCTTTCTGGGTGCTTTCCTGCTGCAGGCAGGGCGTTTGCAGCGCCGGTGTCCTTCTTATCAACCTGTAGCACATTCTGCTGCCCGTCCGTAAGCTATTGACAAAGGCTGTGCAGGCTGAGTGCCTGCCAGTTGTATTTAAAGACTAAACGCGAAGAAAACGTTTGGGTAACGGCATAAGTCGAACTGTCTTTAAAATACCCCACGGTTGAAGCAGGGGACTGTGTTCCTGCTTTCTGACTTGTTCCTGTCGGCAGCGTTGCATTTGACACTTTGTTCGTCCTATTGTTGTGCCCGTGCTGTATGCTGATATTTGCACGTCAGTAATTTTTTTCTGTTGCTGGTCTTGGTTGATCTGAAGACCTAACTCTAAAGCGTGTTGAATTCGGTAGCCTAGGCCCGTACTTGTGTTTGGATGTTTATTTCTGGCACGATTGGAAAAGCTCAATGTCAGGACGTGGGGGGAGGGGGGAGGAATGGAAGGGAAAGCAAGTACACTTTTCTTTGTGCTTACATTTTAAAAAATCTCGTGGTTTCCTTTTCATTTTCAGAGTTATTTATAAAAGTGCTTGCGATAAATCAAAAAGGTAGGGGAGTGACATGTCAGACCAGTTAAATAAGGTACATTAACTGTTAGTGGACCAGAATTAATGTCTGCTCTGTGAATGCTGTTGAGGCTATCGGAAATATTAGAGAGAATCATATATGGGATAAGGCTTAAGGTTGCCAGACAGAAAATAAAAGCATCATAGTTAATTAGATTGTCTGTGGCATAACATCACTAGGTTAAGTTTTATTTTGCGTACTGTAAAATTAAGTAATGCAGGGAGCAATTCAGCATATTAGTTGTTTTGAGTCCTTTCTTACATATAATACATTCTCTTTTTTATGCCAGTCAATTAAAGTTTTAGTATATACAGTCTGTTTGAGATCAGTGAAGTTGTGGGGCATTTTGATAGTTTTGAAGTATATTTCTAGAAATAACATTGTATGTTCTCCTGCTGTATCAATGCATGAATCCATGCAGCAAATACTAAAAAAAAAAAAAAAAAAAAAAGAAATATTTTGCTATTTCGCCTCAGTTTTCTGACAATGTTTTGGACATTTATGAATTGCACACTAACTCATGAAGCATATTCTTCATAAAACTTGTCTCTGAGAAAAGTAGATTAGTAGATTGTTAAGGAAGTATGAAGATTAAAATGTTACTGTTCGGTGCAGAGATGTTTGAGAGGAATTTCTTGGCTTGAACCAGCTTCGGTTTTTGTCTGTGCTTTTTAGTTTCAGGGAATGTGCACGTGTTTCAATTACTGTTATCAATAAATAAGAAGTTGTTACTTTTAAGATGTTTTTTACTTAAAGGGTTCCTTTTCTGTGTGTGTGAAGCTTCATACAATCTACACTGTATGGGAAGGTTTAGAGTAATTAATCTAGCAGATCGCTTTAATTCCATACAACAGTTGCTTTTATTGTAGAAAGTATGGTCATACATACGTGCGTTTAATTAATAGGTTTTACAGCGGTAGTAACAAAATCTTTCCTTTTGTGCATGGAGCACCAACAGCTAACAAAGACCCTAGACTCCATAATTATGAAATCCTAACTGACTGATTTAAGAATCTACAAGCCAGTGCATTATAAAGTAACGTGAGATTTATATGCAGGTATAGCAGGTAAGGAAAACCATTGAGTCATGTTTCCAGAGGAATCCTTCACACAGGCAAAAATTTATCGGTATATGTGAGAATAGTACACCTGCTATTGAACCTTCTAAAAAGGCAGGCTGTAGCAGCGTCTCTTCTGTGGGCGCCTGACGGTGTTCCCTGGTTACCTGTGGTTAAGGTGGTAGGAGCAGTGTACATGTCTGAGGAGACTGAGGGGTGGGGGGAGGTGAAGTCCTGGGTTACAAGTGTTGAGGGAGCCGCTCCGTTACCCGCGAAGTACCTGTGCAGCAGCAGGATTCTGTTGTGGGCTTAAATTCGGTGCCTCAATACGAGGAGGTACTACCTGGTTTTTACTGGGATTCCCTCGGCAGGAGGCAGTGCGTCGGCTCAAGCCGCTTGCAGGCCAACCAGGAGATTTCATGAAGCCTTTGCAGTGGGAACTCTGGTTTAATGAAGCCACACCCTGACAGAGTTTAGTAAGAAGAAATCTGGGATCTCTTTCAGGGATGGAGGAAGCTTCGTGTCTAGAGCTTTAACGTAGTTGTGGGTTTTATTCATGCTCCAGCTCTGGACTGCAGTCCCCCTTTTTTGGTAGTTCTGCTTTGTAGGATGTGTGGCTGTAGTATCGTGAACTAAACTGAGTCCTGCTGCTGGGCGTAGGAAATCAAAAGAGCAGATAAGACATCAGATCTATACAATTTTATGAATTATTGACAATATAGACTAAAGGTCAGGAATATTGTATTGTTGCTCAATGTATTGGATATGTGATAAGCCAGAAGAAATCAAACTTTCCTGTAATGGTGTACACACTGTCAGTATGTGTGACAGAGGAATAGAATTTTCTGTTGCAAAAAATTTTGTATTTATTTTGCAGAAAATGAGCTTGAAAATCGTAGTTTGCAGCTAGTGTGGTTTTGGGGGAGAGGAGAGGGAAATTGAAAGAGAGGTCACATTTCAAACTGGTTGAAATGCTGAAAATCCAATGTAGCCAGTCTTGTATAGGAGAAAGTGCTTGCTGCTATGCTTCTGTACTTGACAAGAACATTAATGTGAAGGAGCAAAAAAAACCCCCAAAACAAAAGCCCTGCTGTTATCTTGATGTCTCTTTCTCCCAGGAAGATGTTCTCAAAGGAGGTGAAGCTTAAAGATTACTTGGGGAGGGAGAGGGGGGACATCCATTGTATTGGAAGTGAATTGCAAAGCATTTCCTTTTTCTTTCTTTCTTCCTTCCTTCCTTTTTTTTTTTTAATGGTACTTCCAGCGTTTAGCCAAAGTTGACTTTCCTTCAGTGACAAACCTTCGTTTCATAAGCTATAATTATTTGGCTTCTATGCAGATTTAGGTTGGTGTAGCTGGTCTAATGTATTGGGTATAAGATGCTTGTTAATTCCTATTCATTGAGTTTAATCAGTTTGTCATATCCTGTAGACAAAATTTGAAGCAGGTTTCCATTTAAAAGTATTGATGTTGAAGTCGATTTAAAGAGAGGCGAAGTAGTTCCATGCAATATGCCAGTTTTTGGTCTCTGTGTTACTTCTTGTGGTTTTGCAGCCCTTTTGTTTTCCAGCTGATTTTAAAAACGGTATTTCCTTTGTGTAAAGGCCACATGTGTTGACAAAATTAACAAAGTGATTATCTGTGCTTTTATTAAGCATACAAAATAAGTGCACAGTGACAATATTCTTTCATCTTTCTTATAATTGTAGGTGTTGCTTGTTTAGAAATAGTTCCAGACAGTGTGAATTAGTATATATTGACTTTGTCCCTTTAGTGTTGACATTAATGTTAATTTTCTACTAATCTATAATTAAATATCCTCAGTTTTAATTATAACAGACTGCTAGAAAAATAATTATGCAGGAAAACATTTTAGCAGATTAGTCCAGGTGTATTAAATTTATTTTTTTAAAAAATAACTTTGGAAACATTTTGGCTTAATTTATTTTCATCAAAACAAAGAAATATTGCTTTAAAAAGAATTACAGTGTTTGCCTTATATAATGGCTGTGCTGGGAATTGAGAAACTGGGAATTGGTACCATGAGACATTTGTGAAGCATTCCAGGAAGTGGGCAGCCTCTCCAATTTCTGTAAATTTGTATCTGAGCCATTCCTTTATGTTTTTTTAAAATACATTCTGCATTCTTATTTCTTTATTATCTAGCATACTGTCTGTTAATGTGGAACAAGTTGAAGTTGGTTAAAATTTTGTAAATTGTGTTATGGGTGGAACTGGTTTTCTAGCCTTTTTTGAAGGTGTCTGGAAGTGAAAAGATTTGAAGTAAAAATGTTAGGTGTGTTTATTGGGTAATTGGGACTGACGTATAGATTTTTTAAGATCAGTATTTTTCTGTATGCAATTTGGGCTTTATGTTAGTAGGGTAGGGTTTTTTAAGATCCAGTTAAGGTGTAATGGATGACACATTCTATAGTGCATGCTTATACCATGTTTATACTTTGAATACTTTGCAGTTACAGTCTATGTGATATTTACGTATCCTGGTACTTAAAGACTTATTTATAGGTTTGCAATACTTTGTACTTCATCTGGTATTAAAAACAACTTTTTTTTTTTTTAAATGTACATTACACAGTACTTTTAGTTTAAGTATGAGATACTTGGCATGTTTTGATACTTTCAAAACTGTTGTTCAAGGCATATTTCTTGAAAATAGTGTTTTTTATTGCTCAAAACATGCATTCTTGGATGTTCTGGATGTTTCTTAAGTTTAAAGTGCAGTGTTGTTACTACTTCCTGAAGGCAAAGAAATTGATGAAGTTACAAATGTTACAGTTGTCATTTTAATATGTTAATGAAAAGGCAAGGCTGGACCTCATCTCTATGAACAACCTGCCTTTGTAGAGATGTAGTTAAGATTGCAGGACAGCTAGCATATCGGTATTTGCATTTCAGTAAGCTTTATGTTCGCTATCAGGAGACTATTAATAGGGAATACAATATAAGATTTTCTTTGTTATAGTAGCTTTTCATGTTTCTTATGGAATAAATGTTACATATTGTAGCTTCTAAGTACTGGTCTACTGAGTCTGGAGGCTGAAGTGGTCCATTTCTTTAAGTGATACATATGCAGAGACTTAAGATAATTCATGCCCTACTGACTTAATAATCAAACAGACAAGGCAGGCAGCAATTCAGGGTGAAGAAGAGAGAGAAGTATTATTGTTTTTTAGCAGCTGAGGAATAGAGGTTCTGATAAATTATTTAATTTTTGAAAGTGTGAAGAAAACCTGTGGCAAGGATGGGACACAATTGTTCTCCTTCAATTCCATTCCACTAATTTAAACACTGAAATCCTTCCATTGATCCATTTATGTATCACAATACTCATGGACTCTAGCTGTCAAATTTCAATGCAGGTAATCTCAGATACTGTATGTGAAGAAAAAATAGACAATCTAAAGTTTTCGTCTATACATAGTATTCAGGTGTGCTTTCTGCTCGTGAAAAGCATGGCGCTCTGCCTCTTGCCAGCCTTTATAGCTGTTTGTTCACTGTAGTGGGTTGAGTGGACTTGATAATTATAGAGGTAAGACTATCTGCAAATGTTGATACCATCTGAAATAAGTGTTGAAAGCATCATTTAAAAGCTATACCATATGTTTGTTATACCATTTTAGAAAAGAGTAGATGTTTCATAGTTGGATAACTGTGTGTGTAGAATCATTTGTTTTCATTACATTAGTAAGATGATACAAAATTAAGGAGAGTCATGGAAAATGTTTATGGCTAAAGTGATTTTACACTGATTAACATTTGTCACAAGACTTTCCAGTACCAGAATTATATGCTGTAGCCCACTGTTGTTCTTTATTCCACTGAGAATTAGGTATAATTACGTTCTGTGGATAAATTAATCTTTGGTTTCCAGCCTTACAGATTCATGAGTTAAACTTGAGGTCGATCTCTGGTTAGTGAACAAATACTGTTGTTCTTGGTCCTCAACTGATACAATTTTGGGGTAATGGGAGGGATTTCACAGTATTTTCAACAGACTGAAAGGGAAGGAAATGCGTGTATTTGTAGTTTGAGAATACTGAAATAGTTGTGTAAAAACTAGTTACTGCTGTAAAGGGTTTAGATCACCTTCTGCAGAAATGAATTAAGCAGATGGGCTGTGAGTCTGAGGTGAACACATATCTGAGCTAGGTG
Source organism: Mycteria americana (assembly GCF_035582795.1). Classification (NCBI taxonomy): domain Eukaryota; kingdom Metazoa; phylum Chordata; class Aves; order Ciconiiformes; family Ciconiidae; genus Mycteria; species Mycteria americana. Next base: position 125,764,114 of record NC_134365.1, on the reverse strand, counting down.
GCAGGTTTTAGTATTGGTTCAGATAATTCCAGAAGCTGAGCATTATCGTGCTCACTCTGAAGGCATACAGGTATATGTATATACCTTCCAGTTCTTTAGTTTCACACCTATCTTGTGTTTTACATGTACAACTCATGTAAGTTACTTTTTGTTTTAACTTCCCTTCTTGGTGAGGTTCTGCAGCTATGGTGTTTGAAATGTAACATTTGAACAATGTATCTTCACAATTAAAAATTGAAGTGATGCTCATTAAACTTCAGGTGTCATTAAACTATAAAGACCAGTTGACTGCCTTTGTTACAAATATTAACAATGTTAATCTTGTTCACTAGCAGAATACTGCTTTGTAGTTAAAACCAGACAAAATTGAACTAAGTAGACCTGTATGGAGCACTACAGAAGGCTGCCAGGATTTGTATAGGTGTACCTGAGAGGATAGTCTTGGTACCTTGCAGAACATTTTTGTTATGAGGAAAGAGAGGAACTGCATTTGATATAGTCTAATCTGAGTTTGTTGGACCAGGGAAGTTCTGTAAAGCAAGAGAAAATAATAAAATATTTTATTATATGTGTCTGATTTACAGATAGGCACATAAAGAAATAGCCGTAGTAGTTGTAATTCCTCTTGTGGAAAAGCTGTTTTCAAGACTGGCCTGTTTCAAGACTAGTCTGTTCAAAGCTTGATTTCAAGAGTAGTTCTACTGTCAAAAGTAGTATGGGCCATTTGATAGTTTGCTTGTGGACCTAATGAAGTTTGTTGAATGCTACATTTTTAAAATGAGTATCTGTCAACATTTTGCAGTGGATCAGCTATTATTCTTGATACTGAATACTATTCTTTGTATGTAAAGAATGATAGCAAAGTATTCCTTATGTAAATAAAAGACTGTGTTAATGAACAAAAAGCCCCTTAAGCATGTTTGGGAGGTAAACAATATTCTTTCTCAGATGCTTTCACTTTAGAGTATGAGAGGATGCATGGATTACCATCAGCTGTTTTGACAAAATAGTTTCCTTTATGGTTCTTGCATTTGCTACGTAGCATTCATGGAAGAAGCTTGTTTAATTAAGATATAGAATTAAGAGCTCATTTATAGTTTTGTAAAGGGAGTGACTAAAAGTGTGTTATGAATTACAACCAGAACACTTTATGTCTATATATGAATTTCCTTTGTGGTAAGTTGTTAAATTAATTGTTGTTTGTTAAAATGGCTTTAAGTCATTTCCTTTTCTTACAGTGGCGTTTTGAGGATTATGATTCATTTCTCAATATAGATGGGTATTAAAGTCTAAAGCAGATTGAATTGTGAATGTGCTTTACAGTACATTTCTGCTTGCATTTTGAGAATTTAAAAATTCTGAACAATTTCAGGATATAATTTTCAGCATTAGTCAAAAGATCCAGTGCAATGGCTTTTAAAATAGAGCCAGAAGTTCTCTATTTTTTTGGTAGTATTACATTACTTCCATTGCAGTTGCCATTTTAACTTTTTATTTAAGCACTGTTTTCATTGTCTTATGATTCGAAAACTTACTTGCACAAGAATCTAGAGTAGGATAATGAATTGAAGTTAAGGCTTTAGTTTTATGTATTTTTCCTCTAGGTAACAGAATTTTAGGTACTCTGTTGCTTCTCATATGTGCTAGTGAAACCATTTTTGGGCCTGTGTGATGAATCAGGCTGGGGGACTGATTCAGATCAAAAATAACCTAGTAAAAATGGAAAACTCATTAGTTTTAAATAACCAATACTGAAGGTTAGTACTAAGACAAAGGTTTTAGGTTTTAGAAGAGCAAACTTCAGCTTGCTCAGAGCTCAGTTAGGAGGGATTCTGTGGGAAGCTTCCATGGAGGATAAAGGAGCTAGCGAGTGCTGGGGGTTTTTCAAGAACGCTCTCCTGGAAGCACAAAAACAGTTCATCCCCTTTAAAAATAAGGGAAGTAGGCAGAGCAAGACACACCCTTGGCTTAACTGTGAGCTTCTGAGTCTGCTCAAAACCAAAAGAGAAGCATAGCAGAGATGGAAAAGCGGACAAATACCTATTGAGAACTACAAGGGCATTGCCAGGGCATGCAGAGATGCAGCTAGAAAAGCAAAAGCTGAGCTCAAATTGAAATTGGCCAGAGATGTCAAAAACTATAAGAAGGGATTCTTCAGGTACGTAAACAACAAGCAGAAACAGAAGGAAAATATTGGCCTGCTGTTAAACAGGAGAGGTGAATTAGTCACCAACAATGCTGAGAAGGCAGAGGTTCTCCACGCTTTCTTCCCCTCTGTCTTTACCAGCACTGTTGGGCCCCAGGCCTTGGGAGCAAAAATCCAGGATGATGCAAACACAGACCCACCGTCAGTGAAGGAAGAGTTGGTATGTGCACTATTACAGGAGCTTGACCCCTACAAATCGATGGGCCCTGGCAAAATCCAGCCAAGGGTGTTAAGAGAGCTGGCTGACGTTATTGCGAGGCCGCTCTCCATGATCTTTGAGAAGCTGTGGAGACTGAGGGACATCCCAGAAGACTAGAAGAAGGCTGATGTCACCCCCATCTACAAGATGGGCTTAAAGGAGGATCCAGGAAATGATAGGCCCATCAGTCTTACTTCAGTCCCTGGGAAAGTTATGGAACGAATCCTCCTGGGGGCTATCACAAGTCAAATGAAGTGCCTGATTGGGAAAAGCCAGCAGGGGTTCACCAAGGGCAAATTGTTCTTGACAAACCTGGTGGCCTTCTGCGACAAAGTAACCTGCTCAATTGATATGGGGCAAGCGGTGGACATTGTCTACCTGGATTTCTCCAAGGCTTTTGATAGGGTTTCCCACAGCCTCCTCCTAGAGAAACTGATGCGTTACGGTCCAGACAAGCGGTCTGTGCGGTGGGTGGGGAACTGGCTGACAGGCTGCACCCAGAGGGTGGTGGTAAATAGCTCCTTTTCAAACTGGCAACCTGTCACGAGTGGGGTCCCCCAGGGATCGATATTGGGCCCAACACTGTTTAGTATCTTCATAAGTGATTTGGATGTTGGGATCAAGTGTACCCCGATGAAGTTTGCCGATGGTGCCAAACTGAGTGGGGAAGTGGACACTTTGGAAGGGAGAGCCACCCTGCAGGCTGGAAGAGTGGGCTAACAACCTTATGAAGTTCAGCAAAGACAAATGTAAGGCCTTGCACCTGGGAAAACGTAACCCAGGAGTGCAGCACAGGCTGGGATCTACCCAGCTGGGGAGCAGCTCTGGGGAAAGGGACCCGGGGGTCCTGGTGGACAAGCAGCTCACTAGGAGTGAAGAGTGTGCTGCTGCGGCAAAGAAAGCCAACAGGACTCTGGGCTGCATCAACAAGGGCATCGCCAGCAGAGATAAAGAAGTCATTATTCCACTCTACTCGCTGCTTGTCAGGCCACACCTGGAATACGGTGTTGCGTTTTGGTCCCCGCTATACAAAAAAGATGTGGGCAGGCTGGAGAAGGTCCAGAGAAGGGCCCCAAAGATGCTCAAAGGACTGGGAAGCCTGCCATATGAGGAAAGGCTGAGAGAACTGGGTTTGTTCAGCCTTGAGAAAAGAAGGCTTAGGGGAGACCTTATCACCATGTTCCAGTCTTTAAAGGGTGGCTATAAAGAAGACGGAGACTCCCTTTTTACAAGGAATCACATGGAAAAGACGAGGGGTGATGGGTACAAGTGACTCCTGGGGAGATTGCAATTGGACACAAGAGGACAGTTTTTCACAATGAGAACAGTCAGCCATTGGAACAACCTCCCCAGGGAAGTGGTGGATTCCCCAACACTGGACACGTTTAAGATTTGGCTGGTCAGTGTGCTGGGCCGTCTTGTCTAGACCGTGCTTTTGCCAAGAAAGGTTGGACCAGGTGATCCTTGAGGTCCCTTCCAACCTGGTATTCTATGATTCTATGAATACAGTTTGTTGTGCAGGCTCAGAATAGACTGTAGAGGTGCTTTGAGAGAGATTTGGAAGGCTAGGGTGGGTTCTGCTTAGTGTGATGCTGTTTCTGTATGGAATATTTATAAAGCTATTGCTGAAGCAGAAAGGTTTGCTCCCTTATTTTCTTACGGGGGATGGAATTACATATATTTTGGAAGCACAGGTTGCGAGGATTATATTTCTCTTTGGAGAGGAGGGATGGAATGAGCACAGTGGCCCAGCTTCATTACTTTCTCTGGAGGAAGACCGAGTATTTAGTGAAGTTAGTCTGTCACTAGAAGACTTAGGACAGGTTCAGATCTGAACATATGTGTAGCTGCAGAGAATGCCAGAATGTATGTAACAAGGACTGTAGAAGAAAACTCAGTCTTTTTTATGAAGCTGTTCTATGTCATTGCAGACATGGCTCTGAATGAAGGAAAGATGCTGAGGGATCTAGGTTTAGTACTTCATGAATTATGTTTGAATCTATGCCTACTGAAAATGAGGCCTCCGTTTGATTTTGGGGAAGAGGAGAAACAGTCTTCTAGGAAGGTTTTTCAGATTATAGTGTTACAACAAAAGGAAGAGATATGCAGTTAAAGGAAGTGGAGGAAAGGTTGAAAAAGGATGCTTATAGGATTAGATGTGAGGAAGAGTGGGAAACCAAGGAATTAAATGGGTGACACAGTGATGCAGACAGGGGCGGCAGTGGAAATCATAGCATACATATTCTTTCCAGCAGCTACCTGAATCTTGTTCCTGGATACCCCCTAACTGTTACTGCTAACTTAACGTAGCATTTAAGCTGTTGATGGTGCTGGACCCTGCCTCAAAAGGTATTAAAAACAAGGTAAACAGGAACAAAATAGAGATAACAAAATTGAGGAGGGTTTGAGGAGGGTGTCAAATAGCTTAATAAGAGTTACATGCTGTAAGTTCTGAATATAACAGTGCCTCTGCTCTCTCCCATTTTTTAAAGAAGAGTAAGGCATGGTAGAGGAAGCTGCTCCTTTAACAGAAGCCTTGGCTGCATTGTCTATGTCTTTATCTCCTACTGCTGCTTCCCTTTTCCCTCCTTACCCGCCAAGGAGGGGAAGAGTAAAGAAACCTACTGCTGCTGCTCTTCCCTCAAGATGAAAATGAAGGCCAAGAACTGTCATGTGTCTGTTCTCATGTCATGTTTTGCTGCCTTTAGACTTGAAGGATAAAGAAAGCTGAGCAAGTATGGAAGATGCAGGTGGATATGTTAAAAGGGCAAGAAATAAAATATGGAATTGAAAGCCTGTGTGAGGGAGAATGATGCTGGTCTAGAGAATGTTAACGGTATAGTTTAATGCAACAAAGTGTAGAAAGAGCGTAAGATAAAGTGGAAGGATAAGAAAACTGGAGAACATCCATTATATAGCATCATAAAGCATATCATAAGCAATCTCTGGTAGGAAAGAAAAAGTGGAATGATACTGGGAAGAATAAAGAAGTACAAAAATTGAGCACATTGGTTGGTAAACTTTAATGGAGCTTCTGGGCATGTTACAAATATAGTAACTAAAGGTAGGTTATACACACCATGGTTCTTAAAACGTTATGTATTCTTAAGTCTTTGGTGTGGTGCACAGAAACGTGTTGTTTCCTGAGTATTTTTAATCTCTCCTGGGTTTTAATGGTTGGAAGGGCAGAGTCTTTGAATTTGTGATTTCATTAACACTTGAACAGTACAAATTTTCAAAGATGGGAGACTACAAAACTCATTGAAGGACTATCTGATTTCAAGTGTTAAAAAGATCAACAAATTAGGCTTAAGGGTCTTTTTTGCTTCTTAACCAAATTTCTTTTTTTTTTTTGCTTGTTGTTAAGAAGAAGTGAGTGTTTGTTTGTTCCTTTCTTAATTCAAAGGAAAGGGTGAGTATAGCTTTTACTTTTCATAATTTCTGAAGAAGAATCCCTAGTTAGAAACTGTTCAGCTAATTTTGAATCAGAACAGTATGTAGTCCTCTATTCCTTGCTTAAGAGGTGGGGAAATGAATACAAAAAAAGGTTGTGCGTGAAAACAAAACTCTAAGCATTAGACAGTATGAGAGAGATGCATGTCTGAGCCAGCCTCTTCTGGCCTCTTTATGAAAATCCTCAAATATACCTTTAGCATAGGAGCACACATAATTTAATTAGCAAGTTAAGTTTTTGTAGTGGAGGGCTTTCATAACTGTAGTTACTATGTGGAAGAAATTAATAGTTGAAATGGCTTTAATGCCTCTTCTGGTTATATGTGGGGAGGATTTAGAGGTGTTTATGCTTACAGTAGAGTTCATTTTTGTTGCCTAAGTAAGATGAGATCACAGAGACCATCAGAGTCCATGTTAACTAGTGAGCAGAATAAAGTCTCATTTTCAACCTTAAAAGGGCTCTGTTAATTTACAAGTTCATGTGTTAAAAAGTTTGTTAGTTTTGACACTTTTCTGGGATTAGTTATACGCTGTCCATCTTTGCTGTCTTGGTGGGAGGTTTTTTTCTGTGAGTAGTCTCAATACAAGACATCTTTAAAAGTTTATTTGATATAAATAATTTGAAAAAAGTATTAATGGTTGAATGGAACCTGGAAAGGAGACATTTGCTCTGTTAAAAAAAATGGAAGCACAGCAAAAGCTGTATTGTAGTATGGAAATCTATTGTAGGGGAGGTGGATGTATTTGGGACAGTTGGAAGAATTGTGGAAGGTTGTGTAAAGATTCCTTAGATAATTGTGTGTGGTAAGGGTGAGGGTATGATTGTTGTGTAGGACTGTGATGCCTAATCTTGAAGATTGTCTTCAGTTAATCTGGGAATGTAGACATGTTCCAAACTGTGTGAGGAAAAAGCTGGAACTGGAAGATTGCAATCTATTTATTCCCTGCCAGTAAAAATGCTGTCATCTTAAGTTGTATTTTTCTTTATTAGTTGATTTTCTTCCCCCGTGGCAGCTTGTTCTTTGCTTTTGAATGGTAGGATGTTTTCCTGTAATGTCAGTTGCAAACTTCGAGCTTGCTTGCATTGTGGCCAAAAATCTGAGAACAATGACGACTCCATTATATCCAGTGAAAAAGGAATCTTTTGTACTACTTACTTTTAATTGCTAATTAAGCTAAGTCCTTGGTAGTTTGAAAGAATGGAATAGTTTATGCCCTCCACTTCAGACCAGTATTTGCTACTCGGTTGGGGAGAATGATGGAAGGGGTGATTTTTATTATGATTTCTAGATGAAAGTGACCTTCCTGAGAAAGTGAAAATGGGTAAGAGCACTCATTTTGCACAAGAAGCTCTCAGGATTCAGGGAACATGTGGCGCCTGTGGAACTGAGAAGCAGCTTAGGACTTCTGTGCTCCTTGAGAAGGCAACACCACCTGCCCCCTCCCAAGCTCTCTATGGGTTTTACCTGACTGCTCTGCTTCAGTTTCTGTATTTAGTGATTAAAGGTATTTTAGATTGTCCAGACAAGCAGCAGGGATCTTCTAGGGAGAGCTTGTTGATATTTGGAGATTATTTTAATTTGTTCTTGATTTTTATTTTTATTTTTTTAAGCATTGAGATTAGAGTGAAGCTTCCTTAATAGTGCAGCACTGGTTCCAATGCATTAGAACTCACTTATTTTAAAGATTCTTCAGCGCAGGTAGGTATAGTTTTCTAATACCAGGAAACTGTGCCTCAAGAGGAGTGGGTAAGCAGATTTACCAACTGAAACAGGAAAACAAGTTCCAGCTACAGGTCATTTCACAACTTTTTCCTCAGGGCTTTCTCACTTCCACAATCAGAACTCAAAAATGGAACAAACTGATTCAATGCAATTCATTAATGACTAGCTTAAGGTCTGTCAGGCTTTAGACAGCTGGAAAGGAGAAGGAACACACTTCTGCTCCAATGACTTCATTTTCATGATTTTTCTATAGTATTTGAGAACCTTTCCAGATTTTTGTCATGTCATTGCTGAAATTGATTAACTCTCATGTTTTCATAAGTAGATTACCTGTTTCACTTAGCACCTTGTTTGCCAGTGATTCCCTTTTCTAAATATAAAAAAAATTACTGAAGAGTAGTAGCTATTAGTACCTGTACATATTGGCACCTGGGTTTAAGAATGAGTGTACTGTCAAATTCAGATAACCTCTTTGTGTTTATGTTCACACTTAGATCTCAGTTGGACAGTAGTCTGCTGCTATAGCTGTACTGGCATTTTCTCTACCTCAGCAATCCCTACACAGTGTATGCTGACAGAAGTTATTCTGTTAGCATCATTGCACTGTTATGTGCAATGTCAGAATCAAAACCTGTTAGAGCTCTCTAGTGTTACCCTAGTTGGAGGGTTGAACCAAGGTATATGATTTTTTCTTACCCTAGTGTATGAGCAGACAGAACGTGGTAGAACTGATTTTTGTAAAACAGCAATGCTGTCTGTAATTGGGGCCTTCATGTGCTGTTGTGTTACTGCTTGTATTAATTTCAGCTTTCAGTAACTTCCATGCTTTCTAAAGAATGAAAAATTCCAATCAGCCTTCAATCTTGTTGTAAGTAATGTAACTTAGAGCCCAGGTCAATGTGATCTTGCTATTTGTTATCTCAAATGACCAGAAAAACTATGTAATGTTGCACTGTACCATGATTGCGCAGGATTTGACTCTGATTAGGAGAGAATATTCTCTAGATTAAAACTATTCTGAAGTGATAGCTTTTAAGGAAAGAAACATTTTTCAGAGCCATTGCTTCTTGCCCTTAATTAAAGGGATATTACAAGTTATGTAAGTTCTTTACTCTGTTGCAGCTGCTGTATCAACTTACATTTTAATTATAAGCTACTATGTTTTTGCTTGTTTTTAAACTTAGTGTGGACAAAACATTAGAAAATATACTTTCTGCATTAAATCTGCGTTGTAGGAGGAGTGACTAGTATTACTTCGATGGCAGGTAGAAGAACATTATTAAACAACAGATACCTTCTTAAGATGATGCAACATTTATGTAACTTCATATTGTAACTTCATATTCAGACACTAAATGACTGGGGCAGGTACCACGATACTGCCTCTCCTTCCACAGTCAGATAAGGGAATTAAATTAAATTGCTACTTCTGAATAATTTTGGCTCTTAGCGTAAAGGTGAGTTGTATTACTCCTTGAAATGCACATTAAAAATGAAATGTTTTGTTTTCTTCCTTCATATATACCACAATCTTGGCATTTGATTATCCCTTTGGTTGGACCTCTTGCTTTGCATGTAGAACTTACAGGAAAATTCGCTTAGCTTTGGAGAAGGGATACCTCTTGGGAGACACTATTGCACAGCACTTGCTCAGGGGATTGAGCTGAAATGAGAGGTGAAGTTTCCATTGCCAAGTAGCATTTACTGCAGAAGAGTGCCCGTGAAGTTGCAATTACATGTCTGTATGAGGCTGTAGATCTGTATAGTTTTCTTTTCTTTGGCTGGTTAGAAACAGTTAAAGCTTAAAGCTCCATTGCTTCTGTGATGTTGGCCTCCTAACCTCTCCAGCAAGTTAAACGATTCATTTTTTTTATGTGTGTCCCCCCATTGTTCCCCTTGCCTGCAGCGTTCCTAGCTCTGCTTATCTTGAATTCTGCATGCACTTAGCTAGCCCCGTGTCACGTAAGTGTCGTGATGTGTGAGGTGTTGGTCATAAGTTTGCATGTAGTGATATGAAAGGATGTGGGTGGGGGGGAGGCACATACTCATTAATTTTAGAAAAATGAGTTTCAAACAATGTTTATTTTTAGTATTACTAATTAAATTCCCCACCTTTCCTTAGGACTACTACTGTGCTTTTCAACTAATATACAAATAAATATGCAAAAATAACCTAATTAATTGTGGTAATAGCACTTTTTATATACACATCTATTTTAGAATGATCCTCAATAGTTTTCTCTTGGATGCTATCATGCAAGTATTTAGTGTTTTATTTCTGTGCATGTAACCTGCATTATCTGTGGGGAAATACCTTTAATTTAGTATCAGCTACTTTTATGGAGGCAGTATGTAAAAGACTTCAGTTTTTGACTAGTGTTATGTCTGAGCTCTTAGAGGTCTGAGTTGTGTTCTGTGTTCGCAGTGAATGAAATGTTGAGACCTCATACCCTATAAGCATATCTGAACCACTACAAAAGCTTTGTAGATACGGTTACCCAGAACTTTCTCTAGTGAGCTGAATTTAACCGTCCTGTGAGACTTTGCCATATGTAACAGGTGTAGGCCTTGGAAGTAGTTCTACATTTACGTTCTGGAAGGAGAAAAAACAAAAAGTGTGTGATTGGAATGGGAGGAGGGAAGAAAGGGCAGATGGAAAACAGCAGACTGTGGGTAGTGGGAAGATTTCTAACACAGGAAAGAGTAAGTAGCCAAATAGTGTTTCTGGAGGTGTCTCAACAAGGTAGAGAAGACAGCCCAGGTATGCAGCAGGGTTGGAGGTAGCATATAGCTTGGGCCACATAATTAAATCAGGAAGTTACATGCTTATCTTCTTTCACATGTTTAAAACTACTGTAACCAGTGGAAGGAGGATCTCCCAAGTAGCTCACATTTGGGACACAAATGTCCCCATTAATTGTGCACTCTAAATACAGGCCTCTGAAACGTGAAAGGTTTTGCTTCCATCAGGCTATATGGTAGGTGAGGGAAAGGAGATCACAGGATGGAGAAGGCTTGCAATGCTAAACTTGGGTTAAGAAGTACACCTTATAGTGGCATTGTTTTTTGGTCTTGAGGTGGCACTAAATTGCAAACCTCCTATTATAGCAAAGGGGTATGTGATATTTGCCTTACCTGCGAACATGTATGTCGGATACAAACTGACCAGTTAGTTGCATCTGGCACATGAGGTCATGGAGTAGGTGGGTGCCAGTGGTTGTAAATGAGTCCTGGAAATGGATAAGATACAAGCCCAGCTTTTTAGGGGGAGTTTTGAATGCACAATGCAAAAGTCCTTTTAAACTATAGCAGAGTTTTCAGGAGGGGGAAAGAAATTTTGAGAATCACACAGTATCCTTTAGCTAGTGACAGCTTTTGCCACATGCCATCCCCCTGGAATACACCTACTCAGATTGTTGTAGTAAGAGAAAGGATTATTTCTTTTGTCATCCCCCTCCCCTGAAAATTCAATGTTAACAGCACAAAATTTTGGTTTATTCAGTGAACTTTGTTCTGTGGTATCTTGTGTCCTTCCAGACTGGTCTAGCAAGACTTTTAAAACCGGGGAATGAAATTGGTGTGCCTATGGACATAACTTGAACTCTGACTTCCATGAGTGACACTCCCTCTTTTCAGGTGTGTAATGTACATGTACTCATTTTGCCACTGCAACTGAAGAGGAGCTGCCCGTGGCATTCCTATGGCTCAGTTCTTAGGCTGCTTTCCAGGAAGACTCAGCTCTGCTTTTTTCTAAACTTGTTTTTTTCCCATACCCAATGATCTACTTGTCTACACCAACTTTGAGATTTGCACGTCATCCTTGTCTTATGCAACTGCTGATGGTTGTAGTGGCTTAGGTGTCCCTGAGCCTTCCTCCTGCCTGTACAAGTCAGTGCTAAATAAATCATAGTGATTTTCTTGAGGCACAGAAGTGTTCTTTCATTTGATCATGTTAGCAGTCAGGCTCACAACATTTCTCAAGGGAAAGTCTTTCTGCATTGCATCACTACTAACATAACGATTCATAACTTTTTTGCTCAATACCTTGACTACAGAGTACAGCTGCCCCTTATGCAGCTAGAGTACTAACAGCTGCTTCCCAGTGACTGTTGTCAGATCTTTGTGGACAGAACTGTGGTTACATGTATTTCCTGTTTTCAGGATGCTATTTAGTTGCTCTAAGCCTTCTGGAAGGCCTCGCACAAGATTCCACTTGATAACAAACTATGTGTTAAATTTTATTGACAAAGGTCTTTTCACTTAGTATTTTTATGCTTAGCACGTCACTCTGAAAACCTGTTTCACCAACCTAGAGCTACAGTTTCTATTTAAAAGGTATATGACATTTTCAGATAAACTTTACAAAAACAGTGATAGTGATACCACTATCCGTAGCTTTAACTATAGTCATACAGCTTTAGACAGTGATAGCTTTTTGATAGTGAAAGCGAGTAATAGCGTTAGGACATCAATACTGAAAATAGTGCTTTTCAAATTTTAAAATACCACACCAGATTTAGACTTGGGTTGATGAAAATGGGTAATTAGTTAGTTATTTGATTCTTGAGTCCTGCACAAAAATGACAGCAGAATCCAGTGGTAATGCTGCGTTTTGCTGGATCTGTTTCTTCTTTTGTCATTTTCTTCTGATCTTGTTGATAACATTTCTGTTTTGGAGAGAAAAATTGGCATTCATGGGCTTTATGAGAACTAAGAACATTTCAAAATAATAGGTGACAGTGGCTGTTATATGTATTTTGGAAAAAAGAGTAAGTCTGAGTTAGAAGCCTACTAACTAAATAAATGACGCAGCAGAAGGCAAATTGCATGCTTCTATCCATTTGAATGTGGGTGGTGGGAACATCTTTGGAAAAAAAAATGCTGTGAACAATTACTTGGAGCATACTGCTTTTAGAGAACTTGAGATGGTAGCGTAGCATTATAAAACTCTTTAAAATACCCTTTCTAATGTAACCACCGTGGCTCCTGAACGCCTGTTTTTCTTGTAGCATATTATTGATAGTTCTTGAGGTCAGAGAGCTGTTCATTCTTTTGGTACTATGCTGTGGGTGGCAATGAATGTTGGGCATGAGACATCGAAAGTTATTTAAAAAGTGATATCCAGTCTCATTTCTGTGGCGTTTGGGTTTGGGGGTGTCGATTTTTCTTTTTGTTTGTTTGTTTGTTGCCTCTTTAAATGGTTTGTTAACAGAAAGTTACAAATAACCATTTATTTTTTTTTGCTTCAAAGCCATTTTAATTTTTTACATAAAGTTTTGGAAGCATATCACAGAATGTGTAATGCTACTGACTTTTTGTGAATATTCTTACTCTTTTACTCTTTTCATTTTTCTTTTCTGGGCGTTGCTAAAATAAAACTTTACTTCAAATTTAGGAGAAAATCATTTCATAAGTTGAGTTTTGAAAAGCAGTTACCTTTGTGTAAAGGAAAGCTTGTTTGTATGAGGACAGGAAGCTTTAGTTGTAATGTTAGGTGATACTGACATACCTGCGGTGTTAGTACTTGTCTTGTTAGAGTAATGCTGAAATTAAAGCCAAACTATAATCTGAAAGACCATAATAGTTGGGTTTGGTTTTTAAGAAATTAAATATATCTGCTAAAAAATTGCATTGCATTCATTAATTAAAATTTAAAATTGAGATTCTCTAGAGAGAATCCAAGCACTGAATCCCACATGTATTTATGTTGTTGAAGCTGGCCAGATTCCAAATACTGCCTGTGGGTTTTGGGTCTGTAGTTACACTCTTCACTTAGAGTGTGTTTGCCTCCTGTCTGGACAGTAGGGATGCTGTAGCTCAAAACCTTAAGAAGTTAGTTCAATCTTTTACCCAAGCTTTCCCAAATACTTTTATCCAGAAGTGCCTCAAGGGCATAGCCCTTTGTTTCACAGTTTAGCTCTTTATAGTAAATAATTGGTATTGGTCTGTCACACTCGGATAGAAATTGCTTTCAGAAATCCTGTGCAGAGTCTTTTAGAGAGAACACAAAAGAATACATAGGTTTACGTGAGAGTTTATACTGTTTTTGAAGCCTATCCCTTCATGTTGCAGGCACTGATGTCACAGATACATAGATACAGGTAATGTCATCACATTTATGAAAATCCCTGTCTTAAAGTGATAAAAAAGAGTACTTAAAAGTGCTCTTTTGCCTCTACTATTTTCATTTAAATACTATGCAAGAGCCTAATTTTCTGATTCTTGAAATTCTTTTTTAAATTTTCAGTCTAAATTTACACACATTTGTTTGTCTGTCAACATTGTTGTTAGGCTGAAATAGCTCTTCTCTTTCCCTGGTGTTTGTTCTGTTGGTGCTTGTAGAAAATAGTCATACTAGCTTTTGATTTGCTAAGCTAAATAATTTGAGCTGTTTTGACTTCCTTTTGCAAGAGAGGCTCTTCTTTCCTCTTACCCCTGCAGTTCTCTTCTGAATTTATTTATCTTTTTTGAACACAGGGAAATTTTCTAGAATGCTGTAGATCAAATCTGCTGAGATGGTATTAATATTTCTGCTTTTAGAACATATTGCTCCCTGTCTCTTCCACTGCCAGAGCTTGGGAGCATCAACTGAAACTATCAGGAAGCAAATTCAGAACAAACTTAAGATGGTTCCTTGCAGTTCATCTGTGGATGCTGCACTAGACTGATTATTGGTCTGACGTACCACAGTCACCTTATTTTATCTTCGCTGGAAATTTATCCTCTGTTGAACTCCAGAATTGTGTATGCTTTTTTTTTTCCCCATCAGCTTTATGTTGGCAGCATATACTCATCTTGGTTTGTTGCCTCGTAATCCAATAATTAATGTACTTGAGGTTTTTTTGAGCAGTTTTAATAAGCCTGTTGCAGAGTTCAGGATCTTACATGGTTGTATAATGTTTTACTACTACATGCCTCCTAGATTTACCTTTGAAAAATCCATCTGTGGCATGCTGATGGGTGTGTTTTCAAGTTGTAATGTCCTCGCTTCATTTATAGTTGATAGACCTAAAATAATACTTTAAATTCAGTCCAAAGGCCAATATCGTATCACTGCAAATTATGGAGATAATGATAGGCTACCACCAATAAGTGTACTTAAAAGGTGAACTACTGTAATATTATGTTGAATTTTGTGCTGCTTGGACACTATTAAATACCTGTGAAAATGGATTTTATGTAGAGCTTGGTCTGACTTGCAGGAAAAATGAAAGCATGTTGAACTGGATATGAAACAAGTCCAGGAGACTGTGATTGAGAGTCTCAAATCTCATTCCATACTACACGGAAGGAATAAATTTTGACAAACTTATTTACGGCTGGTGCATGTTGTGCAGCGTAACTGTACTGTTAAGCGTTATGGCAATAAGGAGAATGGAGTTGAGGTTCTGCTGCTTTAAGTCTTACCTGCCTGTGAGAGGGACTAGCATAAAGTTGGCAGGCCAAGTCTTCACATCTGGAGAGGCAGGGAAATAAAATTAACAAGAGCTGCAAACTTGATTTTAATATTCCACAAAGACTTTCAGTTTTTCAAGTTATCTCACAGCAAAAAGAGTTTCAAACATATTTCAGTATGCTGTGTTTTTTTCTTCTTAGCATAAATTAAGTCAGGTCTGTGTGGTTTGTCCTCCTAGCCTGCAAATAGACTAGCAAAAATTTTAAATCTTATGCCTACGACTTGTAACACTTACTTCAGATGTGCTTTTCCCTGTCTCTGCTCTGATTCTAGGACTCCTTGTCACCTCCTTGGCTTACTTGCATGCCTCCTGGTTCTACTTTTTCTGCAGGGCTGGGCCTTCCTGTCTTCAGCTGTCAGAGACTCCACTTACGGAGCTCTTCCACCTGCTCAGCATGTGGAGAGGAAGGAACAACAGATAAGAGAGGAAGCCTCCCTGTCTGCTGTGCCTCTCCCAGTCAGCGCTGCCTGGCCCTGACTGTGCTGGCTGGGGGAGCTTGTTCTGCCGCAGCTATCTGGTGCTAATTGGCCAAGAAGTTGAAAGCAGTTGCAGCCTTTCCATGCGCTGAACAGCAGCACAGACCTCGCTAGTTAGGAGGTTTTTCCTGTAAGCCACATGCGCCTCATGAGATGCCAGTTCTCCATCTGTGGCCTAAAGACAACATAAATAATCTCTCTTGCACGTGCAAGTGTTACTCACATTTCCAAGCTTAAGCATAAAGCTTACACGCCTCCTGTTGTTTGCACAGGACAGGCCACAGGTGGTCCAGAATGATGGGTTTTGCTTTTTTTGGATATAAATAAATCTGTTACTGCAGAAAGCTATGAAAAATGAACCTTTTGTACTACAGCTGACACTTTAAAATAAAGGGATTAAAAAGATTGACATTTGGGACTGACTTGCATGCTACCCTTTGCCGTTTATGATTACTTGAAAATGTCTTTAATTTAAATTTGATGCATTTTTAAATGTTCTTAAACTCTCTCACCTTTGCATTTTTTCATCCTCCCCAAACATTCTCTACGGAGGGCTAATCACTTGTTCTCTGAGTGACTGGCATGATTGAAGTGATTATTATGTGGAGATGCTATGTATTGGGTGAGTAATAATGGGGAGGCTGTTGTGCTGCCAGATGGAGTAGGGATGGAATGATAACACGGTGAAGAGCGTGCAGTCGTTCAGGGCTTGAGTAAATTGTGATCTGTCTACTTTCCTGCTCTGCCATTCCCCCCTGAGGAAGGTTTCATCTCTCACTTGTGTGTTCCCTCTCGCTCGCTCCTTTATTCTGTCTGAGCTTTTATTTGCCGCTTCTGTGGTTGTGCCCAATGTGCTTTTTAGAACTTTATTCAGTGTCTGACTGTTGTGCTTGGTTCATGGATTTTTGTTTTGTTTTGCTGTTTTCCTTGTTTCCTCTCTAGGGGGATTGCTTATTCATGGTGACATACTGTTTTGACAGGGATTTTTCTACAGTGTATGGTGGAGGTTTTATGTATATTAATGAAGGCGAATGTAAAAGTGTGTGCACCTTTCCACATACCCTGTGTTGATGACATACTTTTTCTAATAATGATTAGTTCTACTCTTTGGGACCAGTACTTGAAAAAATCCAGTCTTCTGTGGAAATAAGCTTTTCTTGCATTGCAAAGTGTTCTTGTTGACTGCAGTTCTCACACTGTATTCTGACAATTTAAAGTTCTTCTATGATCAGGCCATTGAGTGCTTTGAAGGTGAATTTAACCTTTAAGCGTAGATAGATTACATTAGTGATGGTGAAATGGGAGACATGGGTATGCCCTATTCATCCAAAACCTTAAAAAGGAAAACAGTCAACTTTTTAGTGTTAAGGAATTGTCGTTTTAATGAAAAACTCTTTAGTGACTTTATGCCCTAGGTCACTATGTTGGTGCATTTTTGCAGCCTCAGGTTGGTTGCATTTTGGAAACTATATTGCCTGTAAAACTGCTGAAGTTCCTTCTAAGGTTTTGCATTAATGTATACTTGAAATTAATGATGTCTGATGTAAACAATGTAGGAATTGATCCTTCCTACCTAAAGGCCTGAATCATTACAGTTTCAGTTGAAGAGTCTGATACTTAACTTACCAAAACACCTCATCTTCTGTGGAGTGAATCCTGTGGAGTACAGCACATTCATCAAAAATAAAAGCTTCTCTACAAATGTCTGAAATGTATATTATTCAGTTATTTCTACCATTATTTCATTTTAAATGGAAACCCTACAGTAGTGTATCATAAGGAGATCTTCAGAGGTATTTGGTGTATGAATCACATACACGTGCTAGTTTATGAATGATGCCAATAGTCCCTGAACTTCCTGATGTTAAATGCCGTACTGCACATCTGTTCTTTTGGAATACTTTGTCCTATTTCAAATCTCTGGTGATGGGAGTTCACACCTCAGTGGGTTTATAAAATGCTTTCTAACAGTTTGTTTATTTAAAGATTTTTGATTTTTCTGTCTGGTTCTGAGAGAGAAGCAGTGCTTTTAGTGTTTAGAGATACTGATTTAGTCACTCTGAAAGGTAGTATGGATGCAACACAAGATAAATGCCAGGTTAAAGATTTGGGTTCCATACAGTGGAATTCCATTTACATTGCACAATTTTTGATTTTTAGTTTACAAATAGACATGTTTTAAGAAATAAGATGGCCATTAGCTATTTTCTGTGAAGTTTGGGACTGGCAAATGTAATCAACAGTGTAAGGGTAGTGAATTGTGTGTAAGCTTGCTTTTTTTTTTTTTTTTTTTTTTTTTTTTAATATCTGAAGAGTTTAGCTGGTTTAGAGAACTGGCCGGTGGACATAGGTATGTTGGGGATGTGCATTGCTTTTCCTAAAGTTTAGTGACTCATTTTTGAGGCAGTTTTGTGATAAACTCGTAAAATTCTCTAGTTAATCATGGTTTGAAGATGTGGATGCTATTTTTGGATTTTCAGTTATTTCATAATTTTTAACCTATGCTGTTAAAATTGAAATCTAATACAACTTTAACTGTTACTATTTTTTTAAAAATTAGAGTTACATATTAAGGAGTTAGGTGTGACTGGTTGTAGAAGTCCATGTTATTGAGCACTGTTCTATGTATGGTTTGAGTTGGTGGCTTTTTGTCCACAAGTATTGGAGTATTGTGCATTAAGTAGTCGGAGAATGTGGTAACTGAAAGTTAGGCCCAACAGAAGGGGATATTGTACCTTTTCCAGCTGAGCATGGTAGAAAAGAGTATTTGCAAATCCTTCTGTTGAAAGGAATAGCAGCACGATGGAATTGAGAAGAACTCATAATTTAGGCTCTGTTTGTTAGTGTTCAACCAAGACAGATGGTGGTGTGGCCCCAAACTCCTCAGTACCTTCCCCTAATGGATTGCATTCTTCTTTGTCCAGTTGTTTGTTTGTTTTAAATCACAAAATCCACATTGCCTACACGGGGCCACGCTGTAGTTGTGGGTGGGGAAAGGATAGGTGGAACTGAGTTTTCCACGTATAGGTGGAAGCTTAGTCTCTCTCATTCTGCCTCTGTCCTGTGAATCATCGTGGTGACTTTAGGCTTAAAAGCGAGGTTGTCTCTGGAATCTGATATTTAAGGCACTTGCTATGAGTATGGACAACTCGGATTTAAATCTTTGTTTCAAATTAGGCAAAGCCCTGAATCTTGGTCTTTGTATCCTAGATGAATGTCCTTATTAGATGGTTTTAATGTTTTCTGGTGATTTTTTTCTGCGTGTCCTGTCCCGTCCCCCCGCCCCTCCCTGAAAATTGAATTGGTTTCTGACCAGCTGTACTTACCAGGAGCTGTGTCCTTTGAAGCACGCTCTGTTTTCTAGTTCAGTAGTATCCCTGGAAATACATAGAGCTACTTGAAGGATTGGTGTTAAGCTTGATACATGCATGTTTTTCCACTTGGTATTTGTTAATGTCCATCTCTATATTGGATGTCGAACTTGATAGAGCTTGGGAAGCATTATTCAAGAAGGAAGTCTTCTATCCAGCTCTAGGGGAATGTTAATGAAAACAGTCAGTGTTGACAACCTGCATGTCTGTTTACCCCACAGCTACGGGATTCTTCAGGATGTGTTGCCTGTGCAAACTCAGTATGAGGTTTTACTTATCAGAAGACTCTGTTGGCAAGTTCCTGAGCAACGTTTGAGTGTATTGTCATTTTACTTGGTGTTTAGTGCATATTATGATGCAAATGCACACTAGTAGCTAAAATAATTACTTACACTTTGTAGTGCATAAATACCAATTCTGAAATCTATATGAATATACCCCCCACACCTGTTATTGTTACATAGCGCAAGTAGCCATAATTTCTTTCCTGGAATGGGGTACACCAGCTCTTCCATTCAGAAGTGGTACTGATCATTAGTTGTGTGACTGCACCCAAAGGACTGGACTCCTCTTACTTCCTCATTGCAATTTTTTTTCATTCAGACTGCCACATGAGGTGGGAAAGGTGAGGGATAAGGCTGGGTGTTTGCAGGCATTAGCAGAGAAGAACTACAGCTCTTGTGGAATTATTGTGCTTTTCAAGGTGTTAACTGGGCATAAAGTTCTTCTCCAAAACATTTTTCTGTGCAAGCTGGTTTTCATGCACATTTGGTTATGTTCCAGTATTGCTTACCTTTATACATGAGCAGCATCCCCATTGTCTAAGCGTAATTAAGCAGCCACAAGAGGAGTATATATGAATGACAGTGGAACAAGGAACATGATATGTGGAGTGGTACCTATATGTGAGATTTTGGTGATGTGATGCAAAAATCTTTGTGGGGCACCATTCCTGGTATACTGGCTATTAGAAGTACCAGTATTCTGAGACTCTCTGAAATAATGGTATTTCAGTATTTGAAACCAGGTTCCTTCCATTTAGATGTGGGGTTTTTTTATCCTTTGTGTCTTAACGTACCTTTACCAATTTTATGTCTCCTGTGGTGCTGAAAACTCCATACTTCCCACCCTATAGCATTAGTCTTTACACTTTCTTCGTAAACAGCTCCTGACCCATTTTCATCTCTATTCTTCTAAAATAAATCTTTTTTTCCTTACATTTTCAGACTAAACCACCAACAATATTTATTTCTGAAAACTGGGCCACCTCTGGTTCTTGAACCCTTTTGGAACTGAATTTTAGACTGTGCAGGTTTAGCAGAGCAGAGCAATTCATGGTAGTTTCTTAATATTTTATAATAGTTGCTCTTCTATATCACCTTGTATTCAAACAACAGCACAGAAAATAATTCTATTTAGGCTGAAACTAAGTATTTTCACAAATACATATTTGTTGTGTCTTTGTAGACATTGTCTTGTGCACATGTATGTACATTGTTCTCTGTTTAATACTTCTTTTTTCAAGCTTCTTTGTTCATTGCTTCGTTGTCATCTTTGTGCTTGGTAGCTGATAGTCAGTGTTACACTTCCAAAGACTTGTGTCTGGATCAGGAGATCTTTGCATATATAACAGTTACTCAGATTTAAACTTTGGGTTTTTTCTTAGGTAAAACAGGTAGCTATTAATGCAAGCTCTGGCTTTCATTGGTCTTTTTTTTTCTTTCTGCATTGATTTTAATTGTGTTTCCAAAGTTAGTTACCCAATGAAATCGAAAACAGCTATTTATTTCATGTATGATACCTTACTAAAATCTATATGAAAATCTGTAGCCTCCTATATACAACTGGCTTAACATCTTCAAAAAAAGATGTTTATCTATCAAAGTTAACTGTCTAAAAATGTTCTGAGGTATGACATGCTTGCACCTCAGTTGTGATGTTCTATGTTGGTATACTTAAGAATTGCTAGAATAAAATCAGATTTAGTAGTCTTAAATTTTAGTGTGTGATGAACTATTCATTAGGTCTAGAACAATTGCTAAATTAAGCTGCTGCAATTCTACTTGAAATAGAATTATTATGGTAAAAATAATAATTAAAAAATGTTCCTATATTCTCAGATAAAAATCAGCCATTTCAGTTGCCTATGAAAAATCTACTGCTACTTTTTAAAAGTGGTTTTGTTTTTGTTTTTTTTTTTAAGAATAATTATGCAGGATTTGGAATGATGAAATTCCATACAAAATTTGTTATAATCTCCTGAGTCTTCAGATTATGAAATGTTTTCAAGAACAGAATAGAGAGCATTCTGTTTGCTGATAGTTTAGAATTTGTTTTAATTTCCTGTATAATGTAGGTGTGTCTGTACATACATACACATCTATATTTGTAAGTATATCTTACTGTATTT
Source organism: Mycteria americana (assembly GCF_035582795.1). NCBI lineage: Eukaryota > Metazoa > Chordata > Aves > Ciconiiformes > Ciconiidae > Mycteria > Mycteria americana. Next base: position 125,742,818 of record NC_134365.1, on the reverse strand, counting down.
AAAAGAAGTAAGGGGGGGGGGGGGGGGAGTTGCATCCTAAAGGTGATCACAAAACTAATGCAGAGTGATTCACTACATTAACTCCAGTCAACAAAATTTTCATCAAAATGCAATTGGTTATGGATGCTGTCGACTGAAAACGACTAAGCTTCCTGTATTTTTCTTTGAGAAGCCTACACTATTGAGTTTACAGCTGTCTGGCAGAAAACACTTGTAAGGAATGTCTTATAGTTGATAATAAGTGTTCTTTATTCAGTGGTGGCAAGTTGGTTTTTTCCCCCCTCTGCTAAAATGTCACTTTTCTCCATTTATCATTGATTTGCATATATTCTACTTTGTATTCTGTTCTGCAGTTCTGTGCTTTTTATGAAGCAGTATCCCTCATTTGTCAATGATAATTGGCTTAGGAAGAACTATTTCTAAGTTACTAGTGTCTCCTATTCTCCATCTGATTGTAGCATTTGTTTTGGTGATACTAATTCTCCGCAATACTTTTCTAAATGGTTAATTTTTTTTTTTTTTACTGTTTGTTTTCTTATGGTGTTAGTATGCTTCTTTCACTCCAGTCTGTAGAACGTTTTTTGTTTGTGCTGTCTACCTTTCTAATTAGTTTTCGTGTTAATTTTCACTTGTAAACTTAGCAACCTTGCCCTTACTTCTGCTATTTGCTGCTTCGTCTCCTCTTTTCTACTTCCAGATTATACTGAAGATGTAACAAAAATTTTTTTAAATTATGCCTATGGTAGATAAGTCCTAGACCACAGTAGTGGCTTTTAAAGAAAATTCATCTTAATTGTTAAGATTAGAGTAACTTCCTGAAATTCCAATATACCATAGAAATTTTGCAAGAACAAAGTTACCAAAGAGCCCAGTTCATGTTTTTCATTCTTGAGGCCTAAGTCTTTTGGGGCATGAGCATGTTTGTGTCCAGCATGCTGTACTTTTAAGTCTCATATAGTCCATGTATGAAATACAAGGAGAGTAAACTTGTGCTAAGTTGAGAGCGAAATTTTATAACACAGTATGAGCCTCACAAAGAGAGAGAGCATATAAAGAAGCTTTGAAAGCTGTAGTGGGAATGACATTGAGTAAGAAAGTAGGGGAAATTAACAGTAGTGTGCTGTCCATACATAATATGTGAGCATTCAGTGGAGGATCTACTGAATTAATATAGGTTATCTTCAGTCAAATATGAATTGTATGCTTTTCTCTGCAGAAGTAAATGAGATGTTCTTTTAAGTCATCTACAGACCAGGAGGTGGTGTTTATCCAGCCAATCATTGATGTGGGGTGGGGTGGGGGAATTGGTTTAACTTCTGAAGAATTCAGGCTAGTCTTTTTTTTTTTTTTCCTCTTTGCTTAGCTGAAGCAAGCCTTGTTTGTGCTTCTGTTGTTGCAGAGCAGGAGCTAGAACTGAATCAGGAGGTTCTTAGGATGGTAGTTGTTGTCATTGTTATTAAAAAATCACATGTGTGTTTTGGTGAATTGTGGCATGGAGAAAGGAATGGAACAGAAGCCTTTCAGAACATCCTCTTTGGATACTGAGGTGGGGAGAATGAGCCCAGCACATACATAAACTTCTGCTTTTCTGGTCTGTAGATATCCCTCAGACTGACTGGTAGTAGCTAGCGTGATCATCACTTAAGTGTCCAGCACTGTCTACATAATTACTTTCTTTTCCAGAATGGTAAAATATCCCTTAAGAGCTAATTAACATTTCATTTCTGAGGATCAGTGTAGTATGTATTTAATTTGTGAAGAGTCCACTGATGTCTCTCTCTCCAAATTTTTTCACATGGAATTTTTTTCATGCTTCCATTCTCATTACCTGCTGTAAAGCCCACCCATTCAAGTGTTGCTTTCTAGAGAAACAAGAAAAAAGAAGCAGGAACTGTTTGTTTGTTGTTGTCCCCCCCGCCCCCGATGGAAGGCTTATCTATATATACAGTAGTGTTTTCTGTTGTAAACTTTAAGGTTCTAGGAACATCTTGAGGCTTTGATCTTGTCATTTTACACTGTGTTGTCTGCATTAAAACGCTGTCTTTTTCTTGAACAGTTAATTTATTAACAAGTAAAATTCAAATAATTTCTTTCATTGTACATTACTGCCCAGCTGTTGCCAAGCTAACAATTTATATTGCTAGTTTTTTGGTTTTCTGCAGTCGTCTGTGTTTTTTCTATGTTTTAAGTAAAAATTTGCTGACTCAGTGCACTCCTCCATTTTCATATCATTAATATATTAAAGAATTAATAATTAACATTTTGTCATGTTTGGCCATTTAGTCCTGCTACTTTCATCTTAGTCAGTTATGCTTGTCACAAGTAAGAAAGGACATCATTACATCCTCTTCTTTAGAAACTATTCAAAAAAGCTGTACTGATTTTTCCTTTTTTTTTTTAGCACAGTTGTTTAACAGTAATTTGAATTTGTGCTGTAAAATACAAATAATTGCAACCAGTGATAATGGTGAAGTATTTTTCTTCATATTAGTTGAAGTAGAAATAACATTGTCCTTATTTCTCCTTTATGAAGTAGAGCTGTAATATGTATCAGTGACTTCTGTATACAATATTTAGAATTCTGGTTTTATCTGTTAGATTGAGTTTGGTAGTTTGTTTGGGGGGTTTTTTGTTGTTGTTTTGTTTTTTTTGTTATAGTATATTCCTGACTCTAGGGTCTTTTCTTCATGAAAAGACATCACGTTAATAATAGCCAAAACTAGCATTTGCTTTATTTTACTTTGTTTTTGTTTGGTTTGGCTTTTGGGGGGGGGGGGGCAGGGGGTGGGGGGGGAATGTTCTTCTCGCAACAGAGTGAAAAAATATTCCAGTTCCTTTCCATGTGGAATAAGTAGTGAACATACAGGGATTTGGTAGTTCATTTTAAAGATGATAATGGAATTATTTTTTTCTTTTTGTGAACACATATGAATGTTTTGCTAGCTTTTTCCAAGTTGACAAATACACTAAGCCTTTTTCTTTTTCACTATATTGTATTTAAACGTGTCCTAAGAATTGGTGGTTGAATTTCTGAAATCAGAATGTCCCCAGTCACTAACTATGATGTCATAAGAGGGGGTTTGTAACTGTCATGTCAGAAGTGTTGACAGTAGTGTATTACTTCAGTTTGCTTTTAATCAAGCAGGTGGCAAACAACATGAGTATTGGGTGGTATTTTTGTTTTGGGGGGGGTTTTGTTGTTGTTGTTTTTTTTGTTTTTTGTTTTTTTTTTTTTAATATCATATAAAGCAGCTTCTTTTCATGCAGTCATTCCTGTATTTGTTTCCTGCTTCTGCTCTGGTTGCCACACTGTGAAGCAGCTGCGGGTGATTATTTTGCCAAGTTCCTAAATTCTTCAGGTTTCCCTTTTATCTTCATGTAGCCTTGAACAAAGGGAAGGAAGTGTACGATGTTGTGTAGCAATCTTCCTTTTCATTTCAGGGTCTTTCTCTTTCTTGTTAATTTGTCAATACTAGCAATTCTCAACGCTGACTCCATTGAGTGCACTTATAAATCCATACAATGTGGAGAAATAACAATACTTAAAAACCTGAGGGGTTTTTAACTTCCTTAGAATTCTTAGTGTCTCAGGATGATTTAAATTGGTTGCACAAGTGATGCCATAGATGGCCTTTGCAGTTACAGATCCACTGAAATGAGATCTTTTGATTATTCCTTCAAAGAAACCATATACAGATACATATAGTTGTGACCTCCCTCTTCAAAATCCTTTGCATCTGTTTGTTCAACTAAGAGACAAATTCTTATCTATGCAGAAAAATACTTGTTCCTTTCTAAAGATGTTTGTGGAGGGGTTGATGGGGAAGAAAGTTTTTTGACCAGAACCAGAGTTGGATAAATCAGTTTGTCTAGATGAATCTGCTCTGGCTACTAGGAAGAACAAGAGCCACGTACTGACCAGTCTGTTCATCCTCCAGAGGCTCAGAGGTTGACTTCAGTGTTCCCGCCGAGGAAGTAAAGCTTGCTCTTAGTTTCTGTTTCATTTTGTTAGAATGTGCCAGAAAAATTTTAAAAACTCATGTGAAACAACCATCACAATTTAAGTTTGCATAAATATAAGTGTTTTCCTGATAGTGTTGCAAACAAGTCAGAGATCAACTGAGAGGGTGTACTTAATGGTGTAGTTGAACTGCTCTTACAGTAACAGTTAACTGTAAGTTAACAGTTGCTTAAAGGGGAAGTTCTGTTTTGCAGCCCTGGTGTCCTACGCCTTGCCTTGTGCTGGCGTTAGTAAGATGGCTTAGAGGTATCTTCAAAGTGTATTCGAAGGCAACGGGAAGATCTGCCTTGATGTGAGTTGGTGAAAGGCTTGGGCACAGCTTTTTGTATCCCTACTATATATGGTGCTTCAGATACTTGTGATAAATCTTTTAATGAGGGTTTACTTAAAAAGGGGCTGGGGAAATGTTAAGGGTCCCTGGATGCTTAGCTGTTTACGTGCATGTAATTTATAATTTCCTTGAACATCCTGTATAGAAAAACTCTGTTATATTTGTTCATAAATTCAAGTTCCCTTTAAATACCTGTAGCAATTTAATTAAGGAAATTAACTACCCTAACTTCCTCTCCAGCAGTTTTTGTAAGCTACCTGTTGTGGTAGCAGTTTCTATATGCTCTGATCATTGACTGAATTGTAGAAGACAAAATACTAATTTAAGAAAATGTCGTAGTGTGAATATTCTCTTCAATAGCTGCAGCAGGTATTGCATATCATCAGAACATGGAAGGCCTATCTGCAAATTAATCTGTGACAGTAACATTAGGGGCACCAGTAAGAATTATGTTACGATTTGTACAAATCCAGAGATGAGACGAAAAAGTGGGCAGAGGAAGCAATGCACAAAACCCAAGATTCTGCATTAAAACATTTGCAGATTGGAATAGGTTCAGCGCGTGAGCCTGAATGTTGAGAATCTGTTTGCACACACGTAGTAATTTTAAGAAACTCACTTTGGACTTGTGTGCTTTGCTTCTGATTCCAGGGATCATATTCCTTTGATTGAGAGTTGGCTGACTCTGAGAGGTATTCATACTGGTGGGAATAAAATTAAAGGAGTAGTAGCTTTGATTAACTGTCGACAGAATTCCAGTCCTTCCAGTGCAGTTTGCTAAGGCAAAACTCACAGCATGAATGAACAGTTATAGCAGTTCTTTGATGCAGAGGCAAATACATGTCTCAATTTAATGTCTTCAGAATCTGGCCAAATAGCTACGGTTTGAAATATGTAATTTAAATGGTTTTATTAAATTGTTTTAATACCACACATACACCTTATCGATTTAATATAGATGTTACCCATTTTGCTGCAGTTTTGCAGCAGCATAGCTTTGTTTTTATCCATCAGAACTTTATTTCTGAAAACAGCCATAAAATAATGCTATTCTGAACTTGGAAGTAGGTGAAAGCGTATGTAATACATCTCAAGCTTGGGGTACAAACTGAGACCCACTCATGTGGTCACGCACGTGGCTTTGGGTCCATTGATTACAGCAAGGCCTATCTTATTATGGCTTACCATTTAAGAAAATAATTTTAAAACTAGCATAGCAAGGTAAAAATGGCAAATTAGAATGCAGATTAGATCAGTAATTTGGATTCTCCACAGGTGTTTTTTAACTGTTTCTTAACATTTCCTCATTTTATTGTTGGCATTTCTCATGTTGATGATTAATACAAGTGTATATGAAGTAAATCACAAATATGGGTAAGACTACCAATTTAGTATTCAGACTTAAGTATTACAGGATAGATTGATCTTTTTCCCTGCTTTTGAATTTCCAGTTTTAATAAAATGACTTAATGAAGCTCGTCATTTCAGATTATGTATTAAGGTCTTTGATTACTGTAATATATTCAAATCAAGCAGTTCATAATTGTAACCAAATTTGAAACATATAAAGACCATGAGTTGGTGAAAGTCATGGATTAACCAGCTGGAATTAGAATGCATTGGAAGTCTGTCAGGCGTTTGAGAACTGTCTCAAAAGTCTACTGCTGGTGCAAAGGACCTTCCCTCCCATTTAAGTCTATTCAGCTGCTTCATTTTAATGGCTAGTGTGTTCAAAGTCAGGAAACTGGAAGTTCAAAAAGTTAGGAAACAGATTCATTTATTGGTTTATTCATTTATTCATTCCCGAAGTATAAATAGGGTCATGAGGTAAGAATACAACAGGTTAAAGATCATGACCATTGTGGTGAATAGAAGGTATCAGTTCAGTTTATTAAAAATGCGTGTTTACACTTTGATCGTGTGTGCTGCTTAAAAACTTCTAGGGCAACTTTTCTCAAAGTAAAAGTCTTTTTCTAATTGGATCCATGTTTCTAACTTTAGCTTTACTTAGTCTACAGTAACTCTGTAGTAAGTAGAAGGTAGTAAATTGTGTTTTGTGACATGATAGAGGTATGTGAAAAGAATCAGATCTTGGGATATATATGCTTAGGTATATAAATTGCCTAAGCAAGCATATTGAGGTAGCGTATTCCTCAGTTTAGCAAAAACTAGTGAAATAACTGGTAGAATGAAATGTGAATCCTTTAGAAAAAACAAACACAGAATGAGAATAAAATCAGAGAGGTTTCTTTGTTGCAGATCGGAAAGAATAAAGAGAATGAATCTTTTTGCATTTCATTTTTTTTTTTTTTTTTTTTAAGTTAAAAATTGACAATGTATGTTAGATGGGGGTTTTTTGTGTTTGGGAAATCGAATGTTTCTGGAGTCCACAAATAAACCAGAGAAAACTTTTCTTGTTCATTTGCTATCAGTTTGTATTAGAATCGGTGAACTTCCAAATCTGTTGCGTCTTAAATATTACATTTCTTCTTTGAAAAGTAATGCTAACTACAAGTTATTGAGAGTGTTTGTAGACTTCTCGCCTTGCGGAGTAACAAGAAATTTTGTTGCTTCTCAGAAAGTGTACAGAAAATGTATTATTTGCTTTAGTTAAATACAGGATTTTGAAAACCTTGTATTTCTTTTTCCCAGGCTGTTCGCTGCTATGAATCGCTAATTTTGAAAGCTGAAGGAAAGGTCGAGTCTGATTTCTTTTGTCAGTTAGGTCACTTCAACCTCTTATTGGAAGATTATCCAAAAGGTAAGGTTTTTTAGTACTTCTGATAAATGTTGTTGGGGGATTGTCATTTGATGTAGGTGACACAATAGAATGAAAAATGTTTGGGTAACTTGCTGTTTTCTTGGTTTGTACTGTATTTCAAAGCCCACAACAGAATAAGACTGATGATGTCTTTACAAAAGCAGTTGTATTCTAACTTCTCATTATTCTTCTTTTTTTTTTTTTTTTTTTTTTAATTGAAAAAAACAAACCAAAACACTACTGGTTCAGGTATGAATATGAAGTTTATTTAATTTATACAGTAGTACCACACTGTCTACTACATTTGTCTGGTTCATTATTACACTGCTGTACAAACAGTTGAACCCATGCCTCTGAAGGTTTCCTGCCGGGGGTGGGAGACAGATGTGCATAGGATGAGCCTTAGTGCTTTCCTGTATGTCCACAATCTCAACAGGTAAGGCTAGGCTGAAAGTGTTAATTCAAAAGCAAAAATCTGCATTTAGAGTGTGTTTCAAGTTCTGTTTTAAATACTGAGTGGAAGAATGGGTGTAGGTCGTGGTTTTTTTAGGTCTCTGCTTCATCAGTCTTTGAAATTACTTAAATGTTTTTTGCCATCATTGCAGCCAGTGAACATAGAACCTTATGTACACTTGTGCTTTGTTGCTTGTGGGTCAGTAGAGTGCCTTTTTGGTAGTGGTGTGGATTCCCAAAGATACTCTGCTGTGTTGCTGACCGAGACATAGGGCTAGATCTTCAGCTTGTCCTGTTTCCGCTTCATGTCACCCTGTGTGTCAGGCCCAGCGTCTGATAGCTGCCTCCCTTCTAGTGATTGTGAGAGGTATGGATGAGTAGAAAGTCTTTTTGGATCTTACTCCCTAACTAATTAGAACAGGTCAGAATGTTTAATTTTTTTCATGGGATGTTTTTTTTTTCATTGTTGTTGCTTTTTAGTTTTAATATGAATGCAGTTTTATTTGACTTTGTGTAAGGAAACAAACAACACTCCCACCCCAAAAATGTCTACTCCCATGCCACCCCATTTTCCAAACACACAAAAATACTGGTTTACAATTACCTTGGGATATAGAAATAGGGAAATGAATTATACCTGATAGTAGTTCAAAAGCACTGCTTAGTGATTCAGGCTAGCTGTGGACCATTTCATAACAGTGTGTCTATGTGTCCACTTGTTCACTATGTCTAATGTAAAACAGTGTGAGTTAGGGTTCCTGGAAACCTACCTCGCCTTCTTTTTTTAGGTGACAAATGTTTAGATTTGATATTACTAGGGAGGAATTTGCAGTTACGTAAATTCAGTACGTAAATTCAGAAGGCTTTGAGTGATCAAGGCATCTGTCTCTTTCTGTTGAATATATGGGGAGCTTAGGGACCTTAGTACCCACAACTTGTACCTACACCCCATCTAACTGGTGTAGTGTAACCATTGGTGTTTCCAATTCCATCAGCATAGGAAGACCTGAAGGGAATGTGGCAATATGCTGGCTACAGAATTTCCTGAAGAATGGTCTGATCCTGTGTTTCTATTTTATTTTATTTTTTAAAGAAAATTCAACCATCCCCTCTGTGAACAACTTACACGTTTGTTTCTGATTAGCCTAATACAGCTTGGTATGATGTGAATGCAATATGGCTTATTGGATATATTTTACTTAGCAAAAACAGCACAGGATTGTGGGCTGAACTTTATTAACTCTGCTGTTGAGTTGATAACAGTTAAGAGTGACAGGACTAGAGGTTGCTGTGGATCAGAGGCGAGGTTTACTGATGGGGAGTCTGCTTTGTACTGTGTATATAGTTTAAGAACAACCTTTAAAAATAAAAATGATGGTTGAAAATACCACTTCTCCAGAACTGTAAACAAGCATAAGCAGAACTGTGTGGGAAGAAACATTTAGGCATTAAAAACCTGAATTAAAATACTTAGTATTTTCTTAGATGCCTGTTTAAAGTCACATCTCAATCATGAAAGAAGTCTCAAGAAGTGAAAGAACTTTGTTAGTAATGAAGTATAAAAAGAAAAAAAGGTGTATCTGTATTTTCAAAGAAATGGGGTAGTAGTGAAAATAATACTGGAGGAATTTTAATTGATAGGAAGAGGGAAGTTAAAGGTTTTTTTTATTGAGGGACACATGTTCTTGTTCATAACAGTTGTTGAATTCCAGTACCAAAGACTGTAAAAGTAGTATGCACAATGCAAAAAGGCACAAATGTTCCATAATTACTTTACTACTGTTACTTGAAAGAAGTAGAATGCTGGTGTGTTGCATTATAAATTTAAAGTAAAACTAAATTTTATTCCATTCTATGAATTCTGTTACTTTTAATTATCATACATTCTAATTGCAATTATAGTTAAATCTTAAATGCTTGGGAACTGAAAAGTAAGGGGAGTTCAAAAATATTTTGATCTCACTAATGTATATTTTATCCAGTTTTTAAGTCCAGAAGTTCCAGAAGTGTAAAATCCTGAAGCAGGATGATCTTCAGAACTATAAATCTGTCTAGTCTGAAGTTAGTCTTGGACGAAGTTGTGGAGAAGTTGATGTATTTAATAAATCGGATGTAATTAATAAAATATCACAAGATAGCAGCATGACTAATGCTGCACAACTTTTTTTTTCCTTGGAAGCCTATTATTTATTTAAATAAATATCTTTAACAAATGTGTACACCTTTGTATATAATGTAGAAAGGTGTGTCTGTTAAAGGCAAATGTGATAGTGTTCTTTGTTTAAAAACGCTTGCAGTATAGTTTGTGCGAAGCAGAACAAAATTGTTAGTTGATTGCAGAAGTACGATCAGTGATCAAGATGAAGCAATGCTCAGTTGATAGAGATCTGTTTGGTTGCATGTATATAGTTTCTTCTGTTTTGATATGTCTCATTTTTTCACAAACACGTTGACATATATGGATCATTCAGTTGGTGTATTTGTTGTGTGTTAGGGTTAGCAAATATTTTCAAGGTGGTTTCTTTGCCCAGCTTTCGTTATCTTGATCATTACTGGTGAGAATTTGGCTTCAGGATTTCCCAAAATGAGAACGTTCGCTCCTCCCAGTTAAAACTATTCTGTTTCCTCAGTAGCATTTTCTTAACTCTAATCTGATGTCTTCCTCCTTTTTTTTTTTTTTTTTTTTTAAATGAGGCAGCTATTCCCCAGCTGTCTGATTGTTTCAGAGGTTTCCAAACCCGTTGTTCCCTGGGCATGTCTTTAGTGGCCCCCCCCATCTGCTTGTTGCTGCTCTCTGCTTTGTGCTGGCACAGCTGAACATGCAGCTGTGTGGGGAACTGATCCAACTGAAAAATAACCTAGCAGAAAAAAGTGACGCAATTGCCCCAGAACGTGAAACTTAAGCCTCAAGTTTTGCCAGAGGAGATTGATGAGTTGTCATGTAGGCTTTTGGATGCTGGCAGCATTGTGAATCCAGCTAGGACTCCATGGTATATACCTGTGAACTTTGTTTGCTACTGCATTCTTTGGGAGGGTCAGGATTTTACCAAAATTACTGTGCTGCTCGTCTTGGAAGAAACTGCTGCTACATCAGTAGTTGGGGATTTTTAAATTTTCTTTTTTCCCCCCATGACTCTGGTTTCCATAAGGCATACAGAGTGTAGACAGTGATCTTTAAGGTTTGGGTTCTAGGTGAATGCTGTTTAATGGGCTCATGGACTCTGACATCATCTGTGTTTTCCTTAGGGATCTTTATATCTATTTTGTAGAAGAGTCATCTATATTGGCTGTGTTCCAGCCTGTGACTTGGAGGACAGCTAACAGTTGCACAAGTGGAGACATACTTTTATCATTTGCCTCCTTGAATTGCTGTTCTCTAAGCAAAATTCCTGGAAGTAGAAGTAGATAATGCAATTAATGAATGATTTGGGAAAAACATGCAATTATTCACATCACAGTTACTGAAGCACAATAAATACTGCACTAAAATAATTCTTACTGCTGTACTCCAGTGGTGATCACATTTTTTATGTACTATGTCAGAACAGTTTTAATAGTACTTTGTTTGTAGATAGTGACTGCATTGTCAAAAGCACTAATATAAAAATATTGTAAGTAATTTGTAAGATAGTATTAATTAGTCCAAGGGCATTTTTTTAGCAATTGTTAGGCTAAAATTTAAAACAAAACTGAAAAAAATCCACAGAATGTTTATTGGGGTTCTCATTTTAAGCTGTATCTTAAGATAAAACCAAAAAACCTAAACCAAATACCTAAATAAAACCTAAAACCAAAATTTAAACACTTTTTGATTGTTCTTGTGTAAAGTTGGTTGGTTGCGAGAATAACTCCCAGATTCAACAACATATGTGTGTTCCTTTGTACTTACAATTCCAGCTCTGTAGAGAATTTATCTGTAGTGGTTAATGTCTTAGTCTTCTAGGACTTTGAAGGAAAGTGTGGTCATTAGGAAGCATTTCAATGCGCTGTGTTCTGAGGTACCGAGTAGTAGGAGTCATCTTATAAAATGTAAGAGAGAACTTCCCAGCGTAGATAGGATTGTGCGTGTTGCTTGGGGGTTACTGCTGGGCTGTCTTTTACTGATGAGTCCTGAAGAACTAGAATGGATTTTAAGTAGCATAGCAATCTGAATGAGTTGAGGAAGAGATGGCTGTGTTTCAAATAAGTGTGATTTTTAGGTTTATTTTTTTTTTTTTAATTTTGTTGTTTGTAATTGTTAATAACTGGCAGAAATTGGGTTGCTTCTATTTAGAGCTGTTTATTTTATCTTCAGGATGCCATTGTTAAATTTTGGGCAGTTTAATTTCAGGTGGTTCAAACCATTACGTGAAACTCCTATAGAAAGAAGTAAGAATGTTATCTTAAGCTTAGAACATTATATTGTTCTTTATAAGTAGTGTGTGTGTGGGGCAGGGGCTAGCAGTAGAAGATTGTTATTATAGAATATAGCTGGACCATGTTTTTTGACTGGTTGTCTGAGATTTTTCATTTTGGGCAGTGTTCGAAATAAACAATTATTAAAAGTCATTCTGCGGAATATGCCCTTTGAAGGATTTTTGAGCTTCAGGTGATTCCATTGTGTTCCTTCACTGATATTCTCAATATTTTAAGACCTTTTATAGAGTTCATTTCTAAGGGATTTCTGTAACAGTAAACTCCTTGTCAAACTCGTGTATGTCTTACATGTTTATTACTTCTTAGTCTCCTCTGCAGCTTGTAGTTGGACATGATCATGGAACAGTGGGCTTCTCACCACTTTGCTACTGCATTATATTTCCAGATTAGGATGTCTAGTTGTTCATAAAATTACTTAGAGGAGTATTTGGTGATTTTTTTCTTTCTTAAATGTACGATTGTGTTACCTTTGTCTGTCTGCCTTCATTCAGTGTTAAAAGGAAGACATGCTTTAGGCTTCTTTGATCGTCCCTTTGATACTTTCAGCACAAATCTCTGGAGGAAATGGAGAACAACCTCTTTCCTGAGGCCTTGGAACAAAAGACCTGAGCTGCATTTTGCTACTCTAGCTTCCACAACATTTTTTTTTTTTTTTTTGTCATTGACTCATCCTTGGAATTTCCTCACCTTTTGATGTCTTTAATTTCATGGCCCAGCAGTGTTCATCTTGTGAGGTTAAAAACCGATTGTGGATAAAACCTGCATTATGTAATAAGCTGTTTCCATAACCTGCATCTGTCTCCTAGGAGTTTAATGAAGATTTATTTTTCCTGGAAGCATTGACAGATTTAAAGCAATGCATGTGCCCTTTCCTTGCTTCCCTTATCCAGTTCTTCAGCTAATATTCTATCTTACTATTCGTTTTCACATCACATAAGCACTAAGGAATGTTAGTGCTTGTTTAAAAATTAACATTAAACCCCGAAATTTCTATTTAAGAAAACAAGTATTGATTTACACAGAAGAATATGGAGCTTTGAGTTGTTTTAAAGTTCTGTTTTCAGGGGTATGTCATCAAATTAATGTTTGCTCTTACCTTTTTAAAAGTTCAGCAAACCAAAAATCTGTTTGTCACCTTTAGCCTTGCAAGGTGCCACTAGATGGTGTCAGTATCTAGTTCACTTTTTCCTTATGCAACCACTAAAATACTCACTGCTCCATGTTTGCATCACTTTCAAAGGCCTCTTAAATTTTCAGGTATCATCAAGTGGGTTTGTTAGAGCAGATCATAAAAGCCATCATTCTGTGACTGCGTGATTTGTGATTAGATGTGCTAAAAATGACAGGTAGGTGGATACCATTCAGTCTAGATGTTTTGCTCCACATTTTCACCTCACTTGTTTGTTTAGGTTATGTATTTAGACTCTGGATATGAAGAGAGATAGTCTATCGTATTACTGAAATGATTATGTAGTTCATAAGAATTTTACCATTTTCTTACGGAATGACGTAGATGAAAAAAAATAGCATCCTGAAACCACATACATGGTAATTATGTAAAATCTATTTTGTATCATCTATGTGGAATCAAGGAATCTTAAACAGGGGCAAATAAGAAACCCAGTATCATCCCTGTCCTGATTCTGAGATGTCCCTTGACCCTAGTCATAGTAAGAGAGGAACGCAAACCCTTAGGGGACAAATAATAAAGGTTGTCAGTGTTAAAGTAACTGTAGATATTGCAGAGTGGGTAGTTCTGGGTGGCTGTAAAAACCTGTAAGAAGAGGAAACCAATAGACTGTGACTGTATGAACTCATTGAGGGTCAGCTGTGCAGTAGGTGGCAGAGGCTTATAAGACAGATTCTGAAGCAAACCTGAGCTACGGAGGTTTCTTACTGTCCAGAATTTTTAATTCTTTGGGTGGAAAGATGGTGCTTTTCTTTTCAGAGCTGTTTTAGGCAAACATTATTTTATTGTCATCCAGCAATATAGCTGATTGTGATTGATCTTGATCTGAAAAGCTACATATATCTTTGGGGCATACACCACCCCCCTCCCCGCCCCCCCTCCTTCAGGGTAGGATGGTAAATGCTGTGTCTGCCACTCAGTAGGTTGTAGGGTTTTCAAGAATCTGATCATCAGGATTACCTGTTAGGCAAATAATGTAAATTGTCAAGTCTTGGAGGGAGATGTTAATAGGAAGAGTGTAAGCTGATACAATAAGTAATGAAGTACCGGGTAGAAGGATGGAGATAGGTAACTATGAGCATCTTTTTTAGGAATTCTTGAGTCACTTGTCCAATACTGTTTTAGATGTCTGAATGTGGTTTCTTGGCTTTGTGCTTTTAAGAGAGTTTTCTGTGGTTGACTAGATAATTTTATGAATATAGTTGACAGTGAAGCAAGAAATGTCCTGCTGTTGGCACTCAGTTCTGTTCTTTCTGAGTCTGGACATGCATTTCCTAGATGCTCAGGAGTATTTTGCATGCTGAACAGAAGTTTCTATGGCCTCCAACAATTCCATAGATTTAAGAATTTCAGTGGCAAACTTTTAGATTGGGGAAGCTCAATAATAATAAGTTCCTAATCAGAAGATTGTCTGCAGAATTTTGCTGTGCCTAAGAGTGATTTCAAAGCACTCATTTAATTATGTTTAAAAAAGGACATCTTAACTGAAACGGGGTAGTTCACTGTATCTGTAAAAATGACAGTTGACCCTATGTTGAAAGAGGGGCAGTAGTTAATAGAATTTTTTTTCTGACAAAAATTGTCTCACCTTGGAATGACCAGTCTTGGATGAAAAGTAAAAGTGCAAATGACATTGCAGCCTTTAGTGGTGTGGGTGGGTTTGTTTGTTTTTTAATACTACTAATGTGATGCATGACACAAGTGACTTTCTTTTCACTTTTTAATAAACCAGAGAATATCATCTTATAATTAGAATCATAGCACTGATGAAGCATAGCCTATGTTTCAGATAGGGACTTGTATAAAATTTTTGTTGCTCAGCAGATTCACTTGCTCTTCTTTTTCTTCTTAATCTAGAATAAAGTTTGTAATTTGAGGGGTTTGCACACAGTTCTTACAGTTATAAACTTAATTTAAGGGAGAAGTTGCTTGTAGTTCCATAATACACTTTTTAGATAAGATACTCTATTTCTACACCACAGAACTCAGGATAAATGTCTGCTCACCGGTGGCTCACTCAGGGAGTAGAAAGTATGGTAGGGTTCAGATTTATGGTTCATGTTCTACTGCTTTAAAACTAGTAGGTTGTTTTAGTTTTTCAAAAATGTTGCTTTCATAATTTGATTTCTAGCCTCTTCTGATATGCAAGACTTGTCTTAGGGATATGCTTGATTAGGGATGTTTCATGTGGGCTCTGGCAAAAAAATGCTCTCTTGAATCCCCTTTTTCTTTTTTTTCTGCCTGTTCCTTCAATCGTTTTCAGCAGAGCTTGAGTGCTTGTGGAGCAGATGTTTAATCTAGATGTAAAGAGGGCTGAAACAAACTTTCACAGGTAACTAATTAACTGTAAGATGAGCACTTGTTAAATACTGAAATTGTGCATCAATAACGGTTTCTAGTTGTCTAACTTTCATTAGAAACTTTTCATGGACATTTCATGCCCATAACTTTTCATGGACATTTAGCTCCATGATTCATTGTTACACATTTTCAGCACAACACTGAGAATTTTAGCATTTCATCTGCAAGAAGTTAAGTAGAAGCAGAATACTGTTACCCTAGAAGGAAAGGCTGGATCCCTAGAAGAGGTTGCTGAATTCAGAAGTAGGATTAGGCACTTCAGACACCTAAGAGGAGCACTGTAGTGTCGTCTTTGTTCCTCTGGGGGAGTAATGTGACCTTCCTTAGAATGAAGGCCTTATCTTCTTATCATGTGAACATGAAATATGCTTCAGTAGTCCATGCTTTCCATGTACTTGTTTGTAATTGTAACATGAGCCTGGCACATTAAAGCAGTCATTTCAACTGTTACTATGGGAAGTTGCTAAACTTTATTGAAGAATGGAAGAGTTAGAAAAGAAAATAATTTGCAAACATCAGCAATCTTAAGGAAAACTGGTAGGATATCATGGAGCAAAAGACTCCTTTCTTTAATAGAAGAACTTTTCCCTGTGTTAAATGGAGGTGCTAGAATTTCTCTGGGCAAGTTTCTTTATGAGCAGTGACATTTGTGGAGCCTAGTTTCCTGTGCCTCCCCATCTTCCTTCTCCCCTGACACAGGGCTTTATCAGGTCTGAATGAGTGAATACTTTCAGATATCTTCTCTCCCTTTTTTCAGTGCTGCTCACCTCTGTTCCTTTGTCTCTGACTGGGGAACAGGGCTGCACATGCTCTGACTAGCTACTGTTAGGAGCAAGAAGAAAGGCTTGAGCTGTACACCTTTTTGTTATACTTTGCTATACTTGCTAAACATCCAAGGAATGTTTTGGTCACTGAATAGCAGTCAGGCTTTTTTTTTTTCTCTTTTTCTTTTTTTTTTTTTTTTTTTTTTTTTTTTTTTTTAGGTCTACTGTTGCTTCTCTATTTTTGTATTTTTTTAAACAGCTGACGTTTTATAAACTTATTAACAGTACCTTAACTGCTATAGGGAAACATGTATTTCAGCTCTCTTGTTTAATAGATATGCTCATGTGGGTACTCCTATATTTTTTAACAGCTACACTGAAAAAGTTCTCCCTTTTATTTTTCCAGCATAAATCCTTAGCATCCTCTTAATGTTCTTTTCACCTTTTTATTTTATCCATATCCCCTGTATAATTGACTGCAACAGTTAATTTTTAAAAAAAATAATAGATTACAAGAAGTTCTCAGTTTCCTAAATCTTGCATAATAGGGTGCTGTTGACTTAAGCATTTGAAATATGCTTTAACCTTTAAAATTGGGATAGTTACTGCTTGAGTGAAAAAAAAAATCCTTTTATTTAAGTGTGGTGCATTACAAAACTGTGTCATAGAGTGTGTGTGTGTTTTCCTATTTGAAAAGCAAAGTCATTCCCACGTTCAAAAGCTAATTATGCCTTTCTGTTGAAAAGTCATTAATGATACCTGGGAGAAGGTGAATCTAGAAGGAGTATTTGGGGTAGGAGGTTATTTTGTGTTATTGTGAACATCCTTTGTAACATAATTACAGAATGTGACTGAAATGTGCTTAGTCTTAACATTCTTAAACTTACATCATTAAGACTGCAGTCATATCCTTCAGTTTGTTGAAATTGGGGGGGGGGGGGGGCTGGAGGAGGAATTGTATTCTTAAGTTGTGAAAGACTTTGACTAGATTTTTAAGTGATTTTATTTGTTTCAGTTGCATGTAAACATTTACACGTATTGCATGTTGATAGTATAAGGGTGATGAGTGTTCTCCTAGTTTTTTTTCTACTCTGCGCATCTAAATAAATCGCAGTTTAGAGCACCAGAATTAGAAGCTGGCTTCACAAGCAGTTCCAGTGGTGAGGGGCATCTTATGGTCATGATTCAGCATGTATCAGTTAGGCATTTAAAAATACAAGGTTGTGAGTCTTCATAGACAGATGGGTGCAAAGGTATATTCTTAAGAAGAGAAAGCTCTGTGTGCCTTGTCATTATGTGTATGTTGTTCTTATTTCACTTAAACTTAAGGCCTTTTGTTAAGTTCTGGAAATGAATATGCAAGACAGGCATTGAAGGGTGATAAAATTTAGGGAGTCATTTATCCATGTTACTTGCAGGAAATGAACCTGCACATAAAGTACATACTGTTCTTACCCTCCTAATCTGTTTAGTGTTTGTAGTTTTTCAAAGCAGAGGTTGTCTTCTTTTGTTGTTTGGAAAATAACATATTGTGTAGAAACCATTCTTAAATCTTAAGAAGCAAACACTTGAAAAACCAAAATCTTGGTGTTACTGCAGTGAATCATTATTTAAAATTCTTCATTTTTGGATGGTGCCTAGTGCAATGTTCTTATAAGAACATAAAGCCTGCCTGCATTCTAGTCTGATGTGGCCTGTTAGCCGAAGGGCAAGGTGAATCAACCAGAATTTTTAGTGGGGAAGAGGGATGCAGGAATGGTGATTTGAGAAATTCATTACTAAGTAGAGCTAATATTCTACTGAACAGAGCTGTTCTTAGCGCTGTTTTCCAGGTTAGTCTTGGTCTTAGATGCTGAATAAAATGTAAGCTTTTTTTTGCTTGCTTTTGTTTCTCTAGTTACTGAATGAAAGGGCATGTGAAATTGATTTCTCTTTGTGTGTCCCTCTGCACCGGTTCTTTAGAAATTACAGGACATCAGGGAGCATGGTAAATGAGCTACATGATTAAATTTTTAAATCTTACAACAGCTTTGTCCAGGATGAAACTCCCAAAATTTCAAATGATTTCTTTTGTTATAGGTTTTCTTTAAAATATTGCTTGATTTACATTTGCAAGATTAATAATAAATATACTTTTGGGTTGACATTTCATAAAACAAAATTATAATCTTAAGGAATGCATTACCCACAACAGTGTACTTATTATGGCAGTGTTACTTTTATTAAACCATTTATCATTTTAATGTTGTGTATTCTGACTCTTGAGGTTTTCTATCTTTTTCTTCAATAAAATGCAACAAAAGAAATTCAACATTCATTTTTCTTTCCTACAGCATTATCTGCATACCAGAGGTACTACAGTTTACAATCTGACTACTGGAAGGTCTGTATATGCTGCCTTTTTTTTTTTTTTTTTTTTTACGTATTGTTGTAGATGATTGAATTTCTAAAATAGATGAATTTCAATATAAGTTTGGAGTATCTGACTGCAATTACTTTTTGGCATATTAATTGGGTCTTAATGGAAATGTTCACCTATATGTACAATTTATTATAAATCTAAGTGGAAATAAATCTTCACACCATTTGTTGAAATGGCAGATCAATTAACTTGACACATTTTAGATTTTTTTTGTTTAATTATTACTCCTTACTTCAGTTTTTCTTATGTAAGCATGGATATTTGGATACATATGAGTACTGAGAGAATCATAACCACTTGAAAGCTGCTGCGCAGGTGTTGGACTTGTACTATGAAAAATGTTCTCAAGTTGCTTTTTATTTCCACAGATACCAAATTGTTTAAAGTCCCTTTCAGTACTTTAGATAACATTCTTATGTAAGAGAGGAAAAAAAATCCTGTTAGTATAGCTGTCTTATCTGCAAGTCCATGCAGAGGTATCAGGACTTTAAATGAATAAAATTGAAAAATTTCTTACAGTGATACTGTCGAAGATAGTTAGCATTGTTATATTATCATGTGAAATAACTGAAGCTCATGATTGAGACAGAGGTGCAGGAAAGCACGTAACACAGCAGATACTTGTGTGGTCCTAAGCAGCTGTTTTCCTTAAAAATGTGCGTAGGTGCATATTTCAAATAGGGAGGGCTCACTCTGGAAAGACATCAATACCGTGTATATATCAGCATTAGAGAAACAATATTTCCTGTGTTCTTTGTGTTTTATACAGGAACTGTAAGTGACATTCTGAAAAATCCTGTGACAACTTCTCCCATTTGGGGGGGTGGAAAGGGAGAAAGGCAGGGTAAAAAAGGGTAGAAGAATGATTTGAAATAAGTGTCTTCTGGCATATGGAAGGAGAGGTGCAATCAGAGGGTCCTAGGAAAATTGTTCATGTTGTCTTGTAAAGCCCCTGCTCCAGTAGAAGTTGTGCGAGTGCCTTTTTTGCACCAAGCCATTTTGGAGTTGAAGTAGTTTTTTCAGAAATAACCCCTGTAGTTTAAAAATTACAATAATAAAAGCGTTCATCTATTCTTACTTCTTACATGCTCTCAGAGAGTTAGTTTAAAGATTGCTGTAAATGAGTGTTGAAATTGATCAATTAATTAAACATCTGTTGTAATAGTTTCTGTTATTTGTACTCTTCCCATGTTAAGTATTTCAGAATAGTTTGTGACTTTAATTATTTTTTCTGGCCTTTGTTCTAATGGCTAATTATTAGAATAAGTGATAGATTATTAGTAAATTATTTTCCCTGCATTTTCAAAGAGTTCAGGGTGAAGTGTAAACGATTATATGTATTTCCATAGGTGTAGAGTGTTTCAGCATGGCTCAAAATATTATCTGCAATTAAAATAAATGCAAACTCCGATTGTTTCGCAGTTCCGTTTCAAGAGCATGGATGTCAGTAAAATGTGTGATCTGTGCTTGACTTACTGGAAGCAATTTCTGTTTGTATGCAATGTGCTGGTATTCTGACATACCTGTTTCTTGTGTATAGCTCAAGAGTTTTACCATGCAGAGATTATTTCAAACAACTCGAGTTGCAAGCACGTTGGCATTGTTTGGAGTTGACAAAAGAGCATTTTGACTTCTACAAAGAAAAAAACCCATAAAACCCCAATAATTTTTCTCCAGATTGGCCTCATCTGGGAAGGATGCTATGCTACTTGATCTCATTATGAGCTTCCTTATAAATGTGTAGTCCAAAGTGGGGTTTTTTCCATAATAATTTTGGAGATTTTCTTAATTTTTATTTGTATGAAAAAGAGCCTGAAAGTGTCCAAAACCATTTTTCAGTTAAAAACTTTTTTGCTGAAACTGATTAAAGTCCCAAGTGAATCATATTTCATCTTATTAATGGATGATGAAGCTAGTCTGGACTTGGCAGTGGGAAGATGCCTGGACTGGGTCTAGAGAAAGGTCTTTTCCCTGTGCCTCCCCCTCCCCAACTGAGAGGATTTCTTGTTTCTTGTTATCCATAATGCCTTGCATCTGTAAGAAACCATTTAGTCAAGAATAGTAAGTTTTTGGTGTATTTTTGATCACCTGTATATGTGTTTTGTTATGCTCTGTAATTAACTTTTTTTTCAGAGAGATACAGATGATAAAAAAAAAAAAGCAGTCGCATTTCCTTGTTTTACTGTTGTGGGGTTTTTTAAGTTTTTTTTTTTTTTTTTTTTAAGTTCTTACAGGGTTAGGTGTCATCAATTAAGTTGTCGGAATTTGTGATGGTAAAGAAAGGAAGAGAGAGAAGGGTGTGAAGAAAGGGTGGTATTTATGAGCTGTGAGGAGAGCTGTGTGAGAGTACTGAGAAATTGATGGAGAGTGCTGAATCACATGAAGATCATTATATAAGGCAGGTTTGAAACCAGACAGGAACAGTCTTACAAACTTAGGCAGCATATCTGAAATTACTTACTGAGGTGCAGTGCAAATTTACGTGGCTGAAATAAGTGTCCTGTATCTTCTTTGTTTTATAAATAGAGAACTTCTAGAAGGATTGCGAGAGATTTTACGTTGCTTTGGGTATAGTTTGGCCTCCTTACATAGTATTTTTAGTTTCTGCTACTTTGGGTTTTCACTGTTGCATGGAGTTGGTAACTAAGTATTATTTTCATGCGTTGTTCATTATATGATGCTCATTCTACAATTAATCTTTTTTTTTTTTTCCTTTCATGAAGAAAAGCATTTTACTTTTTTTTTTTTTCATAGATTTTTCTGATGGTCTGAATTTTTTTACCAGGTTGTTTTCTGTCAGAATTTAGTACACGGGTTGTTTTGTTGGTGATACAGTAAGCATTTTCTTCATCCTATGGGACAAAAAGAGAAAGAAAAAACACTTAGAAAACATATTCTGAATATACGTTATAGTGACAGAAGTGAAGGTGAAAGGTTAGGAAGATGCTGTATGTTGCCATTTACCAGATCAATACTCCCTCCATTCTGATGAGATATTACTTCCTTTCAAAGAAGTAATACCTGTACGGATGGTTTTGATAGAGCTGGGTTGCATTATGCCACATATTCCTAAATAGACCACTTTTTGCAGTAATGTCTTTGGGCACGCACATATCAACGTAAAATGTCCTGCAAAATTACTGAGTTTCTGCAATTTTTGTTCTACACAGACACTGTGGTACCTTAACTCTGCATTTAAAAAAAATTATTTGTCTTGAAATCTTACGAAGTAAATATCTCCACTTGGATAAAAGCTGAGATAACTTAATAGAGTTCTTGCATTCAAGTAGTTTTCTCAATGTTTCTTCTTCTTATGTGCCTATGCTAAAATAAATCTCCCTTCTGTGCAATGTACTTCATTCTGATTTCTTTTTAAAACTCCCCTGTGTCAACATGTTGGGGGAGGTGAGGAGGACTGTGGGGGATGAACGGATAGGAAGGGCAGTTCAGGAGAGGGAGACAACAACTAGAACTGCAGTTTGTAGATTCTGATGCTACTGCGAAAATAAAGATATCAAGTGTAAGTGTCTGCCATGGTTATCAGTTTTGACATATTCTGAGGAGGCAGGATTAGAAGCTCAGCAAGGAGTAAGATATTTCTGATTTTATCCAAACACGATGGCAGATATCTGGCACCTGGAAGAAGTTATTTTAATCATCTCATGTGGTTGTATTATAATGCAGTTGATCATACTGAACTCTTTTATATAATGTCTGGGTTTGGGCAGGACTGTCCTAACAGAAATTTCAGTGCATGAGTGAATTGTGTGTGTGTGTGTGTAAAACATCTAGATCTGTTGCATTGACGTGGTTGCCCAGGGCAGGGGAGACAGAGAAACCTTCCTGCGCAGATGTGGGGCTGCAAGAGGTTTCAGTACTTACTAGAGTGATTCCTGGGAGGGTTTTACAGAAGAGCCTGCTTGTCTGGTATTTTGATTAGATCTCCTCTACTTTGGCATGACACTGCTACTGCAGCCCTTATGTGGTTTGATAATCTTGATTAAAGTATAGTTGTGGCCTTTTGCAGGTAGGTGAGTGTTCA
Organism: Mycteria americana; assembly: GCF_035582795.1. Lineage (NCBI taxonomy): Eukaryota > Metazoa > Chordata > Aves > Ciconiiformes > Ciconiidae > Mycteria > Mycteria americana. The sequence continues at coordinate 125,720,058 of NC_134365.1, read as the reverse complement.
CACAATTTCTAACTGACAATATGTGGCTGTAGTTGTTGCAACACAGAATTTGAATAAATAAAACCTTTTGATACGGGTATATTAGGTAGCAGCAAGCTCCCATATGCTGATTCTCCGCAGTATTTCTGTGAGCTATCTATTACTGACATCTCTGTGGTTGGGGAATGAATATGTAGCTTTCTAGACAGGATTTTAGTCAAATCCAGGGGGTTTTGGACAAGTTATGGGGAGCATGAGGACAGCACTGCCATTGTACCTTATTCTGAGTGTGTTAATTCATCAAAGAGAAGTATCCTGTCTGTCTTCAAGTATTTTTATAAAAAGCTGTGTTTCATCAGAGTAACAGAGGGTACACAAATACTTAAACATTTCTATCTATATGTGAATAAGTTGGAGGATTGCCAGGGCACGGTATTTAGAAATGCACCTAAGTGAACCTTAGAACGATGGAAGTTACTGTGAAAACGAGTTTCTCCTGTATCAAGGAAGACTATTTACTGTGGACTAGGGTGCTAGAACTTAGATTGAGGATGCCTTAAAAATAAAAGAAACCTCAATTGATTCAGTTGTACTCAACTGCAGTATCTCTTTACAGAGAAGTGCTTGCAGTGGATCAGTCAGAAAATCTGAATGTTCCTTGAAATGTTTGAGGAACACTTAATTAGTGAGTTATATCCTCCAACATGAATTCAGAGATAGACTTCTTGTTAGCTGTTGACTTTGGCTGGAAAGTTGCGTAGAAGAAAAGTAAATCTGTCAGGCACTCTTTATCATTGTTATGAAAATGGTCCTAGTCACCTTTCTTTTTAATAAAGATTTCATTTATGTGATCAGGGTGAAAACATCAAAGAAGTTTAGTAAACTCCAAGGAGGATTTTCAAAGACCTACTTTTGTGTTCCAGTGGATTTTAGGAATATTTATGTGCAAGTATGGTACAAACTGAATTTACTGAAGTTGCAACTGAAGTTGCAAGGCTATACTGTAGAAGACTGAAGGGTTTGGTTTAAAAAAAAATAAATCCCATAGTTGTTTTGCAGCAAGGTAAAGTATTGGTCTAGTTCTGGAAAGCAGCTATTTGGTACTCCCTGCCTGTGTTTACTGGACATTAGAACTACAGTCTTGAGTTCAAATGTTTACCTCAGACCTTCTTCATATTTGTCTCTTAAAATAAATGATTGTTAGAAATTTAACTTTGGTTATATGTTTGCAAATAACAGAATTTCCTCTCACTTTTCTCAGATAGTCTTTATATAACTGAGGAGAATCCAAAACCATGCAGAGGTGGTAAAAATTACTAAAAAACCTAAAATTCTCTTTAGAAAGCCTAGGAAAATGCAACTGTGTATGTGTGTGGTAGTCATGGAAGAAGAATATGATCTTAGTCTATTCCGAGTTGTTAGTTTGTTACAGAAAGTGATTTTATAATGTTCCCTGTTATGTAGACCTAAAGTGCAATTTAGTACCAGGTAATTTTTTACAATGCTGTTTTATAATTAAACCTATGTAGAAATGTTACTAGGGGTATTATCAACCTTATGGCTAAACCACTTTTAATTAGTAGTAAGGCTTTTTTTTTTTCCCAAAGAACTAAAGTAACAAAAGACCATGAGTGATTGTTTTTAAATGTGACCTGTTGCTTGTTTTAATATTTTTATGCAGCTTCTTTTCATCTCTCTGCTTTTTCCATTTTGATAGGTCAAATGTCTTTTTCGGTATGTTTTCTTGATGACATAAAATAGGAAAACAATTAAAAAAACATTAATGCTTTAATTTTGTATGTTTTGCTGTCTCTCTTTCTCCAGACTGTAAGTCTATTCCCCCTTTTTAAATAGTTGGACAAAAAGCAATTACTAGACATACTGATAACAGCAAATAAAAGAACATTTTGCACCTTAGAGGATCTGTTATAAGACAGCAATTTTCCACTTCATTGACTCACAACTGTTTTATTTTCTGCAGTAACCTCAAAATACCAAGTAGTGTTTTTAGACAGAATTCATCAAAACTTCCATTATTTTTTTTAATTAGATATAAATGCTTAGTTTAATTGAAACAGTACAGTGGTATAGGATTAGTAGAAATTGCTGGAGCAGACACCTTCCTGAAACGAAAGTTGGAGAAGGTAGTAGGATGATTTGTGAATGCTGCTTTTTATTTAAGCCCTTAGTATTTTGGAACTTTTTTTTTTTAAGAGGATGGATATCCCATATAAGGAGACAGATTTCCCCATAAGAGTCCTCAGAGAACAAAATTTTAAAATGACACAAAAAGCCTTTAATATAAATTATTGCCATGTCGCAACACAGGGCGTGTACAGGAAAAGCAGAAAGACAGAAACAGTCCCTTTGATCAGAGGAGACTTAATCAGAGAAGCTTTTAGAAGAAGACTTGATCAGGAAAGCAGGTTTCAAAAATCCTCAATGAAGGTGAAATTTGCTGAGATTAAAGGCATTACAGAAGGAATTGGGAGATACGGTAGGTGACCTAAAGCTGGGTAAGGTGAAAAGCTGCAATTCAGAATATATTTGCAAAATAAGATCAAAATGATAGGGTAGGAATGGAACAAATAGAAATTTCAGAGAAAATGGAGAATCAGAAAGTGAAGAATAAAAACAGCAATTGAATAAAGATTCAGTGGCTCTGGAACGCGTTGAGAAGGGTGATATTATTAATACCTTCTGTATGCTCTTTACTTCTGTCTGAAAACGTAATGGTCATCAGCACAGCACATGTGATTCTATATCACCCCTCACTTTTGACTAAAACAACAGTTTTTAGATTGCAGTCCTTTCACTGGAAGGGTTTTGATGAAGACATTCTGGTCGTGTTCTGAGAAGGTATGAAATACAACTGTTTCAAGACCTATTGTAGACTAAGAGGGATGGAGAAGCATGATAATATTATGTGTTATGGAACAGCAAATACAAAACAGAGAGAAGTTTGAAAGGAATGTCCTAATTTTTAAATACTGAAAACAGTAGGTCATCATAGTGGAGATAAAAAGCATTTTTATGGGATTTAATGGGGTAAGCATTTTCAGGAGACTGTGTTGTGCAAAGCAATCTGGAAATACAGTCTGAGTCGGATACAACATTATAATACAGGATGGCGAGCTATTATGTCCAGAAAAAGAAAATAAGAAAAGGGGAGGGAGAACACCGAGGAGAAAAAAAACCTGTAAGACCGAACAAATAATATGAAGAAGAGGAAAGTGTGGCTATAGGAAGAATCACAGGGAGTGGGGGAAGGAAAATTGTAGCCCTGCTGATACTTTGAATGTAAAGAAAATGAGAGAAGTAAAAACATACTTTAAGGCTAAGAGCATATGGGGAGAAGGGAGGAAGGTATATATAGAATAATACAGGAGTGGATTGTGGGAGGTCTGAAATGAGACTTTGGCCAGCTTTCTCCCTAACAGCAACCTCTGTGTCATAAATTCACCAGGCATAGTGGGAGAGATTTAAAAAATAAAATAAAAAAAAAAAATCCAGGGAAGACGGTAAGTGTTCAAGCGAGGAGCACAGTATCACTCTCCATCAAAGGACCAGGATGTCTTCTGTTTGGAGGAAGGCAGAAGAAGGTGGAGTGTGAAGCACTGAGGATCACTTGGTGAGCTAGATAAGTAGATAATAAAAATTCAATATGTTTAGAGTGGAGGAAATTACAGTAATGGGGCTTCAGCTGATAAAAATGAACCTTCTGTCCTGAACTTGCTGGAGAGTCCATGGCAAGGGGAAGAGTGAGTAAAGGTGAAACTCACTTCTCTCTTATTAATTAGACAATGAAGATTTTCAGTATATGTAGCTGTTACTGCAGGTGGTGATAACAATTTTCTGTCACAAAAGGAAGGGTTTTACAGGAAATCAGGAACAAAGGACCTAGCAATTGCACAAAGTCTTTCACTGAACTGCTGATGAAAAATACCTGAGGACATATTTTCCATAATATTTAATTTTTTGGGGTGCAGTGGGTAAGAATGAGTAATTCTGTTGGTGAAAACTTTTCACTTTGATCCTAAGATATGCTGGCAAAATAAAAAGAGTGAGGAAAAAGGCGCATACAACATCATTAAAGGTAATTTTAAAGAAAAATCGGTAAAAAAACTACAACAAAGCCCATAGCTAGCAATATCTGTTTCTCCAAAGATGTTTAAAGTTTGTTAATACATCTAGATCATTAACTTGTCCCTTCAGTACGTCAAGATGGGTAGAAACTGCATGTGAGAAGATATTTGAAAAGCTAGAAAAGTTGTTAAAAGAACAAGACCTAAGAGAAATTTGGAGTATGAAGACTGCTAAATTGAAGGGCTAAATTTATGAATTGTGCACCGTATAATCTCTCTTCTGTATCAGAATACTTGGTAGCTTTGGTAACACTGTAAATGAGGTTATTTTAGCATCCCATGGGTGTGGTCAGTTAGCATGATTACTCAGCGATGTTAAAAAATTTGGATTCTTAAATGCAAACTATGTTTATGAAGATTAACTGTAATTCTGCCTCTTAAGGGTAAAGGACTTATGTGTATGCTTTCAAAATATTTTAGGGAAAATTATTAGTAAATAAAGAGAAACCCTGGAATGCTGGAAAGGTAGTGATGATTGTGTTACCAATTACACTTGGTCATCTATAAAATACACAAAAAATAGAGCAAATGAATAACTGGATTTGGGTTTCAAAAAAAGATCTTTTAATATCAGACACTAAAAATAAATGTTATTTCTTGTAAATCAGTAAAGCAGACAAGTTGAAAGAAGTATACTTTTTTCTTCCTGAAACGTGTTGTTAAATGAATGCCACCTAGAAAGATGAAGGAGAAAATGGATGGTATTTCATGCTGTTAATTAGCGTAAACACAACTGATCCCTAGTTTAGAAAAGAGGATACATTTATCCAGATATTTCATAAAGGGTAATAAATCTTAAGGGTTATAGTTTTGAGTTTTGTGCATTTGGGGGGGGTGTGTGTGTGTGTCTAAAATTCTGTCCCTCTGTTGGCTAAAACACAGAGCATTCGTAGGTAGTCCCACGACAGAGAAAGAAGCAGATACTGTTTTTTACTATTGTTAATGCAGACAAATAATGCAGTATGTCCAATTTTGTGTACAGTAAAATTGTACAAGTTTCTAATAATTAACTCTTATTAGATGATTTATGTATTGAAATTATGACAGGAGGGCATATTCCCTCTCCTTGAAAGGAATCAAGAGTAGTTGTAAAATCTTAAAAAGAATGAGACTGATCAATTTAACTAACAAATTTTGACATGTTGCCTTTGACCTCCAGATAAATTTGATAAATTGCCTCTTTTTTTGTCTCTTTCTATTAACTGTCATCATACAAAACAAAGGAATCCTCCTCTGCACATATAAACCATGTACCTGTTTGGGTCACAACAAGTATTAGGACTTTTTAAGGAGCATGTATGTTGTTGTTTGATTAGAAATATTTCACATTTGCACTAAATTAGAAAAAAATTTTTATTTCAGTGTCTGTAGTTCTGAATTTTTTCAGTGTACATTCATTCATTAAGCCACTCATCCCTTTTAATCAATGGATTTATAAGAACTCAAAACTCTGGCAAATCTGTAATATACTCAGAATGTTAATGGTAAAAGAGGAAAGAATGTGCTTTGGGGTGAAACTTTGCTTGGGTCAGGAGAAGGAGAAGGCAAGACAGAATCTCAGAGGAAACACTCCCCTCTCACCCTAGACACGGTATCTGTTTCCAAACAATATTCATAACATTTTCTAATGGTGATGCTTCACCCTGGAAATTTGGCAAGAATGCTCTTCTTGTCCTCGTGTATGTATATCTGTGTCTAGAAGTCCGAATGCTCTGGGTGGAAATAACATAAGTATCATCAGGACTGATGGAAAAGTCTCTTCAGAAAAGCTTTTTATGCGTGTTGAATTCTCCTATTGCAGAAGTTTCCTTTGTGCAGAATAAAAAACTGTCATCCATCATCTACTAGTACTTAGAATAATAGCATGCTTCCCTTCTTTAGTCCCTGTGATGAGAATGTAGGATGCTAAAATATGAGACATGCTCAAGTGTGGCAGTGGAGAAACTCATCAATTCGGATTGTTCGGAGAGAGGCATATTTAGTTGAGTAGAACAGTTCTGACTTGAACGGGGGCACATCTTCAGTAGGCAAGAATATTATTTGAATGTTGATAATAGTGAATGACCAAAGGTTTCTTTTTCTAAATATAAACAAACTATATTGACAATGCATGTGATGCTTGCTTTTTCAAAAGTATTCTATTTGCAGAAACCACAGTAATGGTACAATTACTTCATAATCCATATGATTGCTCTTTCATTGCATGGAAAAGGTTAAAACGAAACACACCTCCCTATTTTTCTTATTTGTGGTTTGTAGATTCCTGTTTGATCGTAAGCTATAAGTAGACACTGTGTCTCATTAATGAGTGGCATTTCTTTTCTTCAGAAATTAATCTTTTACATTTTAAGGTTCTGTCTTCAAGCGATGAAGTATTTGCTTAATTTTAGAAACAAATAATTGTTTTATTTTGCAAATTTCGAGTTTTTGAATTTGCTCTCTCCAGAACTGACATTTCAGTTCTAGTTTTTTAAATAATCTTTCAAGCATATACCTAATTAAAGTGTTCTGCTGCATCGTTTCCTCCTTTTCCCAGCAATACCGGTTCAGTCTTTTCTGTGTGGTGGGGGTGGGTGAGGGAGGAGTAGTTGAAGTGTGAGTGGATCTAGTACAAATAGGTGCAGAAGGTAGCAGGTGGGAGGATGGGGAGACATAGACCTTGGGGTCTGTTTCTTAAAAAGCCTGTGAGTAGCTTGTGTGAGGCTAATAAGCTCATGCTTTGAAGAAAAGGCAAATCATTTAAAATGTTTTTAGAGTAGTGTTTGAGTATGATTGTGCTCTGCTCTGTGAAGCACCCTTACAAGGATGAGTATTTAGAGGAGAAACAGAAATCAGTTCTGCTCCTCGTGTTTGCTTGCATAAAGGTGTAGCAAGAAGTAATCTCTAGTGTGTGCTTGCCTTCGTGGAGTGTATCAAGTGAGATCAGTGCTGAAACCACTGTGTGCTCTCCTTGATGGGAAGGCCAGATTCTGAAAAAATACGGGCGATTAAAATACTAAAGCATACTAACAGCAAACAAACAAAACCTTTGAATTTAGATAATTTCAAGCAAAAGTATTTCTAAAATGTATGCTGAGAAGGCATTGCAGGTACCTAGAAAACCTGTAGCTAATCATCTGTTCCTATGTAGCTTGTAAGTTTGCAGTAAGTAGTTAGGGATTTACCAGCATTCAGAAGAACCTGGGAAAATATTAGCTTGTCACCCTCAGCCACTTCTTTGGGCTGCTATATTCAAATTATTTGGCACTAATTCCTAAGTCACTGTGCAGTATCATTTTGTTTTCTACAAGTTACCCCTTCCCAGCTTCTGAGGGATAACTCGGAACTCATAACTTCTGTTCCTCATGCTGTGTCGTTTTTCTCATCTCATTTGCCAGCGGAATGGGACTGATGAGAGATCCAGCGTCTCAGATATGGGAGAAATAACAGTCAGTTAGGGATCTTTCACCCTGTTTTCTTCTTTCCCAGCCTAGTCTTTGTTCTGCAAGGCCAAAATGTTCCTCAATTAAATTTTATCTGCTATTACCAGCCAAAATAAATGTAGCTGTTTTTCCTGGTTTCCTCATTCAGTCTTTCTTTCTGGCTTAGGTTTTTACTTAGTGTTTTTCTTATTGCAGGCATTGTTCTAGCCTCTTCTTGCTGAATTCTCAGAAAAACAGTGATAAAACTGTATTACCAGGCATCATAACTACACTGATGCTGTCTAACATGTTTTCTAAAAGTATTTCAAGTATTGTTTTTCTCTCCTTCCAAAGAGGATTGGGATCCATTTCATGCATTTACCTGTTGGACACTGATTCTTGGGCTCAGACACAGATCCATTCCCAGCTATCTTAATGATGTAATCAGAACTTGGTGAACTTTTTCTGAAGAAAAAAAGTAAGCTGAAAAATCTGATTCCAGTCCTGGTGAACACTGTAGAAGGGGAGATGGATCAAACAGGATGGCGGGGGGAGGGGGAGAGAAAAAAAAAAAAGAAAGGAGGGATTCAGTCATATATGCAGTGAGCTTGAACTTTGTTTTTGGAAAGGAAGGAAGAAGATAAACTGATGGTCATTCCCAATGACTATTTTCCTTAGAGCTAAGGGATGAAAACTCATAGTGGTGACAGAGAAGGAGGAATATCTTTAAACAAGACTAGTGCTAATGGTGATATTTTCTGTGTTTTCTGTTCTGTTGTCAACTGCTGCAGGAAATTCATGCTTACTGCATCTTCCAGAAGTTTTCATATCACTGGCTGTATAGAAAGCTGCATCAGTTTTGCAGAATGCTGCGGACTCGCAATGTTTTAATGGTTTCAAAAAGCAGCTGGACAAATTCAGGGAAGAAAAATCCATTAAGAGCAATTAAATATGAAGACACTTTGTCTGGCTTTAGAAACCTCTGAACCACAAATCACTGGAGGTTGGGAGGGTATTCTTGGGAGGGGAAGGCTTAAAATAATGATAGAACAGTGAATGAAGTTACTCTTAGCAATAACTTCAACAGTAACATTTTAAAAGTTAAATGATTCTGCTGAATTGTGTGATAGCCTGCCCCATCCCTCCAGGATCACCTACTCGAAGTTATGTTTCCATTTAGTGACGTAGTCTTTCCCTTTTGGAGAGGAAGGATGATTTTCTGATTAAATGCAATCATTGGATATTGTCTAGAGCAGAACTACTCTGTGGAGCTATACAAGAATTTCAGTACACTTTATCCTATTCTCTCTTTCTCTGAAATCCATAAAAATATAATAACATAAATGAAATCATCCATCTAGTTCATAATGGAACATTATAGCCCTGTCTCAATTCTGTTTCTGATCTCAAAATCTAGGCAAACAGAGCCCTCTATCTGTCTGAAACTTGTAAATAAGTTCTGACGACAAGCTTGTCTGGAAGGCACTTCCACTTCACTCAGACAAATACGTCTTTAAGAGGAATGTCAGCCTTTTTCTTTCCTAAACTTTCTTCCCTGTGCACTGATGTCAAACTAATTCCTTGGGAGTCTCCTTGGTCACGATGGCTGTAACACTGGCTTTTATAGAAAGAGAACATGTAGGTACTCCTTGCTGGTGAATTTGTCTGACCTGGGCTTTAAGTAAAGAGAAAACTGAAGCAAACAGATGATGAATGTCAATTCTGAGTTCAAGAAAAGCCCAGATGACTGATGGCACAGGAAGGCAACTAGTCTTGAACTGAGAATGCATATTAAGTGCTGCCTTGGAAAAATAATACAAAATAAAAATGGCTCTAAAGGAACACAGTTGATATTTTGGATTTTTTAAAATACTACTGTTCAATGGTTTTGCGAATTCTGGTCTTTCATGTAGACACGTAACTCCAAATTCATGTGGCATCTTTCCGTGTTCCTGTTAACTAACCTCTCTAAACCTTGATTTTTTATCTTTTCCTGGGATTCTAGTTTTAGTTATATATTATTAGTCTTACAGGCTGTACATACAAACTGGGACATGTTGTGTGTGTTGAGATATTTTGGTGATTCAAGTTCAGGGAGCAAGTACCAGGGGTAGGACTTTGCTTTGTTACTTGGCTGGAATACAGTGAATCACTGACGTATTGGAGCACTGTCTTGAAGCACTGCTCCTTTCCATGGTAACTCATCTGTTCTGGCTGTGAAGAGGAGTGGTCGACAGTTTTGTAATTATTGGGAAGAATGTGATCTGCCATGTTGACAAAGGATTACTTTGTCATAAGTGGAACAAAGTTTCCTGTCTCTGTGCTGTGTCAGTCAAGTGTGAGGTGAACAGCAATTCACTGGTCTGGGTTACCACACCAATGTAAATCCAGAAGCATACTTCTCCTGAATCACTTTCGTAGACTTTGCTTTTAGAAACAGAGAATGTAGGGTGAATGGCCGTGTGTAGGAAAATCTAAGACATGGATCTCATAAAGCCAAGTTACTCAAAATTCTTGGTTTAGAAACTCCCACTTCATTTAAATGCAAGGAAATAAAGTAGAATTTTCTATTTTATTCCTTTCACCCCATGCATATTGCACAGACAGCAGTGTTCTCTAAGGGGTTTGGGGAGGGCTGAAACAGGTTGTTAGCCTGGGGATTCTCTTTGTTTTACTGAAGAGGATATGAATTTTAGGCCTGAAAAGTATTTATTGGAGGCCAGTCAGACAGTGAAGGCACTAAACAGGTTTAAAAATGATTGAGAGGCATAGCTATCATTCTGTGAAATCTTAAGAGAAATTGAGAAGTAGAATATATCTACCAGTTGATACAGAATCAGATATTTAACTACCACGTTAAACAATTAAATATAGCCGGGACTTCCTAAAGCACATCCTGAAGTGCTTGTGTTTGTGTTTAAGAAAAGTATCAAATGTCATGTCGAAAGCGAGTTAAAAAGAGGGAAATGTTCCACAAAACTTCTTAAATGCTTCCACAAGGCATCAAACACAAATTAGACCTTCCAGAAAATGAGTTCGTATTCTCTCCTTTTCCCTGACATTGATTGTGAAGAGACCTTTTTAGGCTCCCTGCCTGTCATATTCCCCGTCTGTCAGAGCAGGCCTTCAATGGCTATGGTCTGTCTCCCAAGGAGTAATTTTTTTTTTTTTTTTTAATGTTGGGAGTTCTTCCTATCAGACCAGTACTTAAGTACCCTTAATTATTCACATAATCTTCCCATGTTAGTATTCATTCTCCTGTACATTTGAGAGTCAGGTTTCTGTTTCGGTTAAGCAAAATACTGTAAAGAATATTGATAGTTTCAAGGTAGGATGTTTATGCCTGCCCGTTTTGAGATCTGCTAGGTGACTGCACGGCCATGATCACAGGTTTATGAATCTGCCCACATCGTCTTCATGCCTTAGAACTGTGTTTGTCTTTCTGTGGGTGTAATTTACTTCATTTTTTATATCTGCAATTAAAGAATGATCCTGTTTATGGAATTTCCATTGTAATAGATAACTGGACCTTAAGACAATGTGTAAGAAAGCTGTAAAGTCTTTTTTGAAAATGTTACTTTAAATAAGAAGGTAGAGAGAGTCCGATTACAGTGGAGAGGAATTGCATATTCAGAAAAGATGGGAAGTAGCATACAGGATATAAGTTTAAACAGTCCTTAATGTTCTCTGAAGTGATAGAAAATTGTTGTTAATTGTCTTGTGAAGGGGGAAAAGCCACATCTTTGATCTAGGAAAATAAATCTAAATTGATGTACATTAGACAGTGTCATATGGAAGAGTTGTAAGTGTGGGGATGGTTTTAAAGATTTTTAATGATTTTAATGATTGGAAGTGAAAGTGAATATTGATATTCTAAAATAGAAGATAAATTTTGTATGTTGAATGGTAGAAATTTAGAAGTACAAAAAAAGATTACGGAGAATTAAGATAGCAGGTGGAATTTCATATGGTATGTTGAGATTTTTAAATGGAAGTATTTGAAACTATTTGTATCCACCATCTCATATCTACATAGCTGATGGTGTTCAGGAAACTGACCGGAGTATCAGAAAAAGTAGAGGGTATGAAGAAGAAGTTAGAAGCCCAAACAATATTTAGTTCAATAAAGAACAATGTAGAAGCCTATACTGGAAAGCATGGTCTTATGTAAAAGATAAGTGTAGTTCAACTTGACATGTTACTAGAACCTAGTCATCCTCCTCTCAAATGTAGAACAGCAGAATGAAATTTCAGATAAATGATAAAAGCATATCCAAGAACTGTTTGCAGAGGAGGCAGACAGGAGGGAGGGTGAATCAACACATAACCATGTATATGGGTTAGAAGGGATTCTCCCGACTTTTAGTACAAGAGTAAGGGGGTATCCACTCACACGGAGGAGCAGCAATTACAATGTAAAATTAATTTGTGGAACTCAACTTAGCAAGTTATCTTTAAATAAGAGCTCCCTAGAGTCTTGCAAAAGGATGTCAAATTAACAGAGAAGGAGAAAATCCCCATACTGCGGCATTGGTTAATTGGCCCTCTTCTTCTGTCCTGTCTTCTCTCCTCTGTCACACTGTCAGCTAAGTGCATAAGCAATGGAGTTTAGGAACAAACTGCCCCAGAGGAAAAGATTTTAAAACTACCAACTTTGAGAGGTTTCTTATAACCTTTCCTTGTAAGAAAAGGTAATAGTCAGAACTGAGGAGAGACTGAGTGGATTTAAAATGTTCAGGTTCCTGATTCAGGACAGTTGTGATGTTTCTGTTTGCATTTTTTCAGAGTTAATTTTTCAGAAGTTAAACCGTTGACAGAAGTAATACAGCAGCAGTGATATGATGGTAAGAAGAAGAGGGATTAGTGAGGGAAAGAAAGCTGAGCTCCGGAGTAGAGGAAGAAAGAGCTAAGTAGAGCAGTGCAGAATTAGCAGAGAAGAGATGGTGGAGACTGAAAGAAGTGTCCTATCATTTGGCTTGTTTGTATTTTTTTCCTTTGTTTGTTTTGCCTTAAGAAATTGAAGGCTCTTAAACTTACTAGTATATATATTCACAGAGTGGGCTGAAAATTTACTGATGTACAGTTTTCTGTTAAGAAATGATGATTTGATGGAATTGAAATATTCTGTGGGAATGGTTGGTGGGCTGCCCAGCTGCTTTGCTTTGCTCTTGGCTGCTGGCCATCTTGTCTGCTCCCCCAGCTGCCTGTCGTGTGGGCCTGCTGCCTTGTCTGTTGTATCCTATTTTAAGTATTTGTACATTCTAACAAATAAAACAGCAAATCACCAATTAGAACACCAATTAGTGATTACTACTAAACCAACTACAGTCTTAATTGGAAAATCATTTTCAGTAATAATTGATTGATATCTAACTAGCAACCATTAATCAATGATCTTGCATTTTGATACTTCAAACAATTAAACCTTTAAAAAATTAACACATTCTTATTTTAATATTTGACATATGTATAACAATACATAAAATATATACCCCAAAATATGCTATCCAGTAACATTTATCGTTTTCGGATGTTACTGACTAGTGTAAAAATCAAGTCACAATTGAAGCGACCAGTGAGATTTTTTTCCTAAAGCTGATACTCAGAATTTTGCTCCAAATGTGGGATTTTGTTCAGTTTGCAGTTTACAGAACTGTTTTTATGCTAGAGCTAATGATGCCTGGGTAATGACAGGCTGGTGTCTGTTGTTCTTTCGCACCTCCTGTCCTTCCTTCTCCCACTTCTCTTTGTAAGCGCACGCAAACTGGAATTCCTCTAGTTTTCCTGGTGAAGCATCCTGAATGACATCTTGTTTCCTATGACATCTCTTAGCAGGAAAAGCACATGCTTGATTTAAATCTGTGCTAAGAGGCTAAGTGTCTCTTCCCAAAGAGGAGAGTGTAATTAAACTCTTATGTACTTTCTGAAAGTAGGCCTTGGGGGCTCTTTTCTCTATCCAGCAGGTATTTTCAGTGACATTCCTCAAGTTTTTCATCTTTGAGATGTCTTCCTTTCTATAAAATTCATTTGAAGGCAGCTAACAGGTTCAAGAGTTATTCAGCCGGAAAGAACAACACGTAAGTAGCAAGAGCAGTCTTAGGGAACTTGGTTAAAAATTCAACTTAAAATGTTTCCATTAAGCAGAGTTCCAGATTCAACTTGGTTCTAGTTACTGCCCAGCACAATGTGGCTTAAAGGAACAACCTTAGACAGTTTTGTCACTTAATTTGTGTGATTGTTTTCCTTTGTTTTTTGCTGGTTTGCTTGTGTGTATTTGAATCACTCTCTAGTCATTCATGCCTTAGTATATTCAGCTTGTCCACTCCCATTTTATGTGGAGTGCCTCAGGTAGAGCAGCTGTGTAATTAATGATATTAAGGCTTTTTTCCAACACAGCAGTGACTCTCCAGCAGTGAGAAACTGACAGGGAAATAATGGGGCTACTTGTAAACTCAGTGGGATTCCTATCTTTGCTGGAAGGGGTTGGAAAAATGGTGAATCAAGAACGTAAAATTCTGTACTAGTAGTTCTATTTCATAAAACGTTTTGAAGGTGATGGGTATAAATAGTGATGATCACTTGCCATATAAAAGGGAATAAAGCATTTCAATAAACTGTCCAAATGTCATCTTCCAAAAAAGATGTTTCAGTAATGTTTGTGTGTATACATGAACAGATATTAATTTCTGTACTTTGTTTGAAAACATTTGTGAAGAGATCTAATAATTTTTGTTAGGTCAGCGTATCTAGCTGGAAAAAGAGATGAGCCAAATCCTTTAATAGATATGAAACAAGAGCAGTAGTTGTCAAAGAAAAACAGAGGTTGAGAAAACTGCTTTGTGTTTAATTTGCTTGTGCTACTCAGTATTGGGGCCCCACCTCAAGGATATGGATAAAATAAAGAAGTGCCTACAGGACAGCACTATGGGGGAATCTCTCTTATCTTTTCTGGGCGATCAGCAGAAATGGGTGCCTCTCTGAAGTGCTTGTACACCAATGGATGCAGCATGGGGAAAAAATGGGAGGAGTTACAGGTCCACATGCAGTTGCCGGACTATGATCTCACTGGGATCACAGAGATGCAGTGTGATAGCTCACACAACTGGAGTGCTGCAGTGGATGGCTACAGGCTCTTTAAGAAGGACAGGCTGGGAAGGTGAGGAGAAGCCCTTTATGAAAGATCAGGTAAAATGCACGGAGCCCTGCTTTTGGGCAGTTGAGAAGCCAGTTGAGCAATTATGGGTCAGGATTAGTGGATGACCAGTGTGGGTGATGTTGTGGTGGTTGTCTGCTACAGACCATCTGGTCAAGAAGTAGTAGATGAGGCCTTCTTCCAACAACTGGAAGAAGCATTCCATTTTCAGACACTGGTCCTAATAGTGGGCTTAGCCATCCTGGTATCTGCTGGCAGGGCAACGCAATAGGGTACAAGCAATCCAGGAGGTTTCTGAAATACATTGATGACAAGTTCCTGACACAACTGATGGAGGAGCCAACAACAGGAGATGGTCTGCTCATCTCATGCTTGCAAACATGGAAGAACTGATTGTGAGTGTGAAGGCTGAGGGCAACATTGGCTGCAGGGACTGTGAAGTAATGGAGTCCAGGATCCTGAGACAAGGGAACAAAGCAAATAGTAGAATCAAAACCCTGGACTTAGGAGAGGAGACCTTGGTCTGCTCAGGGATCAGCTTGGAAGAATCCTTTGGACATGGCCCTGGAGAGAAGGGGGGTCCATGAGAGCTTGTTAATTTTCAAGAATAACTTTCTCCGAGCTCAAGAACAGTCCATCCTGACTTACAGGAAGTTAGATAAAAAGGAAAGGAATCCTGCATGGATGAATGAGATGCTCCTGACAAAACTCAGGTGTAAAAAGGGAGCACACAGAGGTAGAAGCAAGGATAGGTGACTCAGGAGGGATATAGAGACATCGTCCAAGCATTCAGGGATTGCGTAAGGAAAGGCAAAGCCTACATGGAGTTGAATTTGGCAAGGGATGTGAAGGGCAACAAGAAGGGCTTCTACAAGTATATCAGCAGCAAAAGGAAGATGAAACAATATGTGAGTCTGCTGCTGAATGGGGCAGGTAACAAAGGATATGGAAAAGACCGAAGTGCTTAGTGCCTTCTTTGCCTTGGTCTTTACTGGTAGGACTTGCCTTCAGGATTCCAAGACCCTTGAAAGCAGTGGGAAAGTCTGGACCCAGTACTACTTGCTCTCAGTAGAGGAGGATCAAGTTTGGGAACGTTTAAACAGACTGGATATCTACAAGTCCATGGGACCTGATGAGATGCATCAATGAGTGCTGAGGGAGCTTGCCCATGTCACTGTGAGATTACTCTCAATTATCCTAGAAAGGTCATGATGATGGGGGAAGGTTCCTGAGGCCTGGAAGAAAGCAAATGTCACTCCTGTCTTCAGGAAGGACAAGAAGGAGGATCCAGGGAACTACAGGCCAGTCAGCCTCACCTCCATCCTTGGGAAGGTGATAGAGCAAATTATTCTGGAAACTATTTCCAAACACACTCAAGGCAGGCAAGTCATTGGAAGTAATCAGCATGGATTTATGAAGGGGAAATTATGCTTGATGAACCTGATAGCCATTTGCAGCACAATGGCTAGTTTGGTGGAGGAGGTGAGAGCCATTGATATTGTTTGTGTTTACTTTAGTAAGGCTTTCACACTGCCTGCCATAATATACTCATAGACAAACTGATGAAGTACAGACTAGATAAGTGGTCAGTGTGGTAGATTGAAAACTGGCTAACCTGGGCTCAAAGGATTGTGATCAGCATCACAGAGTCCAGCTGGAGACCCAACCACTAGTGGTGTATCCCAGGGGGTTGATAGGGGGGCCAGTGTTCTTCAGCATCTTCAGTTAATGATCCGCGTTGTGGGGTAGAGTGCACTGTCAGCAAGTTTGCAGAGAATACAAAACTAGGAAGAGACCACATAGTTGTGCTGCTCTGTGGGACCTGAACTGCCTACAGGAGCTTCATGGAGTTCAGCAAAGGGAGATGCCAAGTCCTGTGTCTGTGGAGGAATAACCCAATGCACCAGCACAGGCTGGAGGCTGACTGGCTGGAAAGCAGCTTTGCAGAAAAGGCCCTGGGGGTCCTGGTGGACAAATTGACCATAAGCCAGCAATGTGCTGTTGCAGCAAAGGCAGCCAGCAGCATCCTGGGCTGCATGAGGCAGAGCATCACCATCAAGTTGAGGGAGGTGATCTTTCCTCTCTACTGAGCCCTGGTGAGGACACTGTGGAGTGCTGGGTCCAGTGCTGGGCTGCCAAGTAGGACAGAGACAGGGAGATACTGGAGCAAGTCCAGTAAAGGTCCATGAGGCTGATTTAGGGCTTGAAACATCTGTCGTACAAGGAGAGGAGGCTAAGAGAGCTGGGGTTGTTCAGCCTGCAGAAGAGAAGGCTCACGGGCATCTTGTCAGGGTGTACGAGTAAATACCTGATGTGGGAAGTAATGAAGACCGAGCCAGACTCTTCTCAGTGGTGCCCAGTGAAAGAAGGAAAGGCAGTGGGCACAAATTGAAAACACAATATTCCTTTTAAAAACAGGAAAACCTTTTTTTTTAAATTGTGAAGGTGATTGAACAGTGGAAGAGGTTGCCCAGAGAGTTTGTGGAGACTCTATCCTTGGAGGCGGTCAAAACCTAACTGGACATCGTCCTGGGAAACCTGCTTTAGTCGAGCCTTCCTTGAGCAGAGGGTTGGACTAGATGATCTCCAGAGACATCATCTCCATTTTTTGTGCAAACTGGGCAAATTTGTTTAGTTGTAAAGCATGCAGTCTCAAATATGGCTTTCTATTTGGGGTCAGGTTACATATTTTAAATCACGTATCATACAAAATAAATTAGAAATTTTGTGATTGTTAACAGCATTCTGGGAATCTGTAGAGAGAGTATTAAATTTGGTTAGATGAATCATCTCTAAAATGTCTTTCAAGGTGAATTTAATCTTTGTGTGTTGCACAACACCTTTGCTCACTTGATTAGCTTCAGAAAAATACTGTTTTCTGTTAAGATACTTAAAATTATTGAAAATATTTGTATCAACTGGAAAACGAAGATGTTTACATCAAGTAAAATTTTATAAGCTTCAGCGGAAGGCACATAAATCAGATACCCATAGCAAAGATCACTATTTAGACATTTGCTTGGCTGTTTGTTCTTATGACAAATTTGAGGAGGTACACTAGTTGATTAGTATTCCATTTTGCCAGGGACCTAAATTTACTTATGGGTAAAGGAATACCCAGTTTACAACACTGCATATATTCCATCATTAATGAAGAGGTTTTGAGTTATTTAATGTTGCTTTATCATTTTGTCTTTCATACTGAAGTACTCCCTATAAAGCGATTGTGGCACAGTGTATTACTAAGGGGTGTTGAAATTATTAATGTATCTCGAATTAGTTACTCTATGTGGTTTTTGATAATTCATCAGTAGTCTTGTCTTGATGTACCCTGTCCTTCCCTGTGTGACAAGGAGCTTTTTTACAGATAGTGCTGGAAAGCCACTTGATGGACGGTGGTGGAACAACACTCCCTCTTCAGGTTGTTTAAACAAGTTTTGCCATATGTGTCTTAGTCCATAAGTAAAAATGGTGGGACAGCAGTGTTTCAGAGAAGTTGAAAGAGTAGTGTTCATTCAGAGGGGAGCTACAGGGAAGTGCAGCACTGGTGGGGAGTTGCAAAGGCTATGGACAAACGTACTGTCTTTCCTAAAGAGGAGATGAGAAGGGAGCAGCATGGGGAGGAGAGTATAGTAATTTCAAAGATAGATACCACTTACAAGGGAAAAAAAAAAAAAATCTTTTTTTTTTTACTTTGAGGGTGGTGTGGGATTTTTGTTTATTTGGTTTTTATTTGTTTTATTTTGTTTTTTATGCTTCACCTTCTTAAGAACTTTTCAGGGAAAGGAAAAAAATGGAAAGTATTTTTTATGAATTAAGAAAGATATACTAGTCAGTTTTCTTCTACAAATAGTAGATGTATTTTGGCAATACTTACGCTCTGAAAAGATTAACTTCTTGAAGACAAAATTAAGTTACTTTGTAGTTATTTAGCAAGATGTTACATTAATTAATCTATTACGTATGCCAGAATATATTTGTCACAGGAATAATGACTTTTATATATAAAGTGCTTTCACATGGCTGCTGGGATGCAGGGACACACCCGGTAACAATTTTTTGACTATTGTGATTATTGCTGAAGAAGCAGGGTTGTGCAAGCATGTTATATATAGATGTATTTTAAAGATCCTATATAAACCTAATGATTTTTCAGGTACTATAAAATTTCTTGAAGACCTTGAAGAAGCCAAAACTACTGATATTAATTTGTAATACACCCCTTACAGGGACCTTAGCAATTTTGCACATGTTGGGAATGTGTAGAGCATGTAGATAGGTAGCTCTCTTTTTCATGTTTGTACAAATCTAAACAAATCTCATTTGAACCCTCCCCTCTTTCTCCCGAGCACTTATAATCTTTGAGCTGGAACTGCTAGAGCTTGTCAGCTCCCAAAGGCATATAGCTGTTTACGCACAGGAGCCTGAGTGGAATTTTTTATGCAGTACATATTCTCCAGGGAACTGTTATTATATATTGAGTAGTGTCAGGAGGAAGTATTAGGCACCATAGTGTCAAAATTTCATCTTTCATTTTTTCAGTAAAAAAATAAACATATTCACACATTTGAACACAAAAACTGTTCTTCTGCTTCGAACAGGTGGTTGAGAGACCCTGTGACCACAGGATGCGATCTAAACTGTAAAACCTTCTTTTCCTAGTTAGGTTTTCTGAAGAGCAGTGGCCCCCTGCCCATGTGCGTCTTCTGCAGCCTGGCGTGACGTGGGCCGGACTGCAGGTTCCACTGGAACTTGGGCAGCTGTGGAAGGGGTGTTCAGAGTCCTGCTGGAAGCAATTTTAGTATGTCATCGAAGACTTTTTGATTCCTGGCAATAGTAAGCAAATGAAAAACAGTCACTGGTCTGATAAGGGTGCTGAACTTCATCTTTTTTCCATAGTTTTCCTTCAGACTTCCACCAGCCAACTGCATGGGGACTTTGTTTCTCATGTTTTGTTTTTTATTTCGTAGTATGGTGGGATACACTCTGATTTCTGTATAAATTTTATCAACTTTTTAATGAAATAAAGGGATTATTTTACCTACATCTGGCCCTGCCCCTTAGCGTCATAAAGAAGAAATGGTGTATTTGTCTGTGTGTCTCACTGGTTAAGGACCTGCATGGAGAAGGCTGACAGGCAGGCTGTGATGTTATTTCCTGTTTTTACCCATCTTGTGCTGACCCACAGAAGTTGATTTCTCTCAAGTCAAATGTTTATATGTGGCTTAGGAGGTAATGAAGTATTGCCTTTTTTTTTTTTTAATGTAGGTTGCCTGTTTAATCTTTTATTTCAGATTTCACTCTTAGTGTTTGAAAAGTGATTGTAGGTTTGATATGCATTTTGTTGGTAGCAGTGTAGGCTTAAAGAGCTTTTACTTATTTTGCTTACATTCCACTCTTTCACTTGTGCTAATGCAGTTGTTTATGGAGGGGCTACACAGCGAACTTGGCTGGGAAACTGATCCAGTTAAAAATAATCCTTTTTTATCTGGATATTAATAACTCAGATCAGTTCTGGCATCCAGTTGGCTGTAGTACTCTACAAATGATTGATCAGCAAAAATGAGAGGCAGTATTAGGGAATGTTCCTGAATCAGCAATGCTATGAAACTATGGCAAAAACTGCTCCTTTTCATTTTTAAGTTGGAAGGTCCTGACTGGATGCTGCCTGGAGCCTGCTTTGCCTCTTTAGTGTCTTTTTCTACTCTCTGATTTTCTAGAAGCGCCTGCCGAACAGATTTTCATTTGCAAGCATAACTTCTTTGTATATTCTTGTGTTTATAAAACACAAATTTGGAATTGATAATAGGGTCTCAACTGCTTGTGGCAGATAAGCATGTTACTTGTGAAAAATATCTGGACCCAGATGTGGTAGCTATACATTTTTAGAGTCAGTCAAAGATGGCCATTTGTAAGTCTGAATGCGAGTATGGCCACTTGTTATGCAGGACAGGTGCATTTTTCTAACCTTGTGTTTATAGATAAAGTGTAACTGTGGTGGTCTGGTCTGATGTCTTTCTGCCGGAAGCACTGGCTGCATGCTTGAAGATGGAGAAAAAGGCTTTGTTGTGAACTTGGCCTGAGATAGCTAGAGAACAGAGCACGTGAAATGTTGAGGATCTCTTTCTATCTGCTGCTTCAAAGAGACTATGAACCAGTTATTTGGGTTAATACAGAAGGTCTGTGAGATGGGTGGAGTTTTCCTCATTGGTTAGTTTACTTTTTTTCTTGATTGCTTAAAACAAACGAGACCAAAAAGTCTTCAACATGCTTATTCATCTCAGTTACATAAAAAGGTACATACAGATATATTTTTGTCTTCTGAGTTACCTATCAATAAAATACTGTGGCTTATACATTTTGTAAAATGTAATTGATATGTTGCTCAGCAGTAAATAGCGCATGTAAGTAGCAGAATACACAATATAAACTTGACAATCTTCTTAAATTGCATAAGCATGTAAAATGGAAAGAGGTATTTGAGCCATCTAGTGGTTGGTATGAAACACTTGAACATTTTTTGATAGTTTGTAGAAAATGTAAATTACATCAGCTTGGAAATAGCGTTTCTAATTTGTCTGCTTTTTAATAGCATGGCTGTAGAATGAAAAAACCCAGACATTCAACTTCAAATTTGAGGTACAGTCTGTTTTGGTTTGCAGCTTTTTTTCAATTTACTGTAGATTTTAGTGAAGAGAGAGATCTGATAACATAAAAATTACATTAGGAGTTAGTAGCCAAAGAATGAGTTTTGTTAGCATGAGACAGAAATTGTGAGGGTTGTCAAGAAGTTCAAGGAAAGGATAGTAATAAGATAATTTTGTTTTCTTCTTCTTACTGAAAAATGTTTGGAGGGAAAAAAGTGGGCTTGTGTCCTACCTCACCAGCTATTTATAGCAGGATTTTGAATAGCAGGGATTACATTAAAAAAGTAATCTTTACTGGAAAACATGAGATGGATATTTTTTGTGATAAACTTCTCCAAATGAAAGTAACAGAGGCAACTTAAAACAGATTTATTGAAATAGGGTGTGTTCCTGGTAAACAGAGTCACAGAATCTTATGATGTTAAGAAAAACGATGTTTTATAGATGAAAATTTCGTGTAATGATCTCGCTTGGTCCTGATATGCATTAAGCTGTTCTAGCCTTTCATATTGGCTGTTGCCAATAGGAACTTGGCTGCACATTGAACTTGATGGTATTCTGCAATACAGGCAGAAAAGTCAGTTGCTAAAGTAATGAACTTTATGTGCATCTCGCCTTGAATTATTTGTGGGAAAATACTTCATACACTGAAACACTGTGATATCTTCCAGTCCTTGTGAAAGTCCCATCCAGGTTCAAACGCAGATTAGAAGATATTTTTTAATCTTTACTAAGACAAATCTAATAAACAGTCAACAAGCAGTACTAATGGTGTTACATGCAGTTAGAGCTATAGTATTTCAGAACAGATAAATATGATCCATACTGACATTTCAGAATTTGCATCTTTACATTTGAAATGAAGTATTACAGAGTCTTAAATCTTGCCCTGTTTTTTATTGAGAAGACAGTGGTAGCTTAACAGATTTTTAAGGTCAATCTCAAATATTTTGTAAGGCCGAATGAGAGAAAAATGGGAAAGCCAGTCATAGAACAAAAGACAGAGCAGTGATGGCTGATTTGTATTTTACTGGGACAGGGACAACCTGAAAGCTTCATGTGAATTTGATATAGTAATTACATTTGGACAAATCACCTGCATCTTAGTCCTGTTGTGCCTTGAAAGTTGATTATTATTAACCCTTAGGATCAAAATATCAGCTAGAGTAATCTGAATCTGTAACTTGTTTGGACAGTGAATTCTAATAGGTTTCAGAAGAGGAAATTAAATTCTTTGAAGATTGAAGAGGTTTTAGTTGTCTGACATATTTTTGCTTGAATTTTGCAGTGTGGTGATGAAGGATTTTTGTTATTACTATTATTCTCAATCTTTACAATGATCTAGTCTTGATTGCAGTTGGTGGATCTCTCGGGTAACACTGGACAGTTTTGTTCAACCTGCCCTGAACACAATAAAGGTTACTAGGTGCGCGCTGTGTTTTGCAGGCTTCCGTGTTGCAGACGTGAAAATCTCTCTTTCTATCTTACTTCTTCATTTAAAATTACTTTTAAATCAAGGCATTATGTATGCTCAGTTTTTGAGCTTGCTTTCTCTCCTAGTCTGTTGTTGCTAGAGCACGCTTGGAAAGCAGGAAATACATGGGGTACAGAATTAGAGGTGTTTTATCTTTACGATGTCCATGTTGTGTTTTTGTTCAGTTAAACAGGAATGTGGTTTTATGGTAGTATTAAAATGTCATCTTTTATTGTTTATGTACTTCCCTCTCCACACCCCCTGTTAGCATCTTCCAGTGCTCTGATTGTCATAGTGTCTGGTCATACCACAGCATTTTCTTGGAAGCTATCCATTGCTGAAGCTATGATCCAACTGTGTATTCATGAAAGGATCTTTGGCATTTCCCCTGGTTTTAATTTGCATTTAGAAGATGCAAATGAGGTATAATGAAATTGTAATATTGGGTCCTGTTTCTGATGAATGCTGCTCTTTGAATTGTGTTCTGGTTACCAGTTATTTTCTAGGAGAAATTTGGTTATACCTTTTATATTTGAATTGGGTTTAAAGCATAACTAGGATTCCTTTCATGGAATTCCATAGAAATTTGACTTGTTGAAGAAGTGCATGCAAGTGGAAGAGGCATTATCTTGAGCTACAGTTTTTGACAATGGAAATTCCATCTCTTGTCCATGTGTCAGGGCTTTGTGTTCTTTGGGATGCATTCCTGGTCCCTCAAAACCAGAATTATACATAAGAAAAGCCTAAAAAATGTGTCATAGGCAGCATGTACATGTTGCTTCCTGTAAATAATGGAATAGCTCTACTAAATAGAAAACAACTATGCTGTGGCATAACTTTTAAAAAGAAAAAGTGATTTGTTAATTTTTCCTAATTTAAGAAATATGTAATAATAATTTGTAGAATTGGATAGTTAGACATTCATTGAACCTCCTTAGTAATGTCACTTTAGAAGCAAATGATACTTTTCTGTGAAAAGAAAATGGAGTTTCCAGAAGGAGAATGGTTCTTTTTTTTTCTTTTTTCTTTTTTTTTTTCTTTTCCACAAAGTAGGGAAATAGAAGTTTGATTAATGATGAAGAAATATGATTGTCTTAGGTTTGAAGCTGATAGTCTGCATTTTTGGTATTCAGAAAAGTAAAATTTCCTTAAGCATATTTTCAGATTCATATAATTAATGTTCTACTTTAGACACTGAAATTAGAGTGTGTAGCTTTGTTTACTTTTATGTGAGTATAAATTATTATGATTATGAAATGGTGTTCGGTTGTAAAACATTTTTTGTTATATTAAATTGCCAGACACCTCTACTCCGTCATTTCCTTCCCTGCTGTTGTACAAGTAGAATAAAGCACATCAGTTTCTCTGATGTAAAAGTACTTGAATATTACTGTTGTTACTATTCCTCCAAAAATATTTTGCAGAAAATCGCTTTTTTTTTTTTAATGTCTACCTATCTTTTAATTCCTTCTTTTTGGTTCTTCCTGTTCAAGGTGAAATTTAAATATGCTTATCTTAGAATGTCAAAGGATGAATAAAATACGGGAAACTCAATCTTACAGCATATGGTTGTTTTATCTGGGTTTTAAACATTGTTTCTTTCCTTTACAGAATGCTGCCTTTTTATATGGCCTTGGTTTGGTCTACTTCCATTACAATGCCTTTCAATGGTAAGTTGGAATAAACTAACAGTACCAGTATTGTGAGGTGTTTTATTGGTAGGTGAATATTTCAACTTCAGTTCAGTGTTAGTGTACAATAGTTTAATTTTTTAATTATTATTATAGATATGATGTTTGAAGGCATACTGTCCTGGGTCACATATCTGACTTAGTGTAACATATCTGGGGCAACCACAACAGTTGCTTGAAAAGGAAAGCACTTAAAGGAGAAGAATTTTAGCTCTCTATAATATGATTATAGCTCCCTATAACAGTGGAGCACTATGACTTGACAAGTTTTTGTGAATTGCTGTTATTGATAATCTGTAGCCTGTGTTTGTTTGAAAGCCTGTTAACAAAAAACCTTTACTTTTCTCTTGGAAAAGAAGTGGCAAAGTGGGCTCGTGTTCAGTAATTTTTACATAGCTGTATAACGTGAAAGTTTTGGATGTGAGAAGTAATACACTCGTTGAATCAGAACGTTTAAAACTGATGTAAAAACTCAGGAAGAGCTGTACATTCTGACAGGGCTTTGAGGACTGAAAGGAGCTGCTGTTGGATATAGGGGGGAGGGTTGGTTTTCAGTTGGGGTTTTGGTTTTCCTTTATTGGTGATGAGGGAAGAATGATGAATGGAATAGACTCAGTCACTGGGGTTCTGTTGAAAGGTTCTCAAACTTTCATTGGGGTTTATTCTTGCAGAGATATAGTTAGTGTCATTGGAAAAAAGTCAGAAAGGTGCAGTGTTTAGGTCAGTGCTTTTTTACACTGAGTATCGAAACTGTTAATAAAATAAGTGTGACTTTACTATTCGATTGATTACTAAAAAGTTTATCATCTTACTGGACTAAGCATGACTGCAGTTGAGGAGGCAGTGACTACTGACTGATGGTTTGGAACAATAAAGTGCCCCCCCCCCCCCCCCCCCCCCGTTTCTATGTATCTGTAAGACAAAAGATTTGTGTTTTCCTCATGTTAATGTAAATAAGCTTTTATTCTTCAAATTAAGATAAGTTGGTTAAATCATGAGCTCAGAACCTGGATTTTTTTTTTTTTTTGGTCTTGCGACTTACTGCTTTCTTTATTGGTAGTAGTAAAATGAATGCCATGTATTGTACGTGGCATGCGATTCTGTTGCATTCTAATTAACAAGAGATGAACAGAAAAGTTTTCAGAGAACCTGAGAATACACTGTTTTACTATTGTGATCGATCTTGGTTGAATTTCACAAAGTTCCAGAATGTTCTTGTTCTTATGCTGACTTGGCTTTATCATTTAACATTCAAGAGTATTTTGTGCACCAGTTCTTCTTACAAGGAGTATCTTGTTACAGTTTGCACTGTGAAAATGGTAGAAAACTGTAAGATAAAATTAAATAAGACAAAGTAGTTAGGTTTAGAGTAGTTGATTTTTTGAAAGACCACCTGTTCAACGTAGACTTTTGCCATCAGCGGATCGTGCTATTTAGCACCTTCCAGTGGATGGAGCAGCAAAGTCAGGTGATTGTGAGGCCTAAGTATTAATAAATGAGAGCTTTGAATTAATTTAGATTTTTCTTCCATGCCTTTAAGTAAGCTTGTTGAGAACACGAGTATAAATTGATGCCTTAACTGCGCATAGAGCTTTAACTTAAGGTTGTATAGAATAATACTTGCAGTTTCATTCATACAACAAAGTTACGTAAAGTGTGGTACTAAGGAAGCTGTGTATCATTAGAGTATTGGGTAGAATTTTTCGAGGAAGAAAATCTAACACAGATAAAATCTTACACCTTTGTGTGTGATTGTTTGGTTTGTTTGGTTTTTTTTTTAATCCCTTCAAGTGCTTTTTTCCCCCCTTCTTTACTATGTTTTCTTAGGGGGCAATAGGAGTGGGATGTGTGGCTGTGGGTGTTTAGGTGTGACAAAATCATAATAAACTTGGAGGTGATAGCAAGTCATTTACAGTAGATATGTTCTTTGTAGATCTTAATCCTCCACAGGACTCTCTTGCAAATTGCAAGGAGAATCCCACTTCTTTCAGAGTGAAATGGTAGTCAAACTGTTTTATTTCCTGCTGTGGCTATTCCATCTATTTATGTTCATAGAGTACACAAATCTGTATATTTCAGGCAGGTAGAGGAGACCTCTAGACCGTTTAAGGTAGTTTAAGCTATCGTGCTTCATCCATGAACTTTTTTTTTTTTTATCCACACCACTTCAGATATTCATAGATATTAATGAGAGGCAGGTACATAGTCCTCCTGAAAGGGAGGGGGTAAGGAAGTGCTTGAGGTTTTTTCATGTCTCATATAAACACGGATAATTAAAAAAACAAGTGGGAATAAGGTCAGTTTTAGAATTCTTGTTCATATTTTTACATTATTTTTTAAGTTTTCCAGCTTTCATAAAAAGAAGTGTTGGATTGGCTCCAAGACACATATGCAATTCACTGTAATTCAATATTGTACTCTTCTCTGTACACTAAAGCAGCATTGCAGTGTTATCTTAAGTATAAATCTTAGCTGATAACTTCATTTTATATTGGTGATTTTGTTTGACTATGCATGTAAGAACTGGAAGTTCTCAACGTATATACAAATGTTGCAATAGTGTGATCAGACCACAGCTATTTCATGCAATTATTATAGTAAGATACGACATAAGGGATTAGCTCCATAAATTGAATCAAGTATAGTAAAATGGGTCCTGTAGATCTTCAATGTTGATATTCTCTTCTTTTACACCATTTATCATCAAGCAGTAAGTAAAGTGATTGGCTGATTTTTTCCCTGTTGTTTCCCTGTTTCTCAAGTAGGGTAGAACACCAGTAGAATAGAGATAGCTGAGATATTCACATAACTTGAATAATTTCATATCCTCCTTAGTTGTCTTTTAGATTGAACGCTTAAACAATTTCAGTAGTTCATCAAAGGCTACCCTTCATTTCTGTGCAATAGCTGCATCCAAGTGTAGTGGCTTGGATGCCAATTTTTTTCTTTTACTTCAGTAAGGATTCTGAGCCTGACTGGTCTGTCATCTGCTGATTTACACTGAGTCCCACCAAGATAAAAAGGTGGAGTCCAAGCTCTGCAGTTGTGTCCTGAAACTGGCTCTAAACACCCTCTTTGGATCCCACTGTACCAACCGTGGTGCTCCAGGGCCAGCCTGCAGTGTTTTCAGTGACTGTTATCTTGCAAATTGCTAGACAGTGTGTGTGAGAAAGACACACTGTTCCTCAGAAGTACCTTACAGGAGGCTGAGATCAGTCACCCTTACTGCCCCATTTAGCATACCCTGAGGCTCCTCAGTCCAGGGATTCCTTATCAGCTGTAGAAGTTAAGTGTTATGTAAAACTCAGTCCTTCAGCATTGATGCTTTTGCCAGACAGAGTCCTGAAAAAAGCCAAAGACTAATGCAAGAGATGATCCAGACCCTTTTCCTCACCTCCATCGTGGCTAAAGATGCAGACTGCCTGAGGAAAATCTGTCATCTCTGACTGGAGCTTTTTGGCCCTTCTATAGCCATCCTTGCCAAAACAGAAGCACTGTCATCATCTATTCAATATCAAGTGGTATCTAGAACCACCGTCTCTGCTTCTGGCTCCTTTAAAGTAACCTCACAGCCAGCCCAGTCTATTTGCACTGCTGCATCCTAACAGTTCTGTAAGCCAGGGTTTTCTGTATGCTGGAATTTCTCCTGTTAGAGTAGTTTGACTCTTTGGAACAGGGACATGGGAGTTCAGCACAGAAAGCTTTTTTCCTCTGTTCAGCTCTGATTCAAAATTGAACCTTGACATGAAGAAGACAGCTGCAGTCTTTCATTATTCTTATCTCATTCAGGTAAAGACATTTAATAGGCAAGAGGGAGCCAGTGTATACAACCCCCACTGGGAGAGTGCAGCGCCTCCATCTCCAACATACAAGCACTGAACAGGCTTTCCACATCCCATCTCTGCTGCTGCTGAATTCCACAACCCTCCAAAGGCCAAGCAGACAGCAGAAGGCAGCCCTCAGTTGTTATCTGTGGTACTGCATGTCATCTCTTGGTCACCGTGCAGGCCTCCAGGCACCTTAGAATCACTTTTCTCCTAGAAGTCCTTTGAAGGCTTCAGTGAGGCAGGAATATTCTTTTCCACCTACCTACAGGAAAACACAAAACTTGCCATCACCTGTGGGATTGCCTTAGCGCCAATCACATTGGACCATTTACTTGAGCTGAAGGAGTCTGGTCTCTCTCTTGCTCTCTCTGGCTATCATTCTTTTTCATCTTTTTCCAGAAAATGTCTTGCTCTTCTCACAGTCATCCTGAAATAGTAAAGCAGCTGTTTAAACTGCTTTTAACGTACCCAGGTCTACAGTGGAACGTAAACTTCTTTTCAGTAGTCTCGTGTGCCAACCTTCAGTATTGCACACCTTATTCATCTACCCAAGAAACTATTGGTTTATGGTGGTTGCTGTTTGCCTATGAGAATGGGAGAGTTCTGTGCTGTTAAGGTCCATTCTTTGCCCTTCTTTGCTTCCTGTGTCAATACATATATTGTTTTTTCAGGGGCAAGCTGTTAGTAACACAATAAGATTTGTCTTTGAGGGGGTGGTTATTTTTTTTTTTTTCCCTGCAGGACCAGATCCTTTAGATGGTTCTCAAGCTGTTTGTGTCAGTGGTTGGCAGATCCAAGAAATGGGGCTCTTCCACACAAAGGGTAGTCGAGTGGGTAGTGTGGGGTGTGTAGGAATGGAAACCGCCTAGTGGAGACCTCCTTCACTTGCGTGGGAATGCCTCACCTGCCATGCAGACAGCAACCACTGGACTACTTCATCAAATGCTATGTCTGCTGTGCATGCCTCCAGGTATATCAGCAGTTTGTGGCATTATGGAGGGCACACAGCATTTGATGAAATAGTCCAGTGGTTGTGGTTTGCATGAAGGGCTCTGAGATTCACCCAGCTGACAGTGACATTGCACTGGTAATTGGCAGTCTGTGGAGTTCCTGCTTTGGAAACACCTGTGATGGAAAGTCCAGGAGGGGTATAATTTGAGAGGAGAAAAACAGCTTGCTTACTTGTGATCTTCAAAGTGCACATCTGTATCGGTGGTTCTTTCTGTGTTTGGCCAAGAGTCCTTTCAGCTGGTCTGGTGTTTGTAGTTATCTTCATAAGGAGGGCAGAATTTAAACACAGACTGTGTAGATACCACTTTGCCAAATATTTCTCAGGTTTCGGGTGGCTGGGTCTATACATGTATTTTTCTAGGTATATAAAATGGGAATGTACATGTAGACTACACATACTAATTGTAATTAACCATTAATGAAGTGGTAATTAACTTTCTCTCTTGTTGTCTTTATCTTTCTGTGATTGTGTATCAAACATACTTCTTGGATTGATGAAAACACATAATATCTGCTAATGCTGGAAAAAAACCCAGAGCTCTCAGCTGCTGTTCTAGAGAAGTGTTTAAAGGCTTTGCTGCTCTGCTGCTCAAAATGTTTCACGATTCAACTGTTATGGCCCTATGGACAGAGGGGTTATATCTAAAGATTGTAAAAATATTTCATAAAATGGCAGTGTCCTGACTACTGCTGTATACAGACAATTTGTTTATGTTCAAACTATGATTATGAGTTTCAAATAGAAATTTGTCCATCATAGTCTCATGTCATTTTCATCAGTAAGGCTATGAAATGACATAAGACTTAAAATAGGTGGTCAGAAAATTGACAGAGAATAAAGAACAAGAAAACAAAGTTTCATTCCAGCTGCATCAAGTATTTTTCCTGATACATTAGAATGATGTTGTGTTCTTTTATTTTGTAGGCTCATTCTGATTTTCATGGTTTTTGTTTGAAACATACAAGTGTTAACTTCTGAATAGTTAAATCAATGCTATTTTATTATATTCTTTCACCTAGTTCAAAGCTGATTTTATTCACAGTCTATCCTAGTAAAACCTTTCAATAAAAGTCTTATGACAGTTCACTAAATGTTTAATACAATCTTCTATTAATTATTATTCAGCTGCTTTCTTCACTTTCATAATGGTAGGCATTGTTGTATAGATGAGTGGGTGGAAAGATAGCTGCAGTATTGATTTTGGAAGTCTTGATTTGGAGATGATAGATTCATGTCATTTTTATTTTTCCTGAATTACTGTAGCAGTGCTGTGCAAAATGTGAGCCCAGAGGTGTTTTTCATCCTCTGTAGTGTCTGTTTTCCAGTCCTGCTTTCCCATTTTGTTGAGTGTTAGATAGCCTTTCCTACCTGTTAGTGGAAATGTTCCCATTCTTGGAGAAAACTCTTATTTAATTTAAATTCTAGTAGACTCAACCAAAGTTGTTTCTTACCAAGCAGTTGGTCAATATCTTCAGAGAATAAACCAAAAGTTGTCTCTTGCTGAATTTAGATTACTGTCATTTATTTCTGTAGTATGAGAGCTCCCAGCCCTCCATTCGATGATTTATCCTTTGGACTAATGTATGTTTAGTCTGCTGAAGCATTAAAATGAAAAGCTCTGTCTGTGCATGAAGGCCAGTTAATTAGTGGTGGAGACTAACAATCTACTTGAGGAAGGCTGTGTGCCATCATCTCTGCAGGAAGCTGTTAGCCTCTTAAGCCACGTCCTGCTTCATATGTGACAGATCATCAAGCCATTAGCTTATGTCTGCTCTTCTGGTTTTGGTCAAACCATAGGAAAGCTTTGAGGGAAAACATCTGAGTAACTTGGATGCCTTGGATCCTGTAGACCCCTACCTTTCTGGATGTAGGCTTGGGCAGAGGACAGAAATGGGATTGGTGATGTTTCAGAGGAAACAAAGATCTGTACAAGGATCAAGTGACTCCTGCTGTATCTGGAAGGCCCAACTCAGGCAAACAGATGGTCCAGAAAGGACTGCAGTTACCAACATTGGGCCACGTTCTCTCTCACTTCCCTTTACTACTGCAACACGTGCTCCTACTTTCCACTTCTTCTCATGTCCACTTCCTTCTGTGTTGTACCAACGTGTCCCAAGGCCTGATGTCATCTGCATTGGATGTTACTGAGCCCTTACAACTGAAATGAATGTCGGATGTTGCAGATGTTTTGCTATTGATGTAGTAAGGGACTGAGTGGAGCTCTGGTCATGGCACTGCGAAACAAACAGCCCCAAAATAAAACTGAAGTTTTTACTGTAGTCCATGTTCTTGATGTGTCCTGTAATCTGGAGTGCATTGCTATTTTGTTTAAATGTTTCCCATAGGCAAAATTAGATCAATATTAATTCTGCTATGGTGTGGAACTGCTTGTCTGTCTGTAAGAGTTAATACATGAATGTCTTTTCAGAGTTTTGAGTCTTTTATTCTATGAAAATTCTACTGACTATTGAAAATCAGGCTATAGTTACCAAATTAGACATGAGCACCTACTACTCGTAGAAATTGTTGAAAATGTTGCCTTTCAGATCACTTTATTTGTGAAATTTGATTATGCCCTTTTTCACAGAAGTAGTGGAAGTAATTTGTATTTGTTATTACTGGTGACTGGCACCCTGGAAAAACTACAAATTGCATAATCAATATAGAATTAACACTAGAGTTAAGTAAGATGCAGGCCAATATTTTGAATGGAGAAGATAAAATATCTGGGGTTTAGTTTGAAAAGCTGCTTTGGGGAATATTTGGTGTATTCTTACAATATTTTTCCCTTGATTTACTGATGTAATTATGCTTCATTATGAGTTTAAATTTATGTTACCTTTCAGAATTCTCTCTTAGTTTTTATTATGGCATCCAAGGATACAGAATTTAAGATGCAAGCAAGACACTGACCCAGGAGTTCCCTAGCATTTTGAGTGCATATGGATTAATTCTTAAATGTAAATCCATCATGTATTAGAAACTGAAAGAAGATTTCTACGTGGAGAGTCTTTCACCAAACTCTCTACCAGTGTGTCCATTCCATTGCCAAATCAGTGGAATGGATGGGAGCAATCAATGCTCCCTGGCTACGCTCCTTTGAATTTTTTAACCTTTCAAGGAAATAATGCTTTTAAAGCATTGCTGCCCTTCCTCCCAAAACCATCAGTTTAGGAGTGATCAAATACAACTGAAATGTACAGCTAGAATATTATTATTTAGCCGTTAGCATGGTAACTCTAATAGTGTCATAAAGGGTACAGAGATTTTTGTTTTGACTTGGTTGATTGGATATATTTTTCCAAGCATCCATCAAAGTGGGTTGAAAAGCTTGCCATTACTTCCTGCATAGATTGTGTCTAGGGGAATGATGTCTCGTCCTACTAATTATCTTCCTCCTTGTACATTTTGGGCTTGTCTTCATTGGAAAATTGTGTTGGGTTGTAACTATCTCAAAGACTCACGATAACTACTAATGTTGAACCTGACTCCACAAGCAGGTTAGACAAGGGTGAATGGTGTTGCCGTGTCGTCTGTGCAGAGATAAACCTTACACAAACCTCATAGGGGCTGTCTGTGACTAGCAGGTTCTGTGCTAAACGTGGAACAGTCTTTTCATGTTGTCTGATGATGATAATTTTACTGGTTTTTAAGTGCTGTGCTTCTCTGAAAGTCTGAGGTAGGCAGTATTCTTGTTCTTTTGAATGAATGACAGTATACATTCAAACTACATTTCAAAACTGTCCTTAAAAGTTGGTTGTTTTACTTGTGACTTTGTTTAACTCTGTTGCTCAGCTGTGGCAATGAATAATACTTCCTGTTCAGTAAACAAGAGACTATAAAAATATTTTTGTTTCTTACAGTTTCTCTTAAGCTTTTTTAGAAATCCATGTTTCAATGATCCTTGTGAATGAGACATGACAGACAGGAAATACGGAAGTACTATTTTCTGACCAAGCAAGCTAGCTA
This sequence comes from Mycteria americana, assembly GCF_035582795.1. Taxonomy (NCBI): domain Eukaryota; kingdom Metazoa; phylum Chordata; class Aves; order Ciconiiformes; family Ciconiidae; genus Mycteria; species Mycteria americana. The sequence goes on along the minus strand of NC_134365.1, from coordinate 125,686,760 downwards.
AAATGTGAAGAACATGAAGTTCACAAAGTGTATATGAGCAATGGTCACAATCTCACATGTGGTATAGAACTGCAATGTCTTTATTCCTGATTTTTGTCTTTTTTGACAGGGACCATAGACGCTGGTTTTCTTCCTTTTTAGAACTTAGGATACTGTCTTTGACCAAGATGCAAATAATGGATTTTAAATACCAGTGGCTAACATACTGAGTACCGTATTAGAGTTAAGACAAGAAATGCAAATATACAATCATAAAATCTGTACTTTGGCATAAAAAAAGTGTAGCTTAAAATATGTGCTGATATTTAGCGATCAGTCCAGTCTTTGGCCTTCCAGTTTGAGTGGTGTTCTTGTAGACGATGGTGAGCTTGTAGATGATGCTATGAGACATGGATCCTTGTTTGTTATGATTTCAGTGTAGATACTGAGGTCTGTGATTCATCACCACCCATACTATTCCAGGGAAGTTAAGATGAGATGTGAGAGACTGCTTAGCTGGTGCAAGTAGAAAAGTGTAAGTAGAAGTGCAAGTAGCTTGTGTAAATAGAAAAGTAGGGTATAAGGTAAGGAAACCCTTTCTGAATAATTGTAATAGAGGAAGCTTCAGTTCCACAATAAAAATGTAGTATTTTTTTAAGCCCATCTTCTCTTAAGTTGTATTTAAACAAGTCAGATAATGCTTTAGGTACAAACAATTTTGTTACATTGTCTAGAGGAAGTTCTGTGCCTTTGGTTTGCTTTGCTGTCAAGAGTGAGAAAAGAGCCTGTAAGAATTTTAGAGCAGAAGAAATGTTTTTGCTGATGGATTAAAAAATGATCATTTATGTGTTTTGTGAATAAAAAAGTCTATGAAAAATATTTACTGAATTTCCCGTTGCAACTGCTAACCTTTTGTTCTTATAAATTATACTACATGTGCAGAGTAGGAATGAAGTCAATTTGCCTAAACATTGTGTGTTTTTAGGCACTGTGGTAGTTCCTGTCCAGTGTCCCTGTGCTGCTCCACAGTGGGTACAATTCTCCCCATAGGCTTGTCTGTCATCTGCCTGCTCAGCGTCCATCTCTGGGGTTGCCTAGGACAGCAAATGGGACTGGCCTCCCTGGCCTAGGTGCTTGAATCTACCCTAAGTGAGACTGATTCTGATTTCTGTCATTGTATGAGCAGTGATATAGGTATTTTGTTTCAACCTGTCATTAGGTTTCAGGCAAGCTAACACAATGAGTCTTAGCTTCTTTCTTAATTCCTCTTGAATTTAAATCTGTTATCTTTTAGTTGCATTTCAGCTGTCCTAATTTTATGCAGTTGGCCTGAGAGGCAAAATAGTCCTGTTAAGAATCACGTTTTTTCTGCTCCAAGATACAGTTGTTACATAGCATTTTTGTTTTATCTGGTACAGTGCCATCATCAACAGGGGCATGTGTAGAGAGGATTTAAAGGTAAGGAAATAGAATCAGAGCCATGTTCACCTATCATGGGAATATGAAAGGCAAGTTACAGTGGAAGGAAGTGGCAGGCTTTCATACCTGTGTTTTTCTGGAGGTAACTGAGTGACTGGAAAGTAATGGAGCAATAGGTATTAGTGGCGTCCCTAGACGGTGCTGGTGCTAAGAAAGGGAGAACAAAGTGGAAAACGGAGCAGGTTGGTGCAGTGGGAGGAGATGTGCATGATCTCTCCTTCTAGGCCTTCTGTTCTACTGCTGCTCTCAGGGGGTCTGCCCTACCTGGAATGAAAAGCAACCTAGCAGTTGGTTGTGACATGAATGATCACTGTATTGTTCTAAAGTTGCACTAATTTTGTTACTAATTCCTGAGTCATCCTTTCTGAAATAGCAGATATGTTACTGTATTTCATGCAGCAAATTAGTTTCTCTAAATTAATAGAAAAGATTAGACTTTCAAATATACCAGGATATCTGGAGTACAAAATTACCCAGTCCTTGAAGAATCAAAAGCCACGTACCAAAAACATTGTATGTAAACCATTATTTGTATATGTTCTTCTGTAACAGTGCTTTCTCATCTGCTTTCTGCTAGTCATATAAATAACATTGATTATAAAGTAATACTGTAGTAAAAAATGATTTTTTTAATCTGTGTTTTTTTTTCAGGGCAATTAAAGCATTTCAGGAGGCGCTTTATGTTGATCCCAGCTTTTGTCGAGCCAAGGAAATTCATTTGCGACTTGGGCTTATGTTCAAAGTGAACACAGACTATGAGTCTAGTTTAAAGGTAGGTTTAAGTCCTTTCAGACTGAATTAACATTTGTTACAAGTTGTGTTGCATCTCAAAACCGCAAGGAATACGTAAGCATATAGCAGTTAAATACTACCTGCTTTAGAAATAGAAGTGCTTCACTATGAAGTTTCTTAGTCTAAAGACTGAGTAAGGGTAGGATTTGAGGTGTGTTAGGTGCTAGAAATACTCAGAAAAGCCCAGAAAAATTATAGATGAGCACTGATACCCCAGAAGATCAAAAATTTGGTGTAGGGCTCTTGTTAAAATAATACATTTTGGGGAGAGGCTGAGGATGTACAGAAAGTTGGAGGGAAAAGAAGAGAAAAGAATTAGCAGCTTGGATTTCTCTACGTTCTTTCTTCTCCCCCCCCCCCAGCCCTCACCCCCCCGCTGAACTATTGTAAACTGGAAGTCCTTAAAAATTATTAAAAATAGAAAGCTTTTATGCAAAATAATGTTCTCATATGAATTTTTTATATCATTTCTACTTTTCTAGCAGTTAATCATTCTTTTATTTCCTGGTTTGAGAGTCAGCTTCTAAGGCAACTATTTCTGGCTAATCAGTTAGAAATGGTTTGTGTTAATACAGTACTTTGTTTCTTCTGTATTCCTTTAAATTTTTTTACTGCTTGCATTCTTTTTCAGTCTCTGATTATAATGTCATTTTATCTCTCGCCATTCAACATGTTTGCCCATTTTTTTCCTCCTTCCATTTCCTACTCTATCCCCATGTTCTTTCCTTCCTGACCTCTAAATTTAGGTACGTGTGTCTTGGAAAAAGGAAGTGTTCTTTAGCGGAGTTTCATGTGCTGGGAAATACACCTGCAGGGCTGAGAATTTTGTAATTTGTAATTAAGTGTAATTTATAAACATTTCTGCATATTAATCTCTCCTAAAACTACTGAAAACATTACATGTTTTGTTTTCAAGAATCTTGTGGCTTCCTTTTCCCAGCAGATTGTTTTCCTGGAAGTTGTGTTTGTGAGGCTACCAGAATCACATTGTCCAAGATTGTAAAGAGTGGAGTGTTACTCTCAATTTTTCCATTCAGTATTTATAATAATGGGAAGCACTTCTCTCATCAGGCTTTCTTTTTTCATCTAGAGTCCAAGCTTTCACCTACAGGGACAGGCAGAGTTGGAAATTGTGATTAGATAGGATGATATTGCATAGGAGTAGGAAAGATTGAGCGCAATGAACGGCAAAAGAGAGCAAGGGGAGGTAGGGGTAGATCACTGTGTTGAGAAAGGGATTATGTGCGAGTTTGGATAGTCCTATTTCCTTATACTTTGGCACAGATTTAGTATTGGCTGTCATGATACATAGGGAATAAAAGAAGTGCTGAAGAAGTACGTTTTGGTTTTATTTTTAAAGAAGTCAGGGACAAAACAGAAGAGTAAATTTACAAGAAGGTAGTAAACTTGTAATCAAGTAGTGGAAGGAACTCTGTATTTTAATTTTTAATAGAAGAAATTGATCAAGAAATAAATAACCTTTTCCTGCTGTGCCATGAAATATGTAATTCTATCACTGAACCAAGTATTTAAATAGATATTATGAGAATTCATCCTAAATAATTTACTGTGTTTGATCTTCACAACTTCGCAAAATAAAAAGGTCAGTTATCACAAGGATTTTGAGTATACCAAACTTTTAGTTTTCAATACACCAACCACGAATAGGAAAAACACCAAAGTAGTATTTTAAAAACAGAAAGAAATTAATCTTTTGTAATGCAAAATTTTCATTATTCCATTGCTTTTATGTGCAATGTGATTAAGTCATTTAAGAAAACAAATGGCTGCAACAAAAACAGCTTACCCTGGAACAGAGTGACGATCTTCAAAAAGATGGTGAAATAAACATGATGGGGGGGAGGGTGTTGCATTAAGGGTAGTTTCACATTGTCCTTAAATGAATACAACTGCAGGTTGTTGCTAAAAGGTTGTCTCTTTTTCCGCCTTGCAATCCTGACTGCATTGTTCGGCACCCTCTGCTACATTGAATCGAGGTGGTTTGTTTTTTTCCATTTGCAGACTGAGGTGGATCAGAAGTCTGAAGCAGCTCAACTTGAGATTGCTCAGTTGCTAGATCCAATGCAAGGTAGATGGCAGGAGTGTGTGGATGGGAAGGAGGGGGTTGCACTGTCTTGTCCCCTTCTGGTGCAAAACATAGCATGAAACTCTACTCTGGAATTATCAACTGAAACACCTAAGGTAGAGTTTCTGGTTTGCTTCCTCTGCTATGGAGGTTGCAATCCTTAGCAGAGAATAAGAGTGAGGAGCAAGCAAGAAAAGACCTAGTGGGGCAATCCACTCAGTCTCAAACAGTTTCAGATGTTTTCGGTTCAGCTCAGCTGTGGATTTAATGTAGAGTCCTGAGACTGATCTACTTTGTTTGAAAACAAAATATTACTGACTGAAACATACCAGTTTATACATCAGATTATATCAATTGAGGAGTAGATAAATAGAAAAAGCAGGGCAGTAGCTTTTTTAAAAGCCAATCTGACTGATCGCTGAGTTGAGGTTTAAAAAAAACCCTTAAGCCAGAACTCTGTGAGTGACAAGAATATGAGAGGCAAGTCAGAAAATACTTCCTTAGTGAAGAGAACAAAATGAAGTGCTGGTGCAGTGGTTATGCACAAGCATGGGGAGAATAAAATGAGGAAGAGATATGATGAAAGAGTGCGAAAGGATGTTTTCACAGAATGTCTGTCTCGTTCTCTGAGACCAAGTATCTTGTCTCTTCACAAAAGAAAGATAAGTAACCCAAAGTAATGAAAAGACAGAGTTGTCTTGTGCCTTTTTTGGTTTTGTGGACCTTTTTAAAAGGATCCAGGATTTTCAAGGATGGTTATGGGGTTTAGGATCCAGCCTGCTAGTGACTGGCCTTGAGCACAAACCCTTTCCCTGGGGCTCTGTATAATGTAATTCATAGCCCAGTTTGAGCTTCTTATTTGACACTGAGGCAGAAAGTGGAAGTAACTTTTCGTCTGGTATCTGCTTGTGACTGTTCTGGATTTCACAGATTGTACCAACGTTGCATTAATGTACTTTGAAATATCATAATATTTTTGATGGTATTTAAACATTCATGTTAAGTCTGTAATTGCTAAGAATAAACCATTGCCATCAGATGAGTCATTGTCAGTAAGAGTCTTCAGGCAAAGGGGGAAGATGGGAGTCTGAAGGTCATATATCCCATGTTTTTCACAATTTTAGACCATTAACATAAATCATCTATATTTTATGTAAGCAATTTAAGCACAAAATTAATTTTTACTATTTTAAGATGTTGATGATCAAGATAATTACTAGAGTGCTCTTTAACAAGCATAAAATCAACTCTCTGTTTTTTCAAAATCAATTACTGCTTTTGCATGTTTTTGACATTGCTGCAGTTAAGACTTGCAAATTACTATGAGAACCCTTGACTGCTCCGTTACCCCATTGCCATAAGCTCTGGGAAGAACACCAGTGCTGTTGAAAATTGCTTGGCCTTCACGCTTACATTAAGGAAAAAAAAAAAAGGTGGCCCTTCTGGTTGAAAAGAAAACAGTCCTTGTGTAACCTGACAGGTAGGGCAGCGTTACCTTCAGAGGTGATACATGAAAGCTGCATTTGCCCCGTTCATCAGAAAAGTACAATTAATTCCCAAATCTACTGGCAATGACTGGGGTGGGGTGGGAGAGATTTTATTATTGATTACTATATTAGCAACATACTGTTAAGGTTTAACTCACAGACCTAACCTTTTCACACTTTACTGCCTGTCCTGCTGCCCCCTTCCTATTTGCCATTTCCAACAAACGAACGCTAGGATCACTGTGTTTGATGGTGTTGGCTGTGGTGGCACCGTGATAATCTGAAAGGAGAATAAAGCATGATCTCTAGGAATATTATACATATTTTTATTGGTTTGGTAAATGTTGTTGGAAAAAATGTTCAAGCTTCTGAGTATGTGCCACGTTATTTCTGGCATGTTGCTTGCTATCCTAGTGATTTTCCTATTTATTGAATATATTTTTTAGCCTCCTTTTTTTGTACATGTATGTAATCATCCCGTCTTGCGCATATGTCTCAGTTCTTCTCTTACGTACTTTTGAATCTTAACCAATTTCTAGCAAATACGTCAGAATGAAAGAGATTTCAAAGAGAAGTTCCTAGAACATTCCTGCACGACATGTTGCCCCAGAGCCATTTGAGCTCTGCAAGCTGAGGACCAGGTGATCTTGTTGGCTTGATCTGCAACAGAGGCACCAAATGACTGGTTGTGGGTCTGGTCTGTTGGGACGTGAAAAATTCCTACAAAGGGAACTGTCCCATCCACACAGGAGTTGCTGTGCATCGGGCAGCCGCAATGCCTCTTGTCCATCTGGAAGCTGAATGCAGAGCTAGGTAGAGCACAAAGAGGGATTGTGTGGGACCATTGACATGCATAAAAGGGAAGCTGAGGAAAAAAAGAAAAATTACAGCTTTGGTATTATTTAGTGTAATATTTGAGTTACATTGGAAACAGCAGCTATGGGAAACCAGTCTTCCATCTGGTGCTCATTCTGCTTGGTGGTGTTGAAGTATCATAAGTGTGCTTTCGGTGGGGAGTTAGGGCAACAATCCTGAAAGCCCTTTGAATGTAAAATTCAGTTCACTTCCATTGTTTGCTGCAGACTACTTAAGGGAAGAAAAGGAATCTTCGTTTTTCATATTTATTAGAATGATAACATTGAGGGAATGGTGGGTGGGTGGGAGATTTTCTGTGGGTTTGGTTTTGTGAGGAGGTGTTTTGTTTGCTTTTGTTGGGGCTTTTTTTGGTGGCAGATTTTTTTTGTTGTTTGTTTTTTGTTGGTTTTTGTTTTGGTTTGGGTTTGGGGTTTTTTTTTGTAATGGGTGGACAGTAGGGACTCTGGGCACAAGCAGGTTATTTTATGGCAAACCAAGCTATGTTGTGCTTTGGGAATTTTGTTTGATTTTTAAGTATTGCAGATGCATCCTGTACCCAGCAACAAAACATTTAGAAGAATGAGAACTAAATTTCTCATGTTTTCAATTATCTGCCTTTTAGTAGAAATACTGATTCTGCCTTTCACTTTTAGAAGTTTTTCCTCCTTATTTATGCACAAAACAGCTATCCTAGTAGTTTGCTTCAGGCCTATGCTTTGATCTTGCCTGTAATTCATAAATTTAAATATAATTTTAATCTTTAGGAAAATAATAAAAAAATTCTCATTTGTTGGTAATGTTAAGACATGCTGCTTATATTAGGATAAGAAAAAGGCTGCAAAAGAATTAGAATTTATTGGGAAAATATGCATGAATTATGTGAATATGCATGAAATACAAAACCATTAAATACTGATACACAGATGAACAGCTCAAAGTACTTATTTATAGTCAGTCAGACACTTTTCCATCACTTATTCAAGTAATTCTCCTGTCTATATATACATCTTTATGAAAGATATTTTTAGCTACTGCAGTTATTGTATGCCAACATCTAGCTGTTACAGACATTGTTCTTTTTTTATGTTCTTTTTCTCAGTAATAAATAAAAATATGTTTATGAAAGTGAAAATTTGTGTTTTCAAGCTTTCAAGTGCTGTTTCACAACCTAGTTATCTTTCATATGTGCTTATATTAGTAATTTTTAAGCTTAAACATGTTAAATTGAAACCTTATGTATCTATTTTTAATTATTAAAGAAAAATTAGCTAGCCAAAATACATACAGTTATGAGAATTTTTGATTTCTTATGTCTAGTTTTATGTCTGTAATTCTACAAGAAACTAATCAGTGACATTTTTAGGTAAAAAACAAAACACAGGGCTTTAACTATTGCAAGGTGGATATCCAAGATTGCAAGCAATTCACCTAAAAAGCATTTTGTGGAAAGCAAAATGAAATGAGTCAAAAGATTATTTTAATAAAAATGTAAGTGGATGGAAAACAGCATTTGGGAATGAAATTGCTCTCTAAGACTTTGTAGTTTGTATATGCCTTTGATGGAGAGACATATACGAGAAGTAAAAACATGAAAGTTTTTAATGCAGCATGGCACTGTAACGAAAGTGCAAGAGAGTTATTAGGCAACTGGTTTTGACAGTGGATCACGCTATCACAATCTTTGGCCTACAGAGTGTTTTGTTTTGTTCTCTCTTGCTTAGTTTTGCTTGGGTTTTTGAGTCATTTTGGAGTTTTCGGATAAAAGAAACTGTAGGTGTATTTTTGAAATGTGATGATTACAAAGAGGAGTAAATGCTAAAATTGAATTAACATGCTGTGTGGCATCTTCCGTCATTTTGGGGGTAGGGTGGGAGAACAAACCATGAGAAGAGAAATAGTTGCTGCAGAAGTTGAGCATTCAAGCTAATGAGTATTGGTGTTGGTAGACTTACATCATTTGTGGACCTTCTCGCAGGAGGTCAGTCTTGGTCCAGGTTTGTTAGCTGTAACTGTAACTGAAAGATTGGCATTCAGGGCACGCAATAATAGCTAGCTACGTGTACTGGCTAGGTAGCCACAGATACCCGGCAAGGATTATGCTGTGCTTTTGGTTCAGCCTGGGTGGTTGTGTGGGCTGGAGGCAGAGAGCTGCAGGTCCTGAAGTGACCCCAGCTCAGGGCAGTTCTGCTCCGTGGTGATGCTGCTGGTGGTGCAGCAGCAGGAGCAAGCGTCCAGGCATCCCGTTTCCCTATGGCATTGTGTTGCTGCTGGCTGTCCTTCGGGCTGTACCGCAGGGATAGCTGGATTTTGATGCTGCACAAATAATGATAAAACACGCAGGCAACGTGAATATTAAGATAGCTTTGTGAAAAACACTCCGGTGTACTTTATAAGATGTTGGTCTTACTGTTCAAAAATAATTTTTCAGATACAGCTAGTCAAAACAAGAGATTCTTCTGAACATACTGCTGTTATTCAGTTTATGTCTATGTGTGACCTTTGTTTCTTTTGCCCTCAAGCAGCTTCCTTCTGTCGAGTCCATGTAACAGTTTTCCTCAGTCTTGAGGTTATGGGTTTGTGGTTTTTTTGTTGTTTTGGTTTTTTTTTTTTTTTTTTTTTTTTACTGTTGGACAAGAGTAAGTGAGTGTTTACACAAACCTTCATCTTACAAGATGAATTTGTTCTGAATTGAGAAGACGCCGGAGAGCAGAGCAATGAGCTGACGTAGCAGCACATGTAGCACGTCCTCTCCTGACCCTCTCCCCTGGCCCCAAACGTGCCCGGCAAATGGAGGCTTGGCGCTCTGCCATGGCTGATTACGCAAGGCTTTCTGTGTCCTACTTATCTGAACAAAGGCAGCTCTGAGGAGCATAGGCATCACACCTAGGTCACATAGGCAGAAAAAGCCACCTCCTGACAGAATTTTACTGAGTCATGATGGAGCTTTCCTTCATGGTAAGTCTGTGAGAATTGTCAGGTTTCAGATGACGGCTTGCCTTGCTTGCTAAATAAATGCAGAACTGAGAGCTATTAAACTTGCTAATGTCATCCTCAAAAGAAGGAGGGAGTAGAATCACTATTTTGTGGTCTCAGGCTTGGATGTAAACGGAGATATTACTGAAAATCTTGCACGAAGAAGACGACAGTTCTTTTTGTGTTGGTCATTTATTGATTAAAGAAACAACAAAATCCTGGGTACTTGCCTCTTAAATTGTAAAGGACTAATTTGTTAGGAGAATTGGTGTTTAATTCTAGTAGTGAAAACATACTAAGTTACCTAAATCGGTGTCGGATTACTGTTATTTTACTACCAGACCTAATGCTTTCATCAGTTCTGTTTATATGCAATCCACTGTACTTCTGATCCTTGGAAAGGTTACCTTGGAAATTGTTTCCACAATCAGAGGCAAGTCAAGGACTCCAGAGGAGACAAAATAGGCTGTAGATAATTGTGCAATTACAGATGGCTACAAATCAAGGTATATTATGACTTGAGCTGCAGCTCTTGAAGACAGCCTGTTACTTTTTAACATTCAGAACACTGCCTTCTAGGTAAACTCTCTTACTCTGGATTTGAATTTCTATAGACTGCTGTCTGCCTTGAGGTATTGTATGTCGTCTCTGAACTGCAGCGGCCTCTCCTGCATAATAACTATTTCACACAGCAGTAGCCAGCTTCAGTACTGCAATATTTGAGAGAGGTGCAGATGTTTGCTGGCCGCTTCTGTTTGTTGCAGAAATGGAAGTTGGAAATGATTACTCTTTTTTTTTTTTTTTTTTTTTAAATTTTTTGGTTCTGGTAATTGTGATTAGTGGATCTGCTTTTGGCTGATGACTTTTATGTGTTAGAATGCATGCATGCTTTTTTTTTTTTTTGTCTGATTTCGAATACTTAACAGGGAGCTATGTATTATTTATCTGGCAAGAGGTGTAGGTTTGCTCATGTATGTGCATTTCAAAGGTTCTTGGTTTGAAAGGTTCTGGGTTTTCTGTGTATTGCTTTGCGATAATTGTTTAGTGCAAATGGTTTATTTTGCTGTAGTTATGGGCTTCGGTTTATCCATTTCGTTACTGTTTGTAGCTTAGTGAACAGTGCAGGCAGAAATTTAGTACACTTAGAAAATTTTCATAATGTGGATTTCAAGATTTGAAAGTCAGCTAATGTAGCAGTAAGAATTTAAATTTTTAGGAGGTATTGCTGAGAATATTCCTGCTCTCTCTTTTTTTTTTTTTTTTTTTTTTCCTGTACAGCACTGATACTACTGGCATATTTAAATATTAAAATGGTTAGATTTTCTTACATGGTTGCCTGCTTTCTCTCAGTGAGTTTCACTGCAGTAACCCTTCTGAAAAGCTACTACAGAACAGTTGTCAATTGTTTCTGTTTAGATCTGCTTATTTTTTATAATAGCATTGCTAGGTGAGAGCAAATCTGTTCCTTGCTGCTTTATCTTTTCATATTAATTGTTAGTGACAGTGCAAGATGACACATCTGTGCAAAATGGATTTTGTACCATTTAGATCGGTATACTCAATGTACAGGCCAAAGTATATAGGTCTGTCCTTTTTTTTTCTTTTGTCAGGCAAAATGCAATATAAAGTAGAGCATTTTATTTTTATTTAGCTTTTTTTTTTTTAAGTTGCCTGCTTAGTAGAATCACTATGGTAACCGACTAAAGGATGTCTCTGAGGCACACAACCTGCATTGCAATGTAAGTGAGGGGAGATTTTAAGTTCTCTGACTGCTGAATACTAGAAAAAGGAACAGGCAAGGCAGAGAAATAAGCTAATATTTAATATTTATAAGGTATTATTTAATGCTTGCTCTAAGGTTAAAAAGTTATTTTACAGGTAATGTATATGTGAGTTCATTGTTTTCTGTGCTCTCTTCTGGGAATGATATTGCTAAAAGGTTCATTAAAAATCATAAATTTTTGTTATTCAACTTGAGTTTGTTTCATTTTTTTAAAAGCTGTTATATATTACAAACAATGTTGATCAAAATCAGTGAGGAGGTAAGCTGTGTCACTGCCTCGCAGAGCTCACAAGAGCATCAACATTCTTTTTTTATGCTTTGCTATAATACATTAATTTTCTAATACTTTTTTTGTTAAAAATGTTTATTTAGAAATTTGGTGGTCTGTTAAACTCTTCTTATAAATTCTTGAGCTGTACGTTATATAGACATGCTATACATGAGGTATTATTAGGACCATGAGGAAAGTTCTGTAGTATCTAGCAGCTCTGAGTACGACAATACTGAAAGCAAGTTGCATATACATCCATTAATAAGGATGATTTTTTTTTTCTTCCCTACATTAATAAGCTCCTGATGTCACCTAGTTTGGCATCCTGAACAGCCGGAGCTAAATTACCATTTTTGTGCTAACAAAATAAAATATACTGAAGTACTGAAGTATCAGTAATGTTTTGTGTATTAGAAGCCACCTGAAACTGTATTTTGTTGATAACTGTATTTATTAACAGTAGTATTTTATATGCTGTCTCTTAGGTTCCTATATTCCTAGGCCTTATTCTCTATTGAATTAATATGTTAATCCAAATTCTACACTGTGTAGGAATTTTCTATAAAGTTTATGGAAAAGTTCAGAGGCACTTGTGTGTGTATGCCTGTTCCATTCATTTTAACACACCTGGTTGCATTTCAAACTGTAAATAGTGATCACTGAATTAGTATGACACTTGTGAAATGATTGCTCACATGCAGACTTTCTGGCAGGCAGACGTCATTGCTCTGCTTGTCTGACCTTCTTTCTAGAAGAGTGAAATGCTTGGCTCAGAACTTCTCAATGCAAAGGTGTGTTAAAAGATATTTTTCGTATCTGTTGAGAAAAAGTGATTAAAAATAAACAAGCTTTGATGTTTAACTGAAGTTGTCTTAATACCAGGAGCAGAGGATGTAAGAACTTATGAATTCCTTATGAACTCAGGTTTTAGTGTAAAGGTATTCATTTTAACTTCTTTTTAACAAGAGATCATTTTTTTCAAAAGACTTCAAATCATTCAATTTGAAGGAAGAGTATTCTGTTTTTTCTAGGTAGACAAATTGAGAGCTTCAATGTTTATCTCCATGAAGCTATGAGCTAGTATGACTGCATTCCCAGTTGTGTATTCTGAGGAAAACTTGATCTTCCAATTTTGACCATTCATTTGATGCAATCATTCTTCCAGATGCTATCGCAATTGTTTTGTGAAGATGTCTGTTGCCATCTTACAGTACTAGAAGCATCGCTACGTTTGCAATAAAAAAAATTTACTTCCTCTAGTAAACAGTTGAATAGAAATTGAAAATTGTTTTCTTTAAGACATATGGTAAAATACAGTATTCATTTTCAAGTACAAAATTGATTTATTCTTAGTAATTTGCAAAGTGCTAGTATTACTTTGTTTGAAAAACAAATCATTCTTTTTGTTTCAGCATTTTCAGTTAGCTTTGATTGACTGCAATCCCTGCACTTTGTCTAACGCTGAAAGTAAGTAAACTATAAGTATTCCCATTTCTTTTTTTGTAGATTTTTTTTTAAGCTTTATGCTCACAACTGTATCAATTTTTAATGAACAAATCCTTCAAAAGAATCAGTACTGAGAGAGGAAGACTACAAAACCTGTTTCCATCTGTCAATGGAGGCAGATATTCCAGTGGAATTGTGAATTGTTTTAGTAAATGGAATAAGTAAAAATTGAGACTTAGCTTATTAATTGCTCTGAAGACTTGAGTTCTGGAGGAAATGTACTATTTGACTGTTTGTTTGTTTATTTATTTATTTATAAATGTAGTGTTTGTGCCATGGCATACATTTAATAGCAATTATTTAAAACTTTGTGGCATCTTGATAATCTGTCATTTTTCCGTGATCATTTTAATGCCATTTAAATTTATGGATCTAAAGTTCAGCATCAGTCTTATGTTGTTGAAGTAAGAAAAAGTACAAAATGTAATTTGATTGTTTGTTTTATTAGGTGCCAGCTATATATTCATCTGTACTTGAATACGTTAATCTTTTAGTGTAGTATGATCTCTCATGTGCAGTATATACTGTAGGCTGCTACAGAGCATCCTGCAGATATTTATCCATAGTTAGTGGAATTGTATGCATGAATAAGCGTATGTTGCTGCATGTTTTGGAGTCTGTAAGAATTAAAAAGCGGACAGTTGTGAAGGAAATTACTCCCTCAGTTTTTGAGGTACCTTCATGCTGCTCTTGGTGTTGAGCTTAAGTTACCTCCTAAGTCTAAGTTCAGAAGCATTGGATAAAGTATTTAAAAGCATTTTTTAATGTCTTTAATTCAGAGCTGGGCAGAATTGTGAATATTCTGTCGGCAAGGGTAATGAAAGGGGGTTTGTTTACATGGGTGAAACTGCTGGCTGCATTGGTATCAAGGAGCCAGCTGTGCTGCAAGGTCTTCTCCAAAGCTATGTCAGTTATCAGGAACAGGCACAGATAATTTTGTAAAATTATTTGCAGAATTATTCCTAAGTCAATAGGCTTTTATTGTTTTCTACCACATATGTGATTCTTTATGATATTTTGTGTTAGTTCATATTATTTCTCACTGACTATATTGGTTTTCACTGTATCTGTGAATTTTTGTAAGGTTTTCCTAACCCTTCCCCCACAGTCCGCTCTGCCCCCAGATTTATGTAGAGGTATGGCCCCATGTCAGGGCTTCATTGCCCCCTGGCCTTGGGCACGGTGCCTGACAAACCCAAAGGAGGAGAGTGAAGAGGAATGAGAGATACTTTGTCAGGTTCTCCTGTACTACTTAGCGGAAGGAGAACCATAGACTCTGACCCAGGGTGTCAGGTACCGTCACATAAATGCTTGAGATTGCCGTAATCCTACCCCTTGCATTTCTAAAGGCTGGGTGAGTAACAGCATTACAGTGAGTGTCTTCCTAGCAGAAATGTTTGAGTACTAAGCACGTCTTCTTTCTATTTAGGCAGTCTCTAATGTGACACCTTTAATTTCTTTCCCCTGCAAGGCATGGCTTCGTTTTGTAGCTTCACACTGAAGGGGTTTTGCTATGAGGGGGGGAAAAAAAAGGAGAGATTTTTTAGATAATGAACTCCTGAAACAAAGGAGAGGTTTTTCTTTCATCAGTGCAGTGTGAAGTTTGACAATGTGGTGAACATAATGGATGTGTTATGTGCCCTTTAGCAAGGAACAGAAAAAGTTTATTAAAATTTTAGATGATGCATTTCATTATGACCTGGTTTCTAAAGTGCACTAGGCTACCTTCTTTATAGTGAAGGACAAAGCTGTGCACAAAGGGAGCTTTTTCCCTCCCTTAAGACCCAGAGAGAAACCCTGGAACTCCAAATTACCTGTATGAACCTCTGTTTCACACTGTTCTGTAGCTTCAGAAGAAGGAAATCGGTGTAATTGAAATAAATTGAGCTTGGCTCAAACACGGGTATTTTCTTACTTGTAGTCCTCAAGAACATCAGGCAAAGTCTGTCTCAAAGAAATTTTTTTTTCCTCATCAAATCAGGATAAGGATTACATTCCTCTCAACTAGCTTTAGCTATCTACCAGTTGATGGCTAGTCTAAGTTAGCAGTTTTCAAGCCTTAGAGATCAGAAACTCCACCTTTTCCTTAATGATTTGAGCAGCATGAGGATAATTTTCCCTCTGCTTTTACTCTTGAACAACTCTCATTTTCTTTCTCCAGCCAGCAATTTTCTTGCCTCCAAGAGTTGCTAGTAGTATTATGGCATTCTGTGCAATTTGTATGAGGAATTTAAGATGCTTTACAGTAATGATCAGAATACCATCTGTAATTAACGCTTTTAGTTCAGTTTAACAGGGGAAAGACAATTCCTAAAAAGGAAAAAAAAAATCCACCTAAATTTAAGATCCTGTATAAAGCTGGCAGTGTATAATGTAGTTTTCTGTTCCGTAACCCAGGTAGTCTATCCCTTGGCAGTTGAATGACAATAAAAACTAAGTCTTTATTTCTAACTCAGTTATGTACAGAAAATATTACCTGCATTCTCTTGTTGTGCATCTCTGCTTAAAGAGATTTTAATGCTGAGTTTACTGAAAGGTTAATGGACTCTGCATTTCAGAATACAAATAAAATCCACAGGCTGCCTTTCTGCAATATCTGTTTGCAGTCTTAATGCTTTGTTAGGATACATATTTGTTCTCTGTCAGTTCTATTAAGTGTAAAATATCAATGTATACAAATACTTTCTTTGTATCTTCAAAATGTAATTTATCTTGGTTTGCATTGGTAGATTTGAACCATTGTTTATCCCTCACTTGAAAAAACATATTGTAATTGTTGTCGTTCATTAAAACTAATAATTTTGATTTTCCCACTCTTACAGTTCAGTTTCACATTGCCCACTTATATGAAATCCAGGTAAGCTTTAAGCTCCTTTTTATGAAGTGTGGTTGAGTTTCTAACTATATGATGTAACCAGTCTGTGGAATTCGGATTATAGATGCTTTTGTAAAGTTAGGCTTAAGTCTTGAATTGCTAAAAAAACTTTATTTGCTTTGGCTAAATTAAAAATATTTTGTATGTGGACTGTCATGCTGTAAAACGGAGTAGCTATTTTAATAAACATACATATTTACTAGTCTTCCAAGTTGAGTGCAAAAAAAACCCTAAATATAATTTTTAGTAAAATGCTTTTATGAGATTATATATGTATTTAAAAAGTTATATGTAGATATAAAAAATGTGTAGTTTCTCAATTAATACAAATTCATATTGTTTCACACACACACATACTCGAGTCTCACCAGTTGCCCAGGTGCCTTTTTTTGACATTAAATTTTCAAATTTAACTGCACATATGTGACAGAAACATTTGAGATCTGAGGTCAACAGCATATAAAGCTGTGTTATTAATTCTGTATCAGATCCTACCACAGGGGTTTTTTTAGGTTAATCTTTTGGGAAATTACAGAACACTTAGTGAGCTTCCAGAAAATAAGTAAATTAAAACCAAGTAGCTACTGAAATAGCTATTGTATATTTGTAATTTGACTGACTGGTCATATAATGTAGATTGTGTGGCCTTTTATCATGTTTATAGGTGTTATATGACTGAGGAAGGGATGCGATATGAAAACAAAAACTGTTGTAATTAAAATGGAGGACAGACATAAATAAACTACACTTTCAGTCAGTTGAAAAGGAGCTTGATAAAGTAAGTGCTGTCTTTTGATGGCACGGTGAAAAATGACTTTAGGCATTTATATATAAATAAAAGACACATATTTGATAAACAAGATATTTTTCTTTTGAATGCTTTTGGTGCAAAGCTATACGACAAGACAGAAATCCCCTGTCCCAAAACACCATTAAGAAACTTCATGGGCTGTTGTGGTTCTTACCTGGCCACCATCCAGATTTTATTCTGAGCACTGGAGCACATCTGACACGTTTATATAACAAAGCATCCTCAACACATTAGTTCTTTTGATCTGCTAGAGTAAAAGAGAAAGTTGAACATCTCAGGTCACCATGCCAGGTGCCTTATGTAATTGTGCGACCAATGTTACAAGTGCTTAAGCTATGCTTTCTGACTAACAATCGTAGGCAGTGGGAACTGTATTTTAATGCAAGTCAGAGCAAAAAAAGTTTCAGTGCATTCTGCTATTAGAGTTGGTTTGTCTTGCAGTTCTGGTTGGGAGGGATAGCTTCTCTTCTGGAATTTGAGAAATTTGGAGCCACACAGGGTCTTGACTTCATTCTGGATATTACCTCTGACACCATGAAGAGATGTTTTTGGAAGGAGGCTGGTTGCTTGGTTTCTTTTAAAGGACACAGTGCTACAATTTTCTGAACCCCTCCATATATTTGAAAATTATCTACTCTCTAATATTTAATGAAAAAGTTAATTCATTCCTTAATTATGTACCTTCATAGTACTGGAGTTTAAATGATGGGTTGCCAGCTTCCGAACAAGAGAATAGCCCGGTGCTGATAAGAGTTAGCAGTGGTTTTTCATGGTGTTTAATGCTAGTTTTTATTATTTCATCTGTGGCAGTGTGAGTCCCTCTAGCTATTTAGGGTGGTAGCTTATACAGTGTCTAAAGAAAGATGTTGGATTGGGTTCCCCTCCCTCTTCCCATTTCTAAGACCATTCATGATGCAGCCAATATCAAAGACTTTGGGTCTTTGGAATTAACATATCTAAATAAAACCAGATGTAAACATTATGAGAGTTTTCTGTAATATGTTAAGGCATATAAATAGACAGATTTCTAAAGGGTAAATAATACAACAAATAACAAAAGTAAAAAATATTCTAGATCTGGAAAACATGCCCTATTTTAATAGGTCTTTCTGAATCCTCCCAAGCATGTAAACATCTCTTTCAAAGTGGGAATATTAGGCACTAATATTTACCTATTTGACGTCCGGATTGCTGCCTCTGCTGTCATGCTATACAGTGAACTTCTGTTCATTTGCTTATTCTTCATAGTCATAAACTACAAATTTTGTTCCCAATGCTAAATTTAAAATTTTTTCCTAATTGTCTTTATTTTGCTGGCCATGGATATTTTATTTATTTATATTATTTGTTTTCTTACCAGTTGTCTGCATTTCATGAACACCAATTAAAAATCTTTTCTACCAACTTCCCTTTGTTCCATTTGAAAGTATGTAATTGCTGCTTTAATTTTTTCTCCTGACTAGAATAAGGTTTTAAAACCAACAGTTGTCTTTTGTGATTGTGAGATTTCAGGAAGTTAATAACATTTTTAACTTCTAATAGGTATTTATATTGTTTAGAGTCTTCTTCCCAGTTGTCCCTTTTAAAACACCAGTAGTCAGTAGTGTGTACTCTTTGCATAAAACGAATGTAAAGTAAGTCATGATCGTTTGCATTTAGGTGGCCCCATTTATTTTAGTACGTTCTTCATCTGTTTCCCAGAATGAAGTCTAATGTTGAATTATCTGAAACATATCTTTCTTAAAAAATTGTATAGAATTTTTAGAAAGAAAAAAAGGTACTGTTATGAACAGACCTCAGCATCTATGTCTGCTAGACTTTTGTGGGGGAGGAGGAACAGAAGAATTAAGCATTTAAAATACATTCACTGTTAAACAATTATTGTTAGCGTAATGCAAAGATAAATGCTGACATTATTACAAAAAAAATAATCTATCAAGAAGTCTTAACGTTTAATATTTACAAAACAGCTCATACTGTTTCAGGAGTTAATAAAGACCACAATCCTAACCTGAAAATGTGTTTTCTGTATCAAGACCTGTTCATATAGGGAGTTAAGAATTGAATGTTTCTATGCTTTAAGCACACTTAAACTATATAGCAAATAATAAGATGGCATATCTTCATTCTCTAGGCATGATCCATGGATATGTTTTAATTCTACATATGGTGAGGCTCTTACCAGGACAACAAATATGTTGAAAAGGCAGTTCAAATATACTAAAGGAAGGAGAGAGGCAAAATTATACCAGCCACCAATTACCAGTGATCTTCATTTCTGTTATGAATTTCCTGGGAGGAATTTGTGTAGGGTTTTTTCAGATGTAGACTCACATTCAAGCATTCCCCTTAAAAACAGTATATTCATTTTAGTGTAAGAAGCATAATGCATATATGAGGAGTTGACCAAATTTAATACTTTGCAAATTTCCCACAATTATAGTCAATTTATATTAAATACCATATTTATGAAAGTTATTCTCTTACCGTGTATATACGTCACTCATTAAAGCTTTCATATGCACTGTATGCCAAAAAAAAAAAAAGTTCTAGATTTTTTTTGTCAACGTGTTTGTGTGCTGTCAGTGCTGTGAAATCGTTGCTATTGGTGATCTGTTGTAAGTTTTATGATTAATCCATTTACTTTTTTCCTTTTGCAGAGAAAGTATCACTCTGCAAAGGAAGCTTATGAACAACTTTTGCAGATCGAAAACCTTCCTGCACAAGTAAAAGCAACTGTCTTACAGCAGTTAGGTATGTAAAATTAACTTTTATTTTTCTGTGTCTCTTTTTTCCATCTTCACCTTCAGCAGTGTTTTTTAAGGCTCCATTTCCAAAGTGAGTCTTAGACACTGAGTATGACACCTGAGATTTTCACCCAAAATAGAATGCATAACAGTAGGTAATTAAGTAAGTAAGAGAGGAGGAAAAAAGTTTAATTAAACTTACAAAATTAAAAAGGTCTTAGACTTGCTACAGTATGTGCGTTACAGGTTTTGGGCAACGAGGGGATGGTCTTTCAGAAGAGTGCAACAGTTAGAATTCTGTATTCTCTGTTCTGCCTCTGAGAACGTCCCTTGAATAGCCAGGCTAAATGCACTAAACCAAAGTACTTTTCTCTGTTGCAGAATAGAAGAACATGGCAAATGAAAAAGTCACCTTTTCTTTCTCTTTAATTATAGTATGCAATGAAAACCTATTTCTGTAACTAAAAAGCTTATCATCAGATTCCATAAAAGAAACCACATAAAAAGAGAAAAAGTATTATTTTGTAAAAATTGTCATCTTCCATATTTCTAGAAAGCTGATACATCATTTTTAGACCAAAATTTCTAATGAGTGGGTAGAATAAACTATTTTTGTCCTATATGCCTTGTAAAAGTATTTCCAGAATATTTTGTTAAAATTGTTCAACCCAGTTGCAAAACTTCTTCATTCACTTTCTCCATGTTCTTCATCTAATTTATTATTCTAAATATTAATTTAGCCTGCTTATGCCCATTTTTATTTTTTTTCCCTCCTTCACATAGTGGTCATTTAATTCAAATTATGGCCACAGCGCTTGCTTTCTTTTGTAATGCAGGTTGTGTATGGATTTGGAGTGGGCTAATTTGTTTAGCTTTTGATTCTTCTGTGTGAAATCACAAATGAAACTCCTGGAGGAGTTCACAGCAGGACTCTAGGTGCTGATCTTTTTACTGTCACACAACAGTGTTGCTTATATTTCAGTATCCCCTTTGATTTTTTTTTTTTTTTAATTTGATATTATCCCACCTAGTATAAATTGTCAGCAATTTCATCCAGCAAGGCTATACATACGATCAATGGAAGACAGGCTTCCCAAAATAGCTGACCAATGCTTTTTCAACTCCGTTTGATGTACGGTGCCACATTAGGAGCAAAGGCTCATGGTTGTATTCATAAAATCCTACCACAGGTCTCTGTGCTAGCAATAAGAGCAATGACTTTGAGAATTGTCTGCTGTCTGAAAACTGGATTAACTCCCTTTATTCAATCAGCATAGGTCACCTAGTTTTGTAGTGTGGTAGCTTCTATGTGGAGAAAGGGACAGAGTGGTCTTAACCAGAACATTCAAGGAATAATACCATTTCTTTTGCTCTTCACTGTTAACAGTGGTATTTATCAGCGTACGGTGTTTATCGCAGATTTAGTCTCTAGCAGCTGGTAATAAAAACACCTCCTCAGGAAACATAGTCTGGGTGGTGCACTGCTGCTTAGAAAGAATAATAGAAAATACCTACCATCTGCCAGAATGCTACTGGCAAAACCCCATCAAAATATATTTGTATTTCTATGTTGAACTCTCTCCTCTCTTCTCCTCTCTTCTCTTCTCTCTTCTCCTCTCTTCTCCTCTCTTCTCTCTTCTCCCTCTCCAACCGAAAAATCATTTTGGCATGAAAATACTCTTTACTTATTTTCCTTAGCTAGTTAATTTTTATTGAGCCAGAGTTGAAATTTAGCTAAGTTCAGATGCCTTGTGAGAGAATTATTAAAATCTTTGCTCTTGTTGCTGGTTTCCAGAGCAGATCACTGTGGAGGAGAACCCTGTGATTCTCCTCGGCTCAATGTATCCGTTTGAGCCGATGCATGCTGACTAGTTTGGGTAGATGTAACTGTAAGATCTGTATGGTTGGATAAGAGTAGTTTCTTTCTTCTTTTTTGCCATTTCATTTGCTTTCCAAACAATAATTCTTTTCACTGCTTTGCCTAAAATTACATTAAATTAATGAAACTGAAGGTCAAATCTGTCCCGGTATTCTTTCTCCAATTATATTCAGCAGTTGCATAAGGAAGAGTGTAAGAACAACGTAAGCATCTGCTTAGAGGTTCTCAAGGCACTCTCCCAATGATTTTCGGCTAGGGGCATTCCTAGGTGGTGTCCGCGTAATTGGATGAGACATACAAGAAGCTAAAATGGGGAAGAGGCTCATCTCTTCAGAGACCGAGATGATGATGTTTATTGGGGAAAAAGCAATTGCCCAAAGTTCAGCATGAGAGTGATTGATAAGCATAAAAAAAACCTTGCAGCATGAGCTAGACTAGCACATTGTCTTGCTGAGGGATTTGTTACAAATTAGATTGTAAAGACCTAGAAAAGAGTGTGGAATATTTGTGAAGTATGGACAAAATCCGCCTTTTTGTTTATTATGTTGAAAATGTCACGAGAGTGGAAGAGTAGTCAATATGTTAGTTGAGAATTTGAGTTAGGTCTTGCAAATTGGAAACTGCACAGCTTACCAGGGTTTTCCCATCACTTTCTTTCTGTATGTTCTTCATTTTATGCATGAGGAGGAGAGAGATCCAGTTTCCTTTACCTGTGCTATTCTAGTAGAAAACTTTTGTTAGTTCTCCCTCACCCTCTCTCTTGATTTCTGCCTTTTTCACCTCCCTGTGCAGGAAGATAAAACTTGGAAGCAACCCTTGTTTCAGCAGAGAAACTAGATAGGGATTCCTAGTTCTCATTTCTGTCTCCTAGAAATGGATTCTTTCTTTTTATCAGTGAACCTCAGTAAAGATCTCCTGAAGATACTACATGTTATCTTTCAATCCAGCAAGGTTCTGATGAGACAGAAAATAAGCATCACCACACAATATTTCCAAAGATTCAGGAAATTGTTTAATGTCTTTTTTTACCCTTGTTTATGATCCCTGAACTATTACCTTTATCTCAGGCTTTGCCTAGCACTGCATCTGATCCTTAGTGTACAGTTAAGCAGGTGCATTCTGATAACCAACCTCACATAAGCCTTTTTTTCTTAAAGCATGAGTATTTTCTGTATGCTTAAGAACTTCAGTGACTTAGGATTTGAATCAAAATCATGGCTTGTTTGTGAAGTCCATGAGAGAAAGTTGTGTAAGTTATATTTTATATATATGTATCTCTCTGCAAAAATTACTGGGTTTTTTCCTTTTTTTTTCTGATGGGTAGGGTTTTGACTTGATCCATCTTCAGACAAGATAAAATACTCTTTTTTTCAGCACCATAACCACGTGGCTCCTAACCTGACATTTTTTGCAGTCCATGAAACATTCAAACTTCTGCTTCTGACCACAGTTTCCAAGTGATACTTCTTAAAACACCTCAGGCAAATGTTGTTCAATAGATATAATTTTCTTTTAGATTGCCTTTTTTAAAGCTTGGAAGTTTGCCTTCCATTTGCAAAAGTGTTGCTGTGACTGTTAACAAACTACAAGCCCATGGAATAAAATCTAAGCTGTATAGAATAGGTAGAATAAAATATTTAAGATATACTCTAATAACAGGGAGTGAAGTAAGGCTGCAAATACTCATCAGTTCAGTTCTCAGCCTTGCCTACTTTGTCCAGCATTTCAGATGAGATCTGAATTTGATCTGGATCTTTTGAGTGGCATTACCTGTTCATGTAGTTAGACTGTATCAAAAAGGATAGGCTTAGGGTGCTGAAGTTTAGCTGACGGAGGTTTTAAATGGACATTTAGTGCAGATGTGTGTACAACTCTGTAGGTAACTAAAACTTTATACAAACCTTGGATATTTTATGAAATTGGTATCATAGTGTTCCACAAGGGACCGTTTATGGGTGGGACACTATAAAAACATAGGGACAATCCATTGTCACATCTTACGTTTTACAAATGTTGGCTGAAAAGCAGTGGATTGTTAAGACAAATACATGGAGATTAAGCAAACTGCAAGACATTGCTGACCAGTGTGGTGTGTAGTGATTTCAGCAAGCCAGCTGCCGGTTACAAGGGATTTCCTTGTACTCATGATATGAATGGCACTGATATGATTTTGTGGCTGCTTAAAGGAATTCCATGTAAGCATAGAGGCAGATGAGGAGCAGCTTGAGAAGATGATGAACGTGCTCTATTTGAAATGGTAACCAAGCCTTGCATCACTGCTAGAGCAGAGATGCATTTTAATAGCATGTAAAAGATGATATGGGAGCATGAATTGTGGGAGGCCTTTAAAGTGGGGATGAATAATTTGTCTAATGTAATGAAAGAAAAAAAGGCATTTGAAAGAATATGTTGTGTGGTTAGATGAGGAAATAAAATGATCTTTTCAGCAGAATTTGTTATGTAGATGAGAGGTGATTGCATTTGTCAAGGTGAGTGGAAAGGATGTTGTAGCAATGAAGATGAAATGACAATGTAAGAAAGATTTAAGTGGAGATACAAAAATACTTAACCTGTGTTCTGTTGGGGAATTGCCCAAATATAGATATGGGATAAGCATGAGAATTTAGAAGAAAAGGAGTGAACTGAACATAATATACAGATAATTGATTTGCATGGCAGGGAGAACGGTGGCATTTTTCACAATGACAGGGAAGGTATCTGTGTTCAGAGGAGGAAAGAGTTAACATTTTCATATTAACTTTTTATAGTAGAAGATTGAGCAGTTCATAATTGTGCCACTAACCTCACAGAAAATTATTTAAACCAAAAAAATGCTTTAAAAGTACCTGAAAGTAATTTTGACTTAGGGTTCTTTTGTCCTGTAATTTTAGTATAGAACTTTAAAAGTGTTAAAAGTTTCACTCATAATATTGTATGTAAGTGATATTACTGTTTGATATTCCTGTTTTTAAAGAGGAACTAATGCTATGAATATCCTGCTGTGCCAAAGTGTTAAGTGGTCTTAGGGAATTTCACTTCTGCCATTTATGGATTCTTTTTGTAGGCTGGATGCATCACACCGTGGATCAGCTTGGAGACAAGGCAACCAAGGAAAGCTATGCTATACAGTATCTCCAGAAATCTCTAGAAGCAGATCCAAATTCTGGTCAATCCTGGTATTTTCTTGGAAGGTGAGAAATGACTTTATAGACACTGTAACTATATTTGTAAATTTTTTTTGAGGATACTCATTATTGTGAGTATCTTACATTGTTTTTCTTCTTAATATTTTCAGAGGAAAAATGAAGGGAAAGGATGTATGTATCTACTGAAGTCTAGTTTTCTGGAAAGTGTATCAAAAGACAAGGTGCTAACATATTTGGGATGAATATAGATTAGAAGTTGAAATGAAGTATGTTACCCAAGTGGTCCTGCTTTTTTTATAGTTATTATTCAGTCTACACATTTATAGTAATCTGAGTCTGCCCTGCCTGGTTTTACCTGTTCCTCCTACTACTACCAGATCTTCTATTCTCTGTCTTTTTTTCCCCCGTTTTTTTTTCCTGGTTTTTTTCCCCTTTTTTTTGGTAAATGCTCTGTAAATGTTGTTACTTTTCTTCATACGTTTTCCACAATTCTTTATCTCTTTGTTTCCTCAGAATCTCACTTCTAATCTCAATCAATTTTTGCACTAAAATACAAATAGTTTCCCAGGCATACATCCATTTCTAAACAGCATATATTGCAACTGAATATTAGGCCAAGATAGGTCAGATTGATCCATTCTAGTATCTATTTAAGGGTTGTATTAATTCTGTACTATCAAACAGTATTTTTTACTTGAAAATTAAATTATTCCAAGATGTAAATAATGTAAATTTGATGACTTTTCTTGGTCTCCTTTTTAAGAAAATAGAGTGCTTTACACAAACCAGCAGTAACTCTTGAAATAGTCAGGTTTTGGAGAAAGCTTTGATGGCAATTCAAGTTCATATGTGAACAGGTCAGTTCTGTTGAGACATACATTAGAAAGGAATTAGGCAAAAATAAAATTAATATCCTAACCTCAGTATCTTCTAGCCGACACTCTTGGAGGTTCTGGTCACATACAACTGGAACCTACTTTTGTTTTTGTCATCCTAATTACATGCCTCCAGCTGTGCTATAAGAGAGGACTCTTCGACCAGCTGTCCGCAGGCTAAGGGAGGAACACGGGCACTGAGTGTGAAGGGCAGAGGGCTAGAGCAGGTGTGGAGGGAAGAGGGAAAATGAGCCAGGGGTCATCTGGCTCATCATCCACTAGGCTGAAATCCTGTTTTTTCCTCAGTAGTTCTGTTCCATGTGCCTTGAGCTAGTTGAGTTCTTACACAGCAGCAGGACTGGAGCAGCTGCCATGCTCCTGCTCCTATTGTAGCACGGCTTTCATGTGGTTAGAATGAAACTTAGGACCATAAAAACAAGGGGGAGAAATGCAGGAAATGGCGGGGGGGAATCTAGTGGAAGCATCTGTTATATTCTGCAGGGAGGACTAGAGCAAAAATGTTTATGTGTCCCATTCCTTCAGTCCTTACACTGGCAGAAGAGGAAAGGAACAAGATTATAGGGCTGTGCATTCACTTTTCCTCTTTTTCCCTCCTCATGTATTCCCTTGTATTATTCCTTCCTCTGCTGGTTGTCCAAACTGGATAGGAAGTTGGTTTAAAGCTACCTTTCAGAAATATACCACCACCACCACCCTCCTCCTCCACTGAAAAAAAATCCATCACCCTGTTTTAAGTTTTGTTGGGTGCTTAATGCTAGTGGTATCCTCATTCAGAGTCTTCATGTATCTGATAAACAGACAGATTGAAATGTGTCTATAGGAACTTGGGTTAGATTGTGATTAAAATGATCTTCTGAAACATTGTATTCAGAGTTAATGGATGTTTTTAGGCAAAGTACTGTTAGATTTTATTGTATTCCTTTCCTAGTGTGCCTCAGAATACATGAAAGTGTAGCATGTTTGACAAACCTTTGCCTGTACTGTTCTGCTTGGTTTATATTTTTTACTAGAATAAATTTTCTGTCGTTATTTATGTGTTTTGAAAGTTGTCAGTTCTTTTTCCAACAGGGAAGCTTATTACAAACAATATAAGAAGCAGAGCTATTGTAGATTAAAATAGTAAATATATATATATTTTTAATACTGTATTTATTTGGAGCTTTTCATTTTAAAAGGTAGGTATTATCCCCTGTACTATAATTGTAGTTCTCTTTAGAGTTCTGGTATTTCTGCTTATAGTGCCATAATACCTTTGAATTTGTATGTGAAAAATATTCAAGTAAGAAACTATGAAAAAATCCAGGACAGCAAGTTTTTTTTACAAAATTCCGTGCTCTATATATGCAGTAAAACTAGCTGAGGAGTTGTTCATTACTTGCAGTTATTGAGATGTGAGAAATGCACATAAAAAGCTTCCCAGGCAATCAGGAACCATCCTGATTGAGTAGGTCGATATCTCTTAATTCTGAAACACTTCTTATAGAACATGAAGTTTCACAACCATTTGTTTGATAAAATAGGTAATTTAATTTTTTCTTTATAATGCTGTCTGTAGAGAAATATTGTTCTTATTGACTGATAAGTTATCACAAATGAAAGAAATGTAAGTCTAAAATGTGGTATGGCATCTGTTTTCCTTACAAATGCAGTAAGCTAGGGTTTAAGCAGTTTTGGTGTGCTTTTCAAATAAATAATTAGTAATACATGTTGATTAAGATGTTTGAGTCTGCTTATGCCTGGCATTCAGAAACAGCAAATGTTTTGGATTCATCTAGATGAGTATGTATTTGCATGACTTAACTTTTATCAGATCAGTCTTGGTAAGCCACCCTCAATGATTACCTTCTCTAAATATTACCAAAGTTCTTTTTTTCTTCTCCCAGGTGCTATTCAAGTATTGGGAAAGTTCAGGATGCCTTTATATCTTATAGGCAATCTATTGATAAATCAGAAGCAAGTGCAGATACATGGTGTTCTATAGGGTAAGAATGATACAGGGTAATACAGTGATATAATGCAATGCTAATACTTATAAATAAAGAATATCAGCTTTTTAACTCCTTTGTGCTCTCAGGGGGACCGTAAAGCTTTTTTATGTATACCTTCATGTTGTTGGACTTGTCTGATTTGAAGTTTAAATAATAAATTTATATTTGCTTTCTCTTTTTTTTAAAAAATACTGAATATACTATGTATATGAGCTTTGCATGTTAAGATTTTGTGTTCTTTATGCTTATTACTGTGCTTTATATAATGGCAAAGTTTATTAAGGGTTTTGAGGGGGATGTGTATATTTGACTTGTTTGTATTTTGACTTTGTTATTAATTCTCAACTTCACTAATCTTTCTATTCAGTGTGCTGTATCAACAGCAAAATCAGCCTATGGATGCTTTACAGGCCTATATCTGTGCTGTACAATTGGACCATGGCCATGCTGCAGCCTGGATGGACCTAGGCACACTCTATGAGTCCTGCAACCAGCCTCAGGATGCCATTAAATGCTACTTAAATGCAACTAGGAGCAAAAATTGTAGTAATACCTCTGCACTTGCAGCACGGATAAAGTATTTACAGGTAAAACTAAAGTTTTAAGAAGCGGGAAATACTCTTCCAAATACATGGCAGAGGGGAGGGGAGAACAGAAGTTTAACTTGCAGTTGTTTGTGGTGTGTATAACCTGTTTTCATGTGTACTGTAAGCATATCATAGCCTGTAATATTTTATTTCTTCATTTTTAAGTGAAACTTAATTCTTTATAAACCCTATTTTGCACATTTAATCAAAGCATACTGTTTTACATCACTTTGCCTTTTTCTTTGTATTGTCTACATTTTTAAGTTCTCATAACATAGAGAGAGAATACATACACGCTATCTTTCACTCTTGTTTGCAATTTCAGAAAAAAAGGAATTATGAGACCTCTGAATCCAGAGCTCATCTTTGTTCTGATTCTCACAAAGGTTTATATTCTGGTTACCCTCTTTATACTTAGCACCTTTCTAAAACCCCAAATTTTAAATCTATCCTCTCTTTAAGACATAATTAGCTACAGCATTTAGGAAGATTTCATGGACTTGCTCTTACTAAAGTAGGCTTGTGTTAAATTTGCTTTTTACATAATTTTTCCTAGGCTCAGTTGTGTAACCTTCCACAAGGTAGTCTACAGAATAAAACTAAATTACTTCCTAGTATTGAGGAGGCATGGAGCCTACCAATCCCCGCAGAGCTTACCTCCAGGCAGGGTGCCATGAACACAGCACAGCAGGTGAGAAGTTGGGTTATGTTCTGCAGGTGCCCAGCTTTAAGGGTTCTTTACAATCGGTAGTGGTCAAGCTTATTTTATTGAGCACAGGACTGGCTTTTGTTAATAAAAAGCCTTTGATTTATTTGCAAAGGGATACTAGATCAAGAAGCTCCCTATAATGTGGGAGAAATATGGGGGTACCAATTTAGAACCTTTGTGGATTTTCATGATTTTAAAAGATTTCATCTTAAATAGAAATGCTGCAGTGGTTTAATAATCCCGTGAAAGGTACACATTCCTCCATTGATGACCATATGGAAACTGATTTTTCAGTTATTGAGATCATCTTCAGAATATCTGCTCGGCCCTTTTAATATATGTGGGCTGTTAAAATATATAATTTCAAGGAAAGAATTAAGAATATATAGAACCATATTTTTGTCTTCCTTCTGTGATTCTTAGGCTTGTAAACCTCATCATCCAAATACTGAACCTGTACTAGGCCTCACTCAAACACCAATTTCACAGCAATCCTTGCCACTACACATGATTCCTTCTAGCCAAGTAGATGACCTGACCAGTCCTGCCAAGAGGAAAAGAACATCTAGTCCAACAAAGGTATATATTCTGATGAACTAAAGAGCCCCCTACCAAAATTACATGGAAATATGCATTAAAGTGATGCAGCATGCACAGAATTTGTGCTGTAAATTTTAATCCTTTGGCATCAAGGTGGGGAATGTTTTTAGGAATTTTAAAAAACATTTTTCAGTGATGTGTTTAATCAGGTTACAGTTCAGACAGGAACTGCATAAGGGCAATGCAGATTGGCAGCACTATACTACAATCATAGTTGTATAAGTGAAGAAGTACAATAATAGTCTGATGATAGAGAGGGAGACGATCATGTCATCCTGTCTATTGCCTTTGCTTATATTTAGAATTCAAGTGTTTCATCATCATGTAATAGTGTTACAGTAGATAAAGTATTAAGCTTTAAATGTAGTGTACATTTAAGTTAATTATGCAATTTGATTTGATTGTTTCTCACTATGATATTAGATACCATTCAACTTTTTCCTCTGACTGCTCTGATACTGTATGGGAATAGTAGAATGAGACTTGGCATGTTTTAGTATGTTCTTTGTTTATATTGTTATTCTTGAACCAATGACTAGTTCTTTCATAAATAAGATAAAATCTAGATAGTAAAAGAAATTATGTTGACCCTTTGATAGTCACACATTTTAATGTAATGTTTTCTCTCAGAATACTTCAGATGTTTGGAGCAGTGGCCATACAGTGTCACATCCTCCTGTACAGCAACAAATTCATTCTTGGTGCTTGACACCACAGAAATTACAGGTAGGTATGTTGAAGATCTTTAGAAGCTTTGATACATTTTTTTTGTTTCTTTCTTCCTTTCAAGAAAATAAACCTGGAACATTTTTCAGTTTCACATTTCTGAAATTCAATGTGAAATACTTCCAAATAATTCACACAGTGTAATTCAAGTTGTGCTAATATTTATGGCTTTTCTATGTGAGATTAGTTCTGTAGTAAAATAAATGATCTCTAGCAGAAACTGAACACTTACATTGTATGAATTCTATAATTTATGAAGTAAGAACATACAGTAATTCTTTTTCTTATGATGTTTTAAAGATAGGTATGCAAATTGCCACACTTGTGTGCCAAGTGAGTTTTGCTACTTGCTGTAATGTGGAGGATATTGAAGGAGGTGTAGAAATATTGTAATATCCTCTTTTTCCTCTGAGGTAGCTTCTTGTATCAAATTGCATAAACGAACATGCACATTCTACAAAATGCACTTACTCAAATGAGATCTGATACTGCTCTTCTATATTTTATGTCATCTAATGTATTTATATGAAATGCTAGATTTTATTTTTGAAATCTTGTTTCAGGTCGTCTTTGTTACGATTTTTTGTTGTCTCTTCAGTTCATTAGGGCTTACAGTGAGCTTCAGCAGGAATTCCATATTTTGAAAATCAGGCCTAGCTGGAGACTCTTAGCCATGTATCACAGACACTGCTTTGGATGCAAGGAAAAAATAGAAGGGAACACAGTGCAGAGACAGAAGGCATTCTGATTGACTGAGCAGTGTTCCCCTCAACTCCAGTATAGTTCTTCAGCTGTTTCTCTGTCTGGACAATATTGGCTTTATTACGCTGCGTAATTTTTCTCTCCCTCCCCTCCCTTTCCCTCCCTACCTCCCCACCCATTTGGTCCTCCCTAATCACTCTTCTGTATCTCTCTCTCTCCATGCATTCTCATTGTTTCTCACTGCTTATTTTGTATCCTACTACTTTTTCCACCTTTTAGTTTCACCTTTTTCCGGATCCAACTTCCTCCTCTAAGCAGTTTCTAAGTAGGCTTCTCTGTCTAAGTACGGTATACTGGATTTGCTGGCAATAGCTTGACAAAGTTCCAGCATATATCAATACAAAAGCCAAAAAGATATGATGCAAGAAGAGAGTGAATAGAACCTTTATTACGTCTTCTAAGACAGCCTTTTAAAAGCGGCAGCTCAGAGGCTGGATGGATATGGCACATAACACACACCAAATGGCTCAGCTAACAAAAGCAGAAGGGGAAAGGGCTATGGCTACACAGTAGCTTCCGGGGCTGCGACGTGCCAGTGGAGGAGAGATAGGTGTCGATGTCACAGAATTGGTGGGCAGCAAGAACAGTGCTGCCCACAAAGCCTCTACACCCATAGCACTGGAGAGGAGTGCAGACTTGCCTCTGCTGACATATGCGCTAGGTCAGTCTTTCTGATTCCTGTTATCCTATTTAGACATTTTTAAAAAGCAAAATAACAACAGAAGAGCACTGGTTTTGGCTTCTGTGTACCTGGTACATGCACTCCCATGGAGACCCTGTTGACGTCTCACAATCATACGTATGTATGTATAGATTAGCCTTATTCACTGCAGTCCCCTACAGAGGGACTTCAGAATGGAAGCTGCTGTTAATCCAGGGAGTTTGGCATGAACCATCTTTAACCACTTTTTCAGACAGTGTTGGCTTTTTATTTTTTTTTTAGTTGATAGTTTGCAAATACAGTTGTTCAAAGCAGAATGAACTACACTTTATTTAATACTCATACTTCAGTTCCATTTATGTATTACTAATACAGCATAATCAAAGCAAAGGAGATGAGAAGGATGCAGAAAAATAATACATGCAGACCTGAAAGGAACTAAAGGAAACATGATCTGGTTTTGGGTTTGGTGGGGCTTGGTTTGGTTTGTTTGGTTTTTTGTTTGGGGCTTTGTTTTTTTGTGGTTTGGGGTTTTTTGTTTTGTTTTGTGGGTTGGTTTGTTTTGTTTTGTTTTTGAAAGGATTTACAATGATGTGAAGTAGCTTAGTATTTAAGAACAGTCAGGAATAATGTCTATACGTCACCTTTTATGTAGCACAACTTTTGCCCTCCTCTCCACACGCACTCCCTTCCTTCTCAGATAGTGTTTTTGTGTTCCACAATTTCAGCATTTATGTCATACCACTTTACAGCAGCAGACTTACTGGTAGAATGATGGTGTGTGCCGAGTAGTTTAAAATGAATATGAAGATCAAATTTTTGGTAATAGATACTTAAATTTATCAGTTGCAAATGAGTTCAGTATCATAACTTAAGATACTGCTCCCTGTAATTAAGTTGCATGGTTTTTTTGGGTTTGTTTTTTTATCTTTTCTGGGGAAGTTTTCATGTGTGACTATAGGTTGAATTTATTTTGTGCTGAACAATATTAATAAAAGAATAGCACAGTACAAAAAAGTGTTAAAACATACATAATGATAATAATAATTCTATATAATCATACTTGAATGTAGTTTTCTTTTATGGTACCAGTATGCTTCATTTGAGTGTGGTGATAATATTTATACATCCAAATAATGTAGAAAGTCTCTTTAATTTTAGTAACTAGTTATAAGGTTTGGTTACAGAATAGTGTATGGAAAGACGTTTGACTCTGCAACAGAAATCTCAGTGATGTTTTCAGCTTTACAAGTCTTGTCTTCATGGATAATTTTTAGTATTGTATGCAAGAAAGTTATTACAAAGCACATGCAATTTTAATGATTCTGAACTGTGCTGCTGTTTTTTCAGCACTTGGAACAGCTGCGTGCAAACCGAAATAATCTAAATCCAGCACAGAAACTTATGCTGGAACAGCTGGAGAGTCAGTTTGTCTTGATGCAGCAACACCAGCAGGTGAGAACAAAAATATTTTTCTCTTCTACAAAACTTTGGTCAGTGATGGTCTGTTGTGTTTCTTGAATTCTGAAGAATTTCTATTGTACAGAGTTCTCATGCCCTTTACTACGTTACATTAAGTAATCTTTTTCTGTATAAAGCGTAATTGTGGTTTACTGGTTAAAACGTAACGGGTTTAGCGGTGTTTTATTGCAGGGCTACCAGATAATGTAAAAGTTTTCAAGCCTCACTTTCAAACTAAAGTGAGTGGACACGTTTAAAAGCAGTCTTACTTGAAAAATACTTAGTTCTAGTAAGCCGTATTACAGCATATCGCTCCTCCTCTCATTGTTCGCTTCTCTCTCTCTTAGTGTCCAACTTTAGCAGTAAAACGCTAACACTCAAACTGAAGAGCCTAGAAGAAAAGTGTGCCGATAGCTTTACCTTAAAATTCGCTCAGCGCGTTTGTGAGCACGACAGTCATCTTATTCGCAAAAGCAACTGTGAAGATCTTAAAATCAGTATAAAATTGGAATTGACCAGTGCAATAAAGTACACAAACCTTGTACGATCTTTACTTTTTAAATTTTGCAGCTAACATTCTTGTCCTTTGTTCATCTTCCGTTAGATGAGACAAACAGGAGTTGCACAGGTACGATCTACTGGAATTCCTAATGGGCCAACAGCTGATTCATCACTGCCTACAAACTCTGTCTCTGGTCAGCAGCCACAGGTTGCTCTAACCAGAGTGCCTAATGTCGCTCAGCGTGGAATCCGTCCCGCCTGCCCCGGGCAGCCTATGGCTAATGGACCCTTTCCAGCAGGCCCCATTCCCTGCAGCACAGCAAGAACGCTGGGTAGTACAGACACTATTTTGATAGGCAATAATCACATAACAGAAAGTGGAAGTAATGGAAACGTGCCTTACCTGCAGCGAAACGCACTCTCTCTACCTCATAACCGCACAAACCTGACCAGCAGCGCAGAGGAGCCGTGGAAAAACCAACTATCTAACTCCACTCAGGTATACAATTTCAGTTTACTCATAGAGTACGCTAAGGAGCCTTGATAAGCAAGTCCCCATTTGAAGTCTCTCATTTGTAAACATGCATTTTCTGTTTCCTGAAGTTGATGACCTAGATGTAAACAAATCATACACTAGGTTAAACCTGGCCATTACATTTTAATGTTGAAAATCTATGTATTAAATTAACTACTTTCAGGATAAAGGAAATTATCATAAACCAAAGAGGGCAGTTACATACTCCTTAGCTGCCTACCTTCGCAGAAAAGTTTCTTTAAAAAGGAATACTTGTACATCTTTTTGTTGTTTCTTTCATGTGAAATGTTGTGACTTTGTTTTTCATGTAGTAGGAACGTTCATATTTCATGGGAAGCTGAATGTCTTAGTTATTTGGGACATTACATTGTCATCATGATGTAATCATTACCCATACTTTGTTTCCATATAATCTTTCAAAATTAGTATCTAGCAGTCAATCCCACAGAGTTACTTGCAGGAAAATACTATAATGCCAGTAAAAATCCATAGGGATTAAGGTGTGTAAGTAAGGGAGTTTTGTGTATGTGTGTGTTAGAACTTGAAGATAGAGCTTATTTTTTCTTAATTTCAGCCTAAATGTCTGTCTTCCAAGACATACCTTGTGGGTGTAATGAGGTGTTCTCCAGGAAGATAGCCTAATGGTTTAATTCACTTTTACCAGATGGATTATACAGCTTGCTACAATATTGTTTTCTTCTTCAAAACTGCATAAATTTCTTGTCTAATTAGTATTGCATGTTACTTTAATGCTGAAGAATTGAGAGTGGGCTGTGGTACAGACATACATACAAGCTTAACTGCACATACACTGCAACAAAGGCTGAGATAATACTGGAACATCTTGTGTAAGACATGGTTACACAAAACTAAAACAGTGTTATAACATGATTTTTTAAAAGTTTCCTCTATATCTGTAGTACTATTTACATGGTTTATAAGCATGGCAGGGGGATGTGGAGCCTGTTAGCCTCGCTGCCTCTTGCTTGAATTAGAATTCACTTTTCTGTTTTCTCTGTGTTGTATAAAAGAAGTTCTGCACTTGCTAGAGAGGTGTCTGCTTCATATTAGATGTCTGTGGTGCTAGTG